>NW_026294573.1:102675620-103425620 GCF_007827085.1 Peromyscus californicus insignis
CTTGCCTGACCTTGGGTGCAATCCCATTCTCAGCCTCCTGAATTCTGGGATTCCATGTACATGCCACCATGGCCAGAACCTGCATTTCTTCTTTTTTTTAATTATTTTTTTTTACATTTATTTATTTCATGTGCATGAGTGTTTTGAGAGCATGCATGTATGTACACTATATTCATAGCTGGTGCCCGATGACTCCTTGGAGCTGCAGTTACAGAGGGTTATGAGTCATCGTGTCGGTGCTGGGAATTGATTTCAGGTTTTCTGCAAAAACAAGTGCTCTTAACCACTGTACTCTCTCTGCATTCCCGCTATTTCTTTCTAACACAACCGTTTACATTTATTTACTATCTGTGCACATGTATGCATGCATGTGGACATCAGAGGACAACTTGTTGAGGTTGGTTTTGCCCTTCTTCCATGTAGCTTCTGGGGATCAAACTCAAGCCATAAGGCTTGGTGGCAAGTGCCCTTACTTGTTAAGCCATCTCACCAGCCTAGACCCTCCATGTTTTAAATACTGGCATTCCTATACTTGAACAGCAACAAAAACTTAGGGTGATGGTATCCCTTCAATCTTAACTGTCATGAACTCTCTGACAGTGCCCAATGAACAGTGAATTTGACATTTATTATTTATATTTACATATATAAAATATAAACAGCATCTTAAGCGACAAAACCTATTTTTTTAATTAGAAATAACATTATTTCTATTCATGATCATGTTCTATCATTCAGTTCTAGTTATGCAAATATCATAGAATTCTTCTGTGGAAATTTCCTTTTTCTTAAGATTCCCCTAGTGTCCAGGGTATGTCCCATACTTTTCGTCCAGAGTTGTGCTATCTGACGCCGTCACCACTGTCATGTAAAACCCATCTTAAACACGTCACACAGGGACAGGGAGACGGCTCAGCTGGTGGAGTGCTTGCTGTGTAAGCACGAAGGCCTGAGTTCGGATCCCAGTACCCCCCTGGAACCGCTGTGAGAAGCAGGGCGAGGTGGTCCACGCTTGTAATCCCAGTGTTGGAGAGGCAGAGACAAGAGGAGCTTTGCAGCCTGCTGGCCTGCCGGTCTAGCCAAATCAGGAAGCCCTAGGGAGAAGTGGCTGAAGAAGACACTTGACACTGACACACACACACACACACACACACACACACACACACACGCACGCACGCACGCACGCACGCACACACGCACGCACGCACACATGAAAGTACTGAACATTCATTGGAAACACAGAAAATACAGGCAACCAAAAGTAAATTAACTATAGTTATATCACTTGAGAACTACTGCAAGTATTTAATCCTAATATTTTTCTACTCACAAGCAATAAATGATTGAAAAGCAATTTGGTAAAAAAAAAATATCATTTGGTACAATTCCAATAAAAAATATGTGTAAATCTGAATAAGCAACATGTACATATAGAAAATCTTAAAAATTCTTATAACAGAAACCAAAGAAGCCCAGAATAAGTAGTAAGACATACAGTATTTATGGGTTAGAATAGTCAATATAGTAGAGTTAATAGTCCCTACTGTCGGCCGGACGTGGTGGCGCACGCCTTTAATCCCAGCACTAGGGAGGCAAGGTAGGCGGATCTCTGGGAGTTTGAGGCCAGCCTGGGCTACCGAGTGAGTTCCAGGATAGGCACCAACACTACACAGAGAAACCCTGTCTTGAAAAACAACAAACAAACAAACAAAAACAAAAACAAAAAAACCCCAGTCCCTACTGTCTGTCATCAATAGATTGAGCTCAATAATCAAAATCCCCCCAGGATTTATCACAGGTAAACAAGCTAACTTTATAATCATTTGGAAAGAGAAAGGAAATAGAATTAGAGAAAAAAAAAAATAAAGTTTTCAGAAAACATATTTACTACCTGGATTTAAGACTGTGGGGCCAAAGTAATCAAGTTAGGTACTAGTATTGTGGGAAATTATAAATCAGTACCACAGAATAAAGTCTAGGAATCAATTCACATAAGTGTGGTCATGTAATCTTTAACAAACATGCAAAGTATGGACTTCAAAGAAAGGTGAAAATGAACTCATACCTACGTAAAGACCAACTTAAAATGGACCCACAATCAGAATATGAAACATTAAACTGTAAAATGTATGAAAGAAGACACAGGACAAAATTTTTATGGGCTGAAGTTGGGTAAAGAGTTCTTAGAAATGGCACCAAAAACATAAGCCATAAAAGGAAAGACTGGTAAGTTGTACTTCAAATTTACAAATGTGTCAGTCAAAGAACAACCTGGAGAGTAAAAAGATAAGCTGTTGATTGGGAAAAATACTTATGAATCATATAGGCAATAAGAGTTATACCTAAAATAATAATGAGATAATAAGTACCACAATTAAAAGTGGGAAGGGATCTAGACACTTTGTCAATGAAAACATAAGGATAAAAATGAACACACAAAAGAGTATTCAGCAGTGCTAGTCACTAAGCAGACACAAACCAAAACACAACAAGAGCAGGACTGCACATTTGTTAGAATGGCTAAAAACACTCAACAGCAGTAAATGCTGGTTACTGCCTATACTATTCCCAAAGTACTTATGACTTACAGTGTTTATAAGGAATAGAATAGTGCCCATTACACCTTGACTATATAAGATAGAGTGAATACAAGTCATTATAAAATAGGAAATAAAGAACAAGAGAAATTACAACGTATCTATGATTCTTGACAAAATACCACCACCTAGCCTGGGCCAACGGCTTACCATTGAGCTGTATTAGCAATCCTAATTGGCATATTTTACTAGGAGATAGGTTCTCACTAAGTTGCCCAGACTGGCCTTGAACTCGGTGATCCTTCTGCTTCAGCCTCCTGAGTAGCTGGGATTACAGGCAATCTGACATTTTCACAGGAGTCCAGTCAGCTCTTACACAGCCTTGATAGACTAAGGTTGGCTGTCTGAAAGCCTTAGGCTGTTACTCTGTAACTCTGTAATGCAATGCTGAGAGCGGTTCCCTTTAAATTCCTCTGTCTGGGTGTGAATTTCTCTATGATCTGTTTTAACAAGATTTTCTAAAGTTTTTATCTTGGCACTCAAATTAGCCAACTTTTTAAGTAATAAAACAGAAATGATCAAACAAATAATATTTATAATTGACATTATATAAATCCCATCTACATTCATTATCCTCTCATTTCCTTGTTCCATTTTCAGACTGTCAATTGTATTATCAAACAGAGACCAAATTCCCTCCATTGTACAAATGTTTCCCATTTTTAAATGTGGGGGAAAAATTCTTTTTTTAACTAATTTCTCCCTTTAAGAAATCCCAATTGTCTCACCAAATCTGCTGACAATGACGAGTCAGACGTGAAGCTGACTGCTTGTGCACAGAACAGTAGAAGCCCGAGTGGGTTTCAAGGCAGCTACCTAGTATGGTAGCCGACCAAGATGGGGATCCAGGGAGAGAAGAAGCCAAAGAGCCACCCATCTGCATGAGGGAACACCAGAAAGCAGGTACCTCCTATAGTTTTTGGAGCCCCAAAACTTATGGAGTTTGCTGCAGAGAGGCTGCAACAAAAACTTACCCAGAGGGTTAGGGTCTCCGCCTCACATGGGGGGGAGACTCTGGCCGTGTACAGCTCGGGCCTGAGCTGGGGCCTGTAAGGCCACAGGCAAGCAGCTTTTTCATGAATTCATGCCCCACAAGTTGGATGTCAGATGTTGTTAGAATCTTAGATGGTCTTTTAATAAAAAACCCAGAGCCAGATATCAGAGTGAAAGCTGAAAGATCAGAGAAGCAGAACAGCCAGCCACTAGTTCTTACCTCTACGAAATCCTCAGCCTAAAGAGAGTGAGTTCCTGTTTCCTCACGCCTTCTATACCTTTCTCTGCCCTGCCATATTACTCTCTGGGATTAAAGGTGTGTGTGCTTCCCAAGCAAAGGCATGAGATCTCAAGTGCTGGGATTAAAGGGGTGTGCTACCACTGCCTGACCTCTATGTCTAATCTAGTGGCTGGCTCTGTCCTCTGATCCTCTGATCAGGCAAGTTTATTAGGGTACACAATATATCACCACAGTGGACTTTGTAGATGACAATGGTTCTGAGTGTGAACTCTACAGATGATAATGGTACTGGAGAATGGATTGTTGACTCTATAGGTGACAATGGTGTGTTGCACTGACAAAAGGTTGGATACAATTGCATGTTTAAATGAATTAATTAGTATATAATTGTACGGTTTGCAAGTGATTTATAGAATCCAGTTCAGAAGCTGTCTGGAATCAATGAAGTTTAGGAGAGTTGACCTTAGTTTGCAGTATTTAGTATGTTTGTAACCTTACAGGGCTTTAATGGGGGTTTCTCTTCCTTAATCACAACTCAATTGTAGCAGAGTTTGTCCTTATTCCTGGTATCAATCTGCTTTGTCACAGTCTCGCTTAAGAATAAGTCCATTTCTTTTTTTTTTTTTTTTTTTTTTTGGTTTTTCGAGACAGGGTTTCTCTGTGTAGCTTTGCGCCTTTTCCTGGAACTCACTTGGTAGCCCAGGCTGGCCTCGAACTCACAGAGATCCGCCTGGCTCTGCCTCCCGAGTGCTGGGATTAAAGGCGTGCGCCACCACTGCCCGACTGAATAAGTCCATTTCTAAGTACCACATAATTCTTAACGAAACTGAAGGCTCTTGCAAAGACAATCTCCCTTCTTTCTGAGAAAAAGAACTGCCTCTATTCTCTACTAGTGTATTCTTAGTTTCAACAAAGAAATCCTGCCCTTAAGCTGTTAGGCTCACTACTAGGGCCAAGTGCTAGACCCTAAGGCATGTGCTATAGAACAGCTTGAGAGGGCAGGGAGTTCTTCAGGTTAGAGATGTTGAGAAAGAAAATCATTTAACAGAATTTCAAAACAAGGCTGAATTTTCCTTCAAACTTTAAATGTGTAAAGGTACATAGCTTCAATTTAAAATGTAGAACATGTACATGCAATCACAGAAAGTTCAGATATTCATTTATTAGGTGGCTTGGGAACAGTTCCAATGAATGGCTAATTCTTGAATTAGGATTTATTCTCTTAACAATGAAAATATAAGCAATTTTCACTAAAATATTATGAGGACAGAAGTCGAGCTGGGGAGATGGCTTAGTGGGTAACGATGCTAGCTGCACAAGCCTATGGACCCAAATTCAATCCCTGAGCCTAGATAAAAAATTGGCTGCAATGACATGGGCCTGCAATCTGAGCACTGCTATGCTAGTTAGTTTTTTGTCAACCTGACATTTGCTCAGGTCATCTCGAAAGAGGAGATCTCAACTGAGAAAATGCCTCCAAGTTGGTTTTGGTCAGTGTTTTGTCACAGCAACACAGAATCAAAGTACGGCAACTTCTGTGGCAAGACAGGAGGGGGAAACAGGAGAACCCCCCTGAAACTCTGGGGTCAGCTAGCCTGCAGTATGCAGAGTAGCAGCAGCAGCACGAGAGACCTGCCTCAACAGGTGGAAGGAGAGAAGTGACTCCCCAAAGTTGTCCTTTGACCTCCACTCACACATCATGGCACATGTGCTAATAATACTAAGAACACAGTGAAGAGGTCTACTTAACTTCCTTGTTGGTATCCTGGCCTCCCAACGAAATCAGCACTTATAAGTTCATTTAATGATTACCTGTCATTAAGCAAATCAATCCATCCCAGTCATGCCTCTTAGCTTCACTATTACGCTTAGATTAACAAATGTAAAAAACACTGGAGATAAAAGTATATCTAGCCTAAGTCTCATTTTCTTCTTTGCTTCCCAGACTGGTGTGATGCTCATCAAGAGGACTACACACTTATTTAAAATCAACCAATCAATTATAATATGTAATTCTGGAATATTTTAGATGATTTAAATTATTTTATTACATTTATTTATTTATTGTGAGTGTGTGGGTGTGCCCATGCCACCACGAGAGTGGTGTGTGTGTAAGTCATAAGATTTTCAAAAATTGGTCCTCTCCTTCTACCATATAGGAGCAGGGGATTGAACTCAGGTTGCCAGGCTTGGTGACAAGCACTTTTACTCATGGACCCACGTCATCAGTTCAGGGATGATTTTATTTTCAGAATAAGCTCTTTCCTTCCTTAGCATTTGGGTTCTTATATATCCAAATTGTTTTGTGGCAACAACAATGACGACTAAAACAAGGGGAAAAAATCCAGGGAGGGAGAAGTTCCTATAGTCTCATTTCCTGAACCCTTGCCAGGTTAGTACATTGTAAGTTGTTTTTATTTTCTATCATTTTGTGATCATCATTAAGTCAGTCTTAATGTCAGTAGTTTGTCTTATTTTCAAGTAAATTAACAGGAAAATTAGTTTTTCCTTGATCATTTGAATTGTAAAAGGCTCCCTGAAATTAATCTCATCTTTTCTTGAATTTGTTCTTTTAAGCCATTCAAGTTGACATAATATATATATTTCACCACAAGCTCACTTGTTAAGATTCTTCCTTATAGAACTTGGCAGTTGGTAGGCCCAAACTAAAGGATTACAAAATTACTTCAGCATTTACTTAAAACACATATATTTAGGAGAAGTAGTTGGTAACAAAGTAAATGTTTAAAAACAACAACACAAATCTAAAGTTGATTTCTAAAAATCCTGGGAAAGAAAGGAAAAGGGACTGCCTTTGCTTTGGAAATGTCACTTAAGTTTGGGTATGCTGTAAGAACGCTGGCTTCTGTAAAGTCTATTGAAATGATTTTAAACAGTACTAGGAAAATTACTAGGTCAACTTTGTTACCACTCAAGCTGAGAATGTCCCAGCTTATGTGCAAGGTTTGATAATTCTCTGACTCATTTAATTGGAGTTAGGATCTGTCATCCCTAACTCATTCATTAATTCATTATTCAAAATTCCACTAAGCTCCAACAGGGCAGAACTGTCCTAGACACTAGAGTTACTATGACGAACACTCTGAAAACTGACATTGCAGCTTATGTTCAAAGTAGAGGACAGAGAAGTGAATTCAGTATTAGATGTAAGTGTTATGGAGAAGAAATAGGAAAAGAGGGCAAGGAGTTGAAAGTGTAGACATGTGCTGTTTTAACCAGGGTGGACAAAAGGAGACATTTGGGTAGATGTAATAAAGATGAGGAAGTAAGCTCTTGTGGGTAACTAGTGGAAAAGGCACAGATGGTGGGTACAGAGAAAAGTTTATTTGGTCTTTCGAGGAAATCATCTAAATAAAGTAAGCAACAGGGATTACTACAGGAAACCAGCAGTCAAGAAGTCAAGGGCATACATGGCCCATGTGCAGACGGAATGAGCCTGAGCTCTGACTCAGAGAGATACAAAGTTATACGTGAGAATTTTAGATTGAATTAATCTGGGCATGTTTAAAAAGGATTACTCCAAGATAGGATTGGTGGCACACGCCTATAATCCCAGCATTTAGGAGGCAGAAGGCTATGCTGGTATACATAGCCAGCTGCCTACCTTGTGAGACCCTCCCCCGCAAACCCCAAAGAGCAAAAAATAAGCAAACAAAAATATTCTAGCTGCCTACTGAAAACAGGAAGCAAATGGGCAAAGTGGGAACTGTTTACAATACTACAGAGTTGATATTCATAGATTATGCCAGGATAGTAACAAGTACGCTGAGAGTGGTCGAGATTCCAGACTATGCTGTCAACTGTCCATCTACACTGGTGCTAAAGAACGCAGACTGTGACATAACACTGTAGCCCTTTAAGACTGGAATTGACGGAGCAGAAAAAAAAAGTTCAGAATGGCTAAAGTTTCTCAAATACAATTTTGTATCTCTCTCTCTGAGTCTACATAGTGAGACCCTATCTCAAAAAACCAAAAGATAGGCTGGACATTAGTAATCTCAGCATTCAGGAAGCTGAGGTAGGAGGATTGGGAGTTTCAGGCCAGCCTGAAATGCACAACAGGACTCGGATTTAAGTTACTGAGAAGAGGACAGTCTCTGGCAGTTTCGGGATGACCTTTTCACATTCCATATTCTTGTCATTTGGAGGGCAATATAACCAATGGTGCAGGTTGACCTAGACCCTGGAGCATATCTCTATCCTTCACATTGTAAAACTCAAATTCTACTTAAGTGGTTTTTGCACTGCTGATAACTAATGAAGTATTTAAAATACATGAAGAGACTGATCATGACTCATCAGTTTCTTATGAATTTTCTTTGCATTTATGTATCTGGTTCTGGCAAAACAGATGTTCAAGTATGGCCATAGGAAGAGAAAGTTAAACTTTGTTGATCTATTTAAATTTTTAAAAATATTCATTTATTCAGTGTGCATGTGTGTGAGTGCATGCTATGGAATGGAGATCAGAGAACAACCTGTGAGAGTCTGTTCTCTTTTTCTATCATGTGGTTTCTGGGGATCCAACTTAGGTGATCAGGTTTGGTGGGCAAGTGTTTTTAACCACTGACCCATTTTGTAGGTCCCTACTTGATTTTTTTAACTTGTAAAATGTTAAAGTATCAATAAGGTTTAAGATGTCTTCTGGGAAACAGCGAAAAGTGTACTAGCAGGTGGGAAGACGGTACTGGTAAGATGAGTGGAAGACAGCATCACTAGAGGCTTCTACACAGAGGGAAGTAGAAGGCTAGCAAAGAGTCCCTGCAAATGAGGACGAAGTGGATACTATCAGCTCAGAAGACTGCATGTTGGGTAGTTAACAGTAACTTGACCAACATTCAGGCGCTGGCCTGGCCTTTTGTACAAGCCTGTAACTTTAGCATTGAAAAGACAATGAGGACTGACCTAACACAACAAGGGTTGGCACCTAAGTAAGAGTGTGAAAAATGATTAACTCTTAAATACAAAATAAGAATCTATTACTCTGTAGAAATGTATGCAATTGACAGCTAAAATGACAGACCCTTAGTGACACATTCATTACAAATAAGGAGTAAATTGACTGTAGGAAGCTACACACTCCCTACCAAAGCTGAGTCCGCATTATCAGCCTTTCGGGGCTCTGGAATTGTGATTAGAACCAATCCTTTCACCCCATATACATTTACAATAGGAGGGGAGCAATGTCCACTGCATCATTCTATGTTGCAAATAACAGAAATGTCTTCTACTTTACCTATATTTTCTTATTATTAAGAAAAAATGTTTTTTGAGACAGGAAAAACTGCTGGCCTCAAAACTTGAGATCTTTGTGCCTAGGACTCTTAGGTGTTGGAATTATAGGGCACACTACAATGCCTGGGTTACTTTTTAAATATTAAACAAACAAACAAACAAACAAGAAACCAACCTAGTAAAACAAGCATATTTAAAGTCCTTGGAGGCAAGTACTTATTGTCTTAGACTAATATTATTTTACCACTAGTAAAAATCACCAACAAGAACATCAGACCAGCTCTCACATGCACATCTGCATAAAATGTGTAAGCGTATATCTATTTCCATTTAGACATACATGGATTCATACGTAAAATCTCCATGTTATATACATCTCTTTAAAATAATCTTTATTTAGTAAGTAAATAAAGACAAGACACTAGCATGGGCTTAAAGCATCTGTTGGTGTTCCCTCCTGATGGATTCTCTAGTAGGATTATACCTGAGATTTAGAGCACTGCTTTGCCCGGCAAGTGGCTAGTGGGATATGATAACCTAATTTAGGGAACAATAAACATTCTTTCAAAGCTAGGTGTGGTGGTGCACATCTTTTTGTTTTATTTTTTACTTTATGGGCATTGGTGTTTTGCCTGCATGTGTGTCTATGTGTGGGTGTTGGATCCCCAGGAACTGGAGTTACATATGGCTGTGAGCTGCCATGTGGGTGCTGGGAATTGAACCCTGGTCCCCTGGAAGGGCAGCCAGTGCTCTTAACACTGAGCCATCTCTCCAGACCTGGTAGCACACACTTTTAATTCCAGTACTTGGGAGGTAGAGACAGGTGGATCTGAGTTCAAGGCCAGCCTGATCTACAGATTGAGTTCCATGACAGCCAGGGTTACACAGAGAAACCCTCTCTCTCTCTCTCTCTCTCTCTCACACACACACACACACACACACACACACACACACACACACACACACACACACACACTCTTTCAAGTAGGTTAGCTGATGGCTATAACCGGTACACTGTTCAAAGTCTTGACAAATTAGTTACATTAAGGATACTTACATCAGCATAGTGGCCTATCATATCACATCGATCACATCGTTTTCTCCAGGAAGATCTCTCAAGACATCTGTGTGTGGAAGCCATGGGCAAAGAGCAGTCTAAGCAGAAACGGGCCGGACAGCCATACTGGAGGTGTCCTCTCTCCGAGCAGAGGCAACAAGGCCGGACTTTCTATGTGGCAGACAAACACAAACTTTCTTTAGCAAAATGTATCAGTTTCAAATGATAAAACACTGGTTATTCCTTTCCTATATAATTCCATAAAAAGTTATTTCTAACTCGAAATGCAGTGAAGGTCCAACCTTGAGCAGAATTGTAAAATCGGACACATGTCTGGACTCAGGGCTTGAACACAGCTATCAGTATGCTGCTGCCCCAAAGTCTCAGGTCTGGATATATGGCCAGCAGGCACTTACTTAGCATACCTTATCTTACAGAGGAACAGTCATAGAGTGGAAATATCTAGGAAAACAGAATGAGCATATCTGGAAACTAAGTCACAGAAGGAACAGAGAGAGGAGCAGAAGTATACCTATGAAGAACTGTTTAGGAGACGTACTAGGTAATGAGGGAATGTGTGTACAGGGCCACTACATGCTACAATATCTAAGAGCTCCAGTTCTGTGTTGTTCCAAAGGTAGATGTACTTGCTTTACATAATTTGTATTAGTACACACATATAAATCTCTAACAGTGAGAATTATCTCACAATAAAATATGCTGTTTAAAGAGGAGAAGGTTAAGAAAGAAAAGGAAATCATTTCATTCAGTCTTCTAGGCACAGAATAGGAAGTGATTTGCACACAGTCACACACCTCATAATGGGGAAGCTGAAATGGATCCAAGGGTTCCAGATGCTGCACTTACTGCTCACCCCTGTACCAGGCTTATGAGCTACCTGTAATTCAACACACTCGAACAAGAGCTGAGTCTATGTCACAGGTTTCTAGGCCTAACAGTTAGACTTTAACTACAAAGAAGCATCATGCATCTCACGTACTTGTGGTAAGGGGCAGTTTTTTGACAAATGGCCACGTTTATCACAATTTCTACATGTGACATTTTTGTTGACTGAATAGTATCGGTTGGTCCATCTTCCAGATGATCTGTTATTGCCTATCTTGGCCTAAGGGTAGGGGAAAAAAAATCAAGAATTAAAATTATTTCAGTCAGTTTAAGGAAACCTACCTATTCTTCCTCAAAACTATCAATGAGTAAGAAACATTATATTTTGGGTCCATTCCATTACTTTGGTAAGACACAAGAATTGACAGACACCTGTGTCCAACCTAGCACCTGGATGTGGACTCCACCCTGTAAAGGTGGGCACATGGATAGCTCTATTTCTTTTATACTTGCCCATGTGACTCCCTCCCACTTACTAGTCTCCACTTAGGGTTCAGGTCTAGAAGGAATACTGATAGGCTTCATTTAGTTGTTGCTAACTTCTATATCTAAACATACACCATTTATTTGTGAATGAGAGACTTGCTTGAATTTTAGCTATGAATGGTATTTTTATGATCTTGTGCCTTAAAACATTATAAAACCATGTAACTACCAAATATATCCTTCTTTTGAAAAGCACAGGGCTACCTCTATTGCCTATAAAACTAAGTATACTTTCTAAGAGTATGAGATAATATTCTTTCACTATAGTCCTGCTACATAGTGACCCAATTCTAGTTGTCTCATATTCTACTTAAATTCTACTATCTATGAAAGAACATGAGCAAAACACATCATATGAAATACCTAAAGAGGAATATGCAAATCCCAACCATGCACTTATCTTGTTTGGCAGAATTCCATCTTTAAAGCCAGGCATGGTGGTTCATGACTATAATCCCAACACTTGGGAGGCCGGGGCAGGAGGATCTCGAGTTCGAGGCCAGCCTAGGCTATGTAGGATACCCTGTCTCAAAAAAAGAAAAATACATACATAAATAAGCAAATTCCATTTTTGAAAAAGCTTCATTTTTTACCTGTTATTCTCTTGAAACTGGTTGACAATTATCTCCAATCTAGTTATATCTTAAAACGTGACATCAAGTTGAAAACAACTTTAAAAAAAATTTTTTTTAAGTATTTGCTACAATAAAGCTAATAATTGACACAAGCACCTGCCACACTCTAAATATAGCCTGACCATTTCCTTACACTGAAGAAACAGAGATTTCCGGTGTTGAGCTTAGTAGTACCAGGCCATAGGAGCTAACAGGAATCATCAAGGCATAGAGAATCAGAAACAGAAGGGTATCAAATGATTACAGTACCATCAGCTGACAAAAATCAAAGTTGAGTTAAATTTCTGGCAAGTTAAATCACACACATACTAAAACCAAACTTTCTCTTTTAAGCCATAGGGACTATGTCTTTTTTAAAAAAACTTATTACTTTTCCAAAAATTATTGTAGTAAAATAAATGGAAATCTATAGATCAAGGGACAATATTATTATTTTTAAAAAATTGATTTACCTCGATGTCTTTGTCACTGATGAACCAGTTCACATCATCTTCTCCTACAAAATAAAACCAATGTTACTCTAGTGCCTAAAATCACATACAGACACATTATGGTTCTTCAATTTGTTAGTACTCAAACCAGACCCTAAAGCTACAAATAAGAAATGCTAAATATCTTAAATTCTTACGCAAGTCTAAAGTGTTACTTTTCAGACTTATTTTATTTAAAATTGTGTGTCTGTACATGAGTGTGGGTACCCATGGAAGCCAGAAGAGGATGTCAGATCCTCTTGGATCTAGAGTTACAGGTGGTTGTGAGTTTCCTTATATGGATCCTGGGAAATGAACTCTGGTTCTCTGCAAGGGCAGCAAGTACTCTTAACTGCTGAGCCATCTCTCCATCCCTAAAATGTTATATTAATATTTTCTGTGGTGACAGGGATTGAACTCAAGGCTTTGTGCATGCTACACAAGTACTCTACCACTAGAGAGTCATGTGAACCTTTAAAAGTCAGTTTTTTTGTGTGTCTGTGTGCACCTGCACGTGTGTGTGGACATCTCTAGGGGAGAAGAGGATGTTGGGTGTTCTATTCTCCAACATGCCACCTTATTTCTATGGGACAGGGGCTCTCACTGAGCCTGGTGCTTGTTTTTTAACTAGGCTGGCAGCAAACTGTCTCTGTTTATCAAAATGTTGAGGTTACAGGCACATGGTGTTCCATCCCACTTTATACATGGGTGCTGAGGATTTGAACTCAGGTCCTAATGCCAATGCACCAAGCACTCTCACCCACCCGAGTGGTTAAAAGCACTCTTATCAGTTGTGTGGCTCTCAATAAACAGTTAACCACTCTGTGCCTCATTCATATTTTTTGCCTGTGAAATGGGGATAATAGTATTTACAGTATTTGTCCTGCCTACCTGAAATCTTCTGTAGGAATCAAATGAGACTTGCAGAAAATGCTTTGTATATCAAGCTCTATACAAATACAAAAAATAAGAAAAGGGCCTAAATATCCAACAGCAGATGCAGAAATAAATTCATCTCAATTTCTTTACCTGACTATGCAGAGCTTTAATTAGAGGGGAGGTGTCTCAATGATCCCACCATCCTTTTTAGGTTTCTACACCTCAGACACTAAGACATTGCAAAATCTTTTTGTGACCAGTCCTCAGAATCTTGTCTTGACCGTTTACACTTGGCTTTTTGTGAAGTTGGTATATAAACTCTGACCACTATCTCCATCTAAACTCTTCAACAAGTTACTTGTTAATAAGTCTGCCCAGCAGTGTGAACAGACTTCATTTTTTTTCTTCAGTTACTCTGTCCAGTGGCAGGAAACTCACATGATCTCATTTATACCTATTAACTATGTCTACTGTTTTTTCTAGGTGACTTCCACTATAGCATCAAACAGTTTAAAAATATATTTATTTGTCTATGTGCATGTTGACATCTGTGTGGAGGTCAGAGGACAAGTTGAGGGAGTTGGCTCTGTTCTTCCACCATATGGAGTCTAGGGATCATACTTGGTTCATCAAACTTGCAGGCAAACACCTTCACTTGTTACTCCATCTTGCTGGCCTCCACGGTAACATTTGTAAACACTGGATCTTGAAAACTAGTTAGTTCACTTTGTAGGTTAGGAAGTTTGCACTTCATTTACAGCATCAAAAAGAGTGACATAAAGGAGCAAAACAAGAGGCCAAATATCCAGAAACTTCTGGGTGGGGCAATGCATACAAGAGACTGAGGAAGTAGGATTGTTGCAACACAGCCTACATAAGTGAGCTTAGGCCAGCCATAGCCACACAGCAAAACCCCATCTCAAAACAAAAACAAAACCCAAACTTCCACATATCCCCACACCACTATGTGCTGGTCTAAAACTACCACTGTAAACCTGGAGGACGACGACGATGACGACGACGACGACATTTTTCTGCGTCAGCTGTTTTCTTTCCTTTGCATTGCCCTTTTACAAACTTGCAAATGCTTCCTATTCCTTTGGTCCCTCTCCGGACAAGGGAGGGACCTATGACTAATGCAGAGGCTCAGGAGGTGTCAACAAAGGATTAAAAGCCAAGTTATGATTTCCTCCTCCATCCAACCTTACTATTTTCACCTATCTCAAAAACACAAATCAAGCTTGACTTGCTTCTCTGAAAAGAATTTTGAAGAGACATGAAGTAATCTACATTTTTTCAGGCCTACCAGGGGTAAGTGTCTAGAAACATATTTTAAAATAAAATACCTGTCCTAAGAAAATCATGAGGCTGCTTTACAAAAAGGCCAATAATCCACAGGAAAGCAGAGATGCTGTGCTGCTGCTGACTTTCTTTGTGGAGTTTGGAGGCTGCACACATGTACTGAGAGTGAGAATATATTAAACAGCAGCGGCTTCATTCCTTCACCCCACCGTATAACTATTCTTTCATTCAAAAGATGCAGGTAAGTAACACGTGAACTGTCATTTTCAGAGCTGCCCGTGTATCAGCAATTGGTCATTAACATTTAATGCCCCCTTACCATCATTTGAATTATAAAACTCATCTAATTTTTTCCCTTTTTTTTTGGGGGGGGGAAGTATGTGTGCATATTTATGTGCATGTGTATGCATGCTTGTATAGAGGCCAGAACAGCTTGTGTCTTCAACAGCTCTCCACAGTTCTTTTTTGAGACTGGGTTTCCCACTGAACCAAGGGCCCACCAATTTGACTGGAGCAGCTCACCATGGAGACTCTGGATCTTCCTATCTTCATCTCCCCAGTGCAGGGATTATAGATGTGTGTTGTACCCAGGTTTCTGTGTGGGTGCTAGGGATTGAACTCAGGTCTTTATGCTTGTACAGCAAACATTCTGCTGACTAAACCACTCCCTCAACCCCACAAATCTGATTTAATTTTGTTCTTAACACGAAATACAGGCTGGGCAGAGTGGGCATGTCATTAATCCCAGCATTGGAAAGCAAAAGCAGGCAGATGTTTGTGAGTTTCAAGCCACCAAGGCTACACTGCAAGCCTCAAACAAAACAAAACAACAACAAAAATGAAATGCAGGAGTACACATACACACCCTCAACTTTCATTCTTTTCAAGACCGTTTTGGCTATTCTAGGCCCTTTAATTTTGGGCATAAATTTTAGAATAAACATGTCAATTTCTGTAAAAAGTTTGCTGGAATTTTGATTGATAATTGTGTTGAATCTACAGCACAGATCACTATAATATCAAGTCTCCTTATATATGAATATATCTCTTAGTTTACTTTAGTTTAAGTTTTCATGGAATGCTTTTCCAATCTTTGATTGTATGTTTATAAAATATAACTGACTTTTATACACTCATATTAAATTGTGTAAATCTGTTGCAATCACTTAAGTTTTAGAAGCTTGTGTTATATGCTTCTGTCAATTTTCAATATACATGTTCACATCATCTGTAAGTAAAAATCGTTTTATTTTCCTTTCTTAAAATTTGTATTCATTTGTCCACACACATCTGTATGTGGAGGTCAGAGGTCAACTTGTGAAAATTGGTTCTTTCCTTCCACCCTGTGGGCCCCAGAGGGATGTACCTCAGGTGGTATGTTAGGCTTAGCAGCAAGTGCCTCCGCTCTGGAGCGTCTTGCTTGGATTTTCCTTCTTTCTCTTGCTCCACTGCTCCCTTCCTAGAGGCTCTCCTACAAAACGATGGTGGATGGAGGTGGTACGGTAAAGCTCTGCCCAGTTCCCAGGCACAGGAAACACATCTTCTTTTACAATCAAGTAGACTGTTCTTTATGAACATTTTATAATAACCTTCTTTCTATTCCCAGTTTGTTGAGTTTTTCATATAAACAGGTGGTGAATTTTATTGAATGCCATTTATGCAATAAACTGAGATGTCCATGAGTTTTCCTATTTCTTCCTGAATGGTTACAATAATTTAGTTTCAAATGTCCTTTATTTTGGAATTAACTGGGTTAATATTTGGTATCTTGAAAAAATAAATTTTTATATATACACACACACACATATATATATATGTATATATAATTGCATTCATGAAGAACTGTAGCTTTAATGTGAAATCATCCCTAGAGGCCCATGTTTTAAACACTTAGAACCTAGCTAATAGCACTATTTTGGGAGGCTGTGGAACTTGTCAGGGTGGAGGCAGAAGTGGATCACTGTGGGCAGGCCTCTGAAGGTTACAGCTGGATCTCAGTTCAGTCTGCCCTCTCTGCTTCCTGTCTTCTGTCACATGAAGAGCCACCAGGGACAGAGCTGCTCTGCCACCATTGCACTGGGATGGACTGAAAATGATGAACCAAAATAAGTATTTCCAAGTTGATTTTTTGTTGTTGTTTTGTTTTTCGAGACAGGGTTTCTCTGTGTAGCTTTGTGCCTTTCCTGGAACTCGCTCTGTAGTCCAGGCTGGCCTCGAACTCACAAAGACCCACCTGCCTCTGCCTCCTGAGTGCTGGGATTAAAGGCATGCGCCACCACCGCCCGGCCCAAGTTGTTTTTATTAGGTACTTACGATGGAAAAGTAACTAGTCAGGGATATTGATGTATAGTTTCCTTATAGGATCTTTGTGTGGTTTTGATAGGGTATAAGACTGGACTCATGAGAATTGAGGAAAAAAAATGTGTTCAACTGTTGTTTTTCCTTCCTTAAATATGTGACAGAATTCACCAGTTATCTGTTAGGGATTTCTTTGTGGGTCTGGAATTTTACTTGTAAGGAAAGTTTTTTTTTTTTTTTTTTTTTTTTTTTGAGACAGGTTTTTTTTTTGTGTAGCTTTGTGCCTTTCCTGGAACTCACTCTGTAGCCCAGGCTGGCCTTGAACTCACAGAGATCCACCTGCCTCTGCCTCCCGGAATGCTGGGATCAAAGGAGTATGCCACCATGGCCCAGCTTGTAAGGAAAGTTTTAAAAAAGGAACTCTATTTCTTCAGTAGATATGGATCCATCCATATTTTCTATTTCTTCATGAGCCAATTTTAGTAATTTGTGATTTTTAAATAATTTTCTTATTCTTTGATTTATCTAATTTGTACTTTAGTCTACTCAATAAAAATTTCATCTACATATTGTTTTACAGTCCCATTTGTTTCTTTTTTATTTCAATTTTTATTAAAAATTTTCTTTGATAATTTCATACATGCATGTAGTATACTTAGATTACACTTAGAGAAAGTTACCCACTTTCTCATCTCCTGTCCTTTCTGACAAATCTTCCATCATGAACCTATTTCCCACATTCCTATCTTTTTGTTTTGTTGTGTGTTGGGTTTAGGACCATCTGTGTGACCATGGAACACTGGAGCCTGGCAGCCTAGACTCACCCAACCACCAGGTGATTCTAGATCTCAGCAAGTTGACAAGCGAGATTAATTACCACAGAGCCTGAGCTGGCTTCCAATGTGTGATTCTCCTGTCTCAGCCTCCCACTGATGGGGTTACAGACATCTACCACGACACAGGGTAACATTAAATTTTTTAAGTAGACAAAAGCCCAATATTATTTGGGAAAATAGGCCATTTAGCAAAAAGTACTGACTTCTACCAACAAGTAACTAATTCATGATGACGACATGGCCCTTATGGGAAGTAGCTCGCAAAACTAAGTGTGTAAATCCCTTTGTAATTATGAATTCATATACTATACAGAGTGAGCTAATAGGGAATGGGGAAAAAGAAAGCCATGATTAACATAACCCTGTAATCCCGAAGGAACCGAAATCTGAGGCTTTCCCAATATTTATTTTTCATTTGCATTATAAAGCTAAATTTGACTGATTTGAAACAGCACTTTTCCACCACTGAGACCACATTGAAATTGTCACGGAAACAAAATAATTCAGGTGGTAAAGGTCAAGTGAATGCCTATTAGATAGTGTGAGGTTAGCTTCTCGCCATTATAAAAGTAACAGCTTAAGAACTGTCACCCACTCTCCCTTTCAGTGTTCCTAATATTCAAAGTCCTGTCTGAAACGCACACTTCTCAGGATTTCCACCTGTGCTTGCTCCTTATCTTCCCTGACGTCCAACCCTGCTCCCCTCTTTGCCCATTCCTATCAAGCTCAAACCTTACCTCTCTAACCACAGTTCTGATCAGCCCTATGTCTTCCTTTGTGGTCTCTCCCCCTCATCAGTATCTTGTATGCTCTCTGTTTGCCTTCTTTCTCCCAGTGTATGCCAATATGCCCATAATGGAAACTAGCAAATCTATCCTTCCAAGCTGGGTCATTTCCTTAGTTCCATATGCAGCCTAAATCTCTGTGGGAGATTTGAAATGGACACTTCATAGGTAACTCAAATTCATAACACTAAAAGTTCTTTCTTCCTTACTCTTGATAACTCATCAGTAGAGTGCTTGCCAAGGTACTCAGCATTGGGCTTAATCCTCAGGACTGTAAACTAATAAAAAATAACCAGACACATAAAACAAAAAGTTCTCTAGTTTCCGATTTCCTCCCGATATTGTCTACCTCAACAACTACTACAGTCTGTTTTCCAGGTTAGAAACCCTCAAATCTTCCCTCTCAGCTGGCATAAGACTACTCATCAGATCCTAAACTGTCTATCCCAAATAGCCTTAATATTATTACTTTAACTCTGGGCCATTTAATTTCTGACATACATTATTAAAACAACTTCTCTTCTTTATCACAAATTCCATCCTATTCTATTGTTATTGGAATAAAACAGAAATGTGAACACATTCTATCTGGAAGACCCTTTGCTGCCAACAGGGCCAATGCTGGAACACAGCACAGCACAACATTGGCCATGATTTAGTCCTCAGTTTTCTGGCCCCACTGTTTTAGCTATACCTATTAATTTCCTCAATATCCTACCGTACTTTGCAGGTATGCCTACACGTGTATTCTCCAGAACCTCTGAGGACACCCCCTACTTCATTTACTTGGTACTTGGATTGGCCTTAAAAGTTCTCAATAACTGCCACCTGTTACTTCTTCAACATTAGAGAGAATCACTCAACTTTGTACCATTCTGGACTTGAAATGTGGCATTTCTCTTTGTAGCTTCTAAACACCACAGTATGACCACCTAGTTATCAGGGGGCATTGATGTCTACTTAACAAATCAACTAAAGGGGCTGGTAAGATGACTCAGTGGTTAAGAGTATTTGCTACTCTTTTGGAGTTTGATTCTCAGCACACACATCAGGTGATTCACAACTGCCTGTAACTCTAGCTCCAAGGGATCTGATAGCTTCCTTCTGGACCCCTGTGGCATCGGCACTCACATGTGCACATAACTAAAGTAAAAATAAGTCTTTAAAAAAATCAATCAATAAGTAAACTAAGTAACATTTCTATCTCCATTGATTTCCCTTTAGTCTTTTCTCTATCAATGACAGTATAAAAGCACATTACCTACGTCTTTAGGCTACTGGGCACTTAACAGCCCTGCATTAAGGGTTTATAGTAATAAATAATTTATTCCTTTCTATGTCAAAGCTTTATGTGGACTGAGACTACATTTGTTTTATCCACATATCTACTGAGTATCTTGCAAAATCGAAATAAGAAACAAAAAGAAATTACACTTAATCATATGTTCTCTTGTATGAAAATAGCAGTATTCTGAACTGGGACACATAAACTATTATATAATTTAACTGGCTGTTGCTGTATAGTAAATGTTTAGCAAGACAGTTTTTTTTTTTATGGTTGAGGAAAAATACAGTTTTTAGAGTAAAAACTTTAAGAACCTAAAAAAGTGAAATCACTATTATTGAATAAAAATACTCTGATAGGCCCAGGATTTACATAAAATATAAGATAATTTGCACATTTATAGATAATTGCACCTGTACCTAAGAGTAGATTAAAGATCACAAAGACAAAGTTGTCATTTATTTGTCATAGCCTTTCCTGAGCCTAACTCTCCTACACCAGATCCCCTCTGGGATCTTCTCACTTCTAACAAGCAATGGAAACAGCCATGAGTGAACCTGCGATTCCCACCTTCAGCAGCAGCAGCTGTTACTTCAACGGAAATTTTTGAGAAACGCACAATGCCACACTAAAATCCCTGAGGGTACAGCCATTTATTCACCTGCATTCTCCTCAAACTGTGCACGTGTGTGCTTGCTTTCTTTCTCTCATTTTCCCCTCATATTTATGGTTTTTCGTTTTAATACCAGGCAGAACACCAATTTAATCAATTTAATTTTGTGCTATATAACTGGCAATAGCATAAATAAAACAAATTTTAACACAAGAATTTATAAGAAAGAAAACATTCATCTTATTTTCAAGCATATTAAAATTACCAGAAACAGCTTATATTTAAAATTATGTGTAAAAGATAAATGAGGATTTGACTTTTCTTTTTTTAGAGATAGAGGAAGAAGAAGAAAGAGGAAATAAGTGCAGGTGCTTAGCTCGGGGTTACAAAGAGCTCTTGCAAAGTTTATCAGCTATATCAAAGTCTATTGCCAGCGGCAAAGGACAGAAGGATGTTATCGCATATCCTCCAATTTGTACACCCCAAGATTTCATCAGTGAGCTACTGGCCAAGAGATTCTTATTTAGACATTCAAGCTGGGCATGGTGACTCAGGCCTGTATTCTTAGCACTTGGGAGGTAGAGGCAGGAAGATCAGGAGTTGAGGAGGTCATCCTCAGCTACATACATAGTTTGAAACCAGCACTGGTTATGTGAGACCCTGTCTAAAAAACACAAGCCAACCAACCCCTAAGAACACCACCACCACCACCACAAATTCTAAGCAACAAAAACAGAACGAGCAAAATGATCAACAGATCAACAATATAGATAAGGAAGATATCAGTAAAATACTCCTCTTCCTAGTAAAAGGTATCAGTAGATGACTACCTGATTCCCACTTTTATACCCCCCACCTCTCTGCCCCAAACAGAATATGGATGTTAGAAGTATCTGTAAAAACACAGGCACCCCTCTCTCCCAAAAAACAAAACAAAACAAAAAATTACTCTTAAGTCGGGAGGTGGTAGCGCACGCCTTTAATCCCAGCACTTGGGAAGGCAGAGGCAGGCAGATCTCTGTGAGTTCGAGGCCAGCCTGGGCTACAGAGTGAGTTCCAGGAAAGGCACAAAGCTACACAGAGAAACCCTGTCTCGAAAAACCAAAAACAAACAAACAAACAAACAAAAAAAACAACCAACCAAAAAGCCAAAAAATCAACCAAACAAACAAAAAACACAGGCACAAATAAAAACATTCAACCCAGAGGCTACTTTGTAAAAGGCGTCAAAAGTAAGAGTTAGAGGCTGTACAAACTATGTTAGCCCTCTGCTGGTAGTGGGGTAGCAACCTGGCAGCTATTCTTTCAGTTGCTCTATTTCTTCAAATACTTCCTTGTCTCCTTCCCATTCCTTGTTTTCTTCAGTGTCCGGGTCTGTGCTCATTCTCTCCTTGATAGAACAAGTTATCACCCCAATAATTCGTTTCTATTATCATTTTTGGGTCAGATTTGCTTTAAACCTTTCTCTAGACGTTAGATCAAATATGACCAGGTTGACATTTATGACTTTTCTTTTTTCTTTTTGTGATGTTGGGGAATAGAACTCAGGGTCTTAATTAAGCATGCTGACATAAGCATGTTGATATGTCATTCATTATAAGCATAACACATCCAAGGCAAAACTCACCTTTACAACTTTACTTTAAAAGGGCTCAAATACCCTCATCCCTGTAGTTATTAATAGTTCAAATGTAGCTTCCATTTCAACCCAATAACCACATGCTATCCAAACAGTTTAGGTCTAGGGTTCCACAGCATAATCTTTTCTTTGTCTCTTCAGGGCAGTTACATATTTTTTGTCTTCCTTATAGTCTTCAGTAGTTACTTATTACCTAAGATAGAAGGCTATTCTACTGGTACACCTTCAACTTCATTTATATATCAGATAGATTTTTCTCTAGATGATTTTATATGTCATTGTGAATTTTTATCAAAGCAACACATGCATGTGTTTTATAAAAAAACTAACAATACTAATATATGAAAAACAAAACACCAATGAACTTGATATTATACTAATTATAATCAACTAAAGAATTATCTCAATTCTTACCATTCATTTATTCACTCAATAAATGTTTAGCCAATTATCTCCAAATACCAGATACCATTTTAGGTACTTAGAATATGTCAGTCAACAAGACAGAGATTGGATCTTCATTCAGAAGAATCTCTAGTGTGGGGAGGAAAACCACACATAACAAAAAGTAATAAATAAATGATGCATGCTATGGGGTCATAGTGCTTTGGAAAAAGAACAGTAGAGGATGCAGGAAAAACTGAGTGTGTTGGGTATGGGTTACAATTTTATGTAGAATGGAGAGTAGGTTTCAATGGCATGTAAGCAAAACTTACGGAAGATGAGAGAATCAAGACATGCACTTCTAGACAAAAGCATTCCAAGCAGCAGCAAGTGCCATGGCAAAGTGTTTACAAAACAGCAGTTTCCAGTGTGGCTGGAGTAGAATAAATGTAGGGGGCAGGGTAAAGTCAAAGAGGTATAGGAGTACACGTTTTTTTTTTTTTTTTTTTTTTTTTTTTTTTGGTTTTTCGAGACAGGGTTTCTCTGTGTAGCTTTGCGCCTTTCCTGGAACTCACTTGGTAGTCCAGGCTGGCCTCGAACTCACAGAGATCCGCCTGCCTCTGCCTCCCGAGTGCTGGGATTAAAGGCGTGCGCCACCACCGCCCGGCTTGGAGTACACGTTTTTAAGAGCCCTGTAGAACAGTATACAGGTTTGGGCCTTTATTGTTAGGAAATGCGTTGTCACTAGAGTTCAGTGAACAGAAGGATGACTTGACCTGACTTGTAAAGAATCATTCTGTTGAGAACAAAAATTGGAGGCAAGTGTGAGTAGGGGAACAAGTTAAGAAGCTACAGCAGTAATTCAATCAACAACAAACAGGGCCTCTGATCGAGGCAGAAGAATGGGAAGTTCAGTAATACACTCTGAATACACTGAAGATGAAGCTGACAAAGTCTGGGAGAATAATTAGCTATGAACCTAAGAGAACTGAGTCAAGGATGGCTGCCTAGTGTTCGACCTGAGAAACTAAAAGGAGTAACTCTAACAAAAACCTGCAAGGAACATGTCTGGGGAGTTATATTTAGTTTTGGACAGGTTAGATTTGCAATAGTAGTAAAATATTGAAATGAAGATAAGGTGCTACTCGATCTATGAACCTTAAATTCAGGCAACAGAGGCCTGGAAAGAGATTTTTCCCAACTGAGGCCGGGGGATAATATTCAGTTCAAGACTGGGTGAGAGTGGCAAGGAACTGAGTACAGAGAAGGCAGAGGAACAAGGAAGAATTTAAACCAATGAGACGGGAGCAAACTTGAGCAGAAGGACCAACGTGCACTGGGCTGACTGGAGACCATGTATCCAAGTCAGATAAGGCCTGAGAGCTGATTTTAGATTTATTAACTAAGATACTGGTGATCTCAGTGAGTGACTGGATAGAATGATGATACAAAAACTTGACTGAATTGCAAAGAGAACTGAAGGAGAGAATTCATGAACAGTAAAGACAAGGCAGCTGTCTGAAGAGTACCATCACCAACTCTAAATACTGGTACCCTATCAAGCTTAAAATTTGCATCTTCTACTATGGCACCAAGTGGTCCAGTCTGTGTAGGAATTCAGACACTACTTGAACAACCAGCTCCATAAGTGACTCACATTTCAATTTAACTCCAGGAATAATGTATCTGATTAAATTATTCTTAAATTCAAAACACAAGTATTCATCAATGTGCCTATAATAATTATTGCTTACATAAGCTGAGATTGCCAGAAAGTAAGGAAAAGGTATGATGTTAAAATTATATAAAACTGAGTTCAAAAGAGAACTTTCATTTTTTTTAATATAAATTGTACAACACGTCAAAGAAAATATGCAGAGACCTAAAGAACACACCTTTTTGAATCCTCACTAACAGACCCCTCTCAGGACACAATACATAAAAACACAAGTTGCACTGAGCAGAGGCAGCATATGCCTTTAATCCCAGCACTTGGGAGGCAGAGGCAGGCAGATCTCTGTGAGTTCAAGGTCAACCTGGTCTACAAAACGAGTTCCGGGACAGTTAGGGCTGTTACACAGAGAAACCCTGTCTCAAAAATCAAAAAACCAAAACCCCAAACCCAATCAAATCAAATCAAATCAAATCAAAACACAAGTTACTGACATTCACCTCTACAAGATTATTCTTTATCATGTAGTCCATTCAGGTCCTAATGTGAACACAGCTCCACTTTGAATACAGAATTGTATTTGATGTGGATATGAATGGTATGTAAGGAGCAATGCCAGTCTTCTACTGAGATAACTCTGAGGTTTTGTAAAAATAAAGCCTCACATTTGCAGTTGTGGTTCCTCAGGGTGAGTCATCACATCAGATTGCATGGGGCAGAGACAAGTTCCATCTTATTTTCTTAAATCTCTTATCACTTGCTTAGTGTCCGGCAGGGGTTCCACAAATACTATTTAATAAATTTTGAAGAACCAAGTGATGTCTAAAATGATGTCATTTTAATTAAAAATTTTAGTTTTTACATATTTATTAATTTTCCATGTGTGTAGGCACACACATGAGGGTGCAGGTCAGAGGATAACTTGCAGGAGTTGGTTCCCTCTTTCCATGTGAGTCCTGGGGGCATTTCAGCAAGTACTTTTACCTGCTGAGCCATGTAGCTAGCCCTATACTGAGCTTTACAAATCATTAATATTTTTCAGGGCATTTACAAATCATTAATATTTTTCAGGGCATTGGTTACTCTTGTACTTACATGTCAGCAGCAACTGACAACTGTGTGGTCAATTTATAACTTGCTAAAATATCAGGGTAAGTACAATTTTGATTTTGAATAGCATTCAAAAAGAGTAATGTAGCCCTTTATGGAGCACATGGAATAGTCAGACAGATCTACTACCTACCAGGCTGTTCCTCATAGTGCTACAGCCTACTGGCAGTAAGACCAAGATGTAAAAGACAGAGGACAAAAAGAGAAAAGAAAGAGTCACAAAACAGAATAGGAGAAACTATTTTTAAATATCTCAGAATAAAAGAGGGGTAGGATTACTATGCAAAGAAACACTAGGTTCTTTAAAACACATTGAATGATTGCATACTAAACATTTTCTTTCTTGAGATTTCAT
Organism: Peromyscus californicus insignis; assembly: GCF_007827085.1. NCBI lineage: Eukaryota > Metazoa > Chordata > Mammalia > Rodentia > Cricetidae > Peromyscus > Peromyscus californicus. Next base: position 102,701,420 of record NW_026294573.1, read on the forward strand.
CTTCCTATCTGTGAGCATGGAATCTAGCTACCACATAATCTCTAAGATAAATCCCCCCAAACCAATTTAAAAAGTATCTGCTTTCCCAAAGTCCCCAGACAAAAGTCAATCAATCAATCCAGATCCAGATAATTTTCTCTATTAATTTTAGTATCTTTCAAAATCTCCTTAAGTTCCCATTCATACTACACAGAGGGTACATGTAAGGGAAAACTGACAACAGAACCTTCAAATTACAAAGGAAAAATTTCGAATTATATTTCAATTTTGTATATAAAAATACATGTGAAATATTTGTCAGATATTCAGTTCATGCCCCCTGGGAATACATACTAACTTCCACTTCAGAAAAGACAATGTCTATTTATAATACATGTGCAGTATGCACTATTGAGGCCTACTAGGCAGGGTTTAAAGTGGTTTTTTTCAACAAGGCTCACAAGTCCGGAGGTTAAATACACATGAATTAAGGATGTTTAATCCAACTTAAGATACCATCTTTTCATATTTAAAGCAGTTTCCACTAAACAGGAAAAATACAAAACACATGAAATACCCCTAAAAACAAAGCTTCTACAGGCTAATACAAACATTTAAAAAAACCACTTAGACTTATATTGTGTTTACTCTCATTTCTTATATGTACACTTATATATTGTTAAAAGCAAAATATTTTATGGAGCAGAAAGCTGTACAAATAAAAACCCTCCTATTTGTTATGCACTTAGAAATATTTAATAAAAACCATGCTGAGATATAACTAGGGCTAACAGCATAAAATATAAAGTATGGTTTTGGTGTGTGTAAACACAATGCTAGTGTGCACACAGAAAGTCAATAGTTAAACAGCGTCTACCTGTTTTGTGTACCCCCTTTCAGATATTGTCCCTAGAGCTTTGGCCTCTGTTGCTGTCTAACTTGAATTCACAAAACTCAATGGCTCATGGTTTTCAAAGCTTAGGGCTACGTTAGCAGAACAAAGTCGCTTTCTCCCTCTCTCTCCCTCTCTTTTTGGTGTGTACAAGTATGGGGACCACAGGAACAGTTAAATTCATGGCATGGCTGGTCTACCACACAGTCGGGGGAATTCTTTAAATAGAGCCTGTCACTCTCTTGGCCCATCAATGGGATTTCCTCCTCGAACTGCTGATTCGTTCAGGTACACAACAGAGGAAATTTCAGTTAACCTTTGTTTCACCCCAGGGAAAAATCTGTCTGAAAGTATAAAATGAATAGATTAAAAAAAAAATAAGCTGCTCAGCCCCACGGCTGTTCTCTTAGTGCTCACTGCAGCTTAAGTTAAACAGCAGAAAGGGACAGTGGCGTGTTGCATTCCCAATGGAAATGCAAGCATAATACAGGGTATCCAGTAGGTCAGATTTTATTTTGATGACTAAACCAAACCAACTGTCCTTTCTGTTAAAAAAATTTGAAATCCTCCTTCTGATAATCTTATGAATCAGATTTTTCTTGTATCATCAAATCACTAAACTGCTATAATGTGAGTGTCTCTAAAAAACTGCATTCTCAATCTTTGTACAAAAAGAGAGAGGGGAAGAGGGTGGAGAGACTGACTCTTAGGAATATTTCCAAATAAAACTAACTTGTTCAATTTAAGCAGTAACAGGGTGCCAGACCAAAAAAAAAAAAAAAAAAAAAAAAAAAGGAATCAACTAAATGAGAATCCTGTTGAACTCTATTATCCCTTTCAAAATAAAAAATCAAAGGGAGGAGGGATACATGGAGACCCCATTTTGAAGCAATAAGAGTTCCAGGAGAGGCTAGAGTTGCTCTATAGTTGTGAGAAATCACAGGGTGAAGGATGAACACAGAGAAAACAGAAGTTAAACTGTTTTCCCAGGAGACTAAGATAATTTTGACTATATGCAATTAAAACATGAATATAAATTTTGAGATATGGTGGGTGAATATACATTGGATACCTACTTCTACCAAATTATTCCTGAATTCAGTGAGGAAGAAAAGCTATTTTAACTTTAGCTATAATTACAATATATTGACTATAAGCTATTGGGACAGCTCTCTAAATCAAAAACAAGACCAATTTCACTTCAATGACCAACAGCCATTTTCAAAAAAATAACAAAAAAAAGAATTCAAGGCATTTTTGCTTAAATTTTCTTACCTATATTATATGAACATTTTCTATTTTTAATCAACATGCTCTACATTGATGGAATAACATGATAACTTTATGTCCTACAGTGTGAATGGTTGAATCAGAGTAATTACAGTTTCTTTATGTTAGGAAACTCACCTCCGCCCAGTTACTTGAGATTGTGACTGTTGGAATCTCTTACCTCACTGTGTTATAGAACACCATTTATCCCATATACCTGTATTTTGGTACTAGTTATTCACCCTCTGTCAATCCAGCTTCCTAGCTGCTGTCTTTCTTACTCCCAAGGCAAATTTCTTTAGCTTGTACCTATGAGAGAAAACCCACAAAATTCTCTCATGGCCATTCTCTGCTAGGCTTATTTCACTTAACACAATGTCCTGCAATTCCACCCATGTTGCTGCAAATGACCAGACTGCTATCTTTGTGGCCAAATAATATTCTACAGTGTATACAGGACACATTTTCTTTATCCATTCAGCTGTCAATGTATATCTTGGTTGGTTACCTTTGTCACTGTGATGAGTGCTACAATAAACATAGAGTACCAGTCTGACTGTGTATGTATGTATGTATGCATGCATGTATGTATCTCCAAGTAGTAAAATTGTCAGGTAATACTGTTAGCTTTTTTAGTATGGAAAAAGGACTATATAATTATATACTATAATCATCTATGACATACAGCTCATTCCCCTTTCCATCTGAGATTGTGCACAAACCTAGAATTTTATATTCCCTCTTTATGTGCCCAACTATGTAATCAAGTGAGGCAGAGTAAGAGTGTGGCTCTATTGGAAGCTATATAAATGACAACCAGGGAAACTGCATCATTAAGTAAACTGACTAATGTGCAACCGTGACACACTAAAGCACATAACACAGCAAGACAGCATTACCAGATGGTTGTGATTGCATAGAAGGAAAACATGGGGTCAAAGTTCACACTGGTACACACACAGTTATCTAAGGCAAAGTGGTAGCAAAGAGGAGTTCTGGATTATATAAACAAGAGCAGAAGGTGCATGGGAACCCATGCAGAAGTACTGTACAAACTGATCTCTCCAGTCATCTACAAGGCATATACATTGTCAAGAATGAGTGTAACTATCTATGCTTATGTCTTGAACCAAGGATAGCTCCATGCTACACCTCCTAGGTTAAAATACAACCACTACCATATTCCCTAAGTGGACATTGAATAAAATGCCCCCTTTTTCTTTTCTTTTTTCTTTTAAAGGTACTGAGTTACATGTTGTGGGAATTCTGCCATTTGGTCTAATGACCAATGGAATGGAGTGGTTTGGCCCAATGGGTGTGGTCTTCTCTGCAGATATGTTGTTGGAGCCCACTAGGTTTCCTAGTGGCTGTACCCAGCAGGACCGCATAAGAGGATGGTTGGACTATGGGCCTGGGTACCAGGTGTCTGTAAGGGTCTACACTTGACTGTAACTAGCAAGGGGGAGGTCTTTTGCTCCATGCCTTGGCATTGCTATAAATAGCCCATTGGAATAAAGTTCTGGGCTGGATGGATTAGAATCCAGGCCCTCTCAAGGCTATCCTGTATTTTCTATCTTTTTTTTCTCCGCTCTATCCTTCTAACTAATATTTCCTGCTGCTCCTACTCAAGAGTACTCTGGGGAAATGTTGGGGTGAGGGATAGCCCCCCACAATATGCGACCCTTTAAGAACCCATGGGGGAGGGTGGCGCTCTAATGGACTGTGGAGGGCTTCCTGATGCCAAGGCTCGACGACCATCTCCGGACCTTCCCCATCTCTCCCTGATGAATGAAGAGGCAGTGGTGCTGCTTCGTTCTGTATTCATGAGTGTACTGAATTGATTTCAAGCATTCAGTTCAGATATATTAAGTGCATTCATACTGTCATGAAATTGAGACAGCATAGGAAGCTGGAGAAACAGAGGTGATACAGGAATAGAAAGTAGTGCCTGATGCCATTCCCTCTAGTTGCATTTCTTGTTGGATGAGAGTAAGTTCCCCACAGCCAATAGATTGACAAACCCTCCGTAAAGCCTGCTACAAAAAGACAACAACCCTTTTTGAGGGACAACCTGATGCAGGGTTCAAACAGCCTGGTGAGATGGATCAATGAGTGAAGGAGCTTGCCACCATGCCTGACCTCAGGACCTGCACGATGGAAGAAGAGTCTTCTACCTTTCATTCCATGGCACGCATGCTACCACCACATCACACATGTATGCATGTGCACACGTCTGTGCATGCATATATAACACACAGTCACAAAATCAAAAGTATACAAATAGGTAATGTGCCATTCCTAGATGAAATGTATGTGATATCTGGGCTTAAGTTTGACTCTTCTCTATAAACCTAAACAATGACCCTCATAAACGACCTTACAGTTTCATTTACAGAAGGATTGTCTCCTTAAAAGAAATGAGCCAGTTCATTTTTTAAAACTTATATTTCACTTATCTTTGAACTTGGTTGTAAATTATATTCTTCGAACAATGCAACTTCAAAATCATATACATCGGTATTATGAAGACGCTTAAGCTCGATTCTCTCAAGAAGCCCATCCATATCTTTCTGGTGTGTATTTTTACTTAGTAAATGGTGATTTTTGCTTCTTTCTGACTTACACCAGGAGTGTTTCCTGACTCCTGGCCTCACTTGAGGACTCTCTGGAAAGAGTTCCTCGGGCCACATACCTGGCAGCTGTGTTGCCTACTGTCAATGACAACCATCAACATCCTTCATCTCCAGAAACCTTCATCTTGAAAAATTGAAATCCCATACTCAATGGCATTTAAGAAACGGAGAATTTAGAAAGTATATATTCTTTTCCACTGACTAGGCCTAAAGGTCTAGGTTTAGTGAGGATGATGCTGGTAGTATGTCACTCTTTATGCGAAGGGAAGTCAGATGTCTCTGATACAGCAGGTCACGAGATTAAGGGGAAGAGGGCACCTGCAGGATGGAATTTATTAAATATGTACCTGCTGAAGTTAGTGCTCACAAAATTTCCTTCCCTTAGCACTTCCTAGTCCTCAAACGCAGTCTCAGGATTGGGTGTGTAGCCTGTTATGTAGACCAGGCTAGCCTTAAACTCACAGAGATCCACCAGCTTCTGCCTCTACTTTTCCCTTTCCAAGAACTCTGATAATCCTCTGCATTTAATCTTCACTGTACCTAGTAAGGCACACATCATTTTTGTCTTTCATCAACTGACATTAAGTCTTCTGAGTATGTACACTACATCTTTCAACACATTTTTGCCTTCATTTCTTTCTCTTTTCCTGGAATCCTAATGACATGTTAGTTATTTTAACATTGCTCAATGGGTTAAGACTAGAATTGGAATCTATTCTTTCAAAGTGTGTGCTACATTTCCCCCCCCCCCCCCCCCAGAATGGTTAAATTTGATCTCCCAATTCACTGGCACATTTTACATTTATCATTAAGCTCATACAGGGGACTTTCATTTCAGACATTACGTATTTTAGTTCTAGATGTCCCATTTAGTTATTTTATATTTTTATTTCTATATGGAGATTTCATATTTAATTCAATAAATGCATATTTTACATCCTTGGACAGAGTCATAACATTGGCTTTGAAATCCTTGCCTGCTAATTCCAAGTGTGGTCATCAAAGAATCAGTGTTTACTGAATGTCTCTTAAGAATGCATCACATCTTCCAATTTCTATGTATGTCTGGTAATTCTGGATTATGGCTTAGATATGAACGAGACTTTGCAGAGACTACGTACTCTGTTTTGAAAAGAGTACTTTGAAAAGTGTTGATGCTTTGTTCGAGGCTCAAACATCTGGCAGACATTTATGGGCAGAATGTGGGGTCTCCTTATACAGATTCACCTTTATTTTTCAGTAGCCAGTTTTCTGATTTTCCAAATCAGTAAAACTGAGACTTTACTTCTTGGTTCTAATCAATTAGTGACTGACTTCATGCAGAAGCTGTATAAAACCAGGAAATTTATCTAATGCAGTTTCTTTATTGCAAATGTTGACTTTCTACCAGTTTCTGTTTGATTTGTTTCTAGTACCTTCAGATATATTTTATCAGTATGAAAGTACTCTTTTTAGTTATGCATATACACAGAAGCACTTGTATTTTGTGCATTAAACATTATATAATATATTATGTTTGACCACTGCATAATTATCTATGGAAAGGTCCTTTCTATTATTATCAGAAAAGGAACTTTGGGATCAAAAGATGCATGGTGCTAGGATCTTTTATAAAACCTTACACTCTTTTTTTCTTCGCTTCATTCAGGCAGGATTGAGTCTATAGTTTTCAGTGTTTTGGTGCTAGCACACTTATATGTTATAAATTTTGCACAAGTACTGTCAAATGAATAATGGAAAAGGAAAAAATGAAAATCAATCAACAAGCACCAGAAAGTTCTAAAGAGGTGAAGAAGATGCTTTGGATCGGAGTGCTTAGCAATTTCTCTTAAGAAACCTTGCTTTCTTCCTGGAGGCAAAGAGATCTACCCGAGTTTAGACTGTGATGCATTATGTATGGGGTTCAGAATTGCTCTAAACGACCACTTCTCATGTCCTAGATAGGATACTTTAGTCATGATTTTTATTATCAAGGATCCCATATTGACTGTGAATTCTTTTCATCAGAGAAAATTTTACAATTTAGTTCTCTGGGCAAATTAATTATGGTTTACTATTTTAGGCCACCTTCTAAATTCCTAGGATAATTATTTGAGATTCTAATTTCCAAAACATTCATTTGCAAATAGCTCATGAATACTACCCAATTTCCCAAAAGGCAGTATGAAAATGAGCACCCTAAATGATGGGGGAGGCAATTAACATCTACTGAGGGATTGCTAGGTGAATGGCTCGATAGTAAGTGCTTTATCTTGCCTAATCTTCTCAATTACTCTATGACATGGATATTATTACTATCTACTTACAGATAAGTAAAGTGAAGTTCAAAAGCTGGCCAAGGTCACACAGTAGGTTAAGTGTGAGGCATGAATTCAAACTTTTTTCAAAATGGAAATCAGCATACTTCTCATCTTGTATTTTAATTTACTTATAGTAGCATATATTAAATTGTATAAAATAATAGATTTCACTGACATTTGTATACATGTTTACAATGTACTTTGATTATCTCTCACACATTGCCTCTGTTGTCCCACCTCCCAATAACCTTCACCTTCCCAAATAGTCCTTTATTTTCATAGTTTTGACTACACTGAAATTAAGTAGTTATAATTTGTTTGCATTAAGAAAAAAAAACAATTGCCATTAAGAGTGAAAAAGCAAGCTGCAGAGTGGGAAGAGATCTCCACCCAACATATAAAAGATTCATGTTGAGAATACATGTGTCATCTCTACAAGTTAGTAAGATAAATATAAAACCACTAAGCCCAAGGTATACAGGTCCTTAAGAAGATACTGATGAGACTTACAAAAATATAAATGGTACTTGACTTCCTTTAGTTATCTGGCAAATGAATATTAAAGCCACAGTAAAATACCACTACATATCTATCAAAACATAACTGAGAATATTACCCATACCAAGTGCTGGCAAGGATGAAGATAATGGGAACTCTAGTACATTGTTTATGCTACAAATTGGCACAAACATTTGGAAAAAGCATTGTCATGCTGCATTAAAATGGAGGATAGGCATGAAAAGCAATTCTACTCCTTAGTGTGCATGTTAAGAGAAAATCACTCGCAAAGCCAAAATGTCCAATTATAGAAGATGAACAAACTGGTACAGTCATAGAATGAAAGAGCCCACATCAACAAAAGTAAACAAACAAAAAGACTATGTGATATTTTATATAGAAATCCAGACAACTTTGAAACTATCTATCCTATTCATAATACACACACACACACACACACACACACACACACACACACGCACGCACGCACACGCACACGCACGCACGCACACACACACACACACACACACACACCTTAGGGTGGGAAGATGGTTCAGTGGGTAAAATCTTGCCATTCAAGTATAAGCATCAGAGTTCAGATCCCTAGCACCATATAAAAGGCAGTGCAGGTATACAGGTCATCTGCATTCATAGCATTCAGGAGGCAATGATGTGGAGTCTCTGAGGTAAGTTATCTAGATAGACTAGCTAGAACCAGCATTTTCTGGATTCTTTGAGAGATCTAGCCTCAATAAAGTAGAGAGAGACTATGGTGGATGTTGTGGAATACATGTACACTGTATGAAGACATTGCTGTGACTGATTTAATAAAGAGATGAATGGCCACTAATAGCTAGGCAGAAGGTATAGGCATGACCTCTGGGCAGAGAGAGGAAGCAGGTGGAGAAAATCGAGAGGCAGAAAGGCCAACGAGACATGGAGGGAGTTGGACATATAGAATGAAAGGTTAAAAGCCACATGGTAAAACGTAGATTAATAAAAAACAGTTAATTTAAGTTATAAGAGCTAGTGGGACAAGCCTAAGCTAAGGCCAAGCTTTCATAATTAATAATAAGTCTCTGAGCTGGGTGGTGGTGGCGTACGCCTTTAATCCCAGCACTTGGGAGGCAGAGCCAGGTGGATCTCTGTGAGATCGAGGCCAGCCTGGGCTACCCAGTGAGTTCCAGGAAAAGGCGCGAAGCTACACAAAGAAACCCTGTTTCAAAAAAAACCAAAAAAAAAAAAATAATAATAATAAAATAAAGTCTCTGTGTCATTATTTGTGAGCTAGTGGTCCAAACAAAAATCTGATTACATTTGGTGCCCAATGTGGGGCCACAAAATATCCACATAAGGCCTGAGAAAGCTTTAAAAAAAAAAAAAAGTTCTGAACAGGTTTCCTGCTGATCACAGGTCTCTCAGCTAGGCTGAGGGTATAGAGGCACAGCTCTTTTAAAAGGACTTGCTGTGCAGCTGAGCACCTGAGCAACTGGCACTGGGTACAAACACCTGCCCCAGGCAGACACAGAGCTGGAGCAGGTAAATGTGGGCTAATATCAACTGACATGAGGCTAGGCTCTCAATGAACCGAGGTGGGTGCCATGTGCTAAGCGGAGCCGTGCAGCGGTGCCTAGCAGTTTAAGATTTGGCACATGTGGTCAGAGGAGGCTGCACAGGCACAGAAAGATTCAGACAAAAAAAAAATGCCCTCTGAACAGATATAATATGCTTAAAAATGTGCTTAGGCCGGGCGGTGGTAGTGCACATCTTTAATCCCAGCACTCGTGAGTCAGAAGCAGGTGGATCTCTGTGAGTTCGAGGCCAACTGGGCTACAGAGAGAGTTCTAGGAAAGGTACAAAGCTACACAGAGAAACCCTGTCTCAAAAAACAAAAAAAAAAAAAAAAACAAACAAAAAAAAAAGGGCTTAGATACTGAAGAAAAGAAAATGGGTAGTCATAGAAAAGAAGTTTAAAAATAATATAGTCTTCAAAAAAGTAAAGTAATATAATAAAAAGAATAAGCTGCATAAAGATAGGAAATACACAGGGACTCTGGATCCTGCACAGTGCTTTGTTGTCTTTGAATTTTTAAATGCTAATGTACAAACAACAATAGCTGTTGAGAGACATTGGATTATGGAAACTGCTAAATTAAACCAACCTATATATTTTTTAAAAAATGTTTTATCTTCAAAACAGAAGCCAGAAAGGGAGAAGTTATGCCTTTGTTTCCACAGGAAACAAAAAGTTATAGTTCTCTTTGAAATTAATGAAGGCCAGATTTGATTGGGGAGATCTCCTGAAAATCTTGGCTATAGACATGAAGAAAAAAAAAAAAACAAAAAAGACCATAGGATAGGTGATGTATATGCTGATCCCTCTGCTATGGGAACAGCTCTGAGACTGGATGAGACATGATAAGTCTTGTTGGCTACAAAGTTCTCATGACTCATTATATGCCATCCTTTCATATGGCATGGATAGAGGTTTGGTTATACAGTCCACACAGATTGATAAAGTTAACAGATGTCTTTTACCTGCTTAAAAACAAAACAAAACAAAACAAAATCCACTTTAGCTGATTCATGCACATTCTATACATGTGTTATGCACATATGTATGCTACCCTTAGAAGTTTGTGCTTCCAGAACAAAAGGACCAAACATCAATAAAAACAAGTAGCCCAGGTGATCCAGCTTCTCAGAATGCCTGTTCTAGTTTCCTCAAAATTCTGCATCCAGAACAACTTCAAAGCTGCTAGCTGAGATGGTCCAGCCTCACAGACTCTCCAACCTAGACTTCATATAAGCTCTACACTTTTCCATCACACAGAGACGAAACAAAAAATAATACAGCTAGCTCTCCCAGGGACTTCACCATTATCTCAATTTTCTCAGGGTCCCCTAGAGATGTGATTACCCCCAGACCACAGGAAGCAGTCTAGAGAACACAACATCCACATTCTCAAGAGGTAGGGTGGGTGGTTTTTGGCTATTTGGTGGGTTATGAATGCTTGTCATCATTTAGGGGGATTGGTTTTAAGTTGTTACTAGTCATGGTCAGGGAAAAAAACTAAACAAAGTAGGTTAGAGTCAGGAATCTCTTTCTGAAAAAACAGAAAAGGTGGGATATAAAAATGATAGGATAAAGGGTAGATTATTAAATCTACTTTTAAACTAAAAAAACTATTAGTCTTAAATATTTTACATTGGTATGGAATTTTGTATACTGATACACATTTAAGGTTATCTGTGTTATACTGTATATATGTTTCTACTCTTGTTTAAGGTATTGTACCTATGCAGCTCATTTAAAAATGTGGTGGCACACAGCTTTTTTTTTTTTTTTAATTTATTTATTTATTATGTATACAGTATTCTGCTTGTATATATCCCTTCAGGCCAGAAGAGGGCGCCAGATTTCATTACAGATGGTTGTGAGCCACCATGTGGTTGCTGGGAATTGAACTCAGGACCTCTGGAAGAACAGCCAGTGCTCTTAACCTCTGAGCCATCTCTCCAGCCCTGGCACACAGCTTTAATCCCAGCACTTGGGAGGCAAAGGCAGGCAGATCTCTGAGTTCAAGGCCAGTATGGGATACAGAGTGAGTTCCAGGAAAGGCGCCAAAGCTACACAAAGAAACCCCGTTTTAGAAAAAACCAAAACAAAGTTTTAGTCCTTGAAAGTTATTAAGGATAATAAAGACAGGCTAGTAGTTAGTCATCTATAACAATCAAACTTAAACTTATAGCCATGGTAGCTATGTTTTCAAGGTCAAACAGATATATTTTAGATGGTCTTCAAACATTTCAAGGACCTACAGAATATGGCATTTAAAATGTTTTTAATAACACAGACTTTTCATGACAGTGAGATGTCTGCTCCTGGCAGCACCAACTTACTTCAAAAAAGGATGATGGGCATCAAAGAACCTCCATATGGAGTTTGCTTTCAATGTGGCAAAGCTAGCCACTGGACAAGACACTGCCCTTGCCTTGACTGCTGACAAACTGGACAAGCAGGACACAAAGGATAGTGACTGCTGAACTTTGCCAAGACAAGGTACGGCAGTCCTTCAAAACTCCTGCTTCACAGAAAAGTCTGTCAGATATTCCAGACCTCTAGGCCAAAGACTGATGATGCTCCAATGTTGCAGAGGAACCTTGGGGTGACTGTCCAGGCAGCCAGATGTCTATGTCATTTCTATAGTTTTGAAAGTTTTTTGCTCTGTACTTCCTATTTATTCAGGTAATATTACATTCTCCTCAGGTCTCTGACGGAGTTGCAGACAGCATAGTTACAGTTACAGTTTTCCTTGTTACCAAATTCAGAAAAGAAACTTACACAAGAGATGTAAGTTTATAAAGTTGAAAAACATAAAAGATTAAATTGTTTATCTAAGAAAATGTTTTGAGGTCTAAAAAGGTAGTTTTAGGATGGTAATATAACTTATGATAGAAATGGTTTAGGTATAAAACTTTAAATTCACTCTTATTTTCTCTAAATATGCTAAATACAAATAAAGTCAACTGGACGTTATGAATGTAATTCTTTACCTGATAAGAAATTCTTTTTTTTTGAGACAGGGTTTCTCTGTGTAGTTTTGGTGCCTGTCCTAGATCTCACTCTGTATACCAGGCTGGCCTCAAACTCACAGAGATCCACCTGGCTCTGCCTCCCAAGTGCTGGGATTAAAGGTGTGTGCCACTGCCGCCTGGCTTAATTGTTCTTTTTGTATATAGTTTTACTACATTTGAGTGAAAACCTTTCCTTTTTATTAAAAAAAAAAAAAGGAGGGAATGTTGTGGGATATTTGTACACTGTGTGAAGATATATTGCTGTGATTGGTTTAACAAAGAGCTGAATGTCCAATAGCTAGGCAGGAGGTATAGGTGGGACTTCTGGGCAGAGAGGAAGTAGGAGGAGATAATCAAGAGGCAGAGAGATGCCAATGAGACATGGAGGGAGTCCGATATACAGAATGAAAGAAAGGTAAAAAGCCACATGGTAAAATGTAGAATTAATAAACAGGTTATTTTAAGTTATAAGAGCTAGTGGAACAAGCCTAAGTTAAGGCCAAGCTTTAATAACTAATAATGTTTCCGTATTGTTTATTTGTGAGCTAGCAGCCTAAAGAAAAATCCAATTACAATTGGACACCTGATGTCAACTTTGGGCCTCCATCCTCATGTATACATGTGCATCCCTACAGCATACATATACACACTTAAAGTTATACATGAAGACATCATTAAGAAATTAGTTATGATGGTAGTTTACTTAAAGTTACGTTGACAGCTGCTCTATTGCTATATAACAGTATATTTATCCACAGGAAATACATACTAGAACATTTACAGCTAAAAGACTACATATATTGCTACAGGGAGATAGCTCAGTGGGACAAAAGGCTTTTTGTGCAAACCTGATTACTTAAGGTCAGATCCTTGGAGTCTATATAAAAGTGAGTGCAGTAGCCTAAGTGTCTGCAATCCAGCATGCCCCTATGGGGAGATGGTGTGTGGAGACAGGACAATCTCCTAAAACTTGCAGACCAGCTAGCCTAGATTAAAAGGAGGCCCTGTCTCAAACGAGGTGGAAAGGTGAGGACCTATACAAAAGGTTGTTCTCTGAATTCTTCCACAGATTCTGTGTTACACACACACACACACACACACACACACACACACACACACACACGCATGCACACACACACACACACGCATGCACACACACACACACACACACACACACACACGACTGTACTATACAGCAATATAAAAGGAATGAATCTAGGGCTAGCCAGGTGGCCCAGTAGGTAAAGGTGTGGATGCCAAGTCTGACAACCTGAGTCCAATCCTTGGAATCTACAAGTTTTCCTCTGACCTTCATACATATTCTGTGGCACATGTGTGCCTACACACACACACACACACACACACACACACACACACACACACACCTCCCTGAATTAGGCCTAGGAAGTTCTGGGTTTGGTCCCCTGCATCAAATGAACTAGGTATGTTGGCCCACTCCTATAGTCCCAACACTTGTGAGGTGGAGGCAAGAGGATCAGAACTTCTATATAGCCAACTCTTGGCTATACAGAGTTAGATAACAGACTGGCATGAAAGAGACCACACACCTGAAGGAAAAAGAAAAAAGAAAAAAAAGAAACAAAAAGAAACCACAGCTATTACTATTAACCTGAATGAGTCTTCCAGTTGGATGCAGACTGAAGAAAACTTCAGAAGAATGCTTACAAGGTAGTGTCAATTTATATATAATGTTTGAAAATATGCAAAACAATATTTATATGCTTAAGTGCATAAAAAAGAAAAGAATATGTCAGAGTAAAGATATATTTCTGAGATGTTAAAAAGAGATTCAAGGAAGAGACTTCCACAATAGAGATATACACTGGCAGGGTCAGGGAGAAGGAATGAAATCTGTGGTATGGAAGACATGTGCTTCAGGGGTATTTTCAGGGCCCTATTTCTTGGCTTCTGTGATGGTTACACAGTTGTTTCTAACTTTCCTTACATATCTGATATATATTTCAAGTAACTTTTGAACATTCATGGTAATGACACTGGTAGAAAAGATAAACACAGAGTTACACAATTTACAAGGGAAGACTATGTGAGTAAGAGAGGAAAGGCATAAACCCTATTTCCTAGTCAAAACACCAGACTCTGCAGATCCTAATCAAAGTTAAGGCAATAAACCATGGGAATAAATCTTGAAATTTTGGTTCCCTCTTCCTAGAACTTCTGATACAAAGACCCATTTTCCCCTTGCATGTCCCCCATACAAAGCCCATGCTCACTCTCTTCACTGTTTTAGAAAATCGCAAACATACAAAAGTAGAGAAAAGGTAAAAAGAACTCCCACAGATCTAGCTTCAGCAATTATTGACCACATACAATCTTCTCACATCCATTATTCCTACAGACTTCCCCTAGAATACTATTGTATCATCTGTAAAAAATGCCGTATGTTATCCCAAATAGTCAAAACTCTTTTGGATGCAAATAACCATGTTATCTAAATCATGCTTTTTATTTATTTTAAAATTAAATTATAGTGGTCAGTTGATACATATCCATATTGAAATGTCTACAATTGCTTCAAAAATATATAGTGTATATGGTTGCAAAAGTTCCACTGTAATAAACTAGTATTAATGTCTCTGAATTTATGGATTTCCTTCTCCCATATTTCCTCCCTTCAAACTACTTACCCTTGTTCCTTGAAATAATTTGTTAAAGAGATAAGGTAATAGTCCATTAATTTTCCAATATTCTGGGTTTTGCTGATCATATTTTTATAGTGAATTTCTTAGAAACCAGTGAAATCGAGACACTTGACTATATTTAGATCTAATTTTAAAAACTTTTCTTAGAATTACCTCGAGGTAAGCATTTACTCTTTTAAATGTTGCATAGGTTATCCCCTTCTGGTCAAGCTAGCAGCCACTGGTAATCTTTCAATTGTTATTTCATTAAAAGTTATAAAATGTTGTGATAAAATTATTATTTGCTCATTTTTTTTAGCTTTAGTCCTTCCTTGAAGAGAAACCTTCTGACATAAGGTAACTAATATCTCCTTGTTATGGTCCTAAGATTGACACTGTAGCTGAAGATATCTTAAAATGCAAGCCATCCAAGTGTTATCTCCTTCTTCAGAACCAAGCAGAAATTAAGACAGCTCCTTTCTCAACAAACTACTTTTAGTGATGTCTCCTTAGAAAGGAGGGGGGGGAGAAAATGTCTTATATTTTTAAGCAAGTAAAAATTTTTTAAGAGGTTTCTTTTAGGGCTGAAATTTTCTAAGTATGCAGTGTGTCCAAAGTATTCTAATGAAGATATCAAGAATTTGACTATTCTGATAATACAAAACAAATAAAAGTTGGGATTTTTTTTCAAGGTCTGTCTTAGTCAATGTTCTATTGCTGTGAAGAGACACTATGACCACTACAATTTTTATTGAATACTTAAATAGGGGCTTGTTTTCAGAGGGTTAGTCCACTGTCATCATGGCAAGGAACATGGCAGCATGAAGGCAAATGTGGTGCTAGAGAGGTAGCTGAGAGCTCTATATATCCACAGGCTTATGTATGTATGTATGTATGTATGTATGTATGTATGTATGTATGTATGTATTTATGTTTTTCGAGACAGGGTTTCTCTGTGTAGCTTTGAACCTTTCCTGGAACTCACTTGGTAGCCCAGGCTGGCCTCGAACTCACAGAGATCCTCCTGGCTCTGTTCTAAGTGCTGGGATTAAAAGTGTGTGCCACCATGGCCCGGTGAGGTTAGTAATTTTTAAATTTCTAGAAGCTGGGCTGGGGCAATGGATCAAAGGATAAAGTGCTTGCTGCAAAAGCAAGAGGCTCTGACCTCAGATCCTCCAGAACCCACGTTTAAACACCACCACCAACACCACTAACACAAAACTCTTGGTATGGCAGCAGGTTATCTGTAACCCCAGTACTTGGGGAGAAGACAGAAAGATTCTGGGGTTTCACCGGCATCCATTAAAGCTGAAATGCCTAGCTCCAGATTCAGTGAGAGACTTTGTTTCAAAACAAGTAATATAGAGAAACAATTGAGGAAGACATCCTGATATTAACTTCTGTACTACAACTGTGTCTGCATGAAGAATATATCCTCATGCACAAATACAAATAATACAACACACACACACAAACCCTCTTCTAGTAGCTCCATTAAATAATAATAAAATTTTAGAGATTTAGTAATGTATTTTATTGCACAAATATCTAAAATGTCATTTAGCATGTATTCAACATAAAATTAATGACTTTATATTTTTTCACACTTCCTTTAGAATACAGCACATTTCAATGCATAATAGACACATTCCATGTGCACAACTGCCACATGTAGTGAATGTCTATCACATTAAGCAATAATCTATACACTATGAAAATCTAAATGAGACCCCTCTCAGGCTGACCACTCCTACAAACTCAAGTATCTAAGTGCCTCGATCTCAACATCTCACAGCAAAGCTCATCCTTCTAAGTCCAGTCCCCTTTCTGTTTCCTTAGTATATAACATTTTTATATGGGCAGTGTACAATAAGAAATCCAGAAAATGCTGCCGCCTTCTTCTTTCTTTTCTTCTGCTTCTCCTTCTTCTGTGATTGTATAGAAGTTTTTACTAAATGCTGCTGCCTCCTCCTCCCCCTCCTCCTCCAGTGATTGTATAGAAATTTTTACTAAGTCCTACTGATTTTACTTTCAAACATAGCAATGAATCCATTTCCCTCCCCCCTTACTGCTACTTCATTATATACTATGATAACACATCATTCCTGAAACTGCTCTAACAGGCTCACAACTGGTATTTCTTGGTCTACTATACAGCTTTAATGAAAATAAAAATATGATCGTGTAGCTACTGCAACACACGTCAATAACTTACAACTGCTCTAAAAGAAAGATAAAACAAACAGCATGGTCTTTAGTGTCTGCAAGTTCTGACCTGGCCTCTATAGCCTTATTTCACTTGATGTGCGCACTCAAGGACTACCTTCAAACTGTATTGGTCTTCTATCAGGACAGTAAACAAGTTACTGTGCTGTCTATCAGTGAAACCTTGCACATGTTGTTTCTCGGTCTAAAACATCCTTTTTCTTACCATTTCAATTAGTTAATTCTCACCATTTGGATTTAAGGTTAAATATTACTCATGAAAGTTTTCATTCTGAACTGAACGCAGAAGTGACAATGATTGAATTCATAGTATAGAAACAGATCAGCTGTAGAAACACCAGAAATTCTGATGATTTTTTAAAAATTAGTACAAATCTGAAGAGGGTACTCATGGCTTTTGAAATTTAAGATTGTTTATTTGAAACTGAACAGCCAAAAAGTGTGCAACTTCTGCATGTCTTCTTGGTTAGGTACAGAAACAGAGAATGAGTGAAATATCATTATGATACTATAGTGTCAATATCTTGTAATAATAGCATGTTTGTTTTAAAGCACATTAGAGGTATGAAGGGCTTCAAATACACACATAAAAAAATTCACTCTTACTGTGTTCTCTTCTAAGTATCACAGGGAGCAGAAAACCTAAAACCGCTCTTGCTTTGAGAAACTTTAAAATGAAGTCAGGGAATAAAATGATCCCCACAACAAAATGAAGATAAACCAGTACATGAAAGAAGTTGAATGAATGACACTACACAGGGTTCAAAGAAGGGACGACCCAGGTCAGTGTCCCCACAGAGGAAATATCCAACTTCAAGATGATAGAATCTGATTAATAGAAATCATAAAAATAAAAAGGCAGGAAGATATCCAGCAAGAGGAATGTTAAACTCAAGGTAGAGAATAGAGGAGTGAGGTTTGTTCGAGAGCTGTGTGTATCATTTTTGGCTAGTAAGCTAAGAAGATTCATCTCCACTTAATGATTGCAATATCTCTAAGGAACAAAGTAAGTCACCAAATTCATCATAGTTTGAACATCATACCAAGAAAGGCTGATGATAATGAACCTTGTAAGCCAGATCCCAAAGCCTCTTGACAGTGTATATAAATGGATGAATTAAGTGTAGCAGTTCTATGAACTGTATTCTGACAACTGTGCCATCCCATCTCTCAGTGTTTTCTGACCAACATATATAGAGAATAATCAGAACTTATCTGCCAAGAATTCAGTATGCATGAGGAAAGTTGTGCATTTCAGTGATGCAGTTCAGTGGAAGAGCACCTATCTAGCATACATGTAGTCCTGGATTTGATCCCCAGAACTATGAAAGGGGGGAAAAAAGACAGAAAAGACAAAAATGCTAGCTTACAAATAGCATCTGGAAGACATTTTTAAAACTTTGTCAAGTACAACACCACACTGAGGGCCATAGAGTCTGCTCTGGATAGATTTTACCCTAATATATTAACTTCCTCTGCTGATGATGGTTTTCAAAGCCATTCAGTTCAGAAACCTACTGTGTTAGTAGTTCTAGCTTTCATAGACTGCCTGAAATGGTTCTCTCTTTAACCATTTGGGCTACATCATCACTTCTTGAGACCTAAGTAGTGTGGTAGACAGAATCTTCCTAAATACAGCAATGAAAGTTTACATGAAAACATCTGTATTTGGTAGACGTTTTTTTTTGTTTTTTGTTTTTCGAGACAGGGTTTCTCTGTGTAGCTTTGCGCCTTTCCTGGAACTCACTTGGTAGCCCAGGCTGGCCTCGAACTCACAGAGATCCGCCTGGCTCTGCCTCCCAAGTGCTGGGATTAAAGGCGTGCGCTACCACCGCCCGGCTGGTAGACCTTTTCTTGGTGAACTACAAAAGTGGACTGGGTTATTAACATTTAAAGTTAGAGGCATGATGGTGATGGAGTTTAAGTGCTCTTCTGTTTCTTTGCTTCTGAAGTCTGACCTTAAAAGATGGAGAGGTAAAATTCTGAAGAAAAGGTAGGAATTCAGTGTGTAGGGATTTGGAGAGGAGATGAGGAAGAGGAAAAAGTAGAGCTCCAAAAGAGAGATTTGATTTGAGGGTAAGAAGAGACAATGAAATATAGAGACCGAATCTCACCTTGTGCCTGAGAATGAGTACTAGAGCATAGATAGGCAAAACAGACAGGGCAGGTCACCATGGGGCTCCAACTCTAAGGGAAACAGGCTATACTTAATTTTACAGACAATGGGGCAGTTTTTTAAAAAGCAAAGCCACAACAAGACTTATGTAAAAGGTCAGTTGTACAGGGGTGTGAAAGGAGACACAAGGTAAATGTTACTATTCTAATTACTCTAGATAAAAAAGGCAAGGGTTAACAGTGGGGAAAGTCAAAGATGCAGGTTCTTCATCCTTTTTAGAGAAACATATCAGAACTTAACAATATCATTTCAATCAAAACCACTTAATCAGAAACATGGCTAGAAATAACTGATGCTTTGGGCTGACTAGACTGGGGTCCAATTGGGAACTCTTTACATGATCTTTAATTAGGCCTCCTATTTACGATTCTAGAAATAAAACTATTTTAGTCCTACCGGTATGACTGAAACTGGAATATCAGCCTACTTTTGTTTTTTATTTGAAGACATGAAGACAAGTATGAAAGGATTCTCATGCGGGGGGGGGGGGGGGGGGGGGGGGGGGGGGGGGGGGGGAGAAGTCATGTGATTCTTGCTCCTGCCTGCTGAAAAACTCCTGTCTCAAGAGTATTATTATCTAGGAAGAGATTCCTAATTGTTAAATGGATAACTGCAGTTCCTTACCAGGAGGAAGAACATATGTTTTCCTCCTGATGGGATACAGGTTTCCTAGGCTACCAAATGTATCCTCTCCCCTCCACTGCCACATACATACACAAAGGCAGAAATTCACTCTCAAATGCAGGAAACCACAGATCAAAGTACAAGGTGACTCTCCACCATCAGAACAGCCTGGTCTTATGCCTCAAACACGTGGCTTTAAGCATGTCTTTTCAAGGAATATTTCTTCTTGCCAAGAAGATGCAAGTTTAACTGCCCTTGGGAAGTCTAGGGAAAACAACGTACTGCATGCATGGTTCCTACTTAATACAAACTGAGACCAGACTCTGGCCACTTTAAGTTTTTGGTGCTACCCCTGCATTTATGAAGAAATGTATCCAGAAATATCAGGAAAGAAAACTGGTGAAATAAATACTAATGCATTAAATTACATATTTTTTTCTATTCTTCCTATTCTTTTTATCTGCAATAAGCCAGGAAAGTAAGACTTAGTGAGAACAATAGGAATTTTTAAATCATGCTATAGTCTGCACACATACACAACAGAGCAGAGGGGTGCATGAAAGTTACACAATTTCCCACTTTCCCCCAAAACTGGTAATTAAAAATATTAATCAATATATAGGTTGACAAAGAAAGATAATTACATTATTGTTAAAAGTCATGTCTTCCATTAAGTCTGACTTAATACTGGTTTAAAAAAATTAAGAGCATGTTAGTTTGTAAGTAATACCATTTTATATTATATACTATTTAATAGTTTAAAATGCTTTTAGTAATATTTTCATGAAATTTTCACAAGTACCCAGTATGAGAATTAGCGTTATGTCCATTTCTTAGAAAATGGAAACAGTTTTCATTATTTCCATATGACTAGGAAGTGGCACAGGGAGGGCTCAAATGAGGTCTTAAAACACTTCATTACTTTCATCACTAATGGCAGAGATCTTTTTGGATAGTCAGGTCTTGGCTATCCCTAAACCTCTAAGACAAAATCAAACTGACTGGGAGGCTGAAGGGGCACCTGCTCAGTCCTTGCTGTGAATAGCTCCTTCTCACAATTTTAATGTGTATTTTTGAAGTTTTCTAAGTTTAAAAGTTATACTTTTAGTATTTTGCTTCACAAATAATTTTCAAGTATTGATTATGGTCTTAAAACTTCTAAGAACAGAGCCAACTGACTGGGTTTTCTGTTTTAAGTTTTTTTTTGTTTTTTGGTTTTTCGAGACAGGGTTTCTCTGTGTAGCTTTGCGCCTTTCCTGGATCTCGCGCTGTAGCCCAGGCTGGCCTCGAACTCACAGCGATCCGCCTGCCTCTGCCTCCCGAGTGCTGGGATTAAAGGCGTGCGCCACCACCGCCCGGCCTGTTTTAAGTTTAAACTGAGAAAAACTCTATGTATGTCTGGGGGGTGTGGGGAATCCAAACATCCTAATCAGTCCTTGCACCAGTCTTCTTCACATGTAATTTGCCAAGAAGGGACAATGAGGCAGCTTAGCAGGCAAGGTGTTTCCACATGGAGGAAAGGGAGAGCTGACACCCACAAGCTGGCCTCTGACCTCCACACGTGTGCAGGCACATGAGCCTAATAAACACTTTTACCAAGTAAAAGTAATCACACAAAACCCCCTGAGACAAAATACCCAAGAAAAGGTCTGAAGTTCTCTAGTCTTTGTGTCAACACAAAGGAGTATAATGGATGAGATAGGCTGAACCACTAAAATGTATATGAACTCTGAAAATAAAGTATGTCATAAAAAGTTTTTTTTCTACAATTCATAAGAGAACTATTAACCAATGGCAAACTATGAATTTTACTGAAAAAATACAATAAAACTACTAGTTTTTTGTTTTTTTTCCTTACATTTTTTTTTTTTTGGTTTTTCGAGACAGGGTTTCTCTGTGTAGCTTTGCGCCTCTC
This sequence comes from Peromyscus californicus insignis, assembly GCF_007827085.1. Lineage (NCBI taxonomy): Eukaryota > Metazoa > Chordata > Mammalia > Rodentia > Cricetidae > Peromyscus > Peromyscus californicus. The sequence continues at coordinate 102,723,170 of NW_026294573.1, forward strand.
CTGGAACTCACTTGGTAGCCCAGGCTGGCCTCGAACTCACAGAGATCCGCCTGGCTCTGCCTCCTGAGTGCTGGGATTAAAGGCGTGCGCCACCACCGCCTGGCTCCTTACATTTTTAAAACACGAAAACAAAGTATAAAAATTTCTTAGTAAGTTAAAAAAAAAAAAGTAGGGATAATCTGCTATTTTCAATGAGAAAGTAAAATTCTAAAATGAATTCTTATTGGTATTCTGGTATGGTTTTGTTAAATATGGTAATTGATATTAATCTCATAGGTCTGTAAAGCCAGAGTATAAAATAAGGATGTGCTTATAAGAAATAAAACAATAATCTAGAATAAAAAATCCCTAAAAACTGGTTTTCAGAAGAACCATTAGTCAACTCATACACATCATGAAACTGAAACTTTTATGTCCACCTTTTAAGAAAACATGTAAGAATATCTTCTAAGAAAAGAACACTATGGGGAATCCACCTACCTATATGGTCCTTTGGAAAATCTTTATTCCCTAGAGACAGATACATACTGAGGGGCAAACCTTAAGAAGTGTATAAAGAAAGACAGCACACACAGTACAACTGGGGCTGAAGTAATGGGCAACGTTCTCAGCTGCAGGAATGACGACAAGAACAGGCGCAGGAGAAAAGATGGCCCGTCATCTTTTCCGTCAATGTCTTTGTAAAGGGGTGACAAGGAGCCAAAAACAGAGCTTTATCCTAGAATCAGAAAACAGGATAGTGTTGGTATCTAGGACAATGAAAACATCTACCAATCTGGCCACTGGTCTGATTTTCTCTAGGCTCCAGTGGAGTTCTATATGGCACAGATGACCAGGAGAGGGCACCTCACCACTACAGCTGTAAGAGAACTCTTAAAAGTGACTCTGTCATCAAGGGGATGGTCTACTCATACTGAATGAACGAGGAAGTTATTGCCATTAAAGATCTTTAAGCCTCAGATAAAATAATAACAGCACACATCATTTCAGCAACCGGCTAATAGGAAATACTTCTTATATGTAAATGGGAACTCATAAAATGATGCTAAAGTTCCTGCTCTCCTCTGACAAATGTAAATATATGAGAGTGAGCAATTAGTCATTATGACCAATAATATATACTTACTATTTTCTCTTACTATAGTTCTCTTTTTTAAAATAAATTATGTAAATTTGTACATAAAGTTTATGCAAATTTTCACTTATCTAAACTCTACCAAAATAAATTCAACATATACAATGAATGTGATCAAGCATAGTCTATCACATACCAGTGGACTTGTGGAGTTGGGGACACAACCTTCTTCTATGAATACATTTCAAAACTCACTATTTTTCTTGGATTTCACTTATCATCAGTAAAATTTATAATCTATGATGTTACTATAACCTTACTATTTCCACTGTCAAAACAGCGATCAAATAGAACAGCTGTGTCCTTATCCAGATCCCACCTTCCTTTCTTTTTGAGACAAGGTCTTGTGTAGCTCCCACTGGCCTCGGACTTGTGTACTATGAAGCTCTGTACTGCGTAGTGCTAATTAATGCTTACCTTAAATAAAATTATAAGAAAATACTATGAAAACAAAACCAATAATGATTAAATATAGTTAAAAGGTTATTGTTTAACTATATAAAACCTAGTTACTGCTTAAATACAGAATTTTATTTCCTTGTGAGGTTTTAATTGGAGGCTTAAGGCAGTCCTTCCAATCCTTTTTCATGTCATAGGGTTCAAACAAAATGAAGTTTGAACAATACATTAGGATAAACTGATGAGGACATTCCAGTCAGAAACAACCAACCCAGAAGCCCAGGAAGCTCAAGGCCCTCCTGGGCAACACCTTGATCACCTGACACACTAGTTACCAAATTCGGAAGTGTATCTCAGTCCAAGGGTAACGGGATTAGGGAAGAATGAAACAACAGATGCAGTCCTACTTCAGTGATGCTATCATTTCATAATACTGAAGAATGTGGTCTCCAGGGAGGCGAGCAGGGGCCAAGTGGAAGACAGGACCTATGTGACCTTGTCTTTTCTGCCTTTGTATACACCCACTACTTCAAACTCTATGCATTTTGACAAGGAAAAACTGCATTCTATTAGAGACACTTCTTCTAAAGAAATGCTGAGACTTTAAAAAAGGAAAAATAACGAAAAGGAGGCATATATCTTAGTTTGAGTCTTTAAAACTCTTTCTGACAAAGGCACAAGATTAAGGGGGTACAGGGAAACAGAATTAGCAACAGGTAAAACTTTGGTTACTAGCATTGAGGACTAGTAGCTAATGAATACAGTAAAAACAGACACAGGTCAGAGCTAAACAGTCATTATAATAATCTATGGTTCTCCCCTCTCCCCACCAACCAAAAAAGGTTGGCTGTAATACAACTCAACTCATAACTTAAGGATAAATAACAATACACAACATAATGAGGCAAGAGTATTTTAAGTAATTTGAATTCCTTATCAAAGACCTGCTTCTTAGAACCTCAGCTTGACCCAACATTACAGTTCTAGGACTTAGTGTCCATAAAGGGCAGTTTAGTAGCTTGTGCCTTTATTCTGATGGGTAAGCAGGCAGAGCCAGGTTACTGAACATTCAACTTGAGCATTATACAGGGTTTCCTTCCAGAAGGAGGTTTTGCTTGACATAATGCTTTGTTGCTGCCATCTTGAATTGTTGATAATTTCATCTCTGAACTTGTCCTTTTTATGTGAAGAACAGAAAAGTGGAATGTGAGCAAAAGGGATAGGTCAGGTATCTGAATCAAGCAATTGGCCTGGCTCCAATGTGCACTTCTGGGGAAGCAGAAGACATCATAGACCCTCAAGAGGTAGAATTAAACCTGGACCAGTGGTGACAATGGTGGTAATGGCCCCAGGAAAGAGGCATGGCATTCACTGAAGATATGCAGTGGAAAGTCAGCTTACTCATTTTTTCCTGGAGCCCATACTAACTGTATGTGCAAACATGAGCGTTATCCTGGCAATAGGATCAGGATCTATCCCTGGTGCCTGAGCTAGCTTTTTGGAGCCCACTACTTATGGTGGGACACCTTGCACAGCCTTGATGCAGGGGGAGGGGCTTGGACCTGGCTCAACTGAATGTACTAGGCTTTGCTGACTCCCCATGGGAGGCCTTACCTTTTCAGAGGAGGGAATGGGAGCTGGGTTGGGGGGAAGGCTGGGGGAATGGGAGGAGGGAAGAGAGGGGGATCTGTGGTTGGTATGTAAAATGAATAAAAAATTTCTTAATAAAAAGAAAGACAGGAAGTGCTAGCACCCAGGCAACAGCATGCCAGGAACTCACCATAATTCAGGAAAGCACTTATAATCTCTGCTCATTTTTAAGTTGTACATTGCAAAGCAAATACAGATGAACAAAGAGAAGTTAAGCTTAAAGATAATGGTATTTGACAGAATACTTTCCATATTTAGCTTTAGATGAACTAATTGTCAAGGAAGACAATTTTAAAATTATTTTCCCTTTCAATTGAAAATACCATGACAGAATAAATCAAGAAATTATTCTGAATTACATATAAATCAATAAGTCATTTGACTTCATGCATGGCTTCCAAGTTATGACGGAGGAAGTTTTTAAGCACCACCGCGTTATTAAAAACCATCAAAAAGAGGGCTGGAAAGTTGGCTTAGCTGTTAAGACCACTTGTTGCTCCTGCAGAGGACCCAGTTTCAAACACTCATATGGTGACTCATAACCATTCATTTCTCCAGGCCCAGAGGATTTGCTACCTTATTCTGAGCTCCACTGACACTAGGGGGGGCAAGGCGCGTGCGCGCACCCACACCCCCACACACCCCCGACAAAAAAATTCTAAAAATTAAATTGAAAATTATCAAAAAAATATTTGTAAACTTGCATTTGCTAGTTGATAGAGGTGACTAACAATACTTTATGCTAATTAAAATAAAGTTGCCTAAAATATAGTTTGATGAGGTAAGAAATACATTTGAAGAAGAAAAATCAGCAAAGTCACAATTCTTCAAAACATTACAGTTATACAAGTATTTGCTATATTATACAAAATTATGAGGCCTCAAATCTTGCTTTTTGAATAAGGGTCCAGCATTTTCACTTTGCTAAACTGTATCCCTCAAGTTGTAATAACTAGCCCCAAGCCCGGCAACTAAATCCCATAGTTTCTTCTCCATGACTGGCTCTTGTCTTGTCGAACTCTTCTGCTTTCCAGGGCAAGCTTTGAACAACAAGTGTTTACATCTTAGCACTCTGTTCTTGGCTCTACCTCCGGCTACCTTGGTCTATCTGAATTTCCATGCTGTGGTTTTTACCACATTTGTAAAACCTGTAGCCCAAATTTTGAATGCCTCCTTTCTTAAGCACTTTTATTTCTTTTCTTCCCAATCTGTAATATCCCCAAGTGAACTCAGAATAATCTTGAATTAAGGACTGGTATTCAGCCAGCCACTAAATCTTGCTATCTGCAGTTACCTTAAACAAGTTCCTCAAAGCCTTCTACGGACAGGCTACCTTAGCTTGCACAGCATCTTCTTCACTTCAAGGTTAAACAAACTTCTCAAAGATAATGGAGAGGAGTTCTGATCAGACATTCTCTGTTACACTAATATCTGGTCTTTTGTGTCCTTTAATCTGCAGTAAGTTTCATTAAAAACTGACTACTTCCTAGAACATAAACTACAACCACTCAATACTTAAAATTTTAGGTCAAGCCACCATCTTACTGCAAATAAGGTTTCCATCTTTAAACACACTGTCTTCTGATATTACTCCCCTATTCTCTGCTTTGTGAGCATGCTCAGAGATTTTTCTGCTTTGCTAACCTAGCACATTTCTGTTCATACTCAAATTCCAACCCTACACATACTGTCTCAGGTAACTTCCTTCAATGTTCTCATCAATCAAGGAATCATCCTTGATTACTCTGATCTCCATAGGATTTATGTATGTTCTGAGAACATATGCTATATTCTTATCTTAGGTCCTACAATGATTCTACATGCATGCATTTCTTCTCAGGATATTAGAGATGAACTCTATAAAATGAGAAAGGAAAGAAAGAAACAATGAAGAAGCAAATGCCACAGCAGAATGTGTAATTCCTAGGATAAAAATGGGGAAGTTGGCTGGGCTTGGTGGTGCACCTCTTTTATCTCGGGACTCAGGAGGCAGAAAAGGAGGTGAATCTCTGTGAGTTCCTGGTCATTCTGGTCTAAAAGTGAATTCCTTAAAAACAAAACAAAACCAAAAAAACCCACCACAGATTGACACCCTATGCTAGTTAGTACAGAAGACAAATTGGAAAAACAGTAGTAACAATGTATTTACAAAGACAACAGGACACCAAGGGGATGAGTAATTCTCTGAGCTAAGGGTCCAATTCCATTTTATCTAACACCCTCAACAAAAGGTAGTACTTTTTTAGAGAAGTAAAAAGACAGACTAGGACTTTGGGCCTAAAGGGTTGACAAATTGTGGAAAAAGCAAATAAATAACAGCTCAGGCCAGTTAGTGAGGTTTAATACTGATTCCTCTGCTGCCATCACAGGGTGATGGAAATCTCACGTTGTGTTCAGTGGTTAGCCTTCATTCTCTCTGGCATTGCTGAGATATTGAACACCATTTGCATGGAATGCGTGATACTGCTAGCAGAACCTAGAAATCCATTGCTCAAAGGAATCCACATGATCTCTACAAATCTCTTTGCCAGCTTTCATTCTGAGTGTTGTAGCTGGTTTTTTGTTTGTTTTGTCTTATCAGGACAGTGTCCTATGGCCCTGGCTGGCCTTGACCTTGGTATCTCCTGTGTCTGCCTCCCCTGTACTAGAATTTTACCACCTGCAGCTCTCGTTATCAGTTTACAAGATATCTCTTTACCAGGAGATTAAAGGTTATCAACAGATTCTTTAAGCTTATCAGGTTAGACATTTCTACAACTTAAAAGCATTATGAAAACCATTTTATTATTACTCCTCATCCCTACCATTTCTTTCACGTTCTCTAACATCAGGGTATTTGTTCTAGCTAGTTCTTTTGGTGCTCATCATTGTTACTCTTAGTTGTGCGTTTATATCATTGTCTCTTTGATTTTTTTGTTGTATCTGATAGACTTCTCATTATAAAAGACCGAGTTTATTTTTTTCTCCTTCCCTCTGCTCTTACTAATCTGCAGACACACTTTGTTTCCTTCCTGTATGACTATATTGTCACTGTAGTGTGAGCAGTAGCCAGTGTTGATGCAGTTATGGCAGTACATGTAAACTACTCTCCTTGCCTTCCTTAAAACTCCGATTCAGAGCTCTATCAATCTGTCTCTTGAATTCCAAGTCTTTTACTTTTCCAAACAGCTTCTAAGCTGTTGGTTGATCAACACAGTCATGTATAATTCTATATCACTGCATGAAAAATATTGGCTTGTTGACCTACGCTTTACACTCCCATTTCACCATACAAAATATTTTAAAAATTTATCAAAGTACTGAGATTTAGTAAGTTTCTTACATTTAATTTGCTGTATTGAGACAGGGTCTCATATAACCCAGGCTGGACTGGAAATATATGGTCTGGACTGTATAGTCGAGGCTGGCCTTGAATACTTGATGCTCCTGCTATGACCTTCTGAGTGTGGGGACTCCAGGAGTCTAACACCACGAAACAGCTTTTAAATTTTTTAAAAAATTGTTTCATCAAGAAAGTCTTTATTTTTAAGGGCAATGTGGAGAAATAAAGATCCTAATGATTATTCTAGTGGGTTCATCGCCACTGCTTTTGTCAACACAGTGAGAAGGCCAATAACGTTAGTACCCTTATGAAAACGAACTGAACCTGAAGACACAGACTCAAGACTACCGAAGGCTCTCAGTCTAAACTCTGAGGATCATTACTTCAGGCTCCTGGCTAAAGACAGAAAGTTGGCCCATACTTGTCATGTGTTTTTGACAAATTGCAAAGAAATAAAGATCCCAAACCTATGAGAGTTTCTAGAAATTTTGCTGATTTGTCAATCTGAAAGGAATGCTGTACAGATGTTTGGGAGGTTTTACAGTAAATCTAGTCAGTTACTAATGGCATCTGAGGAGGCCAGAGGTGTGCATGTCGTACACAAACATATGTAGGCAAAACACTCACTAGCATTGATCTCAACAGGTCAATTTTAAATATCTTTTGGAAGGAAATGTGTGTTATATGGAGGAAAAGAAGGGTAAGAAAAGAGTGAGAGTTGTGAATTTAGAGATTTACAAAGACCTTAAGACAATTCACTTACCACTATTAAGAATTTAACTGACAACGAGATGATAAGTCACAATGTCAAACAGTCTTCTAAGTATTTATGTTGATACCCATAAATCGTTGCTTTTATCAACCTTTGTCAGAGCAACCTTTTTGCAAGGGGTAACAGTTAATGCAGAGACTCATAACTGATCCTAAGTTTTAAAAAGGGAAATAAGTGACTGAGTCCTTTGAGTGTTCTAAACGGAACATCTAAATCAACCAACCCGCCGGGCGGTGGTGGCGCACGCCTTTAATCCCAGCACTCGGGAGGCAGAGGCAGGTGGATCTCTGTGAGTTCGAGGCCAGCCTGGTCTACCAAGTGAGTTCCAGGAAAGGCGCAAAACTACACAGAGAAACCCTGTCTTGAAAAAACCAAAAAAAAAAAAAAAAAAAAAATCAACCAACCCAAGACTCAAGGAACATTCTAGAAATGGGGATGGAAAGACTGTTAAGAGCCAGAAGACAGAAAGAAAGCTGTGAAATGCTGTCTTTTGAATATACCATGGCTATTGCCCTCATGAACTCAAATCAGCTGGAATTACCTGCCCCACCCAAGATCAAGCTAGTCAAAGTTCCAGCATGGATGAGGGAGGGCCTCACCAGGCCCCACTCCTGGCTTTGCTGTTGGAACTGGTGACTTTTGTGGAAAGGAGACATTTTTCTTTCGGTGTTTGACCATTGGTAAATTGCCCAAGGTCCAACGGCTCTGCCAGGAGTAGAGGAGGGGAGTGGAGAGTGGATATGATCAAAATCCATAATAAACACATGACATTATCGAACTTCTTTGATGCCTTTATTTCTGTATTATTTAGATTCCAGAACCTACCATGTGTCATTTATAACAGTTTTAATAAAATGAACTCAGACAAAGTGCTAAAATCATATGAAAGATAATAAATGGACTCCTAGAATAGGCTACTATCGTGCTTATCTATTAATACCTGTGGGGACCATCCCCCACACTTATTTACCCTAGGAACTCTTGAGGATTGAGGGATAAGAGACTTAGTTAGAAATATGGAAGAGAGAAAATGTAACAAGAATCTTGGGGCTGGAGAGATGGCTCAGCCGTTAAAGGCTAGGCTCACAACCAAAAATATAAGAGTTCAGTTCCCAGCACCCATGGCTGTCTCTCCAGCCAACGTAAAATGATAGATAGATAGATAGATAGATAGATAGATAGATAGATAGATAGATAGATAGATAGATAGATAAATGTGATATTGTGTCCCCCAATAAATTGTGCATCCTAATAAACTTGTCTGGGATCAGAGAAACAGAACAAGCCTCAGTTAACCTCACCTCGACAACTCCTCAGCTGATCCTGTTTCCTCAAACTGGAAGCCTCTGAGTCTTCATCTGAAATGGATCTCAGCTGAACTGCTGCTAAAAGCCTCAAAGCTTAAAGGGGCTCTAGTTTCTGGTCTGCATGCCTTATATACCTCTCTGCTTCCTGCCATCACTTCCTGGGATTAAAGGTGTGTGTCACCATGCCTGGCTGTTTCCAGTGTGGCTTTGAACTCACAGAGATCCAGACAGATGTCTGCCTCCAGAATGCTAGGATTAAAGGTATGTGCCACCATTTTCTGGCCTCTATGTCTGTCTAGTGGCTGTTCTGTTCTCTGACCCCAGATAAGTTTATTAGGGTGCACAATATATTGGAGGACACAATATCACCACAAGAAAACACAGGATGGACTTGGGTGGGCCTGGATCCTTATCCAAATGGGCCCAGAACTTTATTCCAAAGGTCTGTTTATAACAATGCCAAGGGGTGGAGCAAAAGACCTCCCCCTTGCTAGTTACACCCTTACAAACACCTGGCACCCAGGCCCGTGGTCCAATCAACCTCCCATGCAGTCCTGCTGGGTACAGCCACTAGGAAACCTAGTGGGCTCCAACAAATACCAAAGTAACTGACTACCAATGACTAATGGCAAATACAAAAATATAAGCATATCTGCAGGATCTCTCTACATCAGTTATAAGGCATCCATAGTAGTAGTGATTGGTATCATTGGTTATTTGAACCATTACTTATGTGCATACATAATTTAATTATTTTGAAATATTTCACATATTTTAGCTTAATGTAGTATTTCTGGAAGTAGGTAGGAAAATTTCATGTTTTTATAAATAGTTAATAAACCCCAATGCTCTTGGCCATTTTACTGTCCTTTCTGATATTCTACAATCTGAACTCTGTAGTCAAGATCATTCCTTGCATTGTGTTTTTGAAAAATACCTGATATTCTGGAGCTGGAGAATTGGTTCAGTGGTTAAGAGCACTTATTCTTGAAGAGGACGAGTGTTTGGTTCCCAGCACCACATGGTGGCTCACAACCTCCAGTTCCAGGGGACTGATGCCCTCTTATGATCACCAAAGGCACCAGGCATGCACATGGTATAAACAGGCAAAACATTCATACATATAAAATAAAAATAAACCTAAATATTTTTTAAAAATAACTTATATTCATAAGAATGTGTCTAATGAGCTCAAAATTCCAATGTGCTTTTTGAAGTTTTTAGGTAAGACTCAAACTAACAAGCTTTGTTTTGTTACATTAAAAATAAAATTTATACTTAGTAGTGGGAGAGCATGTGATATATACATTGTATAATCAGGTTAAACATAACTATCTCTTCAAGAGTTAATCTCTTTATGCTAAAAACATTCAAAATCCTTTCTTCTGGCTTTCTGAGATACACAGTACACAATGACTACGTGTGGTTACCCCATAATTAACAGCATTTTAGAACTTCTTATTTTTTTGTAACTCAGAAATAATGCAATAATTTCCCACTCATGAATTTTCACCAAACCATAAATTACATAATTATGAACATCAGCTTGCTTTTTGCAAATTTCATAAGATTCATTCCTTTTTATTTGGGGGTGACAATCATTTTCCTTAACTATATAAGCCACTTCTCAAAACTGTCTTAAGGATTACATAGCATGAGTCCCTGCTGTATAGGTCAGTTAACATGACTACTGTTATAATGTAACTTGCCAGTGCTGGCATGATGGTTTTCATTTTAACAAATAATGTGTAACTATTCTGGTTGTATTTTCTTACTACAAGCCCCAAATACTTAATATATAGAGATAGACTTGATATTGGCACTATTTTTAATAAGTTCTGCCATAAGACTCCAAGACTCCATTATTGATATCCCATTAATAGCCATATATTATGGTTACAGAAAATGGGAATTAAACAGAGAATGGCTGTGTGACTCGGATTTTAGCAAAACTCAATCAACAAAATCTAAATTAGCTTTCTGGTTCTTGGATTTCTTTTCTCCCCACCCCCCCCACCTGCCCCCTGAGACAGGGTTTCTTTGTGTAGCCCTGGCTGTCCTAGAACTCACAAAGATCCACCTGCCTTTGCCTCCTGAGTGCTGGGATTAAAGGCATACATCAACATGCCCAGCTTGGTTCCTGGTTTCTAGTTCAAAGTTAGGAGGAGCCAAATTTACACTTTTAAAGACAGAAAGATAGAAGAACTGACTCCTAAAAGCTGGCCTCTGACCTCAACACAAGTGCCATGGCATGTAAGTGCCCACATCCTCACATACATACCACACACGCGCACACATACCCACACACAATATGTACAAATAGGTATATATAACATATAGTATGTAGATATATAGAGAGAAGAAAATGGTTTAATCCCAAAACCAGACTACCAATAAAGTTAATTTTAAACTATTTTCAAGGAAATATATTTTTATTTATGAGTTTTAAAGGCAATTTTGTTTTAATCTTTCTTAAGATGATAACAAATAGACACTATGTTTCCTCACATATTTATGTTAAATGCATGGCTTCAAAGATCAGAGTGATAGGGAATCTCAGCTGAAATTGAAGATTTTTATGCCAACTATCCTGGTCCTACAATACAGATGTTTCATCAGAGTCAATCTAAGTGAGAATACATGAAATCTAAGTTTAACATTTGTTTTCTATTAGAACTTCAAGCTGTTTACCAAGCATTCAGTCATATATATGCCATGAGCATAAAGATGGAGAAAAAGACAGGCTGGGCGCACTAGCACGCCTTTACTCCTAGGACTTGAGAGGCAGAGGCAGACACATCTCTGAAGACAGCCTGTCTACACAGTGAGCTCCTGTCTTGAGGGGGGGGGGGGGGGCGGGAGCAAACGGTAATTGACAATTCAAAAAATGAAGAGCCATAAACTCCAATACTAATCTCTTTGACTTACTGAGGCTCATTAGAAAAGAGCAATTCAATTAAAATTTGCCTCGACACTGCCACCTCTATTTATAAATCTTGTATTTTCCCAAAAATCTTATAAAAAGCCATACTTTAATTCTCTTTGAGAAAGAACCTATGATAAAGTATATAGCACAACCTAGTTATTCTTCACTTGTTTTCTAGGAAACAAAGGGGAATCACCTCTGCATTTTTACTAACAGAAAAAGTAATTTTTCCAATGAAATGCCTCGTCCGTGTCAGCAAGGACCTCTTTAGAACTCTTTGTAACTGTGGACACCCAGAAGCTTGTTCTCCCATCCCTCCCTCCCTCCCTCCCTGCCTTCCTCTGTCCCTCTCTCTGTGTGTCTGTGTGTGTGTGTGTGTGTGTGTGAGTGTATGTGGATGCTTTTACTTTATTGCAACAGTTATGAATTAATCCAAAATATAAAAATGATTCATCCATGTTTTAATGTGGAGAAAAAACTAAGTTGCTCATTTTAATAACAATGATTTTTTTTCTGTGAAAGTATGAAATTAACTTAGAATCTAATCAAATGGGGTTAAGAATTTGACTTCATCTGCAACACCCGTTTTAAAAAGCTACTTTTAATACAAAATAATTCCATTAGAGATTATTAGATTTTCACACCACCAATAAATAATATTGCTAGTACAGTCCTGTTGTCTTCACTCAATGTCTTACCTACCAGTGGGTGAATAACAGGCGTTAAGTTAAAATCAGTGCTGGCTAACGTAGTGGGGTTGACTGCCAATCTAATTTAAAGCGAATACTGGCAAATTTATTGCTACTTTACCTTAGGTCTTGGGTATACTTCAAATTTCACATTTATACTATCTTGAAATCTCTTTGCATTTTCTTCTAGTTACTGTAGGAGACTGCTGAGTTTTTATTTTGTAAGTGACTATAAATAATTTCTAGAAATATAGAAATAAGAGAAAGGCTAAATTATAGGATTCCAAAATTGGCTATTAAATCACATTGAGTATATTAAGAATAGTGACTGTTATGCTACTTACTAACTTGTACACACTGGGCATGTACATTTACTTTTGCCTTGGGTGAAAACTAGAGACAGATTTCCTAAAAGTCTGGAATTTCCTGGCCCAACTTGTCATCGTGTTATACACTACGTTCAGATAACTACCACTGTAACATTTTATAATCTATAATTATAGAAAAACAACAAACTCTTCTATTTGAGATACATTGGTGCTTTGTCAGAGCAGTTTTAGAAAATGATCTTCAAGTTCTTCAAACACATTACATGCCATTTTCAGAAACCTAAATTTCATCATAATTTGACATAGGTTATAAAGCCTGCAATAAATATATTATTAAATATTTTCTCTCACAAGCAAGTTTTAAATTATTAATTATAAATACACCTAGTTTTTGTGTGCTAAAAAGGTAGAGCAAGAACAAAAGTAAGACAACTGGAAAAAAATTAAATTAAAAACACTAATATAAGCTAATACTGCTTGCATATGAACATCAAGATGCCAAGGGACCCAATACAATCCTCAGTCTAACATTTTCAATGGCACAGCCTAGTGATCACACGATACTGGTGATACTCTCTAGTTACCCCTGGCAACCTTTCTCAACTGTAACGATGCTACCCTACAATAGGTTTCACTGGGCAGCTTTCTCTTCACTTAGCTGAATGCTCTGGGACCATCTGCGTCGGCAAGCATAAAAGGCCAGCCTGCCTGTGGGCCCGTCACTCTGAACACCACCTCTCTGACCCTGATTAAATACAACTTTCAATCCTTTTTGTCCTCCCTGTTGACTTCTCCTATTAAGGGAGCCCTTTGACAAAGAAAGCGGAAGAGTGGACTAACTGCCCCCAAGAAAGGTGATGTCTGATACTGCTCAACACAAGGATTAGCAAGCCAATACATAACAAAAGCAAGCTTGGGGGGAGGGGAGAAGTAAAGAAAAAATGGTTTTAGCGAGAGCTTTGACTAATTCAGTAGGTACACAATTCAACAAATAGCCATACAAGAGGCCTTCTTTGAGAGAAATAACTATAGCAGAACAACAATTTGGAGAGATACTTTTCAGTATCTTGACATAAGGCCATGACATAAACAAAAACACACCAAAGAGTTATGTTTTTAGTTAATTTTTTAGATTAAAAAAATAAACATAATTGAGGACAAAAGATGGTGTAAAAAAATCAGAAATGAAGAAAGTAGAAAGCAATCATAATTGTAAACTACCTTCTCATTAGACTACAAGACAGGTGGCATATAAATAAAATCAAACTAATATTTGAGTATTTAAGTATTAAAATAAAGTTAGGAAAAATACCAACACTATAAAGAATCATTTTTGTAACTCATCATGACACAATAGCTTATAAAAAGTTCAATTTTAAAAGACAGTTTTACAGGCTTAACTGCTTCTTATGTAAAGAACTTATTCTAAAATGTCTACTCAGGCAGCTTGTGAACATGCACCACAGCTCAAGATGGCCAGAGCCCTCCATTTGGGGAGATGGTCAGAAACCTTAAACAATTCACTACTTTTAAGTAACTTAAGTGTCCTGCTTCCATTTCAGGCCAACTAATAAATGTTTTGGCTGGTTACAAAACAAGTCAGTAACGTAACTTCATAATATAACCTGAAGCATTAAATAAGAATATCCTAAGAAGCAAACAACTACACCTACAATCTGACCAGGATCTACTCATGTCCACTTAAAACCTAACTCATAGGGTGTAGCTCAGTGGTAGAGCATATGAAAAGTCCTGGAACTGACCCAGTAGTTCTAAACAGGACTTAAGTCTGGAGAAGTGGCTCAGTTGTTAAGAGCATGTGCTGCTCTTGCAGAGGACCCTGTTTTGATTCACAGCACCCACTTGAAGGCTCATAACCATATATAACTCTATTCCCAGGGAATCCGATGTCTTCTTCTGACCTCTATGTGCACCAGCCATACAGGTGATGCACATACATACATGCAAGCTAAACATTTACACATAAAATAAATCTAAAAAAGCACCAAGCACAGTAAAATTTTACTATGCCATATTCAAAGAATGGCTAATAAGTCTAGGAAGTCAGGTGGACAAGGGAAGAAGAGGCTCCTAGGATGCAGAGGAACCTCAGTATTAAACCTGGGGAAATATTGAATAAACCAGAGAGGCCACATATATGAGAAAACTATTTTAAGTTACTAATAAGAACCATATTAGATTCTTTCACAGAACAAAACTTAAACAGTAAGCATTTTAAAAAGAAGAAATCTGGCTAGTGGGACAAAGTAAGCTCAACAAGGATGCTTCATTAAAACAGGAGTCAGAATCTGCCTGTGTTTAGTGTAATACCATGTTGCTTCATCAGCAGGAGTTAAGGAGGAAGAGGATAGTAACATCACCTTCCCTCAGATTACACAGAATTTGGCAAACCCAGAAAACCCATATTCTGTACATTCCTAAATCCCCAATTCAAGAATGCTACAGAAAAACAAAGCAATGCTTGTTTAATCTTGTGAATTCTGAGTTTAGGTGATAAAACTTCTAACCTTTTAGAAAGCCTATGGACAGAAACATAGCTAGCTGTGTGGCTGGGAACAAATCCTTACTATTAGATTTCCTGGGCTTGAGCTAGTAAATTACATGTTTGATTCAGATATACAGAAAGATCAGGGCTGTTCTCTAAAGCAACATCAGATAAATACTGGAAGGCTACCATTTCTCTCTCAGAGGTTGTTTAATGTCTTCTGTAGATCTTACAACTGATATATTCAATACATCAGCATCACAATCAATGGGATCTTAGCTATCTACTCTTAGCTGAAAGGTACAGGAATAGCTCTCTGCTCCAACAAGCTACCCTTCTTAGCAAAATATGGCAGGGTAGTTTTAGATAGCAAGTAGAAGCTTCTCAGGCTAGCATCTATGTCAAAATTACAACTATTGAGACAGCAACAAAAACTCACCACCCTCTTTCCTCATCACCATTACTTAGCTCTTCCCTGACACAAGCTTTCTAGATGCCATGAGACATGTCTTGGAAAGAAAGGCGAAAGCATGGCTCTCTTGTTGGAGGTAAATAGATATGCAGCTGCAATCTAGCAGTGATTACAACCCATTCTTGTAGGGTTATGATACGCCTGTGGATTCTAACCTGAGTTCTAGATGGAGCCACATGACGGCACCTACAGTGTCTAGCTATGCATCATAGATCCAGGGTCAGTCTGCTCCCTTCCTTTTACTGAATATTCTCTCCAAGAAGCTTCAAAGCACTTAGAGTGATTTGGTCAACCAGAAATCCCTGGCTCCTGATCACCATTATTGGGTAGGAAATCTGGATTATGTGTAGTTGCAAAGTCAAAAAAGTATGAAGAAACATTTGGCTTAATCTCTCAAATAATACAGAAATCCCTGCTGAAAACAAGAAAATGTTCATAACATTATTTGAATTTGAAAATTCAAATTATTTTAACTTGTATATAAATTGGACATCTAGAAACTGGGTCATATAATAGGGAAAATGTTAAATCTGAAACAAGTGAATTCACCTTCCAAATTTCTTCCTTCACACTTGAAATTAGATTAATATTTGCCCTATCTTCTCTGAGACAGTGCAGCTTATGTGCTACGTGAAAATAGATAATCTCAAAGCACTATATATATATATATATATATTTTAATATCACTTCTGTTAGTTTACATATAGTAACAGTGAAAACAGACATGTACCTAGAGGAAAGGAAACACCACCAACTCAAACTCTTAACAGTCTTTGGGTTATGATTTACTGTCAATCAAGAGGCAAGGCAAAGCTAAAACATCTCGAGCTTCTAACTTCACTTTGTATTAAGTTGCTACAGTGTTTTTAAAATTTTAACACTCTTAGTATAGTACCTGCTACTCTAGATAGTTTTCAGAAAAGGACTGTGGACTTGTGGATACTGATTACTGGACCTAGAACGTGATCAGCCCTGTCAGTAGAACAGTGTTAAGACAGCGTGGGTGGGGAGGAGCTCAGTGGTAGTAAATACACTTGTGTAGCACATGTGAGGCTAGGCTTTGATCACCAGCAGTGCAAAAGGCCAACAGGAAAGGACTAGTGTCTCCCTAGGGATTCTTGGCTGCAGATCACCCAGCCTTCAGTGACAAGTTTGGGCTTTCTGTTGTTCGTCTCCCCCACTCGGTGTTTCTCTCTATCCTCGTCTATCTTCACAGTTTGAATCTGAAACTCAGGAGTGAGCAAGAAAGCTCTGGGACACTTAACTGATGATATCACTAATTTTCTTGGTAGCAAACAGCACTCACAACGCCTGCTTGGTATAAAGAATAAGTGAGCTAAAGTGCTGAACTTGGACAACCCAGAGAACGGGAGGGTAAAATGATGGTTACCAGGGTCACGTTGGTTGAAGGATGCTTTTGTCTTTTTAGTCAGATTAAGACTATTAAATTCAAAAGATAAATACACGTGACTACAGTTAATAACAATGAATAGTATTCTTCAAATTTGCTAAATCTTGTATATTTGCCACAAAAAGTACAACATGTTAAGTAAAATACATTTATTGGCATGCTTTGGCCAACCCATGATATACACATACTGCAAAAATAATTTACACATAATAAGCATACTTTTTTCAAGATAAAATATAAAATACTGAAATGTGTATATATGAAATACAGTGCCTTATAAAATTCTTTTTTCCCCTTATTAGTGTATAATCTTTGAGGTAGGTTTGCTGTGTAGCTCTGGCTAGGCTGGACCTCATATGTAGCCTAGGCTGTCCTCAAACTCATTGGCAATTCTCCTGTAGCAGCCTTCCAAGTGTTAAGATTACAGGGGTGAGCCATTATTCCTGGCTTACTCATTCTATTCCTAAACCACAAGCAAAGGAATCAGACAAAATTTTACTATTAACCAATATCAGTATAGCAAAAGGTTCACTGTAACAAGGTATTTATTTCTCTGTTCCAAGTGATGTCCCGATTCACTATACTAATATTTTAATGTCATAGCAATGTGTGTATGAAATATACTCTCTATTGGTTTCTTAATATCCCATGTTTATATACTACAGTAAGAAGTTCACAATATAACTACACCTATCTCACATGGCCACACAAACATAATAAACTGAGTAACAAGGGATCATATGTTGATGCTAAACATATATGTATGTGGAGACTCCTCTGGATCTCTGTGACTTCAGTTACAGTCTTACACTCACACTTGTAAATCCTTGCACCTGACCAGCAGCTCCCCTCTTGGCTTAGTCCTATGTTCATCTACCCCACTGCTGTCTAAGAATCACTAATGAGACAGTTCACAGGCATGTCAAATTGAATGTTAAGAACTAAACCGACATTTTTTCCCTTTCCCAAGTTTGAGCTTCCTCTAATACTGATCACTGAGAATAAAGGCACCATCATATCTCACCTGCTCTAAAAAGCCACCACTCCCTTGCCCAGTTCCTGCTACTCTCCACTCTTCCACCAAATTAATTTCTAAATTGTGACTCTGATCTTATCACTAGCCTACAAAATATATCACCTTGAAACTCTTGAATTTTCTGACCATGCTTCTAAAGACTTTCACAGCCCAGTCAATTTATCACTGCAGACTAATCTCCATTGCCTTTAATACTCCATGTGCCAGTCATACCTCTAGCATTTTTGAGCAAACCAATATATACCCAGGCTACATATACCTGCTATTTCCTACAAAATACTCTCTCCATTCTTTCTCTGTTTGGCTTACTCTTATTTAATCTTCCAAAACTGAGTTAGTCCTTCCTATGCACACCCCTTCTGTCCTATACTTACCATCTCAAGATACTATCTCTTTGTGTTATAAATATTATGTCTCACTCCCCGCTAAATCGACTTGAAGGCAATACCAGGTTTCTACTGCTTAACATCATCCTCTGCACGGCTATGCATTGAACAATAATTATTGAATGATGGGTTTATTAAATGCCTACCAAGAAATTAGTTATTAAATAATTTGTGCCTGTGTTTTAAACTAAAATTTTAACTGTTTACATGGAAATCCTTGCTCCTGCTTATTTCAATCATATTTGTTTGTTTATTGTGATGCCAAGTTTGAACCCAGGACATTGTCGAAAGTAGGTGAACCCTACCACCACGCTAAAACCGAACCCTCAATCTGCTAATTTGTAGATTATCACTACTTCTCAAACACTGTAGAAGGAAGACTCTTGAACAACAAAGAAGGCTACCCACTCCATTACAGTATTTCAAGTACAGAATGAGCATCTGAAAAATTTTCTTTTACTCTACTATAGTTATTATTTAAGCTGAGGCAGACAGAAGTATCTATGCTATTTGTAGAATCTGACAAACTGTTTTATTTAAAAATGATTCTTCTAAAAAGTTAAATTTTTGTCTTATAAATGAAGTCATTTTGCTGAAAAATTAATTTCCAATTTTATACTTTAAAATGCATGAGAAAATAGAATTTGATATAGTTATATAACAAAATAAGGTTGAGTTACCTAAACAACTTCCCTGCTAAGTGAGACATATCTGCCATGTTTTGGTGAGCTTCTTCAGAGAAATTAGCTATTGTAAGTTAATCAATGCAATAAATACTACTCCTTATGCCACCCCATTTGATATAAAACAAAATAAGAAAAATTCAACTTTGGTTTCTCTTCCACAGTGATTATCCATCCATCCATCCATCCATCCATCCATCCATCCATCCATCCATCCGGTGGCCCTCCCAGATCAATCATGATGGATAGTCAACACGTAAACACAGTAGACTGGTAGAGCAAAGCATCAGCTATGCAGTGTTTAAAGGAAAGGAAAAAGAGCAAAAACAATAGCATTAGTTGGGTTTTAAAAAGGAAAAAGAGATCTTGGCAAAAATAATTCTCTCTCATTCATTCCTTTATAACATAAAGATTAAAGATCTCCCTCATTCACCAGGTTTACTATAAATCAAATATTTAAAACACCAGGAGTTGTCTTTTAAAAAACTAATGAGTATTTTATTTTAAAATCTTTTTATTAAATAAAGGTGTGTTCATTTTTGTAGTAAATTGAGTCATTTAAAAAAGCTATTCTGCCTAAACAAAACCTAAGTGCTACACTCCAGTATACCTTGCTGGAGAAAAGCTTGTTCTATATCAGAAATGCTCTTGTTGAAGAAGTAAGGGCTGGGTCAGCAGTTTGTATTTTGTTGTGTTTGCTGTTTAATTTTTAAAGGCAATCCAGCACAGTGGATCTCTTTTCTCGTACTTCATTCCATAAGGATTAACTGGCACCACGAGGAGGCTATGGCTATCTTTGCAAAAATGGCCAGTGTAGGAAGCCAAAAGACTGAGGTTCTAAGCTAAGCTAAGCTAAGCAGCAAAGCAGTCCTGGGAAACAATAGGCCTACTTAAAATGCTTGAAAGGTAAGAACTTAATGATGAATACACAAGAATAGAACAGAGTCACAATGTACAGGACAGAAAGTTTAGAGGCACTGCAGACAAACACCATGAAAGGTCCCATACCACACAGTTTCACAGTAATTTGTTAATACCACATAAACATGCCTAATATCTTTATGAATTAACTAAAGAAAACACTGAAGAGAAGCTAGATTGAGTAATGTCTTCATCTGAACTTGAGGATAACATTTTGCTGTTACAGTTCTATGTAAATACTGAAAGGATTTCAGGGGACTGCCTGGATCATTTTTGCTGTTATTTGAAGTCAACCATGTCTGCAAAGAATGCACACAAACTGTCCTAGCACAAGTCACACTTCGGTTTAAATGGTTGTTCACATATTTATAAGTGTGTCTATAAAAATGCAGTTTTCACTACAAATGTGTAGATCTTGACAGTGCTTTCTGTGGTACTTATAATTTACTAATAAAGTACAGATATTGGCTTTCAAAACAGAATAAAGGACGAAGCAATGCTGATTCTTTTCAAAGGACATGTAATATTTTGAGGGAGAAAAACATCTGGATTAAAGTTTCCAAAACACTTGTAGCTAGTAGCACACAATACTGAAATGATTTCTCAAAATTAGACTCTTTAAAACACTGATTGTTAACTTTGTAACAAAGGTTTTGAATTTCTCAAGAAAAGCCTTAAATTTATTTTATAATACGTTTAAATTTTATAAGCTACATTTATGACATCAAGATAAAATACACACTCATATAATTTAAATTCATTACTTGTCATCTAAAATGTATTACTCATCAATTCCTTTAAAAAATGAACAATTTATATGTTGGAAACTTTGCTAAGATATAATTCTAAATTTCCAACCTTAATTATTCTATCTGCTTTGGCTCAAAAGTTGAAATGCTCATAGTAATCTGAGCATTTGAGATCTCTGGATAAAAGAAACATGTTCCCCCCGCAACATAGATAAGAATAAATATACATATACAGCTCCCATGGCTGCCTTCCTTTGTCCTAAATTACAAATTTGAGGGTCAAACTTGTCACTGAATCTGGCCTTCCTTAATGTAGAATAAGCATTCAGTCTGCTGATACAATGAATTCATTTATGGAGTTCAAATGTAATTTCATGCTTTTGTTTAAGCATATGTAAATCTTTTAATTTGAAAGCAATTCTTAATAGATAAAATTAGTATGTAAATGTAAACTGTAAATATAAAACACATAATTTGAAATAACTGGAGGCAGTAGGCTCTAGCTTTCCATTAATATCTCTGCAACAATTAGAACATGTTTTTAATAAGAGCTTTACTCTGTCATCCTGTCATCTTGGTTTTATTGTATTAATACAAGAAAATGTGCTATCAGGAGGAAATGTAAAAGCAGTGTCTATACAGAATACAAAACTTGATACAAGTACTAGGTAGCACAAAGCAATAACAGTGCAAATACAATATGAGAAATATAGTATCCAGGATTACAAAAGTGAACAAAAGTATGTGTTCAACATACATAAGTATGTTTCTTTGGGAGCATGTCCCAAGTACTATGGAAAGCAAGGACGTGCCTCATACACACCACACAGAAATTAAGTAACTGACACACAATGGATCCATGCATAACCCTCTGGTCAAAGCCAGACATCACATATACATTTCTATCTCCCATAGAAGCCAGAAAAAAAAAACAAAAAAAAACCAGAAACAAAACCATTTGCTTAGAGCATAATTTGGCAGAAATCTAAGCAACAAGGAATTTGACCTTTGTTTGGAAATTTGAGTATATTATGCCAAAACTTATTTTCAAATGCTTGTAATTTTTCTTACTAATAATTTAAACAAATAAGCATCAAGACTTTCCACATGTGGCAGCAAACAGGAAGGACACAATGAGCAGCTCTGTTCCCACCTTACATTAAGAGCAAGCTCGTTATCATGTTTTAGCTCTACCTTGCTGTGTGCAAGAGAAAGACACAAGAAAAACTGAATTAGTAAGATAATCCAATATCTACTTTAATCAAATAGTGATGTTTCAAAAACTAGAACTATGCTATTCCCAACGTTCCTAAGCTGATGAGACAGGCTTAGGGGAGAAACCCATTGATATCAGTCATCTTCATTAGCTTGTCAGCATCTTATTTTAACCCTAGAGTTAAATACTTTATAGCAGTAGTCAATTTGGAAGATATAAAATTCTTGTTATTTGAGTTTGGGGTAGAAAGGCAGCTAAGAAAATCAGTGAAACCTCCAGAATGAGCAGCCTGGCACTTTAGTATCTCACTGGACACCCAGGAAAGCAATACTGTAAAAGGCAGGCTACCGTTTATGATAGTTGTATTTTCTGTGTTATCTAGAGAAAAACAGGTTCATCCATGCAAAATGGACTGTTTTAGAAGATACTGCTGGTAAAATGAAAGACTTTTCAAAAGGAAAAAGTGATTATTCCAGATGAAATGAGAAGCTCCAATGTCAACCTTACTTCCTGAATCAGCAAAAATCAAAGCTTTAGTCAGAATAGGAAATTGGAGATTTTCTTTTAATTTACATATCTTTTTTGCTGAGTATGTGTTAGCTGAAATATGAGAGAACTTCTGGGAGACAGCACTGCTCATTTCCAACCATGCTTTGCTGTGGCATTATCAAATACTTCTACAAGGAACTAAGAATACATCAATTATATTAACACTAATATGGAAGAGTCAAGAGTTTAAATTAGAAATAGCTTTCTATTTGTGGCACTTCGTTAGAGTCCCATTAACCAGCTAGTACCAACCCACCGGCCAGCTGCAGCATACAAATTTTGACCATCACTGGAACAAATTTAAGTAGCTCAGTTTGATACATTATAAACCAAATTCCTAAGTGAGCCTTCAAGTAAAAAAAAAACAAGGAAAAAATTTTTACTCCTTTATCTTAATATCACACACACACACACACACACACACACACACGCATCTGAATGTCTGAGTGTGCTGAGGTAAACTTTGGAAATTATTCTGTTAAATGAAACATTTTTTAAAATGTGAAAATTTATCCAATATATTATAACCCTATAATATAGCTGCAATAATATCCTTATTAAAAATCTTTGAATGTATCTAAATTGTACTATTTACAATTATCTACATAACTGAAAAATATATAAGTTTCCCTTGCATCAACATTTGATATTTTTTTATTAAAGTGATTTTAATCCTAGTTGGGTAGCTTTCTGTCTTAACATTTTTGTCCTAACAATAATATGCAAAAATGCTATCGATTGGTTAGAAGAGCACGTTTTGTCTATTTGTAGCCTCTGTAAAACGCCTCTAGCAATACTTAAATAGGACATAAAGCCTAAAAACTATATAATCATCTCAAAAACTGTTTCAAGTTTATAAACTGAAACAGAAAAATACATTGAAATATTTTACTGTCGCAAGAGTAAGAAGACTTGCGCTAGTGTCCACAACCTGGCCATGGAAAAGGTTGATAGAGATTCCTCTGTGTTTGTTACCTTTACATAACAGGTCACAAAAACACTGACAGACTTAAATGTATAATGTAAGATATATTAATGATCATTAGGCCCAAACAGCAATTTATCTTCCAATGATGCATAACCCAGGTTTTCATGTTGCTCACCATGGTAATAATTACCTTGTAATATGTGATTTGCTCTACAGACGCCTGACTACTTCCTGAAGCTCCTGCCACACTGAGATGTGCTAGGGCTTCCTCTACTGCGCAGAGGTATCCTCACTTACTTTGTGTCTCCTGACCATGCTTGAATGGCTCTAATACATTTTTTTCTTCAATACTGAAAAAGAAGTTTGTTTTTTAAAAGGTCTTCGTTTCAAATCAATCTCACTGTAAACATGGAGCTAAAGCACAACACAGTTAAAAGGCAGGCTGTTCCCTTTCAAACCATTCTGCAATGAAGTAACTTCTCAACAGCGCAGAGAGGCTACAGGACGGCCACTAACAAAACTGACCCTGCACTGGCCTAACCTGACAGAGCTGGCTTCCTAAGGGAGCTGAACTATAGTCTGCTGTTTTCCAAGCCAGAACCCATGCTCAAAGCCCTCCTTCCTGCCTTTGTTTAGCTCTTGCACCAGCAACCAAGGGCTTTCTTTTGGTTCAGTCTACTAAAAAGTCAAAGGACTAGAACATGAGGGTCACCAAGGTCTACAAGGTAGATGAACATGCCAACAAAGCTGCATCACAGGGGAAAGAAATAAGGCATTACAATCCAACAAAACGAAAGGTTTATATAAAATACTGATAATTATGAGAAATAGTAAACATGGGTGATGCCAAGAATGGCTGTGTTTACTTTGGTAAATGTATCGATGAAACTCTTCAATATGAAATGAAACAATATCTATTACTTACTTTTCAAATTCAAGGGAATCACGTTCTATAAAATACAAGAAAAAATAACCTCGTAACTAGGAAGCAGTATCCCTAAATCTGTGTGTAAGTGACAGAACATTTCATTTTTGGCTCTGTCTCACTAATAACGCATTTCTTTTAATCTACGTAGAACACTGACTCCTCTTCTTCACTATGCTGTTTCTAACGTTTAAAATGAAGTTAACTACAACCAATAATAAGAACTTGGAGCCATGTGGTAGAAGCATCAACATGGAAAATAAGCACCAAACTGCCTCCTTTTGAAATCCATGAAGGAAAAGGAAAATAACGTCACAATTATTTATAAAATGTAGACTTCCTGGCTTTGTTTCCTCTACCATTTTATTCTTATTGCTGATAGAAATGTGGACAAAGAAATGCTAGCTATTAGTGCAATTTCTATTTACTTATAAGTTTAATTGCAGTCATAACATAATCGCTGCCATTGCATCCATCCTCATGACAAACCTGCAGTGAGATTTTGACAATTGGGAACAGAGAAACAGTGATCATCCAGGTGAGACGCAGGTCCAGAATAATGTAAAGAGGAGACAGTTTTAACAAAACCAAATGGTACTCTCAGGAAAAGGCCAGTTTAAAAACAGGTAGACATCAGATGGGCCAAAACCAGCTAATTATTGGGCAGTTTTCTGGGAACATAAAAAACTCTTAGTTCAGTAAGATTTCTTCTATAACCCAAGGCATATCTGAACACAATGGAAACAAAGAATCAAACAACTGAAATAGAATTTTGTTAAAGGAGAGAAAGATTATTTAGCAAAACAGCACAACAGTTTCACATATTATAGTAGGCCTACTGTACAAAAAGGCAAAACCACTTTACAGAAACGTGACAGATGGAAGTGTAAGAAATTCAGAAACAGTCCAAACTAACAAAATTTCCTTTCATTTTTGGGGGCAAAAGGAGTGTTGTGATAGCATTATAAAAAAGTCATTAACAAGTCTGGTCAAGCAGGATGGGATCAGTGCTGGCCTGTCAGGGGATCCAGAAACAAGAAACCTCTCCTTTCTTCTGGAGTGTTAATCTCCTTACAAAAGACCACGGCAGAAAAGTCAAGATTGATAATTCTGTTTTCTGATTATCAAATCAGAAAACAGAACAGGACTTTGGAAGCTGCACAGGACTTTCACACACCAACAGTAACTATAATCTCTGCTGATTCCTAGGTTTAGAAGCAAAGTGAGATAGAAACGTGTATAAGAGTTTTTCCCACCATATACACATTTATACATGTAAGGGACACTGGTCACTACTGCTTCCCTTTTCAATGTCTCTTTATAATGAATGACCTACTTAACTGACCATTAAGTTAAAATACACCAGTAATAATCCACTGCCACTGTGGCCATGAAAGCTACCCTGCTTTCCTGAGGTGAACTGCTCTCTCCTGAAAGATCCTTTCACATGGAGACATGCAGATAACCTAACTTCTACAGGGTTAAAGCTCTTTGAAGGCAGGGACTGTGTTTCACTCTTCATTGTATCTGTCATGATAGTTAGATGATAGGATGAAATTATATATCATTTTAAACTACCTTAATCCCAAACAGTAACAGTTATTTGATATTTTGTAAAAATACAACTAAATACAGAGCAGAGCTCCTGAGTGTGAGAGGTCTGTAACATGGTTAAAGAGGTGGAACACAGAAAGAAAAGGGAAACCAATTCTAAAGAACAGTGTGTGATACAGTGTCAGGGCGGGAAGCTGGAGGAAGGGAGGCAGGATGAAGACAGAGTTCCCAACACGTGACTAGGCTCAACTGCATACTCAACTAAAACTGTATAAAAAAACAGCATGCAGAGTGCTTCCAGTTAGACCTTATGCACTGGAGGGTATGAATAAAGCTAAGGTGATTTCTCAGAGAATTATTTTCATGTAAAAACCAAGACTAGGTTGTTTTAGTGGGATACAGTCAATCAAAGCAGGAAAGCAGTAGTTACGTTTATTTTGAAGAGCAGAGGGTATCTTGGGTCATCTCTTTGGGTTTTCATGTTCTGTCACCCTCCCTTCCCCCCACAGAACTCCAGGTTGGGGGATCTGTCTTGAAAAAGCAGCTGCACTGCTTGGCTAGTATGGTTCCTATTAGAAATGCCTTTGGTTAGAGGACTTTCTTCAACAGCTAGGATGGGAGGAGCTGAAATAACAGCTATAAAATGGTCCCTAGAGGCGACTTCTGGGAGATAGGCACCCCTCTTGAAGAAGTTCAAATTGAAAGCGTTTGAGTGAAAGCATGTCTATGAAACAACCTCAAAGGCAAGAGATTATGAGACTCAGGAGATGAAGGATGTTTCTGAAGCAAAAATGTAACAACTGGAGTGGAACTGATAAATGATTTTTCAACTTAGCCTTTCATCCTTCCAAGGTAGATAAATTGAGTAGCCTGCAATGTGCTAGGCATGGGTCTTCCAGATGAGGCTTGCTTTGTGTAGACATTTAAAATCCCAGAGCACTTTAGATAAATAAAAAGTAGGGAGATACCCAGTGAGGCTTGGGTAAATGTTTTAAAATATAACCTGGTACGTCTTGGCTTGCATAAATCCTCTAGACTGGTTATTTGATGAAGTAAGACAAAATGTGAAAAAAAGATCACTTTTAAATAATCTTGAAATCTAGCTCTCTATATAAAAGTTCTTTTAAAATTATTTTTGAAAAATATTATAGGCAAAACAACATAACAGACACTCAGCACATTGTTGAAAGAATGGCTAAAATGTTTTCATACAGTTAAGCTGAGAAACTCAGATGAGAAGTATAAAGGTCTGGATTCTGACAGCTTGTGTGTGTGCACTTGTGCCTATGTGTGTATGCACCAGAGGTCAACGTTGGAAATGGTTCCTCAGATGCCATCCACCTTGTCTTTTGAGATAGGGTCTCTCACTGGCCCAGAGTTTGCCAAGCCGGTTAGGCTGGCTGGCCAACAACCCCTAGGGACCTGCCTGTTTCTCCCTCTCCAGCACTAAGACTGACTATAAGCATCAGAGCAAGGATTTTAAACACATGCTGCCCTGCCTGGTGTTTTCACATGGGCTCTGGGGATTGAACTAAGGTCTTCATGCATGCAAGTCATGCACTCTGTTGACTGAGTGATCTCGCCAGTATCTCTGCCACCTGCAAGCTTATAAAGACTACTCAAGCATACTTTGGTTTTAAATGTAGCCTGCAATACATATGTAGTTTCACACAGAAGTCACATGAACTAAGTTTTGGCTTAATGTTTCAATATTTTCCTTCTCAGCATTCTCTCCATTTCCTCTGGCAACACTACAGTGTCTTACTGTGGAACTAACCCCAAAGAATTTGGACACTGATTGATGATTACTCTTTACCCCATAGTCTGCTGCACCTCTTAGGGAGGTAGCCGAATGTCCAACCTCGACCTGTACATTCTCTGTGTCCACTGGATAGTTAGGAATAACACAAGCTGAGCTGAAGAAAGAACTTCTCAGCAGAGTGCTTTCTAGCATAGTGGTCCTAGCTGCATCCCCAGGACTGGGGCACTTTGACAAAGCCCCTGAGACAGAGGTACTAAGGATCATGTAAAAGATGAGGCTGCCAAAGTCCACTTTATTTAAGCTACAACCAACCTAATAGAGAATTAGCCAGCACAGAGCAAAACAGAACTAAGAAACGGTGTGATTAATTGAGGTTCTAGAACGATTCAGCCCGTGTTGAAGTCACACAAATGTCTTGATTTCATAATTATAAATACACAAATGAATCATGATCCTTGTTCTTCCTTCGTCTGTTGGACTGTACCCAATGGTCCCAAACCACTACCACTTTCTCTTGATGTTGTCTGTCTTTGCCATTCCTTCATGTAGTGCCATTCTCTACAACTCCCAACAGTTCCTGTCTCCACTGAAAGACAGCAGAGCAAGGCCTGAGTGGGCAGGAATTTCTGTTAAATTTGTTACCTAACTTTGGCACTAAACAAAGGATGTGTAGTAGGACCTGGAAGTCACAGTCTCAAAGTCCATAGGAGATCATAATTGCTAAGTTCACATATAGTCGTGAATTCATACTTGGTGAGAAGAGAAACATTCACAGAAAGTTCTTTTATCAAAAAGTTAAACCATAATAAAAACTAACTTTTATAACACTAAAGCCTAAAAGCCAGAAGAAGAGGAAGGAAGGAAGGAAGGAAGGAAGGAAGGAAGGAAGGAAGGAAGGAAGGAAGGAAGAGGAGGAAGAGGAGGAACTAGAAATAATGATGAGTGCAGCATACATCCCAGATTATTGTCTTAAAATTCACTAAGAAAAGGGGCAGCATTTGGAATGTTTTAATTCCTATCCTTAGAAGTTAGGGTAAAATGAGATAAGTCAAATAGAAACACAAACAAAACAGAAAAATGAGTCAACATTGACTCGACTCCACCCTGCCCAGAGAAATCCTGTACACAGTGGGAACTTCATTGTCTAACTTGCTGAGTAAGGAGGTTTTTAAGAAATTTTTTAAAAATTCAATCTTTAAATAATTTGCATACAGACATGCTTTAATATCTGAGGCAGCTTTACTTTGAAAATAGTACTGTCCTCAGGAGAGCTAATCTATATCAACTTATGTCCAACTGGAAATGGGATGGAAAATTAAATGTTACCTTAAACCCATAAACCAGTATCACCAAATTCAGAATATTATACTGTGAGAATTGAAAATAGATAACTTTAAACAGAAAGCACAAACCACAAGTTTCTCACACTTTTAAATGATTAAGTTGAACCAGCAATTTCCCTTCTCCAGCCTTAATCAAAGCAACAAAAATATATGCTTATACATGCATCAAAGAGAAGATGGAAAGATGAAATGAAAGAAGATTTTAACTATGTCCATGAAAAGAGTCTGAGTGAGTTATAGGACAGCTAGGATTGCTTCACAGAGAAACCTTGTTTCAAAAAACAAACAAACAAAAAGTCTCTTGGGCCTGACATCTCAGCACTTGGGAGACTATGCCAAACTTGGGCTCTAAAGAGGCACCATCTTGAAAGGAGGAGGGCAAGAGAGGGGAGAGAAGAGGAAGGACAGGAGAAAATAAATTGCCTCTCCAAATTACTTCTTGACTTACAAATCAAAATTTTACTCGGAGGTGGGAATATAGGTAAGTGATAGAACACTTGGCCTAGCATGTACAAGGCTCTGGATTCAGTACCACTTTAGGAACGGGGAGGTGAGAATGGGCCAAGGACATACAACCTCACTTATAGACCAGAGTTTTAAAACCCATGGAATGCTCACATCAAGAATCTTCCCCTAAGCCAGGCGGTGGTGGCGCACGCCTTTAATCCCAACACTCAGGAGGCAGAGGCAGGTGTATCTCTGTGAGTTCAAGGTCAGCCTGGACTACAGAGTGAGTTCCAGGAAAGGCGCAAAGCTACACAGAGAAACCCTGTCTCAAAACACAACAACAACAACAAAAACCAAAAAAAAAAAAAAAAAAAAAGAATCTTCCCCTAGCCAGAGGTAAGACTGGAGGCAAGGCTTTAAATTATTCGGATGATTCTAACAAGTATCCAAGATTGAAGGGTACAGAAAATAGAATCACCAAATGAAGAATATCCAGCTTCTTGAGTTCAGGCAAGATACTTCCTCTTTCAGAATCTTTGATCTGAGTCTCTGCATTACTGATTTATATACAAGTGCTCCTTGTTAACTTTCCCTTCTCATGATGCACTGTACAATGTTTTGTACAGATATGATTAACAGATTTTTTAAATACAAAGCATGTTCCTCTCCTTTAAAGAACTTAGAATTAAAGAAATACAGGCACTATGTCAGTGTGATGGCTTCAGCAGGTAAAGGCATTTGCTGTGCAAGCCTGGAGACCTGAGTTTATCCCAGGAACCCAGACAAAGATGGAAGGAGAAAATGTATTCCTCAGAGTTGTCCAAATCACATGTGCACACACACACAATTTATAAAACAAAAATGTATAGACATTAATGGAAACTGTATTAAGAGAAACACATACGTGAAACAAAATAACCACAAACAGAATAAAACTAAGTTTTCAGAAGTGTGACTAACAAAAACAAAAGAAAGGACTCTAGGATTACATTATAGGACATCAGGAAGGTAATAAAAACAGTGAAAAGACATTAGAAATAACTGTGGACTCATGTGACTGAGTCCCAAACATGGACACCATCTTTCACCTATTAACTATGGCTCAACAATCATTTGCTGAGGTGAGACACACACTAATTCTTAAATCTTCTCTAAGATTCTGGCCTAAGGTCTTGGGGTCGGTAAGCTACCCACCCAAGTACTACCATATAGCTATTTGAACTCAGGATCTCTTCAGCTTTAAACAGTGAATGCTTGACTATCACACTAAGAAGTTCTAGAATTAGGATACAGAAATGAAAACAGCCAACTTCTCAACCACAAAACCACGCCATCTATAAGCTATAAAACCTTTTATTTACAAGCTGGCAGAAGGGCTCGGTGAATAAAAACGTGCTTCCGACGAAGCATGGTGACCTGAGTTTGATCTCAAAAACCGACATGGTGGAAGGAGAGTATCAACTCCTGCAAATTGTCCTCTGGTTTCCACACATATGCTGTGTCATGTATATAACCACACACACACACACACACACACACACACACACACACACACACAATCCCAAATAATGCAATTAAAGTATTTTAAACTTTGATTTTCATTAATCAACTTAATGCTGAATTAAAATATATGATTTTCAGTAAGACAGTAAGATAACAAAACTCAACAATCTGAATATCAGAAAAAATATAAAATGCAAAAATATCAATAAAATCAAAAGATACCTAGAAATAATATGCCAAATAAGTTTAGCAAAGTCATAAAGTGCACATCCAAATAAATGCACATGAAAGACTGAATGGTGACTTCATCTCACCCTTCTAAATGACTGTGATTTTGTACTGGAGATTGAACCGGGGCCTGGCACACATCAGGCAAGTGGCTCAAGTGTAATTTTCCTAGTTACTAATGACTTATTTCTTGATGAACACTTCTGCTATCTGAATATCTTCTTTGGCAGACATCTGTAAGTCCTTTACCCAACCTTCCCTAGATTATCATCATATTATTGAGTTGTGAAGTTCTTTATGTAATTTAGACACAGGTCCTTTGTAAATGCTTTTTCAAGGTCTGTGGCTTGCATTTTCAGTTTAAATATTTCTGAGGAATAAACATTTAACGTTTTCTAGTTTGCTTCTTGTTGGTTTTTGTTTCTTTTTTTAATATTTGATTAATTCCAAGGTTATCCATTTTGCGTTTATTCTCATATTTAACCCTAAGAAACGTTACAAGTCAACTGCTCATGACATGTGACTGAAGACACCAGTTTATTTTTTAGCATTATAGCTATCTAACTGGATTAGTAGGAATGTGTTACAGAGCCTGTCCTTTCTTGACTGAAACACCAACCCAATACTGTGTCTAGAACATCACACTACCTTCACTGCATTCTAGATTCTTCTGTATTTCCAAATCCATCATCATTAACTCAGATAATGCCACTCCAGTGAAAACAAACAGTGCCTGCTCACCTTCCCACTGGTGTAATACATCTGGAAAGAACTGACTTCTTAAAAACAACAGATATAGTACACATGGCTTTTCATTTCGGGTTCTCTAATTCTTCTCCTCTGTGGTTTCGTTTTCATTATAAAGGTCTTACCTACCTTTAGTGATGATTACTCTATACATATTTCATTTGGGGTAATGGCATTTTAAAACATTTAGTATTACCTATCCATTGATAATAAGCAGAAACAGTTATTTTGTATGTGACTGTGTTTTAAAAAGATGTTGATGATGATGATGTGTGACTGTGTTTCCTAAAAAATATTGGTACACTTATCAGTTCCATCAGCTTTTTAAAAAGATGATGATGATGATGATGTGTGCACGCACACACACCAGAGCCCAGAAGAGGACACTGGATTCCCTGGAACTGTCAGGCAGTTGGTGAGCTATCTGTTGTGGGTGCTAGGAACTGAACTTGTGTCCCCTGCAAAGTGACAAAGAGTCTTAACTACTGGGCCATCTCTCCATCCCCACAGCATCTTTTGACATAAACTCCCTGTGATTTTAAAGTAAATTATGTCAACTATAATTAAAGATCATCTTAACTTGCTTTCCACTCTATACAACTTTCAGGTCTTCTTACTTACTAAACAGGTAGCAGGACTTCTAGTGTGGGCAGACTAGAGCCACTGAGAACAGCAACCGTGTCTTGTTCACAGATGTAGAATGAAGTCTGGAATTTACAGAATACACAGCCTGCCATACTTGGAAATGAATTTACAAAAAACGCATAACAGAGATTTCTCTTATGCATAACACACCTTTTCATTTTACTTTTGCAAGTATTCTTATTGGGGATTAGAAAGAAATCATTATAGAGGTAAACCTGTCTAATATTAAGATAAGTAATTCAACTGTTTCCATAGTAAAAATAGCTGACTATAAAACATAAAACTATAAAACTATAAAAAAAAACCCTCAGAATTTTTTTTAACACACAAGGTATTTTAATGTTTCTGATATCCTCTCCTATTAAGCATTTTACCATTATCATTTTAAAAATGAAACCTCAGAATTCTTACAAGTTTTTTTTCTATGATACTATTACGATGGATACACCTATAGCAAATAATGAGCTTAAAAAAAAGAAATGAAAAAGAAAATAACAAAAAGGTGTTTTTGCTATACACCTATAGTAAATAATGAGTTTTTAAAAAAAGGAATGAAATGAAATGAAAAAGAAAAAAGAAAAAGCAGGAGATAGTGTTGGATACTTCAAACAAACGGCAATAAATTAAGTACCAACATTAAGAAAAGTGAGATAGGTCTGAACTTACCACTCAGTATAAAGCACTTACTGGGCATTTGCAAGGCCCTGGGTTTGATTCTTAGCATTGGGTAGGTGGTGGTGGTTTATTAAGACAGATGATTGGACACATAAGTGGATTTTGTAGGATTTCCCTTTTTAATAAATTATGTGACTTCAGAGCAAGTAATTTTAAGTTGGTTTTTTTTAATCAGAAATTAAAATTACCTCTGGATTACAGAATCAAAATTAATTAAGAATGTGTTAAAAAAATAAATAAAGAGGCTTCCATAGAAGCTAACATACTTTCAAATGACAGTAAAATGTAATTACAAAGAAATTCTAATATTAACTGGCCAACGAAGTATCCTAACAGAATGTTGTTGTCCCTAAGAGATAAAACATGTATTTTCTAACTATGTGGGGCAAATAAAACTGCAAAGGAAAAATAATGATTAAAATGATATAATGCAATTTCTATATCTTGTAAGAAATGTACTTGTTTCCAAGGTACAGGGGCTATATTATTATGGATATTGGCCACTTTTAAGTGGCCCAGAAATATGATCAATATATAAGCAAACCACATTATCTAAAAGATAAGAATGAAAATATATAATATTCTTTATGATTCCAATAGTTTAAAAATTGCAGTACCAGAGCAAAAGATGACAATGTAGATAGATGTAAGGCACAGTCTGAAGTAATAATACCTGCATCACTACATAGTTTCCTCTGTGGGAGTGCAGAAAAAGGATTATTGCTAATCCCTTAACTGTGAATAATAGTTTATTGGACAATTCTTAAATCAATTTCAACTGTGACCACAAAAATGATGCCTTATGTAACAAAATTAAAATGTTCAAAATTACATACATATCAACATACAATAAAATCAGATTACAAAATGATGTATATGTACTCAGTAATGGTACCAAGCATCTAGTATTCATTTTTTATTTTATTCTTAATTGAGTAAGTCCAACTGTGGTTCTTCCATGTAGGTATCAATTAAAAGTGGTAACATAATTTCAAATACCTTTTTAAATAGTTTGGCTTCATTCAGAGAAATAAAGAAGAAGATACGAGAATGGGGTTAAGTGCTTCTTTTGTCAGGAACCAATGTTGCTCCCCCTGGCCTCATAAACAAGCTGCTGCTTCTTGAATACAGCAGACCTTCAATTTAAATTTATGGAAAGACTAAGCAGGAGAGCCTGCACTCACAATTTTAATAACCTATTAAGTTGCGACTTCAGATTCATTTTATAACCATGCTCCTCCGGGAGCTAAGCTATCTGGATAAAGATAAAATTTTTTTCCTTTAAAGATAAATAGCATCATTAATCTGCAACATTTCTTTTCTATTATCTTTCGAAATGAGGAGTTATTTTGTTCTGATCTTGAGGTAATTAGCCTTCATTCACTAGCCTGAAAATGTCTGTGTTCTGAAAATTAAAAATGTGTCATTAAGTGGAATTTACCATAATGTCATTTATCTTTATATAGTTCATCAGTGACAGCAATGGGCCTGGGAATCCATCAGCTTTTACCAAGGAAGCATTAAAACAAATTGAAAAACAGAATAATCCCAGGCACTCTTTAACACAGTCAAAGCCATTTGGGTAATTAAATAGTGGTATTTAAAGTTTTAATTTAGATTTTCCCCTCTGTTCATCAGTAGTCAAATGAGATGTTCATATTCATAACTGTTTGTAATAAAGGTTTTGTAAAGCAAGCAGAATATCAATGCTATTAAAATTTAATATAACATATAAAATGAAGTTCTTATTCTCCTGACCCTAATTTCTGAGATTACAACAGAAATTTCCGTCTTCAACTACTTTAGTTATGAAATTAGCTTCACAAAGGCTAATAATTCAACCCCCATTAAATGCAAAAACAAAACAAAACTGTAGTCTTAGAAATTAAGCTTCATTACTGTCAGTGTTGGGAAAGAATATCTTCCGTGCCTTAAATCTGTTTGTCACTAACTACCTTCTTGCAACAATTAATGCAGAATTATCAGACATAATAATAAAAATTCTGAAATAGTATCAGATATTAAAATAAGAATCTTGGTGGTAGGAGAGTCCAGAAGCATTCATTCTATTAAACCTAATTCTATTCATGTATTATTGATCAGGGAAATAGCACATTACTTAAAAATGGATTAAAAAACCATATTCTCTTATTTAAGATAGTGATATGAATTAATTTAAAAAGATATAAAACAATGAAATCAATCTATTGGAAAGGCTAAAGTCCCATAAAATGTTCCAAAAGTGTAAGACTTTCAAATTACATAGCTCATTCAACATACCATATAAATATTCTTCTGAACATCTGGAAACGTTATCATATCTAAAAAGTGTTTTCTCAACTTAAGCACAATCCAACAACATAAAAATTAACTCAATGCAGCATTGCTCACTCATACATAATTCATATTCTGAACTTATATACTATACTCAAATATGTTAATGAATGTTGCAGTATGATTTTATGTTAAACTACTGGATAATTGAAGTTTAGCGCTTTGCCACTTAGATATGCAAATTTGAGTTCCAAATGTCTTTTGGGGAAGGAAAACAGAATAAACGATATTTTATAAAATACCTTTAATAGAAAGTAATCTTGGTTGATGAATTCCAACACACACACACACACACACACACACACACACACACACACACACACACACAAAAAAAAAAAAAAAAACCACACACCCCCCTAAGCAAGTATCATACCAAATGCTGGTTAAGGACCAAAAAAAAACTTTAAGTGAAAATACTTTTCATCTCCAGCTCCCTCCTGGCTTTTCAGTGCTGTTGATCTATTCTGTAATGACTTGGGGAAATGTAAATCTGAAACAGTCTTATTAAATGAATGTATGATTGTATCACACATGCCTTTAAAAGAATGTGCAAGTTAATAGACCAGAACACTGAAGAACTAAAAATTTAGAAACAGTTCATCCCATGAGGTGAAACCCTGGCATATTTGTGCAACTAGTCAACAACAGCACGTCTAGAACTAGAATCCAGTGTATTTTAGAGCTTGCTTTTCAGATCAATGATTCTAATATTTACTTGGTATCTAAAGATGCACAATTATCAGATAAATGGACTATCAACAATAAAAAACACATTTCAAAACTGAGAAACTTCTCTACGAATAGCATTAGGATCTTTCATAAAAGAAAAACCAGTTCATTGTTTTATCTTTTTTTTTTTTTTTTTTTTTTTGGTTTTTCGAGACAGGATTTCTCTGTGTAGTTTTGGTGTCTGTCCTGGATCTCGCTCTGTAGACCAGGCTGGCCTTGAACTCACAGAGATCCGCCTGGCTCTGCCTCCTGAGTGCTGGGATTAAAGGCATGTGCCACCACCGCCTGGCAATATTTACCTACATAATTTGTAAGCATTTCTTTCTACATTCAACAGACTTGGCAGGATTTTTGTTAAATTGAAATTGCTTGTCTCTTTAAACACACACACACACACACACACACACACCACTGATCAATCCAAACTGTGCCGTAATGATGTTTATCTTCAAACTTGTGTGGAGGCAGAGTCTTTTGTGGTATAAAGTTATCACACGGTTTGAAACAAAATACTTGTCAAATGCAAATTTCAGAAAAAGATCAAGTACAAACACAATTTGTGATCATCCTCAATACTCCTTAACACTAAATATCACCAAACAATTTCATTGTTAGAAAAACGAATTTAGATGTAACATTGATTAAAATTGTTCTTAAAAGTTGAAACCAACTAAGTACATTTTAGAGTAGTTCAACAAATGCTGGCACATCCTTTTGAAAGAAAAGTCAAGGGAAGGGGACAGCTCAGTGGTATAGTTCTTGCCTAACATAGGAAAGGTCCCAATTTCAATCCTCACTCTATCCCACCCAAACCCTTCACACACATGGAATTAAAAAAAAAAAAAAAAAGCACCATATTAACCAAGAAATAATTTAGCATAGAAGTGAGAAAAAACATGCTTTAGAGAGGTAAAAACAGCCAACAACTAGCCTGTATGTACTTCAATGTTCGTTATACATGTATGGGAAAGGCATTGAAAATATAGGTGTTAACAGTAGTACACTTTAGAGTTAACTTAAGCTTAGACACTGTCAACAATGTGTCTGGGGAATAAAGAAGGTGGAGGAGGAGAAAATAGTAACTTTTTTTGTTTCTCTGAGACAGGGTCTTACCATGTAGCATAAGTTAACCTTGAACTCTATGAAGTAGCTTAGACTGGCCTTGAATTTGTGAACCTCCTGCCTCTGCCTTTCTAGTGCTGGGACTGTAGGCATATGTTCAACTCAAAGCACTGTTTTAGTTAACCTTTAGAAGGAAGCAATTCTGCCAATAAGGTAATAGGTCTACTCTGTTCAATGGTAACCTTGAAGCCTGACCCAAGTTTATACAAAAGCTTTCAAATCCCACTGTTGGTGGAAATATTCACTAAAACTAATTTTTATGTCATCTCACTGATACTGATAATTAACAGACATAAGAATGCATACACATAAAACTATTTTATACTTATAGCTGTCCTGGAACTCACTGTGTAGACCAGGATGGGTTCAAACTCACAGGAATTGATCTGCTTCTATGTACTTAAGTTTTCCTGCCTGGCCCACAGTCAGGACAAACTCTCTCACCTGCCAGTCCCACAGCCCCTCAGACCCAACCAAGTATCAGCAACACATTTGCCATACAGAACATCCCACAGCACTTCTACCTCCTGAGTACTAGGATTAAAAGTATGCACTGCCACAATAGGCTTTTTCAAGTAAGAAAACGTTCTTTTAAAAAATGCTTTTAAAGGGAATGACTAGGGCCACTAAATCTGTAATATTACACAGAAACATTAAAACATGTATAAATAAATGTTGTTTAGGTTAGAGTGTTTATAAAGTTTATCTTTATAAAGTTCACATCTCACAATATTGGTACTCCAGACACTCTGGGCCAGAAAAGTATTTGTATGAGTATCTTGTAGAAGGTATGATATTGGTGGCTACTCAGTAGAAGCCTGTAATGACTATACTACCTTTTTTTTTTTATTTAATTTTTTTTTCATTTTACATACCAACCACAATTCCTCCTCCCTTCCCACCCTCCTCCCCCCATCCCACCCCCCATCCACCTCACGGGGGGGGGGGGGGGGGTAAGGCCTCCCTTGGGTAGTCAACAAAGTCTGGCATACTAAGATGAGGCAAGGCCTAGCCCCTCCCCCTGCATCAAGGCTGAGCAAGGTATTCCACCACAGAGAATGGGCTCCAAAAGGCCAGTTCATGCACCTGGGATAAGTCCTGGTCCACTGCTAGGGGCCCCACAAACAGAGCAAGCCACACAACTGTGACTATACTACCTTAGCTCTAACAACCAAAACTGTGTTCAAACCTTAAAGATAAAACAAACAAACAAAAACCAATAACTTGGAGGGGGCGAAATCACTACTGGTTCAGCCACAGATTTCCTGAGAAATGATTTGAATACTTTACACATTAGTGTTTACCTTTTACAGATGGCTGAGCATCATTTACATGAGCTCATTTTCCACAGTGGAAAACGTCAAACAAAACTGCATCACATCACTGACATCCTACTTCTAAAACATGAAAAACTGAAACTTAAAACATTTCCAGGGCTGGCTAGATAGCTCAGTGGGTAAAAGTGCCAGCCACCAAACCTGTTAACTGGGACCCATGTGATGAAAAGAGAGAACAGAGTCCTGAAAGCCATCCCCCACCACCATCACAGAGTCATAAAAATTAAAAATAAACATAGAGAAATAAAAGAATTGTGGATGATGAAATACTTTTTATTAACTATGTAAATACAAAAAAAAACCCTCTAATATCAGACTAAATATTTTTAGAGAACAATTTTATCATTAAAATAAAGGGAAAATAATATGCAGTCCTTTAAAATGTACTATAATTATTAAAAATTTTCACTAATTGTTGGAAGTTTATAGAGCACCATTTGCCCAGGAGCTAAGGAGGAAAACAAAACAATCAATCCTTGGGATAAATAACTTTTCTGTAAAATCTGAAATAACAAAACTCAGAAAAACATAACCTACCTTGGGTATTATATACAACTTACTTTATTTTAACAAAACACCAAGCTAAAATAAAGCAATATAGCGTAATTATCTACATGTATGTTAACACATACTATTCTCCTGTAATCATCACAGTATGTGTACTTTAGGACACATCCACATGAACAGTGTTGGCCTGACCTCCACTCTACTGAAAGTCCTCACAAAGTCCAATATACTAACGAGGACTGGAGACGACGACGGCACTCTCTTGGCAAAGAGCAACTATGGCGGGAGGGAAAGCCACAGCAAGTGTCAGTGAGCTTCCAGTGACTGTGCGTAGACAGGCAGGCGTGTGAGAGAAAGAGAAGGATGCCATGGCTTATCAGTTACCCACAAAAGGGGTGACTTTTCAACATTCTTCAGTTCCAGAACCCTACTGAACGTAAAATAAATGTCCAAGAGATTAGAAGTTAAAGGCTCTGGCTGAGGAATAGAAAGAACTCAGGACTACTTGACTCTCCCTTTGCAGACAGGCCTGAAAGCTGGAGCACAAGAACAGAGTACCATTTGAGGGAGGCAAGAAGGAGGACTTTGACAGGCGTGTCTCTGTTGGGAGCAGGATATTATGAATCACCTCATGGACTGGCCAAAGTGTTATATTTGCTGACATAGTGAAACTATCAAAACAGGAGAAAATCAATGAGATGTAAAAAAGAAATGAATGGCATAAATGTTGCTCAGTTTTAGCCACTAGTCTTCAGATTTCTTAGTGTTTGCCACTGTTTTTCTTTATTGTATGAGAAAGATCTGTAGAGTAAAACCTTATATCCAGAATATATAAAGACAGTGGCCATACCACCCTTAACGCACCTTATCTCTGAATCTATACTGGAAAGGACACTTTTTAATATGCCAAATACTAGATGTTCATCAATACAGTATTTTCACTTGATAAAGTACAGCTTTTCACACGAATCTCCTAAAGGCCCATGGCTGCAAGGCAGACTATTAGGTGTCATTCTCCATGTCATGTGGCAATCAGTAGTCATACCAACTGTCAGTTTGATAAGTACTCTTTCAGCATTCAGGGATAAAGGACACATGTGTAATACCCTTTCTGACCAAAAAAAAAAAAGAGGCCAGGAAGGTGAGAGTCAGTCACTATAGTGAACACAATCAAGCTGTGAGAAAAACTGGAAAATGGCCACAGCAACAATTGAAAAAGCAGGAAAGCTTGTGCAGCCTCCTCACTTCCCGACACTCAGCATCAAGAGCTAATCCAGCTGAGTCAAATGGGCAAACAGAAAGAACAAACTTTATCCCTGGTGGATGACAGATACAGAGAGAGAGACAGACAGAGACACAGACAAAGAGAGACACGTAATTCAGAAAAGCCTCTGACTTTGTGTATTATTATCTGCCTAGGTAGGTAGACTACCAAACAGCACCAAGAAGCCCACTCCAGTACTTCCTCTCCTGAAGAATCCGATTTAACCACTTCCCACATCTTCCCTACACTAATGCTGGGGTATGCTCAGGTTTTCCCCTTATCACTGTAACTGCTTCTTGTCTTCACTCTACTTAGTCCAAAGACACTACTGAGCATGGTGATGCAAGCCTGTAAGCTCAGCACTCAGGAGGCTGAAAGTAGGAAGAATGTCACCAGTTTGAAGCCAACCTGAACTTCTTAGGGAGAACCAACCAGGTCAAACAAGGCTAAACAATAGACCTTGTCACAAACAAACTCAGGATTTCAAATTTAATGATCCTCCTACCTTGAAGTGCTGAATTATAGTATATATCAAGCACAAACCTGATCTGTATTTTTAAAAAGGTCTAGCTAACTGCTGGTGGAAAAGCAGAATAACCTAGAAGACTATTGTAAAGTCCAGACTATATAAGGATGGGTTCAATTAAGAAGGTAGCATTTGGAGGGATTAAAAACAGACCAGATTCGAAACATATTTCAAAGGCTTTAATACAGCAGGATTTGCTGCTGGTGTGGATACAGAACTACTAGGAGGGAGTTCAGGTTGACTAAGGATATTGCTTCATCAGCCAATACAACTGTTATGCATGCACTCATTTCTCCTATTATGCAGTCTCAGTTCATACTGCTGCATCCATTCTTACTCTCACATTTCTTTTCTGAGTATCAGAGCTAAAACTGAGACAAACTGACAGTAAATAAACAAACCAAGTAGACTATGCTTTAGGGGCTAATCAGAAAATACAACAGACCCTTCCATTTCAAAGCTGATGTGAACACAGACACAGAACAGGGCAGGAGTACCGGTGCCTAAGAGCTTACATAACAAAACTTAAACTATTCACTAACCCTGATTACAGAAAGAGAAGGATAATCAAAGCATGGTTAAAAATAAAGCTTTATTCTAGGTGTGGTAGTCACAGTCTTTTACTAGAAACAAAACGGGGCTGTTTCTTATAACAAAGTTTTTAGAGCTTTCAAGGGAAAAGGGATCTTCTACTCCATGAAAAATTTAACAGTAAGATTTTTTTTTTTTAATTCTGAATGGCACAGTCTACTCTAAAAAATTCAGTTTTTGGAACATCTATACTGTTACTTTCTTTTTAAAAAAAAGTTTAAAAGTAAGAATTCTGGGCCCCAAATTCATCTAAAATGCAGTAAAAACAAACGTGAGTGTGAGGTTCACAAAAAATGACATATTTATCACATACTTGGAAGGCAGGGAGAATCACTATGTAGCCCAAGCTGGCCTTGAACTCTTTTTTTTTTTTTTTTTTTTTTTTGGTTTTTCGAGACAGGGTTTCTTTCTCTGTGTAGCTTTGCGCCTTTCCTGGAACTCGCTTTGGAGACCAGGCTGGCCTCGAACTCACAGAGATCCGCCTGCCTCTGCCTCCCGAGTGCTGGGATTAAAGGCGTGCGCCACCACCGCCCGGCATGGCCTTGAACTCTTACCCTCGAGTATCACCTATCTAGATTCTGAGATACATGCCCCTCTACCCAACCCTTAACACATACTCCTCTAAATGAATTCAGCTATGGTATTTATCTTCAGGTAACACACTAGAAACTGCAAATAAAAGGAAAGCAAGTGGGACTTACAGAGCATAAGAAAAAAAAAAGAGAAAACTGACTTTCAAGGTAAAGGAAAAAACTTAAAGAGCAGAAATTTTTAAAAGTCAGAAAAAATCAGTTTAGATCCAAAAGCCAAAAAGATCTCACTTGCTTAAAGACACCATCAAACATAACAATTCTGATCTTTGTGCGTAACAATAATACTTTGTCATTAACACATATGCAACTGTGCTAAATATCAATTTAAAAGAGAAATGGATATGCTGTTACTTTTGTAAAATATAGAATAATTCTTACGTAGCTTTTCCTATGTCCCATGAATCTAAGGAGGTCATACATATTCTCTCTACATACTTTCTCCAAATCTTTCAACGGCCCCATTCTAAAGATTTAGAAATTGGAACTAAAGAAGCTTTGAAAAACAAACAAGTCTCTTCAGAGAAACTAAACCGAATCCACAGATCCTACAATGTAACATTTGTAGTAATCAACCAAAGAGCCCCAAATTAGCAGACATATGATAGAAGCAAAATGTTACCTATGCTAGGGAGAATGTACAATTTATGGAAAGTGACTCCCAAGATTTTGTGTGATTGATAGCAAGGACTAAGCCATAATAATGAATAATGCTCAAGGTAAACAAAGCATGCTTCTAGATTTCTGGTTTCTAGTTTAGCATAAGGAACTTAGAAATCACCACTCTCACAGGGCACAGTAGTAAAGCCAGCACTCGAAAGGCAGAGCAAGATGGGTCTCTGTAAGTCTGAGGTCAGCCTGCTTTAAAAAGAAGTCACCAAAAAGTGAAGGAAGTCCTAGGGCAAAGTATTAGCCTCAAAATTAAAGGAACAGGAAGAGAGAATCAAATACTGAAAGAAAATTATGTGAACTGAAATCTTCAAAGAACCAGTGCCAGAGTGGAAAAACCTAAGCTGTAACCAATTAATGACTAGAAACTAGACACCTTTAAGAGTTAAAAATTCCGCCAGGCGGTGGTGGCGGCGCACGCCTTTAATCCCAGCACTCGGGAGGCAGAGGCAGGCGGATCTCTGTGAGTTCGAGGCCAGCCTGGTCTACAGCGCGAGATCCAGGAAAGGCGCAAAGCTACACAGAGAAACCCTGTCTTGAAAAACCAAAAAAAAAAAAAAAAAAGAGTTAAAAATTCCAAAGGAACCCAGTCATATAAGGACCTCCAGACTTTTGTGAGTTTTATTTTTGAGAGCTCTATTGTGTCTTCACATAACTATCAGAGAAAAACTGCCTCATGCAGCCAGCAAGGGGGCAGGAGAGAAAGCATTTGAAAGAAGGCAAAGCAACTGTTCTTAATGAAAAGTTCTCTTAAAGAAACATTTAGTAGAGCTTGACCTAGAGTTTTATCGGTGTTTCCCCTACCTTGGGGAAGAGCAATGCCAATTTCAGCCCCTGCTCATCATTTGGTCTCACCTAACAGTGGGTCAGCACAAGACCCAGAAGCAACAAGGAAGGAAGTTCACAGCCAGGCACAGGTTCACCTAAAGGCTAAGAATGGTAAACCAAAGAATGTTTCCCCTACACCATAGGTAGTAGTCTATTAATAAAGGCCTATTTACTATACAGCACCTTTTGTCTGTCATACAATTCATACCATTCAACAACAACAAACATGACCAGGTGTAACAGTAAAAACACAGTTTAAAGAGTCTAAACAAGCATCAAACCCACTGTTACATAGCACAGATGTTAGAAATATCACACTAAGAATTTTTAAATTCTGGTTAATAGTCTAATGGAAAAAGCACGTTTTGTGCAAGAGCAGAGATAAACAAACTCCATAAAGAAGGAATCAGAAAAGTGAACTATTTTTCACAGTAAAACAAATTTCTGTGATCACTTACTAGTAAGGCACACTATGATAATGTAAACTTCCAAAATTGAAAAGGATAGTGAAAAACCTGAACAGAATATCTGACAACTGTGGGCAATCACAAAAACTTTTAATAAATGAATAATGACATTCTGGAAGGAGGGAAAGAAACAGAAGAGACAAGTAAAGCAATGGTGACTGAGAATTTCCCTCACTGTGTGCCAGATACCAACACGTTATGCCTAGAGGCTCAGAGATAAACAGGGACATCGTATTATATATAGCAAAGAAATCAATTCTCAAAGAAGA
Organism: Peromyscus californicus insignis; assembly: GCF_007827085.1. Taxonomy (NCBI): domain Eukaryota; kingdom Metazoa; phylum Chordata; class Mammalia; order Rodentia; family Cricetidae; genus Peromyscus; species Peromyscus californicus. The sequence continues at coordinate 102,767,618 of NW_026294573.1, forward strand.
CAACCTTTACTTAATGTTCCTTCTCTAACAACAGAGAAGACACCGATTAATTTCAAGGAGAAGCAGATGACTCTAAAAAACACAAAACTACAAAGAAATACTCAATTCTGAGTAAACAGGTAAAAACTACAGAGACCAACAGGATATGAAGCAGTTAGAGACCTGGTACCTTGCTGGAGTGATAGAAGATGGTGCAGTGTGATGAGAACATGCCAGTGGACAGTAACAAAGCAGACACACGAATATATCATACGAGAATAAACAAATGGAAGGAACTGCATTCATGAATTTAAGAAAACGCACAGGCATTAAAAAGCATTGTAGGATGTCACAATAGTCTAGTTACTAATCAGTGAGAAAAACAAATTATCTTCCCCACCATGATGGAATCATCTAGAATCATCTACTCAATCATCTCCATGAGAAAATAAGAGAATCCTTTGCTTGTTATCAAATGACTATGATTTAAATTTGAAGGGATGGGGAATGTCTTTAACTTATTTTCCTGCTGCTGTGATACGCTTTCTGACAAAAAACAGAAGAGAGAAAGGGTTTATTCTGGCTCATAGTTCCAGGCTACAGTCCATCACAGTGGAGAGGCAGCAGGTGCTTAAAGTGACTGCCACAACACGTCCATAGTCAGGAAGCAGAGAGTGATGAATGCATGCTGCTGCTCAGCTCCTTTTCTCTCTTCTCAGTCCAAACTCCCAACCAGGAAATGGACCCACCACGGGCAGGTCTTCTCACGTCAATGAACGTGATCAAGATAATCTCTCACAGGCATGCCAACAGGGCCATTTCTTCAGGGAGTCTAGAGTCTGTAAAGTTGACAGTTACTACTAACCATCACAAGGGAGTACTGAGGATGGAATTCGTGTAATGCTCATGACTGTGACTTTATAAGAGCTTAAATATTACCAGAAATACCAACATTCTACGCACATATTTAAGAGCTTTCTTTTACTTTGCAACCCACTGCTGGTATACAGATATATCAACATTCAATTCAGTGCACTTAGGCCAAATTAATACAGTTCTCAATGAAAATATTTATTGTACACTATCACTAATAATGGCTATATTGGGTAACTAAGTGCTCTGTCTCTGTTTTTAACTATTAGTCCAGTATTAATGCTATTGTTAATGTTACTTTACTAGTAAGAAAACAAGCTTGGATGTGTTAAATAACTTGTCATGGTGAAACAACGAAACCTAAGGTCTATTTTCTGGAAAATCCACACTGAGTGGAGGACACACTCCCTAGAAAGAAAAGGTCATCTGTTAATCAAAATCCTTTTTTAGGAAAATGTTATTAGTTCTAATTTAAAGTGAGGAAACTAAAGGTCAATGAGGTTATAACAGCATCCAGGGTCACAGAGTCCAAAGCAAGAACAGATGGCTATTTGGGGCATGTCTGAACCCAAAGTTTGTGATTTGTTCATGGTATTAGCATCTCTCTGTTTCATAGTTTCACCTATGATTTGCATTGCTGTTTTTGCCAAAAGAAGTCATTTTCCTAAAAAGAGCTCGTAGTCAGCCACTTGGTCATTTGAGCTAAAAATCTTACTTGTGCTAAAATGTAGCTCTAGATGATCTTTATTCCAGAGTGTTTATAGCTAGAATACAGTATATGCATAAATAAACCTAAGATTGAAATATGCATCTCTTCAATTAACATATAGTCCATTATGTTTTTCATTGCTTTAGTTGTCAAGGCTAAGATCTAATGTACTGTTTAAGGATAGGCATCATTTCATTTAATGTTGCTAGACAAAGTAACTGAGCCCATTTTCCTTTCTTCTTCTAGCTTATGTGTAACTGTCCTTGTGTGTGTGTGTGTGTGTGTGTGTGTGTGTGTGTGTGTGTGTGTGTGTGTGTGTGTGTGTATATATATATATATATAACTTCAATTTACCTCAAGTCCTTCTATGGTCTAAATAAAGAAGAAGGTCTATATTAATACAAACTGAATCCACAGAACACAAATTTTTCTATACCATACTCAGCTAATTTTACCAACACACAGCATACCAAAGACATTCTGGTTGACTGTGGGATCAAATGATACCGTGTGTTAAAAGGACTGTGACAACTGGGACTCTAGGAGTGCATGTAAATGAATCCTTATTTGTATTAATTTTCCACATATACTATACAAACTCTTAAAACCAATACTGGACTTACACTTAGAATACCTAAGTTGAGAATGTGAAAAGGGAAAGCAGGGTATGGCTAGAGAAGTGGTTTTGCAAAAGCCAATGCAATGCAAATAACACGAGTCTTACACAGCAGCTTTGTTTCTCTACCTTTACAGGAAGGTACTGGAGAACACTTGACCAACAAACCAATAAAAGTGGTGTCTTAGAAGCATTACCATTACTCTATGCTTTTCACATTCTGTGCATAGTAATTTGCTAGTACATCTACAATGATCAGCTAGCTAACTCTGTAAGCACTCTATGATGATCCAAACTGATTCTCCAGTCACTATCCACCGATCATCTTTTCTCTACAATAAAACCTAAAGAGTCTCCTTTGTTTTATTCTATTGACAATCCAACAGATACGGAGTGACTGAAGTGGAGTCTGTTCTTCAAATGTAAGCATCAAGAATGTCATAAGGGCTGATATAAAGGGGAAAAGGAATGAAGAAGTGGAAGGGCCCAAGTACATGCTATTGGGTCCCTTTTTCTCTTTGATTCATTTTACTTCAAGTCAGAAAATGGCCATGGTGCCACTACAGTATAAAAACAACATGGTACAAAGAGGAAAGTAATGGACAGAATTCATCCCTTTAAACATGAATAAGCCAAAGGCCCACACAAGTCAATCTCTTTAGGCCATTTTTTTTCTTTATAAAGACATTAAGCTAAACCTCCTCTACCTCCTTCACCTAAAAAATGCAATGAACTCAACATGCAGATCATAAAATGAGATGATGCTCTTGTCTCCATGGCTCCTTCTAACCACTGTAGCGTGTTGCTCCTCCACTGTCCTTCACAACCAAATTAAAATTCCTGTTCACAATCTAAGATTATTTCAAACAAGCTCTAGATGAGACTTACTAGCAGGACATTTGCATTTCTGAAAGGATCTGTTAAACCACATAGATTTTTTTTCCTTTTATGGGCTGGGTGGGAGTTGCAGTAGGGTTTGAGAATAGGTCTCAGACACATTGTTACTCAGATTCACTTTAATCCTGAACTCTCCAGTCTCAGTCTTCCCATGTGTAGGGACTATAGGTATGAACCTAACTTAAACCATACACATTTCAAATTAATTGGGCTTGATGGTAGATGTGAACTAGATGTTTGAGCAGAGATGCCTCCCAAATGCTGCACACTCTTGCCTTTTTCTTACTTGTTTCTCAATCATACTTCCAAAGCACTTTCCAGAAAGCATAATTTATGCCAACTATAATATCCTCCAGATTTTTCAAAATGTTTTTTGATATTGTAACTACATCATATCCCTCCTTCCTTTCTGCCAGTGTCCATGTCAGAGGGGCTGCAGACAGCAATGAAGCTTATGGAATACAACCTAGAGGATAGCAAAGCTACTCTGGGTGCATCCTGGAGAGGCAAAGCCACAACAGGATTGTCTCCAGAATGACCCTTGCTATTGTTCCTCCTGCTTGCTGCTGCCATGACCCTGCTGTATTTGGCATGTGATTACGATGTGAAAGGACCCCACTGTATCTAGTACAGTGTGATTATTCCATGGGAAAATCCCACTCCTCACTGGGCAATTTACTTGCAGATCATAATGAAGATTATTATTATTTTGTTTTGTTTTTCGAGACAGGGTTTCTCTGTGTAGCTTTGTGCCTTTCCTGGAACTCACTCTATAGCCCAGGCTAACCTTGAACTCACAGAGATCCTCCTGCCTCTGCCTCCCAAGTGCTGGGATTAAAGGAGTGCGCCACTGCCACCCGGCAATGAAGATGATTTTTATAAGATCAATGATGATTAGCTAGATTTATGATTTAATTGGACTTTCTGAGTTTGTCTAAAAGATATGGTGGTTAAGACAATTAGTAAAGATGATTAGGAAAATGGTTTAGGTTAGTCTGCCAATTGCTCCAATAAGAGATTTTTAAAAAGGCAAAAACAGGCTAGAAGTCATCTTCCCCTTTGTTAGACATGGGATTTGCAGAGGATGAAAAATAAGAACACAGAAGTTTCATGCATCTAGATCCATGAATCCTGCCTGTGGAAACCAGGCAGATGATTAAAGAAAACAATTATGTCCTACACCCAAGGTTAGGCCTAAGTTCCTTGGTCATGTAGCTTACAGAATTAATCACAGGCCCTTGTATGCACCTTAAAAAAGCAAAGTTGTGAAAGGAAATTAAATGACCCTGTTGTGTGTAAAGGAAAATAGATGGTGAACTGCCTACTTGTTGAAAGTTTCTTTAGAGGAGAAAACAGAAATCTGCTACACTATAACCACAAACAGCTGCCTGCCAGTACAAAAGGAACTGGCTGATATATACTTAGCTTGCTTAAAACTTTGTTAAGCAATTATAAAAGAATCATTACTTTGGGGTAAAGATGTCATAATGGGAAAATTAATACAAAGAAAAATGTTTAGGGCTTCTAAGGAAAACATGTAACTTTTGATCTTGGAAAATATGTAACTTGTGGTTGTGAGGTAATCTTCTCTTGTGTAGAAAAGTTTGTATTAGGAGGTATAAAAGGGGTAAGAGAAAATGGAAAGGGAAACATCCAGGAAGAAGGAGAAGGGAAACAAATGGGGAGAAGAAAAAGAAAAACAATAGAGTAAATAAAATAACAGAACAGAGAAGAAGAAAAACCAGCAGAGAGAAAAATAAAAAGAATTAAGCTTTGGCCCTCAATTTCCGTGTATGTCTGTGTATCTGTCCAAGAGTTCTCTTACTCTACATCTCCTCTCCAATTTCTCTCATCTGCTAGGGACTGGGCCCCCAGAGGCACCTTTCTTTCTTTCAAACCCTACCACATACCCCTCCTTGCTTTCTTTCAAATTCATGGCATCTCCTTTTGCTAACTGTTGTTACTGTGTGTGTGTGTGTGTGTGTGTGTGTGTGTGTGTGTGTGTGTGCTCCTAAATACATAAATATGTCCTGGTCAGTCTATACTGTTACTTGTATGACCATTTGATTTCAGATAACCAGTTGGTGTGTTCTTCCCTGAGGAAGATTAGCTCTCCTGCTTTCAGTATGCCTTAGTTGCCTGTGGTCCTTTGCCTACGGTTGAGGCCATGACTTCCCCCTTCCACATGAGCATGTCTGCTATGTTCTATTTGTCTAGCGCATGTTTAAGCAGTGGTGCTGGTGAGATCGATTAGTGTAGCGTCTGATAGTCTCATGAAACACAATCTTACAGCACCTCTCCTGATACTCTGGCTCTCGCTACCTTTCTGGCCCTCTTCTGCAATGTTCCCCAAGCCTTAGGTTCAGGAGCTGTACTGTACATGTATTAGTTGGGACTGGGCTCCACAACTCTGCCATTTTGTGTGGTTGTGGTTTTCTGTAACGGTCTCCATCTGCTACACAGAGAAGTTTCCTCAATGAAGGGGTGAGGACTATACTCACCTTGGTAGTCCCTGGAGAAGAATGTGCAGGATCCTCCAGTTTTTGTTTTTTTTTTTATTGGACTCTTGTTTTTCTTTTTGCACTGACTCCTGTTTCTAACTCACCACTAAAAGTTTCTAAGAGGTAGTAAATACCCAGGGCTTGATTGCACACCTTCCTCAACTTAACGGACTTAATAAAAACACATATTAAAACAAAGGAAGGTGCCGGGCGGTGGTGGCGCACGCCTTTAATCCCAGCACTCGGGAGGCAGAGGCAGGCGGACCTCTGTGAGTTCGAGGCCAGCCTGGTCTACAGCGCGAGATCCAGGAAAGTCGCAAAGCTACACAGAGAAACCCTGTCTTGAAAAACCAAAAAAAAAAACAAAAAAAAACAAAAAACAAACAAACAAAAAACCCAAAGGAAGGTAATTGAAGGAAGCACATAGAGTAGTGAATGAAAATTATAAAAATTAGCTGATAGTAATATTTTTAAAGATTTATTACAGTCAAGGTATATGAGAAAATAAATGAAAGGGGAAGCATGGAGTCAGTTTTAATTAAAATTGATAGACACTATGAAAATAAAATATAAACTAGGCCTAGATACAGGGTAGGACTTGTACACGTGTTTGAAACATGACATACAATGAAGGGAGGAAGAAAGAGACAAGGTAAGGGGCCATAAAAGCAGAAGTGAACATGTCTAACACAACACAGAAAAAAGGAGTGATAACGTGTAAAGCTCCATGTGCCATCCCAACACCACAAGGTGGCATGTGCATGTGGGGCTGGGAAGGGGGCGCTAATTAGAAAAAAACAGAAAATGGAGGGAAAAGACTTTGGAGCAAGAATAAGAGAACATACAATTCAATAAAAAAAAAAAATAAAAAGATTTTACAAAGATGGTGAACCAATAGAATCAGATTGAATTAAGAAGAGCTAAAGAAAGACCACCAAAGAAGAAAGGAATCACAGCCAGAGCCAGCAATATCCTTTTGTTCTGCTTTTTTAAAAATGAAAACAATGTGATGAGAGATTGTGATAAAGAATAGCAACATCTGGGGTATGTTTTCATTGGCCTCTGAATACACTATACAGGAAACAGAGCCCCTTAGCTCCTCCCCTCCCTCCAAAGCACGTGGGTGTCAGGATGAAGCAATCAGACAAAAAAGGGAAGCAACAGACGAGGAGGTCCATGGGCAGCAGTAGTGGACACACAGATGGTAAGTACTTCATGTCCGGCTACACTACTGCACAGAAAGCAAGAGAACCAGATACAGCAAGACAAAGAAAAAACCCAACATGCACCGGGGTGAATCATCAATTAGCCTAATGTAAAAATGAAACACGGGTCTCTAGAACTGCTTCCTATACCCCGCCATCCATCCTATCTACCCCCAGCTTGGGATTGTTTGTTTTGAATAGGGTCTGGTCTCAAACCTGCAATCTCCTGCTTCAGTCTCAGACTGCAGAGACTATGGCTATATACAACCACACCCAGCTCGCAGCCCTTTTATGTATTTTTGAGAATGGGGCTGTTCATACAGCTTAGCCTGTTCTTGAACTTGCTATGTAGCCTAGGCTGGCCTTGACACATGTGCACCACAATGACTGGCAAATCCATAGTTTTCAAAAATTATTCTGGCTATAAAGTTCTGGAAGCAGGGAAGAGTGAGGTTAAAGATGCTTGCTGCCAAGCAAGCCTTGTAGACTGATTTTGATCCCAGAAACCTACATGGTGGAAGGACAGAACCTACTTCTACAAGGTGTCATCTGATTTCCACACAAGTACTGTGGTAAGTATACCCATGCACATGCTCAAGGACACACAAGCAAGGTAAATAATAGTAAATGTAAATTTAAAAACAAACTGAAATGAATGACAGTCTGAGGAGTTCACAGAAATGATACTTAAGCTGAGTCTAGTGGGATCTAAAACTGCCTTTTTCAGAAAGGGCAAGATAAGCTGATGAAATAAAATGAGAAACAGTATGAAAATACAAATGGGCCCCACAGATTCTACAGCTAGTGGGAAGTTCGATATGACTGGAGAACAGGATTGTAGAGGAAAGAGCCAAAAACCTTGAGACATAGCCTTGGACTTTATTATGAAAGACAACTCTAGTTTTCCATTTAGTCACAAATTTTGTGAAGGAGAACCCCTTCCTTATTCTCTACATAGTTACATCACCAAGTAGTGGGCGATTTATCAATTATTCATGATGATAGTGTCAATGTCCCTTGCTCACAGGTTAAATGCAACACTGCTTGAAGCGGATAGTTTATATAATCCCATTTCAGAACAAGTGGCTACTACGTCAGAAAGACAATCATGTTTGACTCTCACTGACCCACATCTTACGTATCAGATTCTTGGGATTTTTTTTAACAAAACATTAAATCTGAACTTATTAAATACTGAAATTAGTGTGTTGATTTTCCAAACAAAAAGGGCTACTCAGTCAGAAATAAAAGCCACAATATTCATTAAAAGGATGGATTCCATGAAATTATTAGTTTAAAGCAAATTATATTAACAGTGAATTCTTCTGGGTATTGCACCTTTATTGACAAATTTACATCTCTGAATTCATGCTATCTACTGGAGGCAATGGCATTAAAAAAAATTCATTGTGCATTTCCTGCCAACTATATACCATCACTCAACACAAGCGCCATCAAGTGCTTTAAATAATACTTTCAATAATGTGAACTCTGTTCTTGTTATACTTTGCTGTAACTTCCTGTGTCTCTGACATATTCAAGAAGTGAAACTCATGCATAGCATGTTTATATTATTCCCTCCTTAGTGAAAGCTCACAGACAATGTCAGGTCTGGAGAGATAAGAGCTGCTTCCAGGACATGAATTCTCATGAGGATTAGGCAACCACCATCTGGGGCTCCAGAGTTTATCTGCAGCAGCTGCCTTCCAAGTATCACATCAGAAGTGGGGGTGGGGGTGGGGGGGGGGGGGAGAGACAGTCTAATTCTAAAGTGTTTAACAAGTTGCTTCAGCCTGGCTTTGATGGTTCTGGATTGCTTTTTCCTCCTTATAAATAAGAATAAAATACTAATGTGGTGACCACTACCTCCTAAAACACAAACAATTTAAAGTAGTGTGATATATTCAAATAGTATGGGCACAGGATTTCAAATGTTTGCTAATATTTAATATGAACATTTACTATGTCACCAAAGTATAACAATAAATAGCTATCTAATTATAACCTAAAATTATTTTAGATGATTAAAGATTTGGTTTGGGGACTATCCTAGATATCTGGTAAAAAATCATTTTTTAATGCCCTCAAGAAATGTTAAAATAACCATAATATGAAACAAAGTTTCTTCTATAAAAGAACAAGGGAGCTTATGTATGAAGCATGCCAAAGAGAAAAGTTAACTTTAAATCTCAGTTTTAAATAGCATCCTACTAAAACTGATCCAACTACTGTCATATTTGACTTTTCTATTGTGAAAAAAATAACAAATGCTAGATATTTAAAAAACAAAATAGGAAAAATTAAATGAACATATATGTTATAAGGTATAGGCCTCAAAAACACTACTTCACTAAAATTTTGCCTGATTCTTTAAATTAGGTCCCCTTTAACTTCAAATATTGTTCATTTATCTGGTATAGAACCTTAAGCGATATTTGTTCATTTGAACAACACTTTGCAAAAGACTTATTGTGAAAATGACACAGACAATATTGTTGTCATCAGAGAGCTTTGCAAAGTGGTTGTGCCTAAAGATAAACTTTCAATATAATACAATTAATAATGGTTCATTCTTTCATTATTTATTTGAAATATACAACACACTTTCTGTAGTGGGTAGTGTCAGTAAGATAAAACAAAAGAAAGATTTTTTGGGTATGACAAAAATAAAAAGTTGACAGATTATATGATATTTAAAGTTCTTCAAGAACCAAAAATAATATACATATTATTATATAAAAATATTATTTATATATATATAGATGTATCTTAATTTCTGATACAAATGTTCTACTCTTTCTCTTGAGGCACCTTCCTTCACTGAAGACACAATTCCTCCATTGAAATTAAACATAGATAACTTGAACTCAACCCAACTAATAAACTGGATCTTTTTCCAACTTCTCTTTCACTGTTTGTAGTAGAATAAATTTATAAAACCATAAAAAATTTAAAACTTCACAACTCTTTCATTCCTTTCTTGGTTGATACTATTTTTATTCATAGTATCAAGTCCTAAGGGACTTTTACTTCAAAAAAAAAAAAAAATGGTTTTCTTGCTTAAAATGCCAGTCTCTTTCTCCAGTCACATACTTTTGATAGCAGGCTTTTTTTTCCAGCATTCAAACTTGTTTTGTCTCCATACAACACACCTGATTTATAACAAAATAATCATTTTTCTCTTGACCGAGCTGCTAATTTAAAGACATAAGACATGGGCTTATGTGGTCATGTCAAAATACTATTTTCTGGTGGTATTTTTCATATTTCTGAAGGAGACAGGAAAATAAGTGACAAACAAAATCTATTTGCTTTTCTTTTCCCTCAATTGCTCACAATCACTCATAACATAACAAATATTTGCATGATTTTTTCAGCCAAGTCTTTTAGCTATCTGGGTATCCACCTGGTACACTCACCAGAGCCTTGTTTTCAGAGAAGACAACAGAATGCAAGAACTGTTTCAGTCTTGCTAGAAACCAGAGCTGGCAGTGACATATACACACATCTTCTGGATACAGAATTTGTCTAAACAATAACTCTTTGTAACAAATATTAGCTATTCTCTTATAAATGGGATTTTTCTTTTAAATTCCTTGTGAGTACTTATAGGAGATTCAATTTGTTACTCAAGCTGTGGACTTACAGGATTTACATTCCTAAAACAAATTCCTGCATAATGTCACACAAAGCTTTCCCTAAGTTAACCAGGACAATACCACAAATCAGTCTTTCTTTTGAGAAGAAATGTTGCATGATAATCATGAAGCCATCACTTAAATGGAAAAGCATGGTGTCTGTGCAACCCCGAGTTCCACCCCCTGTCTTACTCCAAACCTACCTTTCAGATGTACTCTCTCAGGACTGTTTAAATAATTAAACACTGCACTAACTCCTGCTTCCTTCTGGTGGCTTCTTACCTAGAGGATCTAAGATTCTTGCTCTTGGGTTTCAAGGTTCTACTTAACTCTAAATTTCCTGCCCATTTACTGAATAGGCTCTCTCAACTATTTCCGGACTCACAGTGGGATAAGGTATTCCAATCTAGATTCTACCATCCAATCTTCTAGAAAAAGCGTCACCCCGACAGAGCTAGAATAATCCTCATTATATTCAAATGCTACTATGGCATGATAACCATGAACAGAGCAGCAGTTACCCCATTTTTCAGAGCCCATCCTTAATCTATACCGATCTGTATGAAAATCTAATCCCCAAACTCAATCAAGTACTTAACTGTGTAGGATAGAGGAAGAAGTACCAGAGGACTTCAAAGAACAATACTGATGTCTGAGTTTGAGCCAGAGAATAATGAAAAGCAGTAACTCAAATCTTGTATTTTAAAGAGGAGGATATCAAGTCACAAGTCATTCTGGAAATATTTTAAAGGAGATGAGATTTCAAATTGACCTGGACACACTTGCAAAGATTAGGAAGAAAAAGAAATTCTTTGAGCAAGGGGAAAAAAAAAAAAGGCCAACTCATGGAAGTAGGTTAGTAAAATTCATGAATAGAATTTATGTATGTATGGCACTTCTGCCCAATGAAGCTACAAAATTCACATGAAACTACGAGTCTTAAGAATGGACTGGTTTTATTATCACAGTCATCTACTTATTCCATCTGACTGTCTCGTTAATATTGCTTCCATCAATGAACACTAAAATGTATTCTTATCTATTTATTGAGATAGGGTCTTGATAGGTAGCCCAAGTTGGTCCCAGATGTCAATTCCTACCTCAGTGCTGGAACTAATTAGAAGTGTGACCCACCATGCCTGGTCTAAGATTTAAATTCTTGAACTGCCATAAATAAATAAATGTACACCTTCTAGAAAAGTAGAGATTCAATATGACAGGGCCATAAAATATTTGCCATTGAAAGGTGGTAAGTTATTAGATGAATCTATGATCACCTCTCCAGGAACCAATTAATCCGCAAAGAATAAGGTTTGTTCTGCCCTACTCTTACTAGAAAACCAGTATACCCACCAAGGAAAATGAACAGGAATTTTATTTTTAAAGCAGTATTGTAAGTCTGTAGGAGAAACAAAAAAACAGGAGTAAACAGATGGAGATACATGTGTTAGAGGGTGATTTGTAGCCGTAATTTATAGACTTTAAAAATAAGTCTGGGGGCTGAGATGGCTCAGTGGACAGTGTCTGTGAACAACCACGAGGACTCGAGGTCGGGGACCCGCAATATAAAAGCCTGGTATGGTAGTGTGGGGGAGAGGTGGGGAAGAAAAAGGCAGAGACAGAGAGTTTGCTGGTCAGCTAAGCTAGATAACTGGTGAGAGATCCTATTTCAAAACCAAACAAAACCAAACCAATAACCACAAGATGGATGGTAGTGGAAGATACCCAACACACACACACACACACACACACACACACACACACACACGGGTGTATGGACAGATGGAAAAAGAGGGATTGTTTAAATATGTTTTGGATTGTTTAATTGAACCCTCAGAAAGCAAAATAAATATATATTAAATAAAGTCTAAAGCTTATGCTGATCTAGGGGATAAAGATAAAAATTCTCAAATATTATTTAGAAATATGTCCAGTGTTGTGATCAACAAATGGCATGAACGATAGGCAGGTTGTCAGAAGACTGTGACAGAATGGAAAGGAACATTCTACACAAAGGAAAAAACAGGAAACAGAACTCTAGAAAACAAGAACAATCTGGGAAGTTAAGTCCGTTGAGTGTCTAGGAAGAAACTCTAATGTCTGAATGCCAGTCTGAAACCAGGGAAGTTAGCAGTGTTCATGAATGACTTATTTATATTTCGAAGAAACTGAACAAGATGACTGAAACACTAATCAAACAAACACTAAGAGCTAAATGTCAGGGATTTGGGTATACATCAGAGAAAGATTCTAATAATTCCTGTATTCAGGAATTCAAACTCTGGCAAAACTAGTATGTGTAATTACTGGACAGCTAAAATCTGATATTATGTGTCATGTTAAAAATCAATACAAAATAATTCTTTTGTAGAGGAGCTAGCAAAGTTCTTACATAGGAAATGCTTTTGAAACATGCCTAGAAAGGTAAGTACAGTTTCTTCAGGCGGAAACAAAGGGGGTGATCAAGGAAGTAATTAATATCTGATTTGGAGATCTCTAATGAGAAAGGAAAACAGGAAAGAAACATTAAACAAATGAATTCTAAATTCCAAAAGAGAGAAAATGAGTAAGAGTCAGCAATTCTGATCCCAAGTACATGTCCAACAGAATTAAAAATGTGTATGAAAAAAGTACACACAGATGTTCAAAGCAACATTATTCCCAACGGCCGAAGAACTACCTCAAATGTCCATCAACTGAGAGAAAAACTTGATAGATGCATTGCATGCAAAATGACTATAACTCAGCCCTCAGAAGAGCATTAAGCTCTGACAGATACTGTAACATGGTCACTCTGAAAAGCCCCGCAAGCAAAAGAAGCCAGTCAAAATTGTTGTATGATTTTATTTCTGTGAAACGTCTACATGGAATTTAGAGAGAAAGTGGCTGAGGAACCAGAACTTCTTCCTTTTTCTGTCTTATACATCCTCTCATCTCAGTCAAGTTCACCCTGCACCAGGCATACAGTGAATAGTCAATGCCAATTTGTACATTGATTGTTCATATGAAGCGGTATATAAAACAATGGAAAATCCAAAAGCTTAAACAGGCTATGATAAGCAAGCATGAAGTTTCTTTTAGAAGATATTTTTCTTCAGGCTGTAGATTTTGACAGAATATACTATATATAGGTGGACATATGCAACTTATTTCAACAGAGAAATTCTCTTTTGTCTAACATTTAAATTAACAATTTAAACCACTGCTTTCCATTAAATGCGGGATGATTATTTTTCTAAAGGAAAAGTGAGACTTTCTAAAATACCCTTTTCCAGCCTGTTACATGTTAAGATGAAGCAAGAGTTTCTATTTGAGGAGAATAATTACTGTTGATAAGAGTAATTTTACTGTAACTATCAAAAACATTAAAGTTACAATCCTTCTGTGAGACATTCCAATTTTAACACTTGTTAAGGCATTTTCTCAGGCAATAATACTTTTTAAAGATTGGGATAATACAAAGATAATACAACTGTGAACTGAAAAAAAAAACGATTTCACATTCATTGAAATCAAGTCAATGGATCATTATTCAAAAGTGTATGTTCATCAACAAAAATAAACTTTCATTTCTAAGTTTCTATTTGAGTCTAAAGTCCTAAAATAGGCCCCAAGTTGCACCACAATTCAGCTACTAAGAAAAAGCTAAGTAATGCTTCCCATGACTAAATGGATTAATTCTTTAGCCCAAACACAATTACTGTTCTCCACACTGTTCCATTGAACATCTAAATAAGCATCCCAAAGCTCATTTTATTCAGAGAAAAGATTCAGACCAAAGAATAATCCCAAATGTATGAAGTTTACATTTTGTGTAAAGTTTTTTCTTAAAGGGAAAAATCTATAAGTGGTAATCAGGAAAAGGAATGAGCCATTCCAGCCAGGTGTTGGGGATGACATCTATTGACTCAAAGATATCTTTGTTGAAGGAGTGCCCTGTAGGTTCCAGAAGATGTCTTTTTCTCAAAACAATTTTTCTGGCTTAGACCTTGAATCTAGACTTTTCCAAAGCTGGCACACATACTAGCATTAAAAACAACTCTTTGAGAAGTACCCTGTAACAGAGAAAAAAAATGTCTTCTTGCTGCAGAATGCCAACCTCAGCATGTCACAAGAGTGCTGCTCTCTAACTCCGTTTCTGAAACTTTTATTGTCCAGTATAAATCCAAAAGCCTGCCACAGTCCACACCTGCTCTAAAGAAGAACCACGATGAAGTCAGGTAAAAGAGCATGAGAAAACATGCTGTGCGAGAATAACTATGACCCCAGGGGTCAAATGAAAGAAAACAAAATCTATAATGTACTGATTTCAGACCAGAATTTGCCAAAACTGACATTATCTGACTGTGTGGCAGACTATCTTCTTAATGCTTGCTGTTACTAAGACGTTTCCCTACAAACCAAGGGACAAGCTCCCCTGTGCTGGAGAGCGAGAACTTAGATGAGGTGATCTAGATATACTGGGCTGATTCTTCTTCCTTTTAAGACTGGGCGTTTGGTTTCCCATCTGCTTTATCTGGAATTGTAAAATTATAATTGTTTTGTCTTGTTCTGTCATATGTGTAATGCCCCATGGGAAACTGCTACTGACAAATTATCGTAACACTGGTTATTAGAATGGGAATTTTTAGTTCTTTATAAAATTTTGCATTTAACTAAGGGATTATCTGCTGTTAGGTGGTCTTCTACAGTTGTGCCTCAAAAGACTCACAATCAATCCAAATGTTTCTAAAAATAAATCAAGCTATTTAGTTTTGCTCTTTTAATGAAAGCTGTACTAATAACAAAGCTTTTCTTTTCTTTTTTTTTTTTTTTTTTGCATTACTGAAAAATGGATGGCTGCAAGAAGGCAGGAAAATGTATAGGAGTTTTATTTTCCCTTAAGGCAAAAATAAGATGCAAAATTCCTAACTAGTTTTGATTTGTGTTCAAGTTCATTAGCAGGGGTTAAATAGCCTGAACCTCACCTTTAGCAATTACAGGTATAATCGGATTAATTTAAATGGTTATTAACGCCCTATAGAATTATAATTAGTCAGGGGGACAGCTGATATAGACAGCCTTTGGGGAGGGGTGGGAGTGTTCTCTCAGAATTCAAACCACCTAGAATAGCAGCCTACATAATTTCTATCCACCCATTTTGGGAGCAGTTCAGATCACAGCAGGGAGGGTTAGTAATGGTCCTGAAGAAATACAAAGGGCAAAAAGTTATGATAAGGAAGAGAAAAGAAGGGGAGGGATGAGAGAGAACTTGATTCTGACTGATTTCCATACTTTTTTTTCCCTCTTTATTTTGAGACAAGGTGTCACTCCACTGCCCAGGCAGACCTTGAACTCAGGGTGATCCTCCTAGCTCAGACTCCCAAGTACTGGTCAGCATCACAGATGTGAGCCACCATGGTCAGCTTCAATATACTTCTACACTGCATTGGTGATTTAAAAGAGAGAGGGGGAGACACAGAGACAGAGAACAAGAGCAAGCACAAGCATGCAAGAAACCTAATGGCTTCTACTATTTACAACAAACAAAAAAAGACCTGCCAGAAATAACTGCTAAAATATTTAGATTAGAAAAACAAACAAAAAAGACATTTAGACTAGAAACTAACTTAGAGCAAGTCAGAAAGACATAAATACAAAAGTTCCTTTTCACCTAGGAAAAGATTTCATCAGAGTTCTAACTTGAGGTAAGCACTCTCTTTTTTGTCTTTCCCACAAAGATATAAAACTTAGATAGGATACATGAAGCAGCTCGTTAAGACAGATCTAAACTATCATCAAATTGGTATCAAGTTTACCTGTTTCTCCTTTGGTGTCCCCTGGCCTAGACTTAATGCAGCCTGAGTCTGGCTGTGTGCACTTGGGGAGAAGACGGAGAGAGAATTTCAGGAGCAGGCCCCTAGTTCTAGCTTGTTGACCAGGAAAGCCTCTCCTAATGCTCAGAGTGGACAAAATCCCACATTTTTTTCTCTAGTACTACCCTTTGATGATGGTGGAGGCAATGACATAGTGGCAGTAGGGCCCATGTGTCTATAGGACTGGAGTGAGGAAACCATCCTCTAGTGGGATGCCCTAAGCTGTTCATTTTTTTCTCTGACTTCCTGCTACTTAGCATCAAAAATTCTAGCTCAGCCGGGCGGTGGTGGCGCACGCCTTTAATCCCAGCACTCGGGAGGCAGAGCCAGGCGGATCTCTGTGAGTTCGAGACCAGCCTGGGCTACCAAGTGAGTTCCAGGAAAGGCGCAAAGCTACACAGAGAAACCCTGTCTCGAAAAACCAAAAAAAAAAAAAAAAAAAAAAAAAAAAAAAAAATTCTAGCTCAGTGGCTGGAAGATCTAGGCAACCAAAATGTATCAAGGAAATAATCAAAATGGAGCACAGGAAAGTGGCCCCATAAAATTTCTTATGAATTCCTGGGCTCACTGCATCCACCACTCCAAGCTGTGCGCGAGTTCACAGAACTGATGCTAAAACAGTATCTCATGTGCTTGTGAAAATTCGAATACTACCCAGTTGGCAGGCAGACCATGCTTGGCACACATGCATGACAGACCTGAATAAGACTGCAAGGACTATATAAAAGAAACTGCCATTAAGTCCTAAGCCACAGAAGAGCAGTTACAAGTTGCTACCTGAACCCAACTACAGATTACCTCCTAAGAGCAAAGTATAAACATCCACTCTACAACCTAGTTACTGTCTCATGATCTAACACAATTTGTTCAGAATATAGTCCAAAATAATTTGACACTTGAAGAATAATTTTTAAAAAACTCAATTATGAAGAAAGACAATCTATGCCGAAACAATGTGTCAGATTTACCTGTCAATTACCTTAAAGGCATTACCATGGAAATGTTCCAACAAAGTAAATACTCAGTGTGAACACAAAGATGACAAAGTTTTCTTTCTTTCCTTTTTGGCAAGCCTGAGGTAGCACAGGCTAACTGAAATGCGGAGCCTGCGAGCATGCACCACCACAACCACATAGAGCTAGAAATGCTCATTAAACAAACAAACGTGAAGAACCAAAGGGAAATTTGTGACACTAAGAGATGCAATCAAATATAACCCTCACTGGATAGGACACTGAAGAACTCAGCAGTGAGCTTGAAGACCGTGACGGAGGAAACGTCCAGTCCTAAGCTAACAGATGTAAAGGAGAAAATAAGGAGACAGGGGCAAAACCTCAGGCAGGCCGTAAGGGACAATAACAGAATATGAAAGGATGGAGCAAATCGAGAAAGCTATAAACTCAAAGTTTAGACTCCTACGCTGCAGTTATATTATTTACACCAAACACAACTGGAAAACCAAATTCCTAGTCAGAGCCCACTAGGATGTGCTGCAGCCTTAAGTGCATATTCAGGGAAATGAAGGAAAAGCTAAGATAATTCACTCACTAATACAAACGAATTACCAAAAGAAGTCTCTCAGAGAGAAGTAGTTCTATGAAGCCAGAGGAAAACCAGACATCAGCAATGGGGGAAACACAATGGAAACTCACTGGTCCTGCTTTTGACATCATGAAATTGTTTCCATTTGTACAGAGAAGGCAAAGGCTCAAATGGGATATGCACTGCAGATACACAAAGGACACAGATGCATCTTAAACAGAAGGACAACAACAAAACAGGCTTCCGAAAGCCCCCTCCTCGCAACCTGTACTCTAGTTAGTTAGGAACACACCTGGAGGTCAGAGGACAACTTGGGGAGTCTAGTCTCTCCTACTCTGCAGGTTCCAGGGACTGAATTTAGGTCATCGGACTAGGCAGCAGGTGCCCTTAGTCACTGAGCCATACTGCTGGCCTTACTTACAACTTTTAGGAAGGGAAATTAAAAAACAAAAACAAAACAAAACAAAACCCAGATATCCACAGATCTTTAAAAGCCAAACTATCTTGCTTATTTCTTTTCTAAATTCACCCTTCTCCCTAAATGGAAATCAAGACATAAAGCGGCTTGTAAGGCAATAATAGTGCATGGTACTGTGACCACAACTGAAAAGACATATTCTTGTCCTTTAAATTTTTGCAGTCTAAATTATACAAATCAAATAAAAAAGAAATGAAAGTGATGAATTGAAGACAGGATGAAAAAAACCTGAGCATTAAAAGAGCCAAATATAATACGTATTTTATAGTATTAAATAACAATGTACTTGTTTGCACAAAGAAAAACCACCGAGGAAGGTTCACCTTGCCACTGTTTTTGCATCTCTTATTTTAGAATGGCAAGCTCTTCCCGACAAAAAATAGACCTAAATATACCTACCTTTTATAAGTCAGAACTTCTTTAAAGTGCCGAGTTGGAAAGAGATTGTTTCATTTTATAAGTTTAGGTTATTGAGAACATGCAAATTCAGATATACATACATATATACATACTATATTTATATATATGTATCTGTGTGTATGAGCGTATGCACTGGTATGTATATGTGGGTCAGTACCATCCCTCATGTATTAATTAAAATGCAACCCAAGAAATAAATTATTTCATCCTTACTTCATCTTGTTAGTTTCTAAACATTTATTAGTAGCTTATACAAAATTTATCTTCAAATTTGTGAGCTTTCTAGCACTATAAATTTTGTTTCCTTTTGGCTAAAACAGACGATCTTCAATAATATTAATACATTGTTAAAATGCAGGCAAACCTGAGTTACTGCCAACTGTCCTTGATGTGTTTGTAACACCCTAAAGATTAAACAGTATAATGTCATAAATCCTATTACAGAATATAATCTCTAAATTACATTCAAGGGGATAAAAATATACAGCGTATTAATGAACTTTACATTTTCATAACCCCCTTTACACTGAAAGTGTGACTCTATCCAGTTACTTTGGATAAAAGTTTATGAAAATCCATCTCTAATAGATATTAAATAAAATATATCCTGTTCAACCTTGGAATCAGTTACTCTGGAAATGATCTGTCTCAGAAGTGGATTAACCTTTTCCATTTCTCCTGTCCCAAATTTCAAGACTTTTAAAATGCCATACACAAAAGGTGGGAAAAAAGAAAACCTCTTGAAACCAAGTCACCTGAAATTCTGACCTAAAATAGTTTAAATCACCTTAAAATGTGAAAAAGGTGAAGACAAGTGCTTTTAGCACTTTTTAAAGCTCTATTGTAAGCTGGGCATGGTAGCACAAGCCTGTCACCCCAGAACTCAGGAAGTAAAGGCATGAGGCTAGCCTTGGTTACACAGCTGCTTGTCACCAACCTGGGATATCTGACCACCTGCCTCAAAAAAACAAACTTTAGAGTGTATTGAATTGTAATGACTTTTTAGCACATGAAACTATTAGTCTTATCTAGGGTTGGATTATGAGGAGTTTCACAGTGGAGAATCATTAAAGCAGTAGTAGCTGGGGAGTGGAGTTCTCAATATATTTTTGTTAAAGATACTGTTACGTATGCCAAAGCTTTAGGAAACAATCATATTACATTATAATAAGTTATAAATCACAATCCAAGAACACAATGTACATTTACAAGTAGATATTGTATTTTCCTTTTTATAAGTTTCCTTTCCTTATGACCTCTCATCTCTCTACTTTGAAGTGTGTTTGTTGAAGAAACTGGATTTTGCCCCATATTGATAGATTCTGATGACTGCTTCCTTTATGCTCCCATCATCCCATAACACATAACATTTTGAAAAACAAAAAAATCACAGCTATAATACAAGAGTAGTGTAATAAAAAGTCAAGTCATACAACCACTGTATAGGTAAAGAAAAAGAACAAAAAAGCAAGAGATCAAATGGGGGTTCAAATCGCAAAACTACCAGAGGTTTGGGGTGCTATAACAAGAGTGAAGTCAACATACTCGGAATTGTTTCAATGTCTGGGGTCTGAAAAAAGACCTCTTGGATTCAAATCCTGATCATCCAACTTGCTGGGCATATTAACTCTTCACAGTTACTAATGAAAATAGGTAACGGTACCCATATGTTGGACAAAATACAGTGTCTGCTATAAGTATTACCATTCTTATCTGGGAAGCTGACACAAGTTACTGTTAGTTTGGACCTCATAAAATTACTACTTTCTACCAAGTGAGTTCCAGGAGAGGCGCAAAGCTACACAGAGAAACCCTGTCTTGAAAAACCAAAAAAAAAAAAAAAAAAAAAAAAAAAATTACTACTTTCATAGGTCAGTACTTTAAAATTTAGGCATGTTTCTATGGTTCAAATGAATTAAATAATAGCAAAAAAGCAAGTTGTTAAGAATGTACATGGCAGTCAAGAACTAAGGCTACAGCTGTCTGGGAGGACAGAGCAATTTGCCACTACATCTGATGACCCGAGTTAGAGCCACAGGAGTCACATGGTAGAGAGATGGATAACCCCCACAAGTTGGCCTCTGACCTCCACAGGTGCACCCTGGTACTCAAATGCCCACAAACACACAAACGCACATGCAAAACAAACAAACAAATGTAACTTTAAATAGCTAGAACTAACCTAGGAATACATTCACACAGTAGCTCCAAAACATAACTGGAAGTAAATGATTTCTGTAGCAGGTTTAAAACAAATCACACACTTTAAATAATAAAATGCACACTCCAGTAACCTCTAAGACAACCAACCAATACTTGACACTGGATTGATTCTGAAAGTTAAAGGAGTCTTTTATATTCAAATAGAAGTCATCTTCCTCTGACTCACAAAATGAAGGCTATCACAACTTTCAAAGACACATATTGAGCCAGACAGTGTTGGCACAAACCTTTAATCCCACACTTGGGAGGCAGAGGCAGGCAGATTTCTGTGAGTTCAAGGCCAGCCTGGTCTACAAAGCAAGTTCCAGGTCATGTGAACATTTACAAATTTAATGCTGGCTTATTAATTTAAATATAAAATCTGCTAACTTTTTAGTTAACACAATTTTGTTGACTAAATACAAAGAATGTAATCACGTTTTCATATTTATTTTGATTTTATTAATATACTCTTATTTTTCTAAATATTCACAGAAGGCTAAGTTTCTCTAATTTAACAATGTATTTACAATCTACCTTAGAATCTATAACCTCCCATAACTCAGAAATGAGTTATGAAATCTCAAAACAGACAGCACAACTTCAGGACAGCCTGATTTTTCTCAAGGCTGTCTTATGTACATCTTTAAAAATTACTAAAAAAACAAAACAAAACAAAAACCTGTGTGTTCTTTAGAAGAGATGTAAAGATATAAGATGTATAAAAACTTAAGCAAAACTGTTAATACTAGGTAAGCCTATGTCTGTATGGATGAAAATGGAGACACTGCTTACGACTGCACTCGTATAGCTGCCCTCAAGTCCACTCACTTCCTGTCACCACTGTCAGTCTTCCTAGCAGATGATGCTTAAACGAAGAAGAATAAACAAGGACACTCTTCTGGTGAGGGTTTCCCAATCAATCAACAGTTTTATATTTACCCATCCACTCCTTTAAATTAATATAATTTACCTATCATGATGTGAAATGTACAAGTCAACAAGTCGTAAGTTGTATAGCCATGACCATTCATTCTAAAGCACCCCCTGTATACCCCCCTCAACCTAGTCACTCTCCATTCTCCTTTCCTGCTAGTCTCTAGCAACCACAAATCTGTTCTTTGTATGTATGCATGGAGTTCCCTATTGGAGACATTTTGCATAAATGAAATCATAGAATATAATCCTTGTGAGTCTGATTTCTTTCACTTGGAATATTAACTAGGTTCATTTATATTATAGCATACATCCGTATTTCATTTTTTTTATAGCTGAACAATATTCTACTGCAAGGTTCTACACATTTTGTTTATCCTTTTATTAATTAATGGCCTCTGGGTTATTTCTAAGTCTTAGCTATTATGATTAACATCACCACACAAGTTCTTCACCCCCCCTTGAAGTTATGTAACAATGTTTCAAAATTAAAGCAAGACTAGCAGAAAGACTAGCAGAAGTCTAGGAAGATCTTAAGGTCAAACTAAGCAATAATACAATTTTCATATAATACATATTGAATGTCTCAAACACTTGAGAAAAGGTCTCTGATTTCAATTTTTTCAGATTTTGTAATATATATATTATCTTGAAGATAGGACCCAAGTCTTAAAAAAAATTCACTTCTGTTAAATACATTCATGTATTTTATGCACACACCTTGAAAACAATCTTATGAAATCTGTGGTATACATGCATTTGAACTGTGAAGTCTAGAATTTTCTATAGTGGTAACCTGTTGTATTAAGGTTTCAGACTTGGATATTGGGGAATTCCCAGGTTAGAGATCCTTAAGACCTGCAGCATCTTCAACTGCTATGACCTTTGCTCTGAGTTCCTCACTACATTAAGGTCATTTGGACAGGGGAAAAGAAAATTTCCATCTACCCTCTGCAAACCATGTATAAGCATGAAGGACAAGGCAACAATAAAAAGTGTTGAAACATAGGACACAATTTCTTCTTCCTTTTTTCATATGGGATCTCACTATAGTGCCCAGATTAGCCTCAAACTCATGATCCTCTTGCCTCAGCCTCCCAAGAAGTATTCTAAATTTCTGACATTTATCTTCTTTTTTAAGAAAGGAAAGACCTTTGCATCTACGTAACTTAAGTATTTAAATCTGAATTAACTTGTTATAACCACAAATCTGTCAGGGAAGAACAAAACTATATGTATTCTCTTCTCAAGCACTAGGGTAATTCTAAGATTTCCAATCCAAGGAAAGAATCAATCCCCAATACTCATATTTTGCAAATAAAGACCAAAATCATCCAACATGTCCAAATTAACCTGATGAGATTAAACAGCCCTATATATTTGAAAGCAAAAACTAACTTAAAAATTAATTCATTTTTTTTTTTTGATTAGTGATTAAAACTAATTTGGTAAAAAAAAGCAAATCTCAAATATCTACCTGAGAAACTGAGTTTGATTTTTCTAGATATGTGGCCAAAACCCCTAAATGTTACAACTTAAACAAAAGCCTGCAATTTGCCTATTATCTACTTTGACTAAGAACAATAAATGTTAATAAAATACTATTATTCCTCTATTAAATGGCATCACAAAATATTCTACAAAAAATGCAGAATTAAAACAACTCTCACAAGTATGTTCAATTTTATGCTTTAATATATCACTTAAAAATAAATTCAAAAAATAAAAACAAAAATTTAAAGACCTTCTTGAGACCACTGCTCAAGACTGGCATAGTTTATGCCAATTTTGGAACAATACATATTGTCTTACAACATGCACCAAATATATTAAAACCCACTAACAGTGCCCATCTTAGCTAACATCAGAATGTTTTACATCTATGCTTTTCAACCACAACTTTCCACACCAGGCAGAAAAATTAACAATGAAAAATGCCTACTTAGAAAATGTTTATGAGAAAATTCTATATTTTAAGATCTTTCAGTTCCTAAAAGAAAGTTAGTTTTAAAATAAAGAAATCAATATCCTGCAAATATTTTTATTATAGTTTTACAAATACATGCTTAAATACCAAATCTAGTATTACCCTTGTAGCATATCAAATATATTCAGGGCCTAATTTTTAAATTCAAATTCAATAAATATTTATTTATTTAGTACAGGCCTAATGCTAAATACTACGGGTTTAAATAAACAAAACAAACAAACAAACAAACAAAAACCAATATTCTGGCTTTCCCTATCCTCCTTCTTCCTTGTTAGTGTGGCCAACCCAAATAATCATTTGATGAAGGATGCCAGCAGGGAAATAGTACTCTCGTTTACTATACACTCGACTTAAATTTATACTCATGGCCTCCAAACTCAGAATTCACATAAATACCAACTATGAAAAGGAATTTACAAGAATCTGTTTTTCAGTAGGGCACTCATCACTGAGGGGTAAAATTTTTCTCATATGCATCATGAAGGCAGATCCTTTTTCCATGTTGTGGGCAAAACTGTCAATCATCTTGATGAGCAGCAAATAAATGAATGCCCAATGATGGGATTCTGTATTATCCTTAAAAAAGAAATCCATCAACTAAACATCAACAGGTAAATGTTTATACTCGACATCCATCAATTTCAACTATCCATGCAAAGAGACAGGTGAGCTGGACTGGTAAACCTCGAAATTAGAGAGGTATTAATCGTCTGCTTCCAGCCAATATAAACAGATGTTATTTTTAAACAGGCAAAATCATCTCTTCCAATGAAATTTATTTGCAGCAGATAATGTTCTGTTACATTTTTAATCAAGCAGATGAAGTTACATTTAAATTGAAAATCTGCTTCACTCAACTAATCAGGCAAGTAAAATTCAGAGATGATTGAACGGCATTACACAGCACACTACTGTGGCAGGTAAATTGGGAAATTTACCTGTCACACCACACAGCTTATTGTTCAGTCACTGCATCTGCAACTCAGAAGCAAAGCACTAAGACAAAAAGGGAAAGGCATGTTAAACAGACTTATAAATCAATCATATTTTATGAAAACATTATTAACGCTGCCAGCAAAAAATAAACATATATATATATTAAAGAAAAGGGGGAAAAATCCACACCACCTCTCGGAAACACAATGAGGACTTACAAAGGTTGTACTCACCTGCTCTGTGTAAATGGTATGCCTGGTTATTTTGAAGATCAGATACAACTGAGACTGAGAAAAGCAGTAAATGTCATATATGCCAAGAGCAAAGACACAATGACTACCTAACACCAGGAATACAGCAGACACAAAGCAAACGTGAATGAAACCTTTCCATGAAAACAAAATAAACTAACACACTCGGATTTACAAGACGAAATGACCATTACTCATCATTACAGATCATTAATTTCACATACAGAACACATCTAAAACTTGCTACTTCATCATATTTATAAAATAGCTATCCCTTGTAGTTTCCTAAGTGGGTGAATGGATGGTAACTTAACATTTCTAAAATGCCTTCAAAAGCTATTTTCACAAACATAAACAATGGATATTTTTTTATTTCATTGCTTAGTTTCTATAAGCTCACATGCTTGAGGCCACACTTGAACTTCACAGCCTTGTTGGTAACACTAATGATGAATAATTCCAACACTGCTGTATCTTTTACATTTCAATTATGCTAAACAGGCATTGTGCCTTTCTGTCTCCCCTTTCTGCTGCCTCTTTCCTAGCTCAATTCTGCTTTACATTCTTTTTTCCTTTAATTATCTTTCTTTACTTTTTTGGGGTGGCATGGCATGGGGACGCCTATAAGTAAATAAATAAATAAGTGAGTGAATAAAAGAGTGAATGAAGTAAACCACTTGAATTTGGTGTAAATTATAAACAAAAAATCTATTATATAGTTCCTAATATGGACTGAAAATAGCTTGATTTTCCCATTAAGAATGGCCAATCAACACCCTGTCAATGGGTTAATTAATGAAGCTAGGTAGAAAAGTGTGCATTCATCAGAACAGTGTCTTACCTATCAAAGCATCATTTCAGCAAATGACTGCTCAGGGTTCTGTCTTGGCTCCCTTTGTGTCACCATAACAAAATACCTCACACTGGGTACTCTCTAAAGACATTTACATCTGATCGTTCTGGGGGCTGGGAAGGCCCAGGTAAGGAGCTGCATCACACATCTGGTGAAGGTCTTCTCAGTGGATCCTAACAGGACAGAACAAAAAGCACTTCACGCAGTGACCTCACAGTAGAGGCCTCAGCCTTATCGCCTTGTGAAATCTCAATCATCTATCAAAGGCCTCGCTTCAAAATCCGATAACATGATTTTTGAAATTATTTTAGGGAATTAAAATTTGAATGCACGAACTTTTAGGGAACACATTCACACCATAACAAGCTACAACAATTTTAGCTTTAGAGAATACTTGAAAAAGTACACTTCTCAGATGCCCCAATCCTGGTTTCTCTATTGCTTCCATCCTAATTAGTACAGCATGTTTGTAAACATTAACAAACCAATACCGAAACCTTATTTATTATTAACCAAAGTTCATCTTTATTCAGATGGCTTTAGTTGTTACTCAGGGTTTCTGTTTTCTTTTTCCTAACCTAGGGTCACATACACAAGCATATTCAGCTGTCACAGTTCTTTAATGTTCCTCTGGGCTGTGAAACTACCTAAAACTGTGAAGACCTATCAACTTGAGGAATTAATGTTACCTAGGGATTATAGATAATGTTCCACAATTGGCGTCTATTTGATGTTTTTCTCATGGTGGGAATAGTACAGGTTGGGGGAGGAAGACTTAAGTGGTATCATTCTATCAACACAACTTCTTGCTGTTACTAGTCTCCATAACACCCTTATTGTGTTCTAACTTAACCTCAGCCTTCCCAAAAACCACGTTTATGCTTGCTATGGTTATACTTTAAATGGCTATTTTAGTTTGTTTCTTTGGTTGGTTGGTTTTGCATATGTATGTGTGTGGTTTGGTGTATGTGCATGTGTACATGTATGCAGACACCATAGGTTGACTTCAGGTGTTTTCCTCAATAACTCTCCACTTTATTTACCAAGTGAGGCAGGGTTTCTTGCTGACGCCCAAACTCAATGATTTAGCTAGTCTAGATAACCAGCTTGCTCCAGGGATTCTGGATCCATCTACTAAGTGGTGGGATTACAGAGAGCTGCCATGCCTCCCTGATCTTTAAATGGGTGCTGAGGATTCCAGCTGTGTCCTCATGCTGGTATAGCAAGCACTTTATCTACTAAGCGACCCCCTCTAGTCCTCCTTTGTTTTTATTGAGACAGGGTCCTACTATATAGTTCAAAGCTGGCCTTGAATTTGGGTCCTTCCTGCTTCAGCCTCCAGAGTGATGAGATTACAAGTATACCTCTCCATGCCTGCCATATTTCTGTTCTAAACTTCAAGCATTTTAAATAATATACTGCTAATCTTCATTGTTTAAGGCAACAGTTTTAACAGCTGGTCTCTTTAAGTGTGACTGAAAGGAGGCAAAAAGAACCAAGGAACACCACTGCATTGCTCCCCATACTGCACAAAGTGGAGTCTTTTGAAGCAGTTATTCTAAGTCTGTAGCTATTTCTGACCCAGCTATTCAAAGTTAATACCAATTAAAGGGTTCATGACTCTGGCTGACTACTAAACTTCTGCAGGAGCTTTGAAAAATACTGTTGTTGGCCGGGCGGTGGTGGTGCACGCCTTTAATCCCAGCACTCAGGAGGCAGAGCCAGGAGGATCTCTGTGAGTTTGAGGCCAGCCTGGGCTACCAAGTGAGTTCCAGGAAAGGCGCAAAGCTACACAGAGAAACCCTGTCTTGGAAAAAAAAAAAAAAAAAAAAAGAAAGAAAGAAAAATACTGTTGTTAGCCTTTAATCCCAGCACATGGGAGGCAGAGGCAGGCAGATCTCTGTGAGTTCTAAGCCATCCTGGTCTACAGAGCGAGTTCCAGGATAGCTAGGGCTACACAGAGAAACCCTGTCTTGAAAAACCAAAAATAAATAAAGAAAACTGTTGTTTAAGCCCCAATTTAATCAGAATTCTTAAGGTAAGATTTGGGTAATAATAGAGTGGTGTTTTTTTTTTTAATCTTTTTTTAAGTGTGTAGGTTATCCTCATATGGACAGCATGAGGAACCACAGGTCTACCACCTCAACTCTATACTGACTGCTACAGTGCAGGTTGATCTGTCTTTCTAGTTACATAACTCACAACTATGATATATTGTCTGAGGTTTCCATTTCTTGTTCAGTTCTTCCCTAAACTTTTCGGGCTTAAATGACCCCTAATATACTTTAAATCACAGGACATTTAAACACTGGAAGGTTAAGAATTACTCAAAAGCTAACAACACTGAGTAACATTTATAAATACTATCAATGATAATATATATTACCCATTAATATAAGTATATAATATATATTATCCAATTATCCAAGTTGAAGAAAACAAAGGACTGGACAATGATAGAATGTACTTGAAAACCTAGGCTCATTTTTAACTAAAGGAACAATTTATGTGGTAAATGACCTCTCAGGTTAACTTAATAAAAGTATGTTTAACCCATAGAGCCAAAGAAATACTTGTGTCTGATTGTTGGGGATGCAGATCAGTTGCAAGCACCACAGAAGAAGAGAAAGGGAGAGAGAGGATCATCAGAGAAGGATAGGAAGGGGGCCACTTCATCTGAATCACACATGTACAACTTCAAATGGCACATACTGTGTTTATTTACTATTTTTTTTTTTTTGGAGACAGAGTTTCTCTGCATAACTTTGGAGTCTTTCCTGGAACTCACTCTGTAGCCCAGGCTGGCCTTGAACTCACAGAGATGCGCCTGCCTCTGACTCCGGAGTGCTGGGCTTAAAGGCATGCGCCACCACCGCCCAGTTATTTACTAAATTCTTAAAATGCCCAATTTTGACTAGGTGAACATTTTATAAAATTAATGCTGGCTTATTAATTTAACACAAAATCTGCTAACTTTTTAGTCAACATAACTTTGTTAACTAAATACATGGAATGTACTTACATTTTCATAAAAATTTACCTTGATTTTATTAATATGTTCTTATTTTTTCTAAATATTCACAGAAGAGTAAGGTTCTTCAATTTAACAATGTATTTGCAATCTACCTTAGAATCTGTGAGTGCTGAAATCTCAAAACACAGAGAGAACAATTTCAGGATAGCCTGATTTTCCTCAAGACTGTCTTATGTACATCCTTAAAAATTACTAAAAGAAAACTGTGTTCTTTAAAAGAGATGTAAAGATAGAGGATGTATAAAAACGTAAGCAAAAATAATGCTGTTCAATTCCATTCTTTGCATTTCCAATGAAAAACAGAGAACAGGCTTTATGAAAACTACTTTAAAATTTTTAATTTTAAATACTAGTACCTGAAGGAAACTGTCAGAAAGGATGAGTGGTCTGTAAGGGAGACACTTCTACACAGTGCAAGGCATAAAATAGTCAGGGGGGGATGGAGACACAGGCCACAGATGAGTGAAAAGCCCTTTTAAGCAAGGATGAGCAGAGAAGCAGCTGTTAGGAGCCATGGGAAATGAAAGCAGAGCTTCCAGAAGAGAAAAATAAATCAAAGTCCTTAACAGGAGTTATAATTCCAAGTGAGAGATGCCTTCTACATGTTTTTCACGTCTAAGGAAAGAAGATAACAACATTAAAGATAGAGGGCATTTATAAATTCACAGGGTAAAATGATAAAACCAGGCTAGTTTAAGTACCCTGACTATCCAGTAATCCACAGGGTCAGATATTATTCAAGTTGTTGTATTAACTTTCATAAAGGGGTACATCCACTCTCAGAAAAATTTAGCATTTTCTGTGTCAAAAAAAAAAATCAAAATATACAACACAGCTACTGTACTCCTGGATACTTAACACTACATCAATGAAGACTTAAAGTCACAAAAATCTATACAAGAATGTTTACAGCAACTTTATTTGTAAAGACAAACACTGAAAACAATCTAGCTGTCCTTCAATAATTTGATTGAACTGTATGCATGCATATTAGAGGATACTAATACTACTCAGCAATAGAAAGGAATGAGCTAGTAATACACACATACAACTTGAATGAATTTCCAAAGAATGCAAAAGGCCAATCCTAAAAGGTCTCATACAGTATGATTTTATTTACATATGATTCAAAGTTATAGAAATGCAGATTAATGGTTGGTTACAAGAGGTCACACACAAAGAAAGTCAGGTCAACATTATGGCCCCTGATGGTAACAGAACTGTCTTAAATCTTGACTGTATCAAGATTATAAGCCAGTGAAAACCAAATAATCAAAAGAATTTACAAATATATACTCCATCTAATCCTAATTTTTTAAAATGCTTTTAAAATGGAATAGAAGGAAACTCCTACAATTCAATAAAAAGTATTCTACAAAAACTTACAGCTGATACTGTACACAATGATGAAAGACTCAATGTAGCTATTAAAAATCAGGAATGAGACAAGGATGTTCACTGCCACCCATCTAACACTATTCTGCACCTTTTTTTTTTTTTTTTTTTTTTTTTTTTGGGCTTTTCAAGATAGGATTTCTCTGTTTAACAGCCCTGGCTGTCCTGGAACTAGATCTGTACACCAGGCTGGCCTCAAATTCACAGAGATTCGCCTCCCAAGTGCTGGGATTAAAGGTGTACACCACCACTGCCTAGCTCTAACACTATTCTGAAGTCTCTATAGGGCAGGGCAAAAAGGCAAGAAAAACAGAAAATTCACCTGTACCGCAAATAGTCAAATAGTCTATTTATTTATAGCTGACAAGTTCAATAACTCAAACCCAAAAGAACCAACTAAAGATTTTCTCCAACTAATGAGTGATTTTAGCAAAGATACAGGAACAAAGATTCATAAACAAACAAAAACAATTGCAGTTACAACACTGAAACTGAAAATGTGAAACTACCATCACAACAGTATCAGAAACTATAAAATAAAACTTTCAGGTATAAATTTGATGATAGAATTTAGATTCTAACATAAAAAACAATGCTGAGAAATTAAAGTATGGAGATATACTGATGTTCAAAAGCTGAAATACTAAATATTTTTACCAAGTCAATTCTTTCAAGATTTTATTTTAATTTTGTGTGTGTGTGTGTTTGTGTATCTTTGTATGCACAAGAGTACAAATGGTCTCAGAGGCCAGAAGAGGATGCTGGAGCCCCTGGGGCTGGAGTTCCAGATGGTTGTGTGCCGAGAGAACTGAACTCAGGTCCTCTGTACAAGCAACAAGTGCTTTTAACCACTGAGCAATCTCGCCATCCTAGAACATTTCAATTCTTAACTGGCAAATTTTTGGCACAATTTTTAAGAATCCCCAAAACAGTTTTTGGGAAGAAACTGACTACTTTAAAATTTTACATAGAAATGCTAAAACAACCACAAAAATTTTGCAAACAATTGAAGTTGGAAGACTAACTCATTTCACTTGCATACAAGTACTTAACTGAGCTCTCTCTTCAGTCTTTTCCATTAAAAACTACCCTGAAGAAAGCAATTGTTCCAAATGAAGGAGGTTGTGGAGAGGCAAGAGACAGCACTTACAAAGAGGCATAAGGAGACTTCTGGAAGGTTTTTATGGTACAAGAAATCAGTTGAGCCCAAGGCTTCAGCACTGCCAGGAAAGGACTCTAGCACTAAGCTGTATGCTTAGCCTTTTCTGCAGATTTTGGTTATGCTCACTATGCTTTAATGTAATGACCTTCTAAGAATATAGGTATCTACAAATTTACCAAATTACCTACATTTGTACAGTATGCCAACTATACCTTAAGTTGTTGATAACTGTCAATGTGCTAATAGCTAGCCACTGATATATTTTATTTAGATTTTTATTCAGAAGGAGTCAGTTTCTGAAGTTATCTCTACAACTTTCCAAAGTGCCTAAACATGCTCATTAACAGGATATTAAAATATGAAAGAGGAGACACTTGAATTTCTTTCATGTTGTAGGCTCAATGTCTACCTGCTGTAACTGAAGAACCATTCACTATCTGCCATAACAATGTCTTGAAGGGTCATGGTCAACACTGTTGGTTCTTAGAGAGCCGAAGACAGCCATGACCTGACCTCCAAATATGCCATAAACTGCAGCTCTCATCAGGAACAGAGAACTCAATTGAATGTACACTGGCACGTGACTGGACTGAAATGTTCTAGCTAAGAAACCAGAGTACTGCCCTTGAAGCTATGACTTCCAATCAATTTGTATCAGTATCTCACTGTGAGATTTGTTAAAATACACATGCCAGGGTTTCATCTGTATAGATGGTGTAATGCTTATCTTTCACGTTGACTGATACATTAAAAAACAAATAGGTTATTAGTGAGACACACTTTTGGGTGTGTCTGTGAAGCTGTTCCCAGAGAGAATTAACTGAGGAAAGAATGACTTCAAATGTAGGCGTCACCAAACCCTGGGCTAGGGTCCTACACTGAGGAAGAGGGGGAAAGGGAAAAATCCAGCAAAGCACTGGCATTTGCATCAGTTTCCTGATCCCTCCAGATATGAGCAAGCAGCCTCACACTTCTACAGCTGTGCTTCCCCCACCATGATGGACTGTACCCTCCAACAGTACGCTGGAATCAATCCTTCACTCCTTAAGTGGCTTCACATCCAGCAATTGGTCACAACAAAGACAAAAATAACTAACACATTGTAATTTATCAGGACTGATGCAGAAGCTGGAAACATTTGTAAAGGTGACATAAAATCAGATTGGTGGAGGTTTTGGCCAGAGAATGTTTTAATGCTGTCTAGATGAAGCATTTTTTTAAGCGTAACTTCTATAGGTTGTAACAGGATCATCCAAGTGGGACATATGGCATTAATAAGGCTCAAAGTAGTAGCAGAGTTTGCATACCACACTGCTCAGGCCTAGGACAAAGACTCCCACTGGCCTTGGAGATGCAGATCAGTATGCTCTACGCTGAGTAAGTAGCAGTTTCTTCAAGCACACGTTTACTCACTGTATTCTCGGGCTTCACTCCATTTTGTACTTGCCAGACAGCCCCTACTGATTGATTATTTTCTTGGTACATTTCTGGTTACACTAAAATTCTCTCTTCTACTGTCTAAGGAGACTTTACAGTAGATGGTTCTACAAAGATTCTATAGACCAAAGATATCCCAGGTTATTGTAACTTCAAAAGGAAATAGTAACAGTTACAGGACCAGGAAGGCAAGAATTTCTGCAAGACTTGTACAGCTGTCCAAACAAAACTTCCACTGTCACTGGGTTGTAGCACCAGCATCAACTGTGCAGCCCATTTCTACCCTAGCA
Source organism: Peromyscus californicus insignis (assembly GCF_007827085.1). Classification (NCBI taxonomy): domain Eukaryota; kingdom Metazoa; phylum Chordata; class Mammalia; order Rodentia; family Cricetidae; genus Peromyscus; species Peromyscus californicus. The sequence goes on from NW_026294573.1 coordinate 102,800,817, forward strand.
AAATACACCAGGCATTTTTCCATCACTGAGACAAAATACCTGACAAATGATTTAAAGGAGGAAAGATTTAGTTTGGTGCATATTTATAGAGGTTTCATTCTGTCCATGGCCACTTGGATCTGTTGGGTTTAGACTATGGTAAGACCAGACACCACAGCAGAGTACATATGATGTAGCAAATTAGATGGAGGGAGGTGGCAGAAACAAGATATGCCCTTCACATCCATGCTCTTAGTGGCCTGTTTCCTGCAACTAAGTCCACCATCAAAATTTTCCACTGCTTCCCAATAATGTTATCAATGTATTAATTCATCAATAGATTCAGAGGCCTCCTCATCCAATCAATTCTGAAAAGCCTATCAGCTGCCAACCAAGCCTTTTAACACAGGAGCCTTTAGGGGACATTTAATATCCAAAGCATTAACACAGACCATACAGCTCTCAGAAAGTCCCTCATGGTAACTGTTAGTACAAAATAGCATTTTGAAATATTTAAAGTAAAACTATCAGCTCTTCTATTACCAAACTGTTTTCTAATTGCTTGATAAATAAACGCTTTAAATGTTATATATGTCAAGTGATCATATAAAATGTTTAAATAGTCTAGAGATAGATTAAAATATTTTTCATAGCCAGTAGCACTGAGTCACTGCAGGTGAATCCTGAATTTAGACTTTATCCTAACTTTTATTAAAATTCTGTTCCTCTGGACATAATGGCAATTGAAAATCTGTTTCAAAAAGATTATACCAATCAAGGAGAAAGAGAAAAATATACCTGTTAAAGTAGGAATAAATGTGAACAGCATGCAAATTGCCTTTAATCTCTAAACTTTATTTCTGGCTGTTCCCCCAACAGCCAATGATTTAATACCTTGTGTGGTTTTGTGCCACTAGGCAAAGTAACTTAATTCTTTTAATTCCTAGAATTGGCTGCTGTTCCAAGACTAGAGAGATTGTACTGGAAATGACTATGGCAGACAATAATGCAATTAATATGCTACAGAAAGAAAAATGAGATTAATTTACCAAATGTAATATACTGTATTAACACCTACAACTCAACTATTGGGTACCCTATATTCCTTCATCTTTCATATATTGTGTACAGATTTACTCCTCTATTCTTCTAAGAATGGATCTTCAGGAGAATTAAGATGAAAATGTTACCATAGTGATTTTATAATTTACATATATTTAATAAACATTTTAATCAATTAACCAGAAACAGAAAACATTTGTTTCATACATTTGTTATGTTCATTATTGTGAGTCAAAGGGTGCACATGTCCTTATACACTTTTCCATTCTCTGTTCTTTGACTACCACCACATAATCAAAGCCTGGTTTTAGGTTCTGTTTCTCTCACTTTTGCCTCATTCATCAGATATGTTCAGTCTGCAAGTTCTTGTTCAACTTGGTGCTAAGTGTTTAACACCAAACAACTTTCTTCTGACACTAGCAAACACTTTGGGACATACATATGGAACACATCCATTCCTTGGAGCATTTTAATTGGTTTCTATCCAAGTACACTGTATACTCTCAAAATGTCACAAAACTCACAAATCTTTACTTAATTTGCCAACTTAATGATGAATGCTCTCAACTAGTTTTATACAACATACTGAAGACAGAGAACATTTAATCATTAGCAACAAGCCACTCTCAGTTCACCCACTCTCTCCTAACTGAAGCAGCTGAAGAAGATGCATACCAAGTGTATGCTTTGCATATTCCAAAGAACAGGAAAGTGAAGCTATCTCTTTAAGAACAATATCTAGCCGGGCGGTGGTGGCGCACGCCTTTAATCCCAGCACTCGGGAGGCAGAGCCAGGCGGATCTCTGTGAGTTCGAGGCCAGCCTGGTCTCCAAAGCGAGTTCCAGGAAAGGCGCAAAGCTACACAGAGAAACCCTGTCTCGAAAAACCAAAAAAAAAAAAAAAAAAAAAGAACAATATCTATTGTCTTTGGATATTTATCCAAGGGTGGGATTGGTAGATCATTTGCTACTTTTCAGGTTCTCTGAGTAATTTCCATACTGTTTCCTATAATGGCTGCACTGGCACGTACACAATTTCCCTTTTCTTCACATCTTTATCAACCCTTAGTATCATTTATCTTTTGAACACAAGCCATCTGAATAGGTATGAGGTGACATCTCAGGGTGTTTTTGACCTGTATTTCCCTATGATTAGTGATATTGAGCCCCTTCATGTATTTTTTTAGCCAACTATGCTTTCTTGAGAAAAATGTCTATTCAAGTTTTTTGCCCATTTTCAATTGGGTTATTTGTGTTATTATTCTGATGGCTATCTGTTCCTTACATTTCTTATACACTTGAGAATTCTATCACATGCATGGTTTACAAAAACATTTTTTTCTCACTACATAGGTAATTTTTTTATTTCATTTCCTTTGCTGAACAAAAACGTTTTCATGTAGTTCCACTTTTTTCTTTGTTTTTGTTCTCGGTGCTTTGGGTGTGATATCTAAGGAATTAACTGCTAAGGCCACTGATAAGAGCTTTTATCTATTTCTTCTAATACTTCTAGCTTCATGTCCTACATTGAGGTCTTTAATACATTGAATTGGTTCTTATGTACAACTCAATTTCTTTCTTTTGTAAGTGGATATCCAGATTTCCTAACATTTATTAAAGTGACTAACCTTTTCCAATTGTATAATCTGGACCCCTTTGCCAAAGATTAGCTGACCTTTTATGGGGTATATTTATTGCTGGGCTCTCTGTTCCCACACTGTGCCGATTGCATTCTGTTCTGATCACTCTAACTTTAAACTAGACTTGCAATCAGATAGTATGATGACTCCACCTTTGTTCCTTCTCCACATGCTTTTGCTAGCTGGGGTCTTTGGGTGTTCCCTATGAATTTTAGAAATGTTTCCATTTCTGTAAAAAAAAAAAAGTCATTGGAATCTTCACAGGTATTTCAATAATTCATATAGATTATGTAGTATGGATATTCCAATATTAAATTTTCCAACTTAAGAATGCAGGATCTCTTAATCTCTTTATAAACACACATACACAGATGGAGGGAGAGGGAGAGGGAAAAAGGGAGAGAGAGAGAGAAAAAAGAGAGAGAGAGAGAGAGAAAGACAGAGACAGAGAGAGAGAGAGAGAGAGAGAGAGAGAGAGAGCGAGCTTCAATTTCTTTCATGGATGGTTCAGTTTCCATGAAAAGCTATCACACTTGGGACCAGCAAGATGGCTCAGCAGGAATAAATGCACTTGCTACCAAACCTGAAGACCTGAGTTTGATTCTCAGAACCCACATGGTAAAAGGAGAAAACCAACTCCCATCAACTGCCCTTTGACCTCCACTGTGTGATGACACATTTGCACACACATATACATTCACAAATAAATGGTATCATACCTTCTTGCCTAAATTTTTTAGTAAGTATTTCACTCTTCTTGATGCTATTATACAGGAATTTTTCCACAGCTTCTTTTTCAGAAAGCTCACTGTGTGTGTGTGGAACTAAAACTGAGTTTGTACACTGTTTTGTATTCCAGTTTCTTTATTGACCTCACTTATTCTAACAGTTAGTCAGTTGTAGTCTTATAGGATTTCCACATGCAGATATTATCTGAAAATGATTTTATTTTCCATCATTTCCTTTTTTCCATTACCTAATTGCTGGCTCAAAACTTCCAGTACTATGTGAAACAAAAGTAGTGAGTAGGTTCTTGTCTCGGTCTTGAGCTACAACAAAGCTTTCCACATTCACTACTGACTGTAATGTTTAATGTAGGACAATCACTTGACCTTTGTTATATTGAAATACATTTCTTCTACACCAAATTTGTTTTTACCATGAAAGAATGTGATGTTATTTCAAATGCTTTTTCTGCATCAAGATAGAATTTTTAAGTTAGACAAAATTGAACATATGTTTAACTTCAGCATTTAGGAGAATCCTGAGTTCAAAGTGAATCTGTAATACATAGAAGACCTTATCCCTAAAAACAGAACAGTGAAAAAGTGTGATTTTTATTCTTCATTATGTTATGAGGTACATCGCATTAACTTATTTGCGTATGTGAAACTATTCTTGCATCCCAAGGAGAAATTCCTTGATTGAAAGTACATAATAGGCTAGGTGGCAGTGGCGGAAGCCTTTAATCCCAGCACTCAGGAGGCAGAGGCAAGTGGATCTCTATGAGTTTGAGGCCAGCCTGGGCAACAGAGTGAGTTCCAGGAAAGGCTCCAAAGCTACACAGAGAAACCTTGTCTCAAACCTCCCCCACCATATAAAAAAAAAAAAAAAAAAGATGGTTCAACCGTTAAGAGCACTGACTCTTCTTCCAGAGGACACAGGTTCAATTCCCAGCACTCATATGGCAGCTTATTTACTATAACTCTACCTCCAGAGGATCCAATACCCTCACAAAGACATACACGCAGGCAAAACACCAATGTATGTAAAATAAAAATAAATACATCATTAAAAAAAAGTATGGTAACTATAATGTGCCACTGGATTTGGTTTACCTTGTGTTTTTATCATGTAATTTTGTTTTCGAATATTGTTCTTGGTATCAGCATAACAACTGCCTCACAAAATAAACTTGGAAGTATTGTCATTTTATAAGAATTTTGAGAGTTGTATTTTTCTCCCTCAACTGTTCATTCAATCCTCCTTATCTTAAATATCCCCTTCCTTCTAGCCCTACATCCGAAAAGTCTACACCTTCTCTCTCAAGTAAGTTTTAATATTTTCCTCCCTAATGTAACATTTTGGCTTCCACTCAACAAGAAATAAAAACTCACTCTTCCCTTAACACAAGGCTTTTTATATAAACCTTAATTACTGTGCAGTAATTATTGTTGCATACCCTACATCTGAGTCTTATATACCTTTGCTAAGTAATTGGGTCTCACACTTTTTTACCTCCAGCATTTCACATTCTTATTTATCACTGAGCATGCTGTACTATACATGGTAGTGTAGATCTGTACTAGCACTCTAATGGCTGAGACAGGAAATCAAGGCTAGTCTGACTTATATAAACAGACTCTGTCTCAATAAATAAAGGTAACTGAACACCCCAAAGCCATTTTATGTAGGTTATATTTATCAACAATAAACTCATTATTAAAAATTTAATGAACATTTTCAAAATAATATTTATTACAGTAGCAATATTATACATTTCATAACACTAATGGCTGGCCTAATAATGGATTTCATTTTCTTAAGATGTATTTTACTTTTAATTATGTATATTGTGTGTGCTTAAGTATGTGGATGTACTTCAATATAGGTATTCTCAGAAAGACAAAAGAGGAAGTCGGACCCTCTGAAGCTAGAGTCATGAACAGCTGTGAGCCCCCTGACATGGTGCTAGGAACCAAACCCAGGTCCTCTGCAAGAGCAGTACATACTCTTAACCACCGAGCCATCTTCCCAGCCCACACATGGGTTTCTATCTGTTTTTACAGCCCAAGTATGGTAAGACATTGTTCTGGTAGAAAAATATAAAGAAAATATGCTTTCAAAAACAGGTAGTTTAAGAGCTGGGGTAAGAGTTTAGTCAGTAAAGTGCTTGTAAACAAGAGGCTATGAGTTCAATCCTCAGAATTCATGTTGGAGGCGGAGAAGGAGGTCATGATGATTGTATGCTTTTAATTCCAGCACTGGGGAAGCAGAGAACATGTAAATATACATAAACTCATACATACTTGAATATATACACATGGGCATGCACATAGTTGAGCTGGGTATGGTGGCACAAGCCTGTAATCCCAGCATAAGAGACCAGCCTAGGCTACACAGCAAGATCCTGTCTAAAACCAAACAAAAATCAGGAAGAAAAGTAAAATAGCCTTCTTGTAGTCCAAATATATCATAATGTTAACATATGTACTTGACTGAAGAAAATCTGCAAAAATAGCTCAAATTTTAAAAAGAGAGATTTAATTAAAATAAACATTAGGGAGAATTGAGGAGAGTTGGGGGAAAGAAAGAGGATGAGTGAAAGAAGGAAAGAACAAAGGAAAACCAAAGCTTAGACCAAAGGAACCCTGAAAAGGACTGGAGGATAAAGACTACCTCATCCCAGTGTGGAGACTATGAAAGATTTTGAGCGAATCTCTGCAAAAAAGAGCAAAGATAAAAATTAAGAGCTCATAAAACATGAAGGTCTACTACGCCAAACTGCGAGCAAGAGCAGTTTAAACCCAGGAGAGTTGGGACCACTTTGCTGCATAATCTAAGATGGGAAGCAGACTACATGGCGATCTTCTTCACAGGACTCCAATCTTAATCACCTCTGTAAGACCATCTAGTGTCTAACAAAAAGTACCCAATAATATCTGTCAACTAGTGGGGCAGTAACCCTCATGACAAGCAGTACCAAAACAATATTCTTTGAACTCACACTATGAGCTAACAGTTAATGGAATATATGCAAGTACTTAAAGAAAAGAATAAAGATGGCATATTTTAGGTAATGAATAATGCGAAAGACTCTGAAATTTGGTAAATGTTATCATCTGAGAACAAGACTTCTTAAAATTAAAAGAATTCTGTCTGGTTCAACTTCTCAGAATACCAATAGCAATTTACAAAGAATATTCTCCACACAATAAATCTAACAACTCTCCTTGAGTTTATAAGTATTTAAATGAAAGCAATATTTTAATGTTACAATCAGATCACAAGATTATTTGATAATATATTCAATAATAAAACGTTACTATCAAAACTACTGGGGTATAGCTCAGTATTAGAGTGTTTGCCTCAATGCAGTCCCAAAACTACCAAAACAAGAACAAAATCCAGATAACAAATAAAAGTACTGCTATTGTAAACTAGTAAAAGTCAATTTGGAAGACCTGGTTATTACTAAGTGAATTATACAAATATCATCTTAGCTGTCATATTTGTATTTCTTCCAACATCCAGTGTAACTAGAAAGTCAAAATATATAACTGTCATCTCAGAGAGCAAGAAAGGAAGGAATGGTTAAGAAATGGTGAGGGTGCATCAAAGAAACATATAAATCACATCAAAGCACTCCCAAACATCAATGCCAGAACAGTTTAGGGAAAAAGAAAAAGAAAAGAAAAAGAGACAGGCATGGTGGCACATGTAATCACAGCACTCAAGAGGCAGCAACAGGCAGATTTCTCGTGAATTCGAGGCCAGCCTGGTCCATAGAGCAAGTTCCAGGACAGCCAGGGCTACACAGAGAAACCCTGTCTCAAAAGCAGAGAGAGAGAGAGAGAGAGAGAGAGAGAGGAGAGAGAGAGAGAGAGAGAGAGAGAGGAGAGAGAGAGAGAGAGAGAGAGAGACAGAGAGAGAGAGAGACAGAGAGAGAGAGAGACACAGAGACAGAGAGAGAGAATCCAAAGTATAAATGATCAAATATTAAAAATGAAGACTGGAGAGGAACAGGTAGGGGAGCTACACAATATTTCAGGTTTTTACTTGTACTCTACCCTCAAGAAGTCGGAGCCAAACACATCACTCCTTGTAAATATGAGCTTATCTCTGAAACCCACATCCAAGTGGAAGGAGACAAGTGACACCATTGAGTTGTCCTCTGACCTGCACATAACGTGAGCAGTTCCTCAACACATACATACACACAATCTTATACACATACATAATTTAATAAGTAAAATGTTTTTTCAAACTCGAATACTACCTTAGACAGATGACCAAGGCTATTAAAATCAATAATAGCCGGGCGGTGGTGGCGCACGCCTTTAATCCCAGCACTCGGGAGGCAGAGCCAGGCGGATCTCTGTGAGTTCGAGGCCAGCCTGGACTACCAAGTGAGTTCCAGGAAAGGCACAAAGCTACACAGAGAAACCCTGTCTCGAAAAACCAAAAAAAAAACAAAAAAAAAAATCAATAATAAAAACCTGACATTTACAGTATGTACACTTGAAAAGATGTGATGAGAATGTCCCTTTCTTTGTATGGTTCAGCAAAGGAAGACAACAGAGCACATGGGAAGAATGAAGTACATAATAATCCTACAAAATTCCTGAAAGGTTTTTTAATCTTTTAGATACTTGAAGACTTGCTTTAGAGCTCTCTGGGATGGACATTCTCCAATTCCTTCTACACAATGACTATCACTATCTGCCTGTTCTGACTTAAGCCCAAATTCTTAGAACAGATTGGAGAATTACTGGTCTCAACTCTTCCTTTATAAAAGGGAGAAACACTCTAGAGTTTTTATTTTGTATCAGCTATACAATAACCAGGGCTCAGGGAAGCACCGAGCTACCAGCAAGAGGCTAAGAAACAGTCCACAGAAGCCAAGCTCACTGAGGCCCATAAAGCTCAGATACCTTCTCAGAGTCAAAGGAAAATAACTTTTTAAATATTTAACATATGAAAATTACTTTATAGTTTTTCATAAACCTACATAGCTAAGAAGAAAAAAAGCAAAAACTACCCTTTTCAAAGCCAGTTTTATTTTTTTTTTTAAATCCCAAGTAAAATTAAGTATAGAAAGATCATTTTACATAGAGATTCTCATGGGAAACAGATATAAAGTATACTAGCCATTTGTTTCTTGGGGCAAGAGAGTGTTGGGATCTGAACTCAGGACCTCATATATATGCCTGGCAAGTTCTTTACCACTAAGCTACAAATCCATAGCCCTTCTAGAAATTTCTGATTTTAACTGGAAAAAGTGAAGGAATAAGTAAGTCACATTTTTTTTTTTTTTTCGTTTTTCGAGACAGGGTTTCTCTGTGTAGCTTTGCGCCTTTCCTGGGACTCACTTGGTAGCCCAGGCTGGCCTCGAACTCACAGATATCCGCCTGGCTCTGCCTCCCAAGTGCTGGGATTAAAGGCGTGCGCCACCACCCGCCTGGCGTAAATCACATTTTTATAAATTTCAGTACTAGAAGGATTCGTAGGAAAGAAGACACCTGCCTCAGAAAGGCTGTTATGGCTTACAAGACAGGAAAAAGAAGCACTGCACAGACACTGTAACCTGAAAAGGAACACGGAACACTACACAAATGGCCAATGTTATTCATTAAATGCAAGTGTTCAGGAAGAAACTGAAAGAAATTTTGAATGACTATTTTGAAATAATCCTCTTTCTGTCCTCTACCCTGCTTAAAAAAAAAAAAAGTATAAGTGATGCAGTATCTTTTAGACGGTATTACAATGTTTGAGGGGGGAGAAAAAGCAGTCTTTTCTGTTCCTATCCTAAGAAATAGCTATTTCTAGCATACATTTATTATTTGCCCTCTTTTGTGATACAATCTGATTTACCTGCAGAACACATCAAGGGCAATTACTGTCACCATATAAAAGAACAATAGGTTAAAATAGGATCCTCAAAGCAAAAGTGGAATTACAATTTAAATCAAATTTTAGATTTAATATATTCAAACATTTTTAAGTTAAATTCAAAGAGAAATCATGTTTCCAAATGTAGATAGTTAAGCTGATTGTTCATTGGCCTTCAACGTATCTAGTTTGATTTCCCATTTTACATTGAACCCTACAAATACAACGTTCACATCCATGAAAAACTAAAATCCTTGGGTATACAGGTGCCCACTGCTCTTGTCTACTCCCATCCCCTTCCTCTCCATCCCCCTTCGGCACCTGAAAGGAGCCCAACTGAGAGCCCCCCCCCCCCCCCCCCCCCCCCCCCCCCCCCCCCCCGGCCACACACACTGGGCATCACTGTGGTCCCTGTGATCCTCTTCTCCTCAGGAGCATTCACTTCTAAACCTTAATGACACTCTGTCACATTCTCTGAAAAGAGGAAAAGCTGCCATTAAAGGCTGTGTTCATTACAGCCAGTGACTTCTTACAAATGCCTGCAGTCAGGCAGTGGCGTCTTTGGGGGATCTTTCAGCGCCTCAGTCTTCCAGCAGCTTCTCCTGTTCCAGGGTTTCCACACATAGGAAATTACAAGATGCCTGCAAGTGATCAGAGCTTTGAAGGAAGGAAGGAAGGAAGGAAGGAAGGAAGGAAGGAAGGAAGGAAGGAAGGAAGGAAGGGCCGATTTTTTTGTTCCTATTAGCCATTTAAAGTATCCATTGATGAAAACAATTAAAAATATGTTTTAAATGATGGCAAGCTGACCCAGAACTATCATGGACCTCAAACAGTAACAAACCTGTTACATGCAGAATACTGTAAGGAACTAAGAACAGAGATACTCTAAAATTATTCTAAGTAAAACATAAGCAAACAATGTCATCCTAACTTCTACTCCCAGATCAAATATCCCCCCCATGAGAAACAGTAGTTTCCAAGCAATTCTCCCATTTTAAAAGCTCAGACTTGGATTTCAGAATATGTATAAAGCTAAAAGCCACCAAATTCTTACTTTGGTCAGTTTTGTTTGATTGGTAGCGGAAAGGGAATTTTTTCCCATTAAAAATATTTTTTAGAGGGAAGAAAGGGAAAACTTATTTTCAATGCTTTTTCCCAAAAAAACTATGTAATGTTTGATATATTCAGTATAAATATTCTTAAATTCACTATATTTGAAGCATACAATATGGAACTAAAATGTCCTTATAGAGACTAAATTATAAGGTGAGGTACTTGTTCTTTGTTTAGAAGTCCCCTAGTTTACGACACATCCTACACATAGTCTACAAGGTAACCGAGGCTCCATTAACTTATTTAGACAGTTAATTCATTGCAAAACTGCTAACAAAAAGTAACACTGGAAATCCAAAGCAATCAATTACACAAGGCCTTGACTACTCCACAGAACGCTAGGAGATAGTTATAAAATGAATAATCCCCAAATGGGTCCCTTGCCACTCGGATCCTCTGGGCCACCTGCTTTCATGACATCAATCTGAATGTCTGTTGTTCAAAGAGTACAGATTAATTTAAAAAATTAGCTTACACTTTTGTTTATCATATTAAAGAAACATATGAATCCTCTTAAGAAAAACAAAGTTCTCTTAAACATCAATCAAATCTGTGGCCAATCCCAAATTGAGAATGAGAAACAGTAGCTTAAGAAACAAATGTCTCGATCCATAATATACCTTTCTACACAGTGTCATCTTCACAGCAAGTGTGAAATCTTCCAATGCCAAAGTAAAAATACAAATCTTAAAATTTTTAACCAACTCTATAACCTTCTTCTCCAGATAGACACTAGGAATCTGAGGAACCTAGTCTGAGGAACACGCGCCCTGTTAGAAATAATAGTCTACTGTCCCCCAACCAGTTACATGATATTCTATACCTCCCACATACTTCTAACCCTCAAGGAAACAGTGTCTTCCCTCCCCTACACCTCTAGATTTTTCTTTCGCAACTCTTGTCTTCCACTACATGACAAGATATACATGTCTCATCTTTGTATTCACCAGGACATCTTACAGAGTAACACAGTAGGCCTGATTATTTGTTGATTAAATGACTAGATATGAATCTTATTTTTTGGTTATTATTTGCTGTCCCAGATTATTTGTCTTGGTTCTCAATCAGTAAGATAACAAAAAAGTTTACAGACTTTATAATTAAATTCTTAAATAATAAAAACAACAAAGGTAAATATAATTTTTTGCCACCTAAATATGAAGAAACAATTACTTAAAGTTAAAGATACCAGATAAAAAAACATAAACTCCATTTAATTGAGCTTTATAAATTTAAATGTAGCAAAACTTCCTTTTTACTCAAACTCCAATGTTATAATAGATTCTAGAAATAAGTAAATCCTAGTAAAAATTAGCTAACCAATATAAATAATTTTCAAGCCTAAAATGTTCAAGTGGCCAGTTGGCCCAGTTGAACCATTAACAACATCACGGTGCATAGTAGCTATCTTGTATATTGTTACCTTTTAAGAAATGTACTAAAATTTTTAAATAAAACCTATCAAATATATATTTTGTTATAAAGAAATGCCACAAATATCTGGCCTTCATTAAAAAGCTATAAAAAATTAGTTGTAAGTTCTATATACTAAAACATTGGTAGTATCTTACAAACTTAATCAAAAGAACAATATGAGCTATAATTTTAAATCCTAATACAACTGTCATGCCTTTTATCAAGGAAAGCCATTTACATTGCAGGAAACAAAAGCCCCCCGTGTTAGAGACTCTATAGAGAAGTCAGCCTGCAGATTCAAATACTAGCCCTGTTTTTATTCTATTCATCTACAAAACTCTCAATTATCTTCTTAGGTTTATATTTTCCTTTGCTTTAATTTACATCATAAATAATGAACTTACAGCTCTACACCACCCAATATTAAGCATTTTTAAACTATTTTTGCTACATTTGGTAAACCTTGTTTGGTTAAACAGGAAAGGCATTATATAAAAGTAATTTTGATTCAGCACTCACCAATTACATTAAAATGCCTATTATTCCAAGAGCTTCACTATAAATCAAACAATAGTCTTTAATGGTCTTAAAACGTATTACTTTAAGTTCTTAAACTTCCACTGAACTTTTGAAAGTAGCCTGGTTTGGAACTGTTTGAGTAGCAGAATATACAACAAAAGTGTGAAAAGAGTAAGCGAGCAATTCTTCACTAAGTGCCTGAATCAACTGATTACAGTAGTTACTACTGCACGAGGGGCCCTAATGAGCTATCTTTACTATAGCTCGCCCTTTCAGAATATATATTTTTTATTAGCATCCAAAAATAATGAGTTTTCTTATGCATTTTCATACATATTTAGTTTTGGTTGATACCCACTTCCTGACCCACCCCTGTATGTTCCTATCATCCCCAAGTATTTCCCTTTCCACGTCCATATCACGTATGTTCTGCTACCCTCCCCATCCTCCTCCCTTGAGGTCTATTTTCGCCTTTCATGAGCACCTTTCTGTCTTCCTGGCATCTACCCATGCTCATCCCCACATAAACACATATATAAATTAGACGCTAGAATCTCTGAGAGAGAACATGTGGGATTTGTCATTCTGACTCATTCAATATATCATTTTCCAGTTTCCTCTACCTTTTATATTTCCTGTTGTGCTAATACCTGGAACTACTCTCTATCGGGTACTTAAAAGTTAAACATCAAATTAAGAGAGAAATAACAAAGGGTTGATGTTTGCTATGTCTAAAAAGTATTAGGTAGAACAATAAGAATACTAATTTCAAATTAATTTCTACTAACTCGGAGGTGGATCTGATACTGAGTCAGACACTGATTTTCAACTCAGTGTCTAGTCGACTTCTTTCCATTTCCTTTAAAGTCAAATACAAAGAAGTAAAATGAGAAATTTGTCTTTTTTTTTCATATTGCCATGCTTTTATACTAACGACTTTTCTCTTATTTTCTTAAGATCTTAAAAAATGTTGACAAAACCACATGTTTTATCTTTAACAGCTACTTGCTCTCCCATGCAATGGACAAAAATTCACAAGAGGAAGTAACTGTTATTTACTTCCTGTTATTAGAAAATCTTCAGACAACTTTAAACAGCTACCATATACTCTTTTCAAAGATTTCATTTGGAATATCTAAGCATTTTAAAATTATAATTAAAGAGAAAAATAAGAAAAACAGCATATGTAGATTTTTATAGAAATGTCTTTCCCAAATCCTAAATTGCAAAGGCTGCTGTATATCAGGAGCTGTATGCTTCATAGCGATCTGGATCATAAAATCTTGACTATTCAATTCCACAGTAATCTTTTAGGTACCAAAAAAATCAGTCACTATATATAGCAAAGGTCTTCAACACAATTGTATAACCTAATATGACACATCAATCTAAGATTAAACAACTCTTAATAATTCAGTTAAAATAGTAATCACATTTGCCTAAATTGTGATAATTTCTAATATATTGAGCATGGATGTATAAAGCATTCATCCATCTTTTTAAGGGTGAATGCATATGAAAATGCATGATATATATAAAATTATGAACTAACAAAGAACCTACCTTTTAATTTGGGTTATATTGCTTGCTTTTAGATGAAATCATCATTGTCAATCCAACTTGTAAAAACAATTTTGTCCAAAATTTTACTAAACATCTTAATATGCTAAGTGAGGAGTTACTTGATGAGGCATTAATTTTAGTAAGAATTTTTAATTCAAAGTTATAAAAGAAATCATCAACATAATAAACAATTAAAAAGTTGGGTATTTTCTTTTTTCTAAACTCATAAAACCTGTCATTTTTACTCATTTTAACAACATGAAGAATCAACTTTCAGATTCTTTGTAAATTAAGGTTTGCTTCTACTTGGTAATTATCTTTAGAATTCTTACAATCAGCTCAAATGTAGAAACTGAAAAGGGTTTTACACTTTGGGACTTCTTCACATACATTCCTCCTGATAAACAAATTACATATTCACAAAAAAATGAATATAATCTTAAGAAATATGCATACAAACATAAAGTAGACTTCTAAAAACTTAAAATATTATTTGATACATTAAGGTTAGCCCTTTTTGAAGACTACAAAAAGAGGAAATTTTAAATACTTTAATTTTCCCATTTTCATGTTAGTTTTCAGTACAGTCCATTCCTTGATCAAGAGTTAAATCTCCAGAAAGTTAACTGTTTATTAAAATTCTCAATGAACAGCAAAGCATGCTAGAAAACTTTTCTTTAGCTCATCCAGCCCTTTAAATAATCAAACAATAAAACAAATATTACAAGAACAAGGCTGACAAAAAATCCTAATGAACCTCTCAGATGAGAAACTAATTGGTACTAAGTACACAATGGCTTACATTTAATCCTGTTAATAACCACACAAAAAGAGAAAGAAAAGACTTCCTTTTCAGCCATCTCTCTGGACCACTGGGCTAAAATAACAGCATGACTAAATCTGACATTGACCCCGTGGCCCTGCTAGGAGTTAAAAGAATTCCTTTGAGCCTTCAGAGCCTGTTCTCAACTGCTCCAGAAAGGGTGGGCTAGTCACACACACTTGTTAACCTTCTTTACAGTAACAGGTCAAATTAGAAATGGTCACATACACTGTAGCGTATAGCAATGCTTACTTTACACCTGCCCAAGAAAGAATGCTAAGGTAGTTATAGCTGGCTCATAAAATACTGGATGAAATATAACTGCAACTATGAGAATTTATCCAAGCATTAACATTATTGAAAATGAAACTTTAAAAACCAAATTCAGAATATATCCAAATTAACAAAAAAGACTCAAAGACATGCAAGAACAATCACTAAACTATAAAAGATAAATTTCATATATAATTTTTTAGATTAATCACATTTTTATCAGCCCATTAAATGAAAATACACTTTGTGAATTCTCATAAGCTTTGATGACAAGAATCTTCAAAGAATTTGTAGTGCCAAGATACAAACTCGCCTAAAAACAGTTTTTTCCTTTTCATCCTGTTCCAAAATACAATTTACCTCCCAACTAAGAAACCAAACAACTCACTTTCATTTCTAACTAGTAATGGAATAATCAAGGACACAATCTGCCATACTTCACAAGGTTTTCTTCTAGTATTAATATTGCTAATTATGCATGTATATTCTGAAAATAATGCCAGGGCTATAGTCCTATTTCACAAAGTGTAATCACTAAGAAAATTTAAAAGCCAACTGCTAGCATCCATCCTGTATGTTTCTCTCAAATTCCTGCAATTAAAAAAAAAGGCTCCAATTTATACTAGTATTTAAAACTAAAGTTCAAAATTTTCTCAATACTGAAAACCAATAGACATCCATACAACTCTAAGAAATAAATTACATATCACAGCGTATCTGAATTATAAGTGGTTTCTAAAGCAAAATATAAAAAATGATTTTTGTATTTGCCTTTCTATAGTCTTAAAAGACCTTTTATAATTTTAGATTTTCATATAAATAAGACTTATAAATACAATCACTTATTAGATGGTAGTAATAAGTTTCAAGACATTTTTTGTTAAATTTTTAAAAGTCTACATTGATTTAGAATAAAGACCAAAGGAAAAGTTTTAATACTTATCACTACCAAACCTAGTCAAATATAGTCAACCCTTTTAATAATTTAAAATAGAGTTTCAGCACTGTATCTCTTAAAAGCCTATAATGTATATAGCCTTTCCACCTGTCAGATGTGATCACTTGGGGCAGATGTTTTCTTTCCCAATTTTTATTGTTCTCATCTCCTACTTTCTCTCATTTCACATAATATCATTTTTCAAGAAATACCAACACTCAGCCGGAACACAGAAACACAGTAAGAGGACTTATTTCACAAACAGCTCCCATTTAAATTCTAACTCAGAACAGAAACTGAACAGAAAACTCCAAAGCTAATCAGTTTCCAAAACACTCATTAATTAATTAATTTTATCCTCATTAGCTTACCGTCACAGTATTTTCTGGCCTAAAAAAATATATATATAGTAAATAAAAGTATTTCCAGTATACTTTAATAGTTACTATACATGTTCAGCTACTCAGTTTTAAAAGAACATCCCACCCACTGCCAAAAGAAAGAGAAAAAGAAAAAAATGAAAGAAAAGAAAAAAAAGAAGTACCACAAAACAGAACTACAACTAAAGACTGGGAAAGGCAGCCAGCAATCACGGCCTTTAAAAACGAAGGCTGGGCGGCAGCTGCCTGGAGGGGTCAGCAGCACTAAGCCTGCTGCTCTCCTGGGGAGATTTCCAGTCAGGCTCTACAGTGCTGTGCTGGTGTGCTCACACACAGTAAGTCAGGTCTACACTTGCCATGAAAATGGATTTTTAAAGCTGCACACTTTTATAGTTTCATTACTTTCCTATTACAGAATATACCCTGACTTGATGTACTATTTGAAACTGTTGTATTTTAAAATTACTTGATAGAAATATCAAAGATCAACTAGAAAATATCTTTTAAAATACTGTTCAGAAATCTGGGAATATTTTACAAACTAATGAAGACTATAAATATATGATCAAAGAGTAGAAATTCAAATGAATATATATGATCAAGAGTAGAATTCATAAATCAAAATATTGAATGTGAGAAATGGTAAATATAAAATAGCAAAATAACACATAAAAATGCTGTTTCTTGGTAATCATGGATTCTGTAATTTAAGACACTAAAATTATCAAAATTAAAAAAAACAAAACCATTAGATACAGAAAGAAGGATAGCCATTCCTTCATTATCAGAGGATCCATATCTAGAAAAATTACTAGATATCTAAGTGTCATAATGTATAATCACTTACATTAAAAATTCCAAAATGATAAATTATCACAATGACTCTCCCCTTCCTTCTATTTACCAACATCAGAAAGTTTTTTTAGGCTGTTAATAAAAGCATATCACAGCATTTTTCCCGGGCTAAATCAGTAAATTATTGCAACCTTTAAATGGCAAAGAATCTTTCATTTATCATACATTAGAGTAATATATAATCCTGCATCATGTCATATTCATAAAACAACTGTAAAACAGAAATAGTTTTAGTCACATCTATTTTTAAAACCCTTATAAGTGAGAAAAAAATTTGCAGAGCTGTTGGGACTAGATTCTCTTATTTTTCACTTACAACAATAATTATTTGATATTTAAATTGCCACAACACATTTCTCCAAAGACTTAGCATTCAGCGGTATAAAGCTGTTACTTCACAAAACAAAATTATTCACCTTTGAGTAGAAATAAGCATGTTCTGTATTCTTTAAAATGACAAATTTATAAAAAGGTCAAGGTAAGATGCTGTATCGCTGATAAACTAAATTCACATCCAAATGTCTATTTATACGTGGTGTGGGAGAAATCACATATGTGATTACAACTGACTTCAAGAGTGTATTTTTAGTATAAAATATTTAAAATAAATTTCATAATAGTACTCCTTACTGACAATTAGTATTTGTACTATTAAAATGGTTCAACAATAAATATTTTCATTCTAACAGTAAAATAAACATGAATAGAAATTTTCAGGATTAATAACTTTCCATCAATTTCATGCATAAAGCTAACATGTATTTTAAGCTTCTCAATAGTTCAGGAATTAAATTGCTATTGTTATTAAGAAAACAAAACCATGAACAAAATGAGTTCTTTGCTAGTCCCCATGGATCTAAGTACCACACAATAATTCTTCCCAATCTGCAAAGCAAAACACAGAAAAGGATGGGCTAAGGAAGAAAGAAATCGTAACGAAGAAACAAGTTTGGGATTTAAAAACAAAAAAAATTCTCTGTCCTCTTAGCAATCAACAAAATAGGAAGAAAGAAAAAGTAGAAAAGTCACTCAGAATATATGACCAAATAAGCATGGGCACTCTTGCAGAAAACCAAGTCTGCAAGCCAAAGCCATGGGAAATTTAAATGAGCAAGCACAATAGGCAGGGATCTGCAGAGACTGCTGAGGCTGCAGGTACCCACCCTACTGGAGATCTTTTTGAGATTCCTAAACAAACTTTATTGGTTTTTTATAAGAATAACTACCAAGATTCAAAAGAAGATTAAGCTTTCCCTTTCTAGCTAAAATACACACATGCGTGTGATACATGTAAAGGAAGAGAGAGGATTCTCATTGCTTAATATTCCTTCAGAAGCTTGTACTCAAACCTATGATCTTCTAGGTTTAAGTAATCAAAGGAATAAAAACACCTAATAAAATAAAGACTCTCTGCTGCCCTTGCTACCTAAGTGTCGGCACGATCCCACAGCAAAGCACAGCTCCTCTGCTCACACAGAACCATATTACAGAATCAGTTTAACCAATACCATTTGAAAATTAGATGATTTGTGGTTTGACCATTACATTTCTTTTGCTAAACCTAACAATCATGATGATTTTCCAAATGTAAACATTTCAAACAGAAAATTTTAATCACAAATATAACCAAAAAAAATTCATGATATTAACCCAAAAATTTCACAAGCTACTACCTGGTAGATTTTTACCAAGAACTTAAAGATTCAGAAACATTTAAACTAGATATTGTGAACTTCTTCAAATAGTTGATACCCATGATATCAAGTTTAAATGATTATTAGGCAATACTAAAACACAACAATATTTAAGTTATATGTATTCACCACAAAATCTATGTCGCATCTAAAGCAAACCAAATGAGCAGAGTAGACAGCAGAATGATCAAAATACTTGCCTATACGGAACTGAAGCAATCATTCAAGTTCTTATTGTAACAAAGAAATTTTACTGAAAATGAAAATTCTCCTTAAACGTATAATGTAGTATTATTTCTAAAAATCACTGACAAAAATTCATTATGCTTAAAGCAGACAATTGAACACATACAAACAGCTAGTGCAGTGTAAGAACTAACTTCCAGGGTTAGCGGAGTTCCACAACTCTTCAAAAACCACCTTCCTTCAGCTAAATGCATCTGCCATAATCCTGAATTCCTCACCTGATTTTTTTAAAGTACCTGTATGACTTCAGCAAACTCATTTATAGGCCATTAACTACAAATATGGAGAGTGTTGAAAAGTTCTCTAGAGGTAGGACTTTCTACAGTGGATAATTCTGTTACAAGTGTTATACAGTTAAAATCAAAAGCAAATGTGACCCTTCTCACTTCAAGGGACTTGACAATAAAAACCCTTTCCTGATAAATAACAGCCCCTGGGCTTCTTAAATGCTACTCTCTCACCTGGGGGCATGTGACTAGCTTAAAGGAAAGGATGGCACAAACTATTCCACCATCACACAGTTTGCTGTCTTCCTTTAAAGTATGTTTGCAAAAGACAGGAATAAAAACAGTAAACTAACTTTCAAAATGGACAAAAGCTGAATTCTAAGGTTAAGAATTTGTCACAGAAATTAAAATTACACTTTTAGCATAGTAAGAGTCACTTAAAATAATTTCTTTCATCCATTCCTTGAATCCAAATGGGTACTACAAAGTAAATTGTATCTCTAGAATTACACCAAAGACACCAGAGATAATGTAACTGGATCAAGACTTAAATGAAAAAGCAAATCGAAGGTATGCCTTTATGTACTCCGTTCAAATGTAAAAGAAAATGTGGCCTTATACATGATGAATGCTCAACTAAAATGGCTATCTCTTACTCTGAGCAGAAGAAACAACAATCAGGCAAGTAACTGAAAATGGCAAACTCTTAACCGCAATACCTTCACTACATAATCAAAGAAAGATAAGCAATGAAACAAAGGACATTTTTTAGAATGAGAAACTTCCATCAATGCTTCATTACTAACCACAATGGGAGTATTTAAGAAAGTAATAAATTACTTGAAATTGAACATAAATTTAGCAAAGTCTTAAAAATAAAATCTATAGATAAAGGAACTATCTGAATAGCCTTTATGTTCATGGAAAAAAAGGATCAAATGTTCAGTATTTCTTTTGAGAAAGGTTTCATAATCTAAACATTTATCATTCATACAGAATTTATATTCTGACCAAAAATATCCTGCCTATCAGTTTATACTTAATAACCTTTTACAAATGATCTTTATATAAAACAGATTATTTTTATAGCAAGAAGCTATGTGAAAATTACATGTAAACATGGCATCTAAACACATCAGGACTTAAGTTCCTCTGACAAGAATGAAAATGTTGCCCACTTAATTTTATGCTTCTCCATTCCAAAGCAATAAGGAAACCTATAGATAGAGTAACATTTTAAAATGGCAACTGCACTAAGTCACCAGTTCAATAAATATACCAAGGGAGTTTTCCACTGAGCAGTTTCTATTGAATTTAGTACATCTATGAAAATCATGGCCAGTTACTAAATGTTTTTCAAAAGCAAAATTTAATTCTCTTCCTCAGTACTTAACAATACATTTTTTTTAAAGTAACAATAAATGAATTTAGACTGAGAGTCATAGACTAACTTTGGAAGAATGCATGCCAAAGTTTCTGGTCTACAACGAAATCACAGTAAAATTAGTGACACACAATATCAACATTCCAAAATGTTATTAAAATCCAACCCAAAGCTGCCTCGGATTTTGTGGGTTTCCAATAAGATTTGTAGTCTGCTGAACAATACCCATAAGAGGCTTTTAAACTTCACCCCATTCACAAATGAAGTTGAATCTAAACATTTTTATTTCTTCTCTTCTTATGACAACTGAATAACACAGTTCAAGCCATTATGCTAATTAGAAATTAAATAAAAAAAGATTCCCTTACAACAGTTAAGAGGAGGTGACATGTACAACTAGAGACACAGCTCAAAGCAGCTTTAGGAATTGTGTAGTTCAGGCTTACAAACGCTGAACACACTAGGGAGAGAGTCCTAGATGCTCTTGGTCACTGGAGCTCTAGCATGTGGCTACTTTTTAATTATAAGACAGCTATTAAACTATACATCCATAAAAGTGTGTCAAATGGCAACTCATTTTTATAATCAATTAGGCCTAGGAAGTCATAAGAACTTTAATTACTGAAATTAAGTAGATGAATGAAAAAAAGGAGGAAAATCCTACCCTAAAGATCTTAAGAACTACTGAAAGTAAAGCTTGATTTATTAATGATTCCAAACTAAAGAATCTTGTTCCTTTCCTATGCTCAAACTATTAAAAAAGATGACAACCTATAAAAAGCCAAAATTACATTTTCTAAATGTTCTATTTTCAAAAGCTCTGCATAAAGGGGCTGGAGAGATGGCTAATTGGTTAAAAGGACTCAAGTTCGTTTCCCAGCACTCACACGGTGGTTTACCACCCTCTAGAACTCCAGTTCCAAGACCTGATGCCTTGCTCTGCTCTGGGCTCTGAAAGCACCAGGCACACGCATGGTGCCCAGACATACATGCAGGCAAAACACCCATACATACAAAATAAATAATAATTAAAATCTTAAAGACCTGTATAAGATATTCCTTAAGTAGCTGGTCATGTTCTTTAACAACTTATAGAACCAGATTCAACTGAATTTATAGTACATACTCCAACTAATCTGTCTCTAGAAAACCAAATAAAATATCCAAAGACATGGGAGAAATAGAAACAAGAAACAGGCAGAAACAAAGAAAAATCATGACTAAGAAATCTTCCACAGCATTCTGAACATATTCAGAATATAAAAGTTTGTTCTCATTTCAACTGGGATAGCTATGTGAAAAGACATGCTATTAAAATATTCCATCATATCTAGCCATATATAAACATTAATAGTACCATATATACATGTTTCTTTCTTGTATCTTACTTGAACTTTTCAACTGAGTCTTGTACTTTGCCTACAAAGTAAAGGTTTTTGCTTGCTTTTTCATTTTGTTTTGTTGATTTATTGTTTCTTTTGAGGCAGGGTCTCTCTATGGGCCATGGCTGGCCTAGAACTTACTATATAGATTGAATTTACAGTAATCCTCCTGCTTCTGTCTCCTGAGTGCTGGGATTAAAGGTGTGCGCCACCATACCCACCATATGCACTGTTTTATGAGACAAGGTTTCAGTATGTGGCCCAATCTGGTCTTAAACTTGAGATCCTGCCGTAGCCTTCATATACTGGTATAGGTATGAGCCCCCACACCCAGCTAGCGAGCTTGCTCACTTGCACGCACCGCTCTCCCTCCCCTCCCTGAGTGTTAATGTGCAGGTGC
Source organism: Peromyscus californicus insignis (assembly GCF_007827085.1). Lineage (NCBI taxonomy): Eukaryota > Metazoa > Chordata > Mammalia > Rodentia > Cricetidae > Peromyscus > Peromyscus californicus. The sequence goes on from NW_026294573.1 coordinate 102,823,321, forward strand.
ACATGAGTGCTATGCAAGTGAGTGTGCGCACATGCATGAAGGCCAGATCAACCTTAGGTGCTGTTCTTCAGGAACTGTCTGTCCTGGTTTTTTGAGACAGGGTCTCTTGTGGGGATCTGGTGTTTGTCAATTATGATAAGCTGTCTAGCCAGCAAGCCCCAGGGATCTGCCTGTCTTTGCCTCCCCAGTGCTGGAATTACAAGTACACGCAATCATGGCAGGCCTTTACTCAGGTGCTGGGGAACAAAATTATGTCCTCATGCTTGCACTGCAACTGCTTTAATGAGTTTTTTATTTTTAATGTTTTTAGATTTAGTTAATGTGTATGAGTATTTTGCCTTCGTGTGTGTGTGTGTGTGTGTGTGTGTGTGTGTGTGTGCATCATATGCATGCCTGGTGCCCACAGAAGTAAGGTGAGGGCTCTGAATTCCTTGGAACTTGAGCTACAAATGGTTATAAACTGACATGGAAATTCTGAGGACAGAACTTGGGCAAGAGCAACAAGTGCTCTAAACTCCCAAGCCATCTCTACAGCGCCTGGAAAGCTTTTGAAATAAAGCATATTATATTCATCTAGTATGACTATGTGTGGTGCTGAGACAGCTCCTGTACTTGTAGGAATGTATTTTAATACAACATCAGTGAGTTTTCTATATTATCAAGCATTTTAAGGCTTCTAAAAGCAGGGACTACATGACAGCTCTTGAATCCTAATACCTTAATAAATGGCTTGCAGAGTGGTTTTTGGTTTTTTGTTTGTTTGTTTGTTTGTTTAAGATTGAAGCCGGGCGGTGGTGGCGCACGCCTTTAATCCCAGCACTCGGGAGGCAGAGCCAGGCAGATCTCTGTGAGTTCGAGGCCAGCCTGGGCTACCAAGTGAGTTCCAGGAAAGGTGCAAAGCTACACAGAGAAACCCTGTCTCGAAAAAACCAAAAAAAAAAAAAAAGATTGAAGACTGTCTCATAAGCTAGTAGATTATAAAATGCCACCAAATTAAATAAAATGTATTTAAAGAAAAGAAAGTATCATACTAGAGATAAAAAACAAAAAACAAAACAAACAAAAGAAAACTTGGGTTTGGTTTTTTTTAAGTTACCTCAAGTCATAGCTAGTCAACTGTAGACTCTGACATCTAGTAATGAAAACTATAACCATTACTTCATTCAGTAAACTTTAAACTGAGAGCTGGAGGGTGAAGATATCAGTCAGACAAGGCAGAGACTAATCCAAGAAGAAAACTGTGTATGTAAAGGCCCAAATCAAATCAAATAATTGAAGTGTCTGGAAAACTAAACCAAGGAGGATATGAAGGTGGGAGAGGAACGCTTGGGAGCTATGTAGCAGGGCAGTAAGGCTGCTGATGGACATGATCAAGGTACATTGGACACATGTATGAAATGATCAAGGAATAAATAAAAAGGCAAAAGAAAAACTGAAATTTAAAGAGGTACCCATTCCACACAACTCTTTTCAGTTCCAAGCCTTGGTTGAGAGCCTAGAAAGTCCAGGAACTCAGCAAGGGCTCTGCATGAGTTCACCTTCTGAAATTACACCTCACCTAACCTTAGGAGGACAGTTTGGAGGGAAGTGAAATCTGACACAGAAATAGTCAAAATACTTATTGCCCTACGTTTCCAAAGTCATAAATGGACCTCAGTTTTAAAATCCACAATTTCACATTAACTGAGCAATGACTTCATTTCAACTTCAAATAACTATGAAAAGAAAAAACACTAACAGCAAAGGCAGAAATACACTTAAGCCCACTCAAGATTTCCTTCTGTATCCACTACATGAGCCAAACTGGACATGCTAAGAATTAACACAGAACTTCTAGACCATCACAGTCACAAACCAGAAACTAATATGGCTTCAAACTTAAGAATGCCATATTTATTCTTCATTCTTCAAAGGTTGTTTCCTAAATCCTGAACCTATTTAATTTTTGTTAAATCAGTGGCCTTCAAAATTATGAAATGAGAAAGAGGCATTAACAGCAAGAATGGGACTAAAGCATGCTTCTTCAGTTGTAATTACACTATTATTCATTATTTAAAATTCATTTTAATAGTGTAACAAGTTTACTAATATTCATTGACTATTTGAAGTTATTCTTTACCTATACTCAGAAAACACTGTGTGTCTAATTATTAGCATTGTGTAGCACAAGAGATACAAAAATAGTTTATAGTCCTATAGATGAGAAACATCTTTACACGGCGATAGAAATTCAGTTCTAGTATATACTTTTAAAGAAAAAAGGTAGTAGAGTGTCTTGTGTGTCCTAATTATTGTTTTTACTTTAACATAAAGACAAAGCATTTTTTTTCTTAACCTGTATTCATAAGGGCAAGAGCAGGAACAGGATGGAGACTTAAAAGATATGCTTATCTGAATAGGCTTTTAATTTGGAAACTAAAAAATATTTATATAATTATAAGACAAAGTTAAATTTTAAAAAGTTAATCTTAACCAGCACAATCCCTAACTACACTTTAAATATTTTTCCTTATACCAAGAAATAAATGTAGTTCTTACTCCTCATCAAGGAAACATCTCTTTGCAATAGAGACCATTACAGAAAACCACAACAATGAAAATGCAGAGTTATGGAACCCAGTCCCAATGGATACATCTACAACATTAACTCCTGCACCTAGAGCTTCCGGATCTTTGGAAGGGGAGGTAGAAAGAGTGTAAGAGCCAGAGGATTAGGGAATTTACTGTGAGATTGCCTCCTAGGAATGTCAGAAGCTACACTCACTCATCAAGTTTCACCAACAAGACTGCCTAAACAAGGAAAACAACAGACGTGATTAAGTGTGTATGTGTGTGTGTATGGGGGGTGACAATGAAGCCTCAACCTTAACAAACAACTACAGGCAACTAAGGAATGCTAAGAGTGGGAGAAATAGTCTTCTACAGGGAAGAGTACACCACTTGGTTGTCCAATGGTCACCCTGAAATCATACGTACAAGTAACATTATATGGACTAAGCAGGCTGTATTTATATATTTAGGGATACCAATACACACATACATATACATATAACAGCAATTAAGGAAAAAGAAGGCATGAATTTGAAAGAGAGCAAGTGGTAGATAACAATGGGAGGGTTTGAGGAGAGGAAAGGGAGGGGAGAAATAATGTAATTATAGTATAACCTAAAAGACATACTTTTATAATATATAAAATAAACATATCAAAAGCAAAATGAAACAGATGAACCTATGTATCAAGGTAATAAGGTAAGTAAAGGGATAACAAGTCACAGGAAATAGGAAAGACAATAAGATATACTAAATAAAACAAAATACAGATAGGAAATTCTAGAGGGAAAGCAATCTAATTAGTGTAACTACATTACAAAGAATTAAAAGAGAAAGCCGAGAAGATAAAGGCTAACCTATAAATTAAAAGACACTTAAATCAACAACAAATTGCAACATATGTATCAGATATGATTAAAATTAACTCTAAGGAAAAAAAACTTTGGAAATAGTCTATGAAATTTGACTGAGTATTTGATAATAAACAGTTATTGGCAAGTTGTTTGGGTGTGATAATGATTATTTTTTTTAAATAATTTTTACCTTTCAGAAAGTTTTACAGAGTGAAACATATTGTATATATGAATGAAATGACATCTATGTTCTGCTTCAAAATAATGGCAGAAGCATGGAGTTATAGATAAGAAAAGATCAGTTTGAAGTTCTAAGATCTATGGAAACTATGAATCATTGTTAAAGCTGGTTTACAGGACACTGGAATCCATTACAACATTCTATCCATAAGAAAAATCTACAAGGAAGAATTAACCATTATTCCTACAGTTAAATGTCCTTTTTCTATCTAGGAAAAATAACCTTGAAGCACTTATTGTTTCTATTATTTAGTTGTCTTATGCAAACAATGCTTGACATTCACTACACCAATGAAAACATACTTATTTCTTTTCGTACATCTTCTCTCCCAATAGCAGACATGCTTTTCTAACACAGTAGCCTTCCTATGTCCATGGTTTGGTCTCCATAGTGTGTTACACATGGTCAACTACAATCTAAAAAAATATTAAATGGAAAATTCCAGGAATAACCATTGTATTCAATTTCAAACTACATGCCATTCTTAACATTGCCATTCTTGGCAATATCTTACAGAATCCTGCTCTATTGGCTTGTAAGAATCATCCCTTTGTCCAGCTTATCTGTGTTGCATGTTTCCTGCCTCCCAGTCACTCAGCGGCCCTCTCAGTTCTCAGATCAGGTATCATGACATCACAAAGCTTGTGTTACGTGTCCCTAATTTTATTTAACAGCAGCCCCAAAGTTTACGAATAGTGATGCTGGTAACTGGAACACGCCAAAGAGAACACTTTATAAAAGCCTTCCCTTGGACAAAAATGTACAAGTTCTTAATTAAAGAAAAAGAAATGTGTATTGAGATTGCTAAAAATCTATGGCAACTATGAATCCTCTGTGATATTATATCTAGAGGGAAAATACAAAATATATGCATTTATATAGTCTTCTACACTTACATACTAGTATAAATTCACTAGGTCTATTTGTTTATAAAACACAAAATTTCAACATCTATTGTTAGAATGTTGAGAGACTTAACTCCAATGGCTGAGACTTCAACAAAATTACTCAGTTTATTATATTTGTCTCTTAAATAAAACAATTTGTCTCTCTAGTTTAAAATAAGTGCATTTCCAAGCCAATCTGTATTTTAATCATTCCTTTTTTCCTCGGGGTTCTCAGACTCTACAGTTCTATTAGCACGACTTTCCTTTCTGTGCCCCAGCACTTACACAGTTTTTGTTGTTGTTGTTGTTTGGTTTTTCGAGACAGGGTTTCTCTGTGTAGTTTTGGCACCTGTCCTGGATCTCGCTCTGTAGATAGGCTGGCCTCAAACTCACAGAGAGATCCGCCTGCCTCTGCCTCCCGAGTGCTGGGATTAAAGGCGTGCGCCACCACCGCTGCCTGGCCACTTACACAGTTTTAGTGAATGATGGCTGGTGAAGCAGCTCAGTGGATAATCACTCTGAAGACTGTGGTAAGAGTCCCAGGACCCCAAGATGGAAGGAGAGAACTAACTCTTGTAAGTTGTCCTCTGGCCTCCACAAGTATGCCATGGCATTCGCATGCCCAAACTTATGCACACACACGCATGCATGTGCATACACACAAATAAAAAACTAAAAATGTAATTTTTAATAACAAAAATGTACAAATAAATAAACATGCTCCTCTCTTATACCTTTTTAAACCACAACCTGTCTTTATTAATCCCCTTTTACAGACACCTTCTCTCCACCTGGGTTCCCCCATCATCCAAAACGAGAAAGGCAGCCCTGCCCCTACACTATCCTCCCACTCCAGTGCTACATCATGTCCACCATCTACCATTAAGCTATTTCCTCTTCAGGTCGGTATCATTAGCAACTTCTCCTCTTTCTCAGGGCCACCCTGTCCCAGTCTCTTTCATAAAGTCAGTGCCTACTTTATGTTGTCACAAATTATCATACGCTGCCATTAGCTTCACCATCTCTGCAGATCCTTAAACCTGCAGAGACTGTTACAAAATAAAAATAAACTTTCTCTTTAGTATGTTAAATCTAAAACAACATTAAGGCACCAAATGGAAACACTCAGCAAGAAATACAAAGGAACCTGACACCAAGAAACTAGTTACGGAGAGGATCATTGGGTTTCTGTCACTTTAGACTACCAAATATCACCACCCCAAAAAAAAAAAAAAAAAAAAATGGAAGCCTTCAAAGTGAGTTCACAAGTTCATTTTGTTGTTGTTGTGTTGTTTTTTGGTTTTTTTTCTGTTTGTTTGGTTTTTTTGAGACAGGATTTCTCTGTGCAGGTTTGGAGCCTGTCCTGGAACTCACTTTGTAGACTAGCTAGTCTCGAACTCACAGAGATTCACCTGCCTTTGCCTCCTGAGTGCTGGGATTAAAGGCATGCCCAGTAAGTTCATATTATTTTAATTTTGACTGAACACTACTTCTAAACAATCTTTTTATTCTTAACTGATATGTTAATTTAATGAATTCCAGTCTCTGAGTGCCAACTCCTAGAGTGTTACACAAATAATTAGGTCTTGGGTACCGAGTCACACAGTAGTATATAAAGACTACCTCCCACGTATGTGTATTAACCAATGTACAGTGTTGTGATTAGTGAAACACAAAGTCTTGTAAGAGAATATTAGCAGCTTTTTACTAATACATATTTTCTCAATTACCAGATACTAAAAATATATAGTCATAGTGGGATCCATCAACTGCTTTAAAGGGATGACATCTTCCAAATATCAAGACCTATTACCAGAGAGTATCCTCACAGCATCCAAATATCAAGACCTACTACCAGAGAGTATCCTCACAGCATCCAAATATCAAGACCTACTACCAGAGAGTATCCCCACAGCATCCAAATATCAAGACCTACTACCAGAGAGTATCCCCACATCTTCCAAATATCAAGACCTAGTACCAGAGAGTATCCCCACATCTTCCAAATATCAAGACCTACTACCAGACAGTATCCCCACAGCATAAAAATATCAAGACCTACTACCAGACAGTATCCCCACAGCATCCAAATATCAAGACCTACTACCAGACAGTATCCCCACAGCATCCGAATATCAAGACCTACTACCAGAGAGTATCCCCACATCTTCCAAATATCAAGACCTACTACCAGACAGTATCCCCACATCTTCCAAATATCAAGACCTACTACCAGACAGTATCCCCACAGCACTCATTGTTTCCATTTCTCTTCCCAATTCATTTGTACTTTCCCAAGAAAATCATATACAAGCTTATACTGTTCCCTCCTCCTTCAATCCATGAGTGTATATCTTTCTTCTCTACATCTATAAATATTAAAAGATTTAGCAGTTAACTTTTAATAACATATAACAGCCAATCTCATCTTACAAAACCTCCCTGATCCAGCAAACAGGTTTAGTCTCTAAAAGTTTCTTCCCTTCTGCCTAAAAACATTATTATTTCTCTCTTATTCAGACAGAACTTCACTTGATTCTGTTGTTTAACTACTATCCCTTCTTTTTATCATTCTTGCTGTCAAATTCTGAGGCTCATCAAACTACTGGCCACCTGTCTTCTAAGTAAGATCCTACGGAAACAGCCATCCCCACATTTTTTTTTTTTTTTTTGTTTTTTCGAGACAGGGTTTCTCTGTGTAGCTTTGTGCCTTTCCTGGAACTCACTTGGTAGTCCAGGCTGGCCTCGAATTCACAGAGATCCGCCTGGCTCTGCCTCCCGAGTGCTGGGATTAAAGGCGTGCGCCGCCGCCGCCGCCGCCGCCGCCGCCGCCGCGCCACCACCCGGCTCCTTTTTTTTTTTTTTAAAGACAGGGTCTCATCATATATTTGAGGCTAGCCCCAAACTGGCTATATAACCATGGTTGACCTTGAACTCCTTCCTGGCCTTCCTGCTTCTACCTCCCAAGTACTGGAACTACAGGTGTACATCACAACTGATTTATATGGTGTTGGAGATCAAACCCAGGCCCTGACACGTTAGACGTGCACTCTAACAAATGAGCTACATCCTCAGCCCCTATTTCTTTAAGTACTATACAAGTCAACTTTCCAACAAAAGGTTGAATAGTTAAGAAATTTTATAGCTTGGAAGCCTATATATTGCCTACCTGATTCCTTAAAAAAGGAAAAAAAGTTTGCCACTTCTTGGGGATCCAAGCATGATCTATATTGAATGTCATCATCTTTTCAGAAAACAGTAGGGAGGAGCTAAAGGTCTTGAAACACCAGCCAAGTACCCTGAGTCACAGGACGTCTCAAGAATACTAATATGCAGGGCAGATTAAAAGAAGATCATTTAGGAATCGACTCTAGGAGACTGGCCACAGACACAAAGGGAGGGAAATGAAGGGAACTTATACCCACCGATATCAGATGACTATATGCGGCAGAGGGAGCAAAACTTAACACCAAAACTTTCACCTTCAAGAATGTAGTGCTTAGCCGGGCAGTGGTGGCGCACGCCTTTAATCCCAGCACTCGGGAGGCAGAGCCAGGCGGATCTCTGTGAGTTCGAGGCCAGCCTGGTCTCCAAAGCGAGTTCCAGGAAAGGCGCAAAGCTACACAGAGAAACCCTGTCTCGAAAAACCAAAAAAAAAAAAAAAAAAAAAGAATGTAGTGCTTGAAATTTGCATTTTCTCCTACAATCTACTGTTCTACTTCCTGTCTTACTGGATCTGGAGTTCCTGAAATACTAATCCCAGTACTAGGCATTCCAGGAGCTTATTATCTGGCTAACTCCTGGATAAGCAAACCACATAAGAGGCAGTTCCAACAGAGTTGGCCAAATAAGAGCACAAAGCCAAGCAGATGGAGTACTCGCCTATTTCAACAGAGAAAAGAGCTAAGATTTCAGTCCAGAATGATTCGAGCCAAACATGAAGAAATGCTATGAATGTGCTTACAGTTGAAGCAGTTTCCTTGATACTCTAATATATTCTTTATCATGTTCAGACAAAGCACCACTAGAGTAGCCTCTGGTAAGAGAATATCATGAGAAACAAGACCAAGAAGTAAGAAATGAAATGGATCAGACCCTATTGGTCCTATAGCTAGGAAAAGCAGTGCTCCTTTAATAAAGATGGTAATACTTTTCAAAATAGCCAATACAATACTAACCTTCAGCACCAGGGTTTTCACATCCCACAAGGTTGAGAAGGATGTCATGGTCTTTATCATCTTCCTCACATCCCAGTAGCATCCAGCTTTCCACATTTTCATTCTCTGAAATGGTACTTTCTTCCTCCTCATTTGAACTAACCTCGATGATCGTGACCTCTCGGATCACACTTGATCTCTCTTCAGGTTCAGGCTTCTCATTATCCCTCTTGCGTTTCTTAGCCAATTTATTAGAATGAGGAGAAGCAGGAGTTTGGCTCTTTTCCTGTACTTGGACTTTAGTATTTTTTCTTTTACATCTATAAATACTATCTTCATCAGATAATGTGATGACCTCTGACGTATCTGACAGCTGGATGACTTCACTATCTGAAAGAACGATTAAGTTCTTCTGGTTTGGTTGAACACGGGCTGTTTCAGAATTCTCACAGTTCTTTTCCTCATACCCTTCTTCCTTGTTGGCATTATGGACATTCTGGGCATAATGAACTTGGCTGTAGAGCTGAAATTCCACCTCACTATCAACACTCAGTTCACTAGACGAATCTTCACGATACAGATCATCTTCATATGCTTCTACAGTCTCATAGCCACCAAACATTATGGAAAGTCAGTCGCCTTAATGCTGTAAGAGAGAAAGTCATACCAGAATGTATTTTAGAAGCTAAGATCTTGTTTAGTCAGTACCTATCACCCCAGAGCTGACTTTCAAGACCACCACTTTTTCCCAATATATCAAATTTTTTCCCTAAGAATACCACTTTTCCATGAATTTACAAATCTTGTTGTCACCCTCTAGAACAGTGGTTGTCAACCTTCCTAATGCTGCAACCTTTAATACAGTTCTTCATGTTGTGACAACCCTCAACCATTACATTACTTTGTTGCTCCTTCATAACTGTAAATATCTGATATGCAGGGTATCTGATGTGACCCCTGTAAAAGGGTCTTTCTACCCCCAAAGGAGTCACAACCCACAGGTTGAGAAACGCTGTACTAGAATGATACTCAGACCTCTCAAATAAGAATTACTATCAATGAACTGAGCTATATCAATGCAAATATCCTAAAGGATACTGGAAAAGAAAAGTTTGAGATCTACTGCTCAACAGTGAACATTTGTTCTCTAAAATGTTATGACTTCTAGAAAGTATCTCTCCCTATTCCATTCACCTTGGAATAACTTTTTCATTCTTCTCTTTTTCTTTTCTTTCTTTTTTTTTTTTAACAGTGTCTTGTTATACAGAAATGAGGCTAACCTTGAACTTAAAGTGATCCTCCTATCTCAACCATCTGAGTGCTGGAATTAAAGTGTGCCAAGTTGCCCAGCTCTATTAACTTTTTTTTTTTTTTTTTTTTTGAGACAGGGTTTCTCTGTGTAGCCCTGGCTGTCCTGGAACTCACTCTGCAGACCAGGTTGGCCTCAAACTCAAGAGATCCGCTTGCCTCTGTCTCCTGAGTGCTGGGATTAAAGACGTGTGCTACCTTGCAACTTTTTTAAAAGAAAAAAAGAGAAGTGTATTTATCATGCTATGAAGAGAACAATAGGTATGGCAGTAACAGAGGAGCCACTCACCTTCACTCTCTCTCCTTTCATTCAGTATCATTTCTTTTCAGGTATACCTTCTCAAGAATATTACTACAAGTATTACTAAAATTCACAACACGAAGCCCTTTTCACATTTACTATGAGTGTATTTATTTTCAAATAAGAATCAGATGGGAGTGTAGCTCAGCAGTAAATTGCAAACTTGGTATGTGAAATAACCCTGGGTTTGATCCCCAATATTGAAAGTACTATTATTACTAATAATATCAATCCTATGGACTTTAGATCTTTACCCAGAAGAATGCATTAAAAAAAACTTTGATAATATATTTATTCCTGTATTGGTTGTAAAAATGCATTTGAAACACAAATTTCCTAAATACCTAAAATAAAGACAAAAAAATCATAGCTTTGGGACTAAATGTCTAAAAAAATTTTCTGTCCTACATATATAAAATCCTGTGCATCTTTCAACTCAGCTTTAACAGTACTTCCCATCAGAAGGAATTAAGTGCCTTAAGTGCCTTATTTCAGAGGCTTCCATAGTACTTTATAAAACATTCACCTTTCTAGTATTTGGAGATGTTTATAAATGTTTAAAAACATGAATTCTATCATTAAACCCTTGTTCTTTAGGCTCAAAAAAAGTCTAACACATGCCAAGAACATAGAAATTGTGACAGGATAATTTCTCAGTTGTCTTTAATTACTCCAAAGCATTCACCAACAATCGACACAGTAAAATGGATGGTGGTGGTACACACCTTTAATCCCACCACTTGGGAGGCAGAGGCAGGCAGATCTCTGTGAGTTTGAGGCCAGCCTGCTCTACAAATTGAGTTCCAGGACAGTCAGGACTATTACACAGAGAAACCCTGCCTGGGGGGGAAAAAATCTACACAGTAGATGTTTCAATTATCTATCAATGGAATGCTGATCAAAAGAACAGTTCTGGAGAAAGTCAACCACACTTGTCTAAGAACCAGGAGCACCCTAAAAGAAAGTAACACCTGCCAGCTTATTCTTCCTTCCACCTTTAGCTTCACAGAAGCAATTAAGAGAGCGATTGTTTTCATAGGTTTGAATTTCTGCCAGAACATCAAGGTGTTACATCTTCTTTGCTAAGAGAACCAGCAGACCCCAAGAATCTAAGAGGCAAAAACGCACTACATTCAAGCTAGTTTAGATGTTGTTTTCCAGAAATAAAGGACTCATTTTGGTTGTAATTCCAGCACTTAATGAAAGCAAGAAGATACAGAATTCAAGGTCATTCTCAGCTACAAAGCAAAGTCAAAGGTCAGTTTGAGCTGTGAGACCCTGTTTAGAAAAGCCAAAAGAGAACAAAACGGAATTAATACCTTTTTTTTTTTTTTTAAAGGATACAGTATACTGTTCCCTCCTTGTACTGTCTTTTAGGTTGCTATGCTGTTATTGTCACACAAGTTGAATGTGGCTGTCTGAATAATAATGCTTATGCCATTTATCGGTTTATATTGAAATGTTAGCCTCAGAGGAATTCAAATGAAAGATGAATTCTTTCCTTTTTTATTTAATAGGTAAATTAATTCTAAAAGAAGTCAAAGGAATTATGCTTCCTTCAAAATCCTCAGTGGATCCATCCTGAGGATCCAGTGTGGACTTAAGATAAAACCTAATTCCAGGGCAGCACAGAAAAAAATTAAAGAGCTAAATTACAGAGTTACAAATTTGTAGTACTCTTGGAGCCGTCCCAAAGGAAAGGGATTAAGAATGGAGCCATAGGCACACCTGTGAATGTACGCCAAAAATAAACTACAGAGCCATAATATAAACGGACTTATCTCTTCCCATGAAACGTAGAAAAATGAATTTAACAATTTAGCCCCTATGGCTGTTAAGAGGATTTTGTACATTCTGTACTTGAAAATTGTGTTCTGGAATACATGCTCTCTTCTATTTATGTAGCTCATGTATGCCAGGGTGAAGGTTTGCCTCATACTGTTTTGGTTTGTTACAACTTTAATTATAATTAACCCACTTAATTTTTTAAAAATATACTCAGAGATGAGTGCAATGTATATATGCATATGTATACACACACACCCGTGGACTCAGAAGCGTTTTTAGCTTTTATTCACTGTGATTCCTAAGCATACTTAACTAGGTAACATGACATGTTTATGACAAACATTTAAATCTAGAAGGTACCTGTTGGATTATTTCACATAGTCCCCTTTATATTCTTATGAAGAAATAGATCCTAGGACATAATGAGACCTACCCAAGGTTGGCCAATTAGTTAAGAACACAGCTAGGATGATTGACATGTTCCTAATTCTAAGCCAAGCATCACTAAGATTTTTAAAATACAAACTTTAAAATAAGTAAATTCAAATAAATATTGTTATATGTGCACTGGTTTTGATACCTAAATTTCTCTGACAGATCCATTTACTTCCCACGAGAATAAAACTTGAAACAAGACATTTTTAATTAGGAGAAGTAGACATTTAAACTTACAAATTTACTATCTAAGAACCTCCTAAACTGGCACTCAAAATACTTATCAAAGCCCTGTGTGGTGGTGCACAGGAACACCAAGGTAATCCTAGCATTTGGGAGATGAAGGAGAAAGATCAAGAGTTCAAGGCAAGTCTTGGCTACTTAGTAAATTCCAAGTCAGCTTGGGCTACAAGAGATCCTGTCTCAACCCCTCTGCACCCCATCCCCAAAAAATAAACAAAAGCCTTTATCAAAACACTGACTACAGAAGACTGATCATATTTTAAAATCTAAAATATCGAAAGTGGGAATGAAGCTTATCTAAAGAAATGACATTAAACTACTCACTGTAGTAAAAAAAAAAAAGGGGGGGGGGTAGATTCAGTCACTGAATTTCTTTAAGTTAGACAACGGTTCAGTTTTCAGAATTTACTAAGACGTTAAAGCCAATATTTCTCCTTAGAAGTTTATTTAGTGGTCATTCTGAACAGTTTGCTCTTAATTTCCTTCCAAAGTATTTCTAGCTTAGCCTTCCTTCTGGATGTCATAGGTCATCTCAGGTAGATTTAAATCCAGAATTTTGTTTTATTCACTTTGTGGTGCTGGGGATTGTATCCAGGGTCATGGGCATGCTAAGCCAGTGCTCTACTTGATGCTCGGTACCTGCTCTACAGCTGGATTTTTAAATCCAGTTATCAATGGACAAACTGATTAATACATAGTTTATTCTCAGCTTAGGTTTATGACTTAGAAGAATCTTAGTGTGCTACTGACAATGACAATAGGAACAAAATCAACTACAAGAATTAAAATTTCGACCCATTTTTCAAATGTTACTACCACTTCCAAACAAATGAAGGAAAGAATTCAAATATGTCACATCAAAGAACATCCATGTCTCCGTAGAAGAAAAGTGTGCTAAATTTACTTAGGTTAACTTCCAACGACTGTTGGGACCCTATCTGGAAACAATGCCTTTCCCTATTAGCTGCTGTCCTTTTCCCATGCACTGTTAACCTTGTAGCTATCATACAATTTTCACTTCCAGTTTTTCCTCAGTTCATTCCCAACCCTCTGATTGCCTTGAACGACAATACTAAACTGTCCCCAAAACGTTAACACTGTCTTAAATATACACGGTTCAAATTAAGGTTCAAATGTTCAAAACGAAGTCAAGAGCTAGAAGCCCAGTCATTACATTTTAAGGATGGTTTTATACTTGGAAAAAACAGGTTCAGAGAAAATGGGCTCAAAAGGCTCTGAAATTTTCCTTCGTTCTGAAATCACGGTAAACTCTGGCCTAAAGGCATTTTGGGCGTCAGCAGCTAGGTAATCGGTGACGGCTGGAACCGGGCCTGCCAACTCCCCACCACACTTTTCCCACTGTAAAGGCAGCGCTTGCCTAAAGTTGACTACAAGGGTCTGCTGTTCGGGGTGTGGGGGGGGGGAGAAGGTTATCTTAGGAAAGTCACTCTGCGTCGGCTGGTTTTATAGAGGGAACGGGGCACAGTTCCCAGGTTCTCTGTGGTCCACTCCCGCGGTGGCCCCGGACGGGACGCACGCTTGAGCGCCAGGCTCCCCCTCGGCCCAAGAGGCCTCCACGTTTGCGGACTGACCCGCTTCCCCAGGACAGGGGGACCACGGGAAGCGGCGGGCTAAAGCGGACAGAAAAGAAGTGCCCGTCGAGGCCATCGCCGCCCAGCCTTGCCCAAGCCCGGGGGTCGTCAGGTCGGGGAGCCGCGACAGCCCGGCTAGACGGCTGAGCCGCGTGGGGCAGCGCGGAGCCGAGAGGCCATGAGCTGCGCGGCGCGGCGCCACGAAGGACGGGGAGACGACGGCCAGACACGGGCACACGTTAGTTCCACAGCCCCGCGGGCCGGGCGGAGGGGGGGCAGGGGTCCCCGGTCGCGGACCGCTCGGGGTCCGTCACACACATACTCACTGCCGCGGCTGCGACCAGGAAGCACCAACCAGGAACCGAAACACGTAGAGGAACGGGGAGGGGCGAGGACAAATGAGGTAAGGAAGCCGCGTCCGCGCGGACTCCAGAGATGAGGAGGCACTTCCGGGGAAAACACAGCTCCTGGGAGCTGTCCTTCCGCCCAACCCGCGAGTCCTCCGAGCGCATGCGTAGCAACTATTAACCCTTTGTTTTCTCCGCCTAGAAACTTTAAGTTGAGTTCTGTTCCTTTTTCCTCATGCTTTCTTTCGAAAAATATCTCCGGTGAAAAATAATTATGGTACGTATTTTATCTTATTGAATTAAGCAAAGAGAAGATACTTGCAGGGCAAAAGTGTAAACTCACTTTCTCAGGGCAGGGGGAAAAAACTACAATTCCCACGATACCTTGGGCGGATCGACGGGGGGGGGGGGGCACCTCTTTTCTCTGTCTGGGTGACGCCCTGGTAGTAGCACGTGGCACAGAGCGGATCTGGAACCTCTTCGGGTTGAGGTCTGGGTTAGAAAATTCAGGCTTGGTAGGTGGCTTCGGAGAGGGATCCTGGGAACGCCAGCGTGGGAAAACGCCTTTTTGAGGGTGTCTGGCTTTTGTTTTTGTCGTTCCCCATCCCACTCCTCGTTAGTGTGACAGGTGACCTCAGGGCTTTTCCACCCCTAGGTTGTGAAGTGCACACTATGGTGCTTCCGCCTTCTTAACCCTTTGTGAACCTTGAAGAGCTGCACTTCTGCAAAGTGCAGTCAGTGCTGTTCTTTATGGATACTACAAGACAGTGTTCACTGCTTCCAGCGTTGGTACCCCGATCACACTTTTAAAACATGTTTAATTAGGGGCTGCAGATGTAGTTCAGTTGGTAAAGTGCTTGCCAACCGTGCTGGAGGCCCTGGGTTCATTCCTCAACGCCACTTAGACCCGTGTGGTGGTAAACTTGTAACCCTAGCACTCAGGAGGCAGGAAATTAAAGAGTTCAAGTTCATCCTTGACTACATAGAGCATTCAAAGACAGCCTGAGATGTCCCATTCAAAATGAAACAAACAAAACCCGACCATAACAACAACAAAAAACAGTAAATCAATCTATGAACTTTACAAATAACCAGTTGGTTAGGTACTGACAACATCCCTGATAAATGAGTGTACCTTTTTGTCAACTTTTATTGAATACATTAAGAGCCAAGCCTTCTACATTATTAGAAAAATAAACCTATATTTACTTAAGCTGGGAGGTGGGGGAGGAAGAGGGTTGTAGGAAAAAGTCAGTCTATTGCTAGAAAGTTTGAATAAAGTGGAAAAATTTAAAGGTCTTGTTATAGTATTAGGAATTTGACGGGGAAAATAATTAGAAAAAGTAATTAATGTCATGGTTAAGTGCTAGGAAGGAAAAGCACAAGACATTATGAAAAGACAAAATTGGAAAACTTATTTGGGAGATAAGGAAAGTGGCACAGAAGTGGGCCACAAATGTCTGGTCTGTTCAGGGAATGTGTAAAAGTAAGGCTCTGTGTGTGGCTTTTTTTAAGACTGAATTTTTTTATCAAGTGCTGTATTTACTCCTTTTGGTATATTACCATCTCTTTCATATTTCAGCAACCATCGAGGTTATGTTGTTTGTTTGTTAGTTTTTGAGATGGTGTCCCACTACAAAGCTCAGTCTAGCCTTGAACTCAGGTACTGGGATTACAAGCCTGTGCCACCTAACACAGCTCTGACTTTTATTGTTATCTGTGTTTGTTTGTTTGAGACAAGGTCTCTCTGTTACATAGTCTTGGCTGTTCTGGAACTCTCTATGGAGACCAGGCAGGCCTTAAACTCAGAGATCTGTCTTCTGAGTGCTGGGATTAAAGGCTTGTTCCACCATGCTCAGTGATTATTTTTGTTATTAGTGTTAATATTCTCAATTTACAAAAAAAAAAAAAAAAAAAAGCAAACACTCCAATTAAACAACTTGCTAAATGCTGATGAAAGTATAGTGAATACTGGTTAGTCTTGAGTATCAGCTTAATGGAATTGAAAAGCATCAATGAATACACCTCTGGCTGTTCTGTGAGGGTATTTCCAGAGAGGATTAAGGGAGGTGTGAATGGAGGGAGTCAGGACAGGACCTGAATGTGAGCTGTACCATCCAGGTAGAGTGGGCACCCAAATAGAATAAAAGGAATAAAGAGAGAGAGAGATGCCTTGGTGTTGTGTGTCGTCCCCGTCCCCCCCCCCCCCCACTTTCTGGCCACCATACTGTAAACCACCTGACCACACCCTGGGTGTGATGGACTGAGACCATAAGCCAAAATACAGAAGTCCTCCTTTACAGTGTTGCTCTTGAGAGTGAAGAGCGCATTGACACTGCCAGGACACCAGCGCACTCCAGCATGTGGCTCTAGCAGGCCTTGTCCTTCACCCCAATTCCCTCTGCCTTGCTAAAAACCGTTACATTATATTCCTAAAGCTAGCCACCAAGGTCTGTTCCCTTATTTGGCCACTTCTTCCTCCCGAGGCTGACTACCAAAGTCCAGCAATCAGAAGCCCCTTTGGCTCACCTAATTAACATGCCCAATTAAAATTAAACACCTCATCCTAACACAGGGGTCCCCCTTCACCTTTATAAACCGCCATTTGCCCATGTGCCATGCCTGTCTCCTCTCTATCCAGAGGCAGTCCTTTGTCCCTCCAGGACAAGTACCCATTCCCCCTTTCCCTTGTCCCCTTCCCCTTCTCCCTCATCCTCTATCCCCTTTACCACCACATCCTAGCTTGTTCTAACACAGACCTCCTTTCTTTTTTTTTTTTTTTTTTTTTTTTTTTTTTGGTTTTTCGAGACAGGGTTTCTCCGTGTAGCTTTGCGCCTTTCCTGGAACTCACTTGGTAGCCCAGGCTGGCCTCGAACTCACAGAGATCCACCTGGCTCTGCCTCCTGAGTGCTGGGATTAAAGGCGTGCGCCACCAACGCCCGGCTAGACCTCCTTTCTTAAGAAAGACACCTGCAAGGGCATTTTCTCCTCTTCTTAAGAAAGACACCTGCAAGGTCATTTGCTCCTGTTTTCTGCCTAAGTCAGGAAGCAGCCCCTTTAACTTTTCTTCCCTGCTTAAAATAAAGGATCTCTGTGAAAACAGGTGTTTGGGTCTGGCTTGTGCCTAATCAAGGGTCTGGGAGGGACCCCCCGCTGTGCAGGAATCCCCTTCAAACACAACCCTGAATGGTTGTGCCCCATCTTCTCACTATTACACATCCAACCGACAACATTTCTTAAAACGTGGAGTACTGAATGACGGCTTAATGGGTCAAGGCACTTCCTGCTGAGCCTGACCACCTGAGTATGATTCCTGGAACTCAGTAGTGGAAGAAGACAACTGACTCCCATAGAGTATCCTCTGACTTCTACACATCTGGAGTGGCATATGTATACATATACACACAAAATGAATCCATATGAAGTCAAACGAAGCCTGGAATTCAATGGACAACCTGTTTACTAACATGCAGAGTTCTGAGTAGTTAGCTGCCAGCACACTATGCTCTCCCACATCTATCTTTACAGTAACTCCCTCTGCCTGTGAAGTACTTCCGCCTGTTCGTCTACGCTTCTTTTAGTTCTCTTAGTCTGTTTTGTTGAAGTCCTGAGTCTTCAGAGAAATAGGCTTATTTTCCTAAGGATTTCTATGCACGGTATAAACCTTCATCAAGATATAATACTGTATGGTCCTATAGTTCTAGCCTAGCAGGGCTGTGAAACTCCTTTAAAGCAGAAGTTCTGGTTTTTATCTCTATGTGCTTATTAGCTGATATGGTGCCTGCAGAAAGCAAAATAATTATTAAAATGTTTTAAATTAAAAGGCAATTTTTTAGAGACTTTGTCTAAAGGTAAAGGATTGTTCTAAAATGAAAAGTCTATGAAGTGAGCACAGGGACTGGAGAGATGGCTCAGCAGTTAGGGGCATTGGCTGGTCTTCCTGAGGACCCAAGTTCAGTTCCCAGCACCCACATGGCAGTTCACAGTTGCCTGTAACTTCAGCTCCATGTGACTGGATGCCCTCTTCTGACTTCTGCAGATCTATATACACATAGCAGACATTCATACAGACACACCCACACAGAGAGAAATAAAAATAAATCTTTTTTAAAAGCGAGGACAGAAGTAAAAAGCTTACACACATTACAGAAATAAGTCACAAAAAGATCCATGAAAGTTACAATTTGGACTGAGGAGATGTCTCAGTTGGTAAGTGCTTGCTGCACTGAGTTTAGATCTCCAATACATACAAAAGCTGGGTTTGGCAGCACACATACATAATGCAAGAGCTGGGAAGAAAAGATAGGCAGGTCCCCGAAGCTCATTGGCCTGCAAACCTAGCTGAATTCATAAGTTCCAGGTTGAGTGAGACCCACATCTCCAAAACAGGTAGAGAAGATTGAGGAAATTACTCATTGTCAACCTCTTCCTATACACACACATACACACACACACACACACACACACACACACACACACACACACACAGAGAGAGAGAGAGAGAGACAGAGACAGAGACAGAGACAGAGACAGAGAGATAGTGTACATATAGATGAGGAAAAAAAGATCATTTTACACTGATGGCAGGTATATAAATATTATTTCTTTTAAGTTTTTCCTATGATCAAGTTTTTCTAGGTACTTATTTTATGTGGCTAATCTGCTCCACACATTAGGGCCAAAATACAAGGTTAGAAAATGGGACCCAAACATTTCATGACAACATTTAAAGGTGCCTTTTGCAGGTTTTAACAAGAGAAATAGGGACCATCCAAAAGACCCAGAGAGCACAATTGCTGTCCAAAAAAGAAGCCCGATCAATAGCCTTAGCTTTGGGGAACAAAACAATCCCCCAGACATATAAGAACTGGGCAGAACACCTCTGGAGGCATCACCATCCCTGACCTCAAGCTCTACTATAGAGCTATAGTAATATAAACAGCTTGGTATTGGCATAAAAACCAACATGTGGACCAATGGAACAGAACTAAAGACCTTAACATTAAACCACACACCTGATTTTTGACAAAGAAGCCAAAACTGTACAATGGAAAAAAGCATCTTCAACAAATGGTGCTGGCATAACTGGTTGTGAACATGTAGAAGATTACAAATAGATCCATATCTATCACCATGCAAAAACTCAAGTCCAAGTAGATCAAAGACCTAAACATAAATCCAGTTACACTGAACCTGATAAAAGAGAAAGTAGGAAGTAGTCTGAACACATTGGCACAGGAGACTACTTCCTAAATATAACACCAGTAGCACAGACCCTGAGAACAACAATTAATAAATGGGGCCTCCTGAAACTGAGAAGCTTCTGTAAGGCAAAGGACACGGTCAACAAGACAAAACGACAGCCTACAGAATGGGAAAAGATCTTCACCAACCCCATATCTGACAGAGGGCTGATCTCCAAAATATATAAAGAATTCAAGAAACTAGACATCAAAATAATGAACAATCCAATTAACAAATGGGCTACAGAGCTAAACAGAGAACTCTCAACAGAAGAATCTCAAATGGCTGAAAGACATTTAAGGAATTGCCCAACATCCTTAGTCATCAGGGAAATGCAAATCAAAACAACTCTGTGATACCATCTTACACCTGTCAGAATGGCGAAGATCAAAAACACTGCAGACAGCTTATGTTGGAGAGGATGTGGAGCAAGGGGAACACTCCTCCACTGTTGGTGGGAGTGCAAACTTGTACAGCCACTTTGGAAATCAGTATGGTGTTTTCTCAGAAAATTGGGAATCAATCTTCCTCAAGACCCAGCTATACCACTCTTGGGCATATACCCAAGGAATGCTCAATCAAGGACACATGCTCAATTATGTTCATATCAGCATTATTCATAATAGCCAGAACCTGGAAGCAATCTAAATGTACCTCAACCAAAGAATGGATTAAGAAAATGTGATACATATACACAATGGAGTACTACTCAGCAGTGAAAAACAATGACATCCTGAAATTTGCAGGCAAATGGATAGAACTAGAAAAAAGCATCCTGAGTGAGATAACCCAGATTCAGAAGGACAAACATGGTATGTACTCACTCATAAGTAGATACTAGATGTAAAGCAAAGGATAACCAGACTAAAACCCACAGCTCCAGAGAAGCTAGCTAACAAGGAAGATCCAAAGAGGGACACATAGATTGCCCTGAGAAGAAAAAATAGATAAGATCTCCATGAGTAAACTGGGAATGAGGGGTGGGCAATGGAGGGTAAGGGATGGGGGATGAGAACATAAGGGAACAGGATGGTCAAGCTGGAACAGAGATAGAGTGGGAGAGCAATGAAAGAGATACCATGATAGAGGGAGACATCATGGGGATAGAGAGAAACGGGGTACTAGAGAAGTTCCCAGGAATCCCCAAGGATGACCCCAGCTTAAACGACTAGCAATAGTGGAGAGGGTGCCTGAACTGGCTTACCCCAGTAATTAGATAAGTGAATAACCTAACTATCATCATAGAGCCTTTCTCCAGTAACTGATGGAAGCAGATGCAGAGATCCACAGCCAAACACCAGGCTGAGCTCCAGGAGTCCAGTTGAAGAGAGAGAAGAGGGATTCTTTGAGCAAGGGCATCAAGGTCATGATGGGGAAACCTACAGAGACAACCAAACCAGACTAGTGGGAACTCATGAAATTTAGACCAACAGCTGTGGAGCCTGCAGGGGACTGGACTAGGTCCTCTGCATATTGTAGCTTGATCTGCTTAAGGGGCCCCCTGGCAGTAGGATCAGAATCCATCCCTGGTGCATGAACAGGCTTTTTGGAGCCCACTACCTATGATGGGATACCTTGTACAGCTTTGAGGCAGGGGAAGGGGCTTCGACCTGCCTCTACTAAATGTACCTCCCCATGGGAGGCCTTACCTGCTTGTAGGAGGCAATGGGAGGTAAGTAGGGAGGGGGAGGCTGAAAGGGTGGGAAGAGGGAAGAGGGGGATCTTTGATTGGTATGTAAAATGAATTAAAAAAATTCTTAATAGAAAAAATAAAGGGAAAATAAAAGAAGAACTGGGCAGGAATCCTAAGCAGAAAAAAAGATTCTAAAGGGGCAATGCTTGCCACAACTGTGGGAAACCTGGACGCCAGAGAAGGACTCTATTCAGTGGAATTCTAAAAAGCAGGGATTTTCCACCCCTGTAGAGAGAGAAATCACTGCTGGGATGGTGGCCCACCCCACAAAGGGAGAAAGCACTGTACAAGATGGCTTCCCTTAAACAGTGAAGCTGCCTGAGATTTCCCAGTGAGAGCCCCACTCAAGAGACTGAAGATTGCCGGGCGGTGGTGGCGCACGCCTTTAATCCCAGCACTCGGGAGGCAGAGCCAGGCGGATCTCTCTGAGTTCCAGGAAAAGGCGCAAAGCTACACAGAGAAACCCTGTCTCGAAAAAAAAAAAAAAAAAAAAAATTAAGAGACTGAAGATAACAACCAAGACCTCAGCTAACTCTTGACAGATACAAATGCTAATTTTGTTTTCAATACTGGGCCTTTGTTCTCTGCCTTTGTCAACCATCCAGGACCACTTCCTTACTAAATGAACTTGTACTAACCAGTCACAATGCCCAAGAGCCAAAGGAGTTATTGTCATCGGCCCCAGCTTTAGGAATTGCTCCTCATGTAGCCTAATGACAAGGCATAGTTTACCTCAGCTAAAAGCTCCAGCTGGATTCTATAACTAAGATAAAGAGGATGTACAGACCATAACAGCTTGTAGAAATGCTCTGAGGCTATGTAGCTGGCTCTGAAACTCTTCCCCAGTACTTAACATATGCCCAACTTGTACAGAAGTAGAAAAAGAATAAGGCCCCACTAAGATTATAGACTACCTAGAAATGGCTGGTGGACTCCAGCGGTAACCCCAAGCAGATCAATGGGGAATTATTAAATGACCTCATGACTCAAGGCACCTTACAAGAGACCAGTATTCTAGCCACTCATATGTTTGTGGAGAAAGGACCTGTGATGGCTAATCTTGATCATCTATTTAATGGGATTCCACATCACCTTGGAAACACCTTTGAGGCTTAACTTAGTTGGGAAGATCCACCGTAAAGTGTTGGCAGTGTGATTCCATGGGCTGGGGGCCCAGACTGAGTGAGGAGGAAGCAAGTTGAGCAGAAGCTTTCATGCCTGATTATGGGCGTAGTGGGACCAGCTACATTACATTCTCACTACCGTGCCTTCCCTGCCTTGGTGGACTACATCCTGTCAACGTGGAGCCAAAACAAACTCTCCCTCCATTAAGTCACTCTTTGTAAGGTATTTGGTCTCAGCAATGAGAAAAATAACTAATGTAGGACCATGAAGTCCTTAGTAAAAACAAAAACAAGCAAAACTAGTAGCCATTCTCTGCTTTGTGTCCAAAATAACCCAGGAGGTAGGCCTAAGCCACTACCTTTCCTTAATCTTCACAAAGGATGAGCACACCCCAAGAAAAAGATCAATGGTTAGATTTACTCAAACACATTCCTGTGAAGGGTATAGATAGTTCCTGATGTTTGCTGATACCCTCTCAGGATGATAGAATCCTACTCCATCCTGACTGAAAAAGCTCCAAGTTATTCTCAAGGATCAGATCTCTCCATAAACTCAAGAGCATCTTGAAGACAAGGCCACTTACATAAGTAAACTGTCAAAAACATTTAAAATATCTCTTCAAAGACTCAGCTTCCTAAGTGCAAAGATAAATCCTCAGTCTATCAATAGATATAGCATTAATTCACTTAATTTGGTTTGTTCTGTTGTCTTTCTGTTGGGTGCTATTGGTACATTACATGCTCGGTTGTTACCACCTCACACTATTTACTGTTTACTCTATTCCACCATTGAATTCCTTCTTGGAATTGGTTCTTTAACCATCAATGTTTTGTTTACAGCTTGAGAGAATCTCACTCATAAATTCAAAAGTTAAGATGATAAGGACAACTATACAACAAAATCAATGGCTCCTGATACCCTGGCAGCAGCACAGAGGGAACCTAGGCCATTACTGAAGTAGAGAGAAAACAGAGACAGAAAGAGATAATAATTGAGGCAATACATCCTAAATCCTCTAAGATCCACATACCAAATTTAATCTCTGTTTGATTCTGCATTAAGTTTTAATAATTTACTAATGTCGTAGGTATTATGTGACTTCTGCTAATTTGGTTAATAATCTGATTTCTTGATACTGATATTGGAATCAAACATAAAAACCTGCTGTGTGCTAGATTTGGATGTGTGGTGTGATGTACTAAGAAGTAGCATCTCCTCTTCCACATTCCCATGTCACAGTTTGATCTCCACACTCAGACCCTCTCATTACATCAGACAGGTTGAGACTTTTGACCCCTGGATAGACAGGGTCTATATCCCTGTCCAAAGTAGTAACAGCAACAACAAATGAATCTACAGCCATCATCAACCCTTAAGATTAAGGGACCAAAGTGTCAGAGATGGAAACTGAGGCAGGAGAGAAAGACAAAGAAGAGGAAGAGGACATGGGAAGGGAAAGGAGTCCCTTACTCCAGAGTCTGGTATGCTGCTTGCTGGCCCAGAGTCAAAAATTCCACCAAAGTAAGAATTATTGGGATATTTGCCTACATAGAGACTATTATTTTTATAAAGAGATATGGCAAATAAGAGGGTTAAAATAGCAGTGGACCATGCTCAAGGCCTGAGGGTATATGATCTTGTTGAGTATGACCTAACGCCTTTCCCAGATGTTTTCTAGAAATCTCACCAAGAAGACTAAACTTTTGTTGACCATATAAAAACAAATCTTACCTTGTGTCCCCACTAATGCATGGTTGTACCTTAGCAACTATTCTCTTCTGCAACACACATCAAAAACCACACCAAGGCCTCACTTAAGCTTCTCAGTAACTCTGAGACATAGCTTCAGACCCACCACACTCTTGGGGGTGTTCTCTCCATTTCCTAAGTGCCTCTCTAGTAACCCCATGCTTACATCTATATTTAAATCTCTTCTTAGTAAGCTCCAATTCCACTTTTAAAACAAAAGAATGGCAGGAGTTCATGGATGGAGAGATTTCTAAGAGAATAATGTATGTGTGTATTTATGCACATAAACACACATATCTTTATATATAGCAAGTTCTCGTTTAGAAGCTCTTCAGAAATCATGAGCTCTAGCTCTACTGCAGTGATTTAGAAACCGAGCCAAGAAAGAAGAAATTTGCCAAGAGTTGGTAGAGGCAGAGCTAGGTCTGAACCCAGGTCTTAATCTAAGTCTGCTACAGCTATACACATGTGTGCATGTGTGATACACACATACACACACGTAGTACATTTCTCTTTCCACTTCAGGCTGCCTCTAGTCCCTACTTAAAATCATGAGTGGTAGGCCAGACATGATGGTGCACACCTTTAACCTTAGAACTTAGGAGGCTGAAGCTGGCCAATCACTGTGAGTTCAAGGCCAGTCTGGTCTACATAATGAGTTCCAGAACAGCTGGAACTATCTATATAGTGAGATTCTGTCTCAAAAGAAGAAGGAGGAGGACAGGAGGAGGAGGAGAAGAAAAGGAAAGGAAAGAAGGAAGGAAGGAAGGAAGGAAGGAAGGAAGGAAGGAAGGAAGGAAGGAAGGAAGGAAAGAAGGAAAAGGAAATCGTAAGTGATAGTATGTATAAGTATCCTTGAAGCGTCTCTTGAGAAGAATATTCTAAAGAGACCATTTATTTGAGGAAGCACCAGTTTTCTCCCCAGAGCAATGATAACCTTACATCAGATAGCAACTGAATGTGATAAGGAAGTCGGACAAAGCAAAAACCTGCTTCAGCTGGCAGACAAAGAGGGAAGAGCTGCTGTAGAGGGGTAAGTGAGGGTATGCGTTATTCAGCCTTATCCTTCTCAGTGTAGAGGGTACAACCTCCTTTCCTCCCCAACCCAATTTGTTAGTAGAGTAAACGTCCTCTTAGAGCCAGGCATTGGTGGTGCATGCCTTTAATCCCAACACCCAGGAGGCAGAGCCAGGCGGGTCTGTGAGTTCGAGGCCAGCCTGGTCTACAGAGCAAGATCCAGGACAGGCACCAAAACTACACAGAGAAACTCTGTCTTGAAAAACAAAAACAAAACAAAAAACAAACAAAAAGAACTTATGCTATTTTCTGTACTGTAAAGTGCATTTTAAAACTAAACTCCTTAGCTATGATGATGATAATGACCTGCTCCTGTATCTCTACCAACACCTAACCTAAGGCCAGGCACACAGTGAGTTCACGACTGACGCTTGTGAAATAACTGAGCTTATGTGATGGTTGGTAAATGAAGCATTGGCACAGTGGAAGCAAAGCAATGGGGTGGGGGGCATAGCTGACTGCCTCGGGAAGGTGGAAAAGCTTCACAGAGGTGGACAACTGAATGAGCTCTGAACAAATAAGTAGTCAGTCAGTAAAGGAAAATTCATCATTTCAACAGCAAAGAGCATTGGCTGGCAACTCACGAAACACGAAATCCAAAAGGTCATGGTGCATGTATGATAAGAAGTATTCATGGCGCATGTATGATAAGAGGTATTCAACATCACTAACAATCAGAAAAGTGAAATCTATACCATAGGTAGTGCATGGGAATACAAACTGAAAGTGTGTTTTGGGAAATGCTATTCGGTAATATGTATCTAAATGATAAGTGAGCTATTTTCTTGATTTTTTTTTCTATTTATGTTATGAGAGTAAAAGACATATCTTTATTTTTCCTGAATAATGTGTTTGTGACTCTATCACAAAATATTGTGATTTTAGGCTGGACATAGTGGTACATGTATGTAATCCCAGCACTTAGAAGGCAGATCTCTAAGTTTGAGACCAGATCTACAGAGTGAGTTCCAGGACAGGCTCCAAAGCTACACAGAGAAACCCTGTCTCAAAAAACAACCAACCAACCAACCAACCAAACAAACAAACAAAAAACAAAACAAAAAAGTGTGTGGCTGGGCAGTGGTGGAACATACCCTTAGTCCCCAGCACTCAGGAGGGAGAGGCAAGAAGATCTCTGTAAGTTCAAGGTCAGCCTGGACTACAAAGGAAGTTCAAGGACAGCCAGGGCTGTTACACAGAGAAACCCTGTCTTTCAAAAAAAAAAAAAAAAAAAAAGAAAAAAAAAGAAAAGAAAATGTGTGTGCTTGCATATAGGCTTGCATGTATATAACTGCGTGGAGAAAATGCACTGTAGATTCCGTGAATCACAGTGATCATCTTTCTCTTAGTGGGAGGAAGAGTAGGAGTGAGGAATAAAGGATTTCACTAAAAAAAGAAAAAGAAAAGAAAAGAAAAGAAAGAGATGAGACCCAATAATTTCCTTCGTCACTTCTGTGGTAGTCGCACCAAAAGTGCATCATTTAAATATAACCCTGAGAAGATGGTCAAAGATTGTGCAAAACATTCACCAGTCTCTTCACAAGGAGCAGTGTCAGGCTGGGGATGTAGCCCACTCAGAGTATTGGCGCAGCAGGTGTGAGACCCTGAGTTCTATCCCTGGCACAGGAGGAGGAGGGGGAGGAATGGAAGGAAGAGAATGCAGGAGATAGGAAGAAGAGAGGAGTAAAGTGTCTGACGTCATGAGGCAGAGACTAACAGAGGAGCTGCACCACACTAAAGCACCCCAAGAGACATGATAAATAAACTGTATTGCCTGATCTGGGATTTTCCTTTGCTTTACACAGGATATTAGGGCAGTTAGAGCATTCAAGATGGCAGTACTGAATGCATGCTGCTCTCCTGGTTTCCACATTGTGCTATGAGGTGTAAGATGCCTTTGCTGTTTTCCCCCCTCGGATATGCACGCTGAAGTACCTGAGTTAAATGGGCACCATGTCTGAAACTGGATTGTTAAGTCTTGGAGTGAGAGGAGAACCCGGTAAGGAAATTGATAAGTGGGGGACTGTAGGTAAAGGGGCTGTAAGAATTTTTCTTCTGCTTTTGTAATTCTTCTTTCTAAGTCTGAAATTATATGGAAATATAAAATTAAAAGGGGAAACAAAGAATGGGTGAGATGGAGAAGGCAGGAGACTCTTCAGGCAATGAAACAGTGAGTAAAGGAAACCTGATAAGCACAAGAGTCTTCGCTTGTGGAGAAATGGTGGGTGGCTCTGAACGTCCAGACCATACTGTGGTGTCGGGGAGGAGGGTTAAGAAGCAGCTGACTCAAGGTGGACACACTTGCCCGCCATCTAGACGTGCAAGTTGAGATAGGATACAGTCTCTGTAGCTACCCTCAAGCCCTGCAGGAAATGGCCAGAGGGCTTACCATGGCTCTGGTATTTCATTGTCAGTTTCATCCAGTGAGCCTGGAGTACAATCAGAAACCTTAGTGTCATGGATGAAAGGGACATCTAATCCAACACTCCCACCCCGTGCCCATTTTGCAAAAGGGGGAACTAAGATCCCAAATGCAGAAGGGATTTGCAAGTTCCTGGCTAGACTTAAGTCCTGTTCAAACTGGCTTCCAGTTTGCAATCCTCTAGCTTCTGCCATACCATGATCTCAAGGATACAGCGGACTACGAAGCTAGCAAGTGAGCAACAGAGTGTTATCTTTAAGTCTTGGTGTTTTTCATTTGCCCAAAATATAGACTTATTGTTTGTACAATTTTAAAATTAAGTGTAGGTGCCAATGTGATAGCAGCAGCAGTTATCACTTAAAGTCAATACGCTGCAGCTGGTAAGTGATAATCAATTTAGGCTCCTACATCTGAAGCAGCAATCAAGGTGATTCTCAGGAATTCTCAATGACATTGGTACCCATCTGGATTTGCTGAAAAAGTTTAACGCGCTTTTTTATTATTCATGATTTTGCAGTTCTTCAAATTGCAAGGTGATGGAGAGAGCATGCAATTTTCAACCAGACTATGAAATCTTCCTTGAAAATTTGGACATTCATATAGATAGATGGCTTTTAATTTTTCTTGGAGACTGAAATGTAAAAAATGCATATACCATAAATTAAGCTATATATATGATAATATTTTCATTACTACAAAATCCTAGGGATAAGGAACTAGTATGTCATGGACTCCATTCCTACCTGTTATTATTCCTAGTTGGAACTGTTTCCCTCAAAACGTAGGTCTGAAGAATTCAGTAATAAACATGAACTCATGAAACATCTGCCATTCTAGTATACACAAGAATGATTAGGGCTGGGGACGCAGCTCAGTGGGAGAGTATTTTTGCTTATCTTACCCGAGGTGCTGGATTCAATGCTCAGCACCCCTCTCCCCAAAATAAGAATCATGAGAATAAATAATCTTGGAGCATGTCATCAGTAGTATATTGCAAAACTGAATATGTCATACATAGTCTCTTATTTTAAACAGAATGGGAAGAGATCTTCACCAACCCCACATCTGACAGAGGGCTGATCTCCAAAATACATAAAGAATTCAAGAAACTAGACATCAAAATAATGAACAATCCAATTTAACAAATGGGCTGTAGAGCTAAACAGAAAACTCTCAACAGAAGAATCTCAAATGGCTGAAAGACATTTAAGGAATTGCTCAACATCCTTAGTCATCAGGGAAATGCAAATCAAAACGACTCTGAGGTACCATCTTACACCTGTCAGAATGGCTAAGATCAAAAACACTGCAGACAGCTTATGTTGGAGAGGATGTGGAGCAAGGGGAACACTCCTCCACTGTTGGTGGGAGTGCAAACTTGTACAGCCACTTTGGAAATCAGTATGGTGTTTTCTCAGAAAATTGGGAATCAATCTTCCTCAAGACCCAGCTATACCACTCTTGGGCATATACCCAAGGCATGCTTAATCATACCACAAGGACACATGCTCAATTATGTTCATATCAGCATTATTCATAATAGCCAGAACCTGGAAACAATCTAAATGTACCTCAACCAAACAATGGATTAAGAAAATGTGATACATATACACAATGGAGTACTATTCAGCAGAGAAAAACAATGACATCCTGAAATTTGCAGGCAAATGGATGGGACTAGAAAGTATTATCCTGAGTAAGGTAACCCAGATTCAGAAGGACAAACATGGTATGTACCCACTCATAAGTGGATACTAGAAGTAAAGCAAAGGATAACCAGACTAAAACCCACAACTCCAGAGAAACTAGCTAACAAGGAAGACCTAAAGAGGGACACATGGATCGCCCTGGGAAGGGGAAATAGATGAGATCTCCCTGAAATATTCTCATATTTGTGGCTGGTTTTATGTCAATGTGACACAAGCTAAAGTCAGCTGAGAAGAGGGACCCTCAATTAAGAAAATGCCTCCATAGGATCCACAGGATGGGGCTATAGGCAAGCCTGCACAGCATTTTCTTAAATAATGATTGAGGGAGGAGGGCCCAGCCCACTGTGGGTGGTGTCATCCCTGGGCTGGTGGTCCTGGGTTCTATAAGAAAGCAGGTTGAGCAAGCCATGGGGGAGCAAACCAGTAAGTAGCACCCCTCCATGGCCTCTGCATTAGCTTCTGCCTCCAGGTTCCTGCCCTGTTTGAGTTCCTACCCTCACTGCTTTGGGGGATGAACTGCTATATGAAACTGTGAGTGAATGAACCCTTTCCTCCCTAAGTTGCTTTTGGTCATGGTGTTTCATCACAATAGTAACCCTAACTAAGATATATATGATATTGAAATCACCACTGCAGTCTTACATTTAATGAACATACCACTTTTTACCATTTTGCTTTTGACCTGTATTTAGATAAAAGCCATAGGCCTAACGACAGATGATTCTGCATTCCTTAAAAATAAAGATGACAATGATTGAGAGGAAATCCACAAGCATGCATACAGTGAGTCACTTTATAGTGTGTAATTCGGGGCTCTTACTGCTTTCAGACTTCTGTGAAGCACTGCCACCACTGCTTTTCAACTTTCTGTCAGCCTCTCCCTCTCCTCCCACAGGACATTCCATATTTTATTTTTTTTTTATTTTTTATTTTTTATTTTTTTGGTTTTTCGAGACAGGGTTTCTCTGTGTAGCTTTGCGCCTCTCCTGGAACTCACTTGGTAGCCCAGGCTGGCCTTGAACTCACAGAGATCCACCTGGCTCTGCCTCCCGAGTGCTGGGACTAAAGGCGTGCGCCACCACCGCCCGGCGACATTCCATATTTTACTTAACATTATTATCTCCAGTTCCATCTATGTTGCTGCAAAAGACAGAATTTTGTCCTTTTTGTGGCTGAATACAATTTCCCTGTGTATTTATACACGATTTTCTACATTTTCTATTATTTTCTACATTTTCTTCATCCCCTGCCAGGATTCAACAGGATATAGCCATCTGGTCATAAGCAGCATCTTGCCCATCAGGTGACTGGCTCTCATTCTAAACCTCACGGGATAAAGCAAGCCGCTAGTACAGTCAGATGAACATTTGGTGCTATTGACCAACACCTGGACTGTTTCTTAAATGGCTCTTGACATGTTAATAATTTTCCAAGACAGCCTAGATACAGGGGCTAGAGAGATGGCTTAGCAGCTAAGAGCACTTAGTTCCTGCAGAGGATCCAGGATCAGTCCCTAGCACCCACACAGCAGCTCACAACTGCCCATAGTTCCAGATCTAGGGGATGTGAAGACTTTTTTTGGCCTCCAATGAAACTGCATGCATGTGGTACACATACATGCTCTGGAATAATCCCTTTGTCCACTGTAAAGATTTGTCACTCTAATTGATTCCACCTCCTTTGGGATTGTGGGTTATATGGAACTTCTGTATTTACTTACTTATTTATTTATTTATTTATTTATTTATTTATTTATTTATTTATTTACTTACTTACTTACTTACTTACAGATAGATAGATAGATAGATAGATAGATAGATAGATAGATAGATAGATAGATTGAGACAAGGTCTTGGTAAGTAGCCCAGGCCAGATTGGAACTTGCAATGTAGCCCAGACTGGCCTTGAATTTGTGATTCCCCTGCCTCAGCCTCCCTTGAGATTACAAGTGTGTGCCTTCCACTATTCTTAATTTTTTGAGGAATCTCTGCATTTTTTCTATAATAGCTATTTTAATGTACGTGCCCATCAACAGTATGTAAGAATTTTTTTTTTCTTTTTTTCCCTTTCTTCTTCCTTTTTTTTTTTTGGTGTGTGTGTGTGTGTGTGTGTGTGTGTGTGTGTGTGTGTGTGTGTGTGTACAAATGCCCTGATGCATATGTGGAGGTCAGAAGACAACCTGTGGGTTATGGGTCTCTCCTTCTACCATGTGAGTTCTAAAGATTGAATTCAGTTCGGGTTCATCAGGCTTAGCAGCAAGTGACTTACCTTCAGACCCATCTCACTGGCCCTCCACTACATTATTTTAAGATTTTTTAATTGTTTTGTTTTTCAAGACAGGGTTTCTCTGTGTAGCCCTGGCTATCCTGGAACTTGTTCTCTAGACCAGGCTGGTCTTGAACTCAGATATCTGCCTGTCTCTGTCTCCTAAGTGCTGGGATTGAGAGTGTTAGCCACCACACTTGGCCCTTAAATATTTTTAAATTATTTTATGTATATGGGTTCACTGCAGGTATGTCTGTGTACCACATACATACTTGATGCTCACACAAGCTAAAAGAGGGCATCAGATCCTCCATTGCTGGAGGTACAGATGGTTGTGAGACACCATATGGATCTAGGAACTGAATCTAGGCTCTTTGGGAGAGCAACCAGTGCTCTTAACTGCTAAGCCATCTCTCCAGGCCCCTATTCACCTGATTTTTAAAGACAGTCTCTCAATGAACCTAGAACTCACTATTCTGCTAGACTGGCTGTTCAGTAAGCCTAGGGATCCTCCTGTCTGCCTCCCCTGCCCGGGATTACAGGTGTGCATTGCTATATGTGGCTTTTCTGTGTGTTGGGAGTCAAACTCAGGACTTCATGATTGTGTAGCAATTATCTTTCCCACTGAGCCATCTCCCCAGCCCCAAAGGTTTTTCTTTCTATACATCTTTGCTAGAATCTGTCAGATTTGTCTTTTTAATTACCATTCTAACTAGGATCAAACACCACTTTTTGAAGAGACTATTCTTTCTCCATTGACTCGGCATGATACCATTGTGAAAATTAATTAATCCTATGTGTGTAGGTTTACTTCTGTACTCTCAATTCTATTCTGTTAAATGTATGTCTATATTTATTTGTGTATCCTATGACAGTACCATGCTGTTTTGACTACTATAGCTTTTGTAGTAAGTTTTATCAGGAAATAGGAGTCCATCAACTTAGAATTTCTTTTTTAATATTGCTTTGGCTTTTTGGAGCTCTATTCAATTCCATGGGAATTTGAGCATCCATCTTTGAATTTGAGTTCCATCTGTGTAGATTTCACTGGCATTTACTCTAGATAACATTAAGGTTTTTTTTTTTTTTTGAAAAAAAAATGTAATTTCCACATAGTTAGATCCTCTTTAAATTCCCTCAGCAGTTTTATAGTTTTCAGTATATATAATTTTCTTAGTCTTTATTCCTAGACATGGAGGGTATATATCAATATTATAGTGCATGCTTAGCAAATGCAAGACCCTGAGTCTGTGCCTGTGGGGTGTGTGTGTGTGTGTGTGAAAATTCTTTTGGTTGCCATTTTAAGTGGAAAATTTTAAATTTTCCTTTTTTGTTGGTCCTTAATGGTGTATAGAAACACAGTGGTGTTAGTGTTGCCCTCATTCCCTGCAATTTGGTTAGTTCACATATTCGCTCTAGTGTATTTGTAACATGTTCCTTGGGAATATATATAAATATATATATATATAAATCATGTCACCTGCAACTGTAGATAGTTTACTTTTCTTTGGAAATTTGGGTGACAGGTTTTTTTGTTTTTTGTTTTTTTTTCTTGCCAAATTGCTCTGGCTAGGACTTCCAGTAAAATGCTAAGCAGTGGAGATAAGAGCGGCCACCCTTGATTTGTTTTGCTCCTGGGGGAAAGCTCTCCATCTTTCACTATTGAGTATGATGTTAGCCATGGGTTTCTCCTGAATGCTCTTTGTTATGCTAACAAAATTCCTTTGATGCCTAGTTTGCTGAAATTTTTTTTTTATCATGAAAGGATAATGTAATGAATTTTGTTAAATGCCTTCCTGGGTCTATTGAGATGGTTCTGTGGCTTCCCCTCCTTCTATTAATATTGTGTATTACATCAATTGTTTCCCATGTTGAACCGCTCTTCCCTTCCTAGAGTAAATCCCATTAGTCATGGCGTATAATCCTTTTAGTTTGCTGTGGGATTTGGTCTTCTAGTATTTTGTTCAGGATTTTCCTGTCTATATTCATAAAGAATATTGGTCTGTCATCTTCTTTTCATTCAGTATATTAGTTTTGGGCCTCAGTATCAAAGAATGCTCATAAAATATGTCTTCAATATTTTGGCAAGACTTTGAGTGGAGCTGGTGTTAATTTTTCTCCAAGTGTTCGGTAGACTTCACCAGTGGAATCAACTGGTCTTGGAGCTTTACTTATTGGAAGATTAGTTTTTAAATTAGTAATTCAGTGTGTTTAGTTGTTATAGACTTTCAATAGTTTCCTTTTTTTTCTTGTGTCAGTCTTGGTAATTTTTGTTTCTAAGAATTTATCCATTTTTAGCCATGTTAGTTTATCTGTCGCTGTGCAATTAATTGTCTAGAGTACTTTCTTATAATCTTTAATTTACATAAATTCAATAGTAATTTCTCCACTTTCGATTCAGATTTTAGTTATTTACCTCTTCTTTCTTTTCTTCTAGGTCAGTTTCAATTTTTGTCAATTTTGTTGAAAGTGCAAGGTTGGGAAAATTCATTTCACACAAATAGTAACAAAAAGAGAGCTGGTTGGCTGTATGAATATCAGACGAAATCAACTTAAAATAAAAACTTGTGCTTCTTACCCTCTTTCCACCATCTTTCTGTGCCCTTACCATGGTGCAAATGAATGTCCTGGCAGATGCTCTCAAGAGCATCAACAATGCCAAGAAGAGAGGCAAACGCCATGTCTTCATCAGGCCCTGCTCCAAAGTCATCATTCAATTCCTAAATATGATGATGGTGACATTGGTGAATTTGAAATCATTGATGATCACAGAGCTGGTAAAATTACTGTGAACCTCAGAGGCAGGTTGAACAAGTGTGAAGTGATCAGCCCTAGATTCAATTTGCAACTCAAAGACCTAGAAAAAATGGCCAAACAGTCTGCTCCCATCCTGTTAGTTTGGCTTCATGTACTGACAACCTCAGTTGGCTTCATAGACCATGAAGAAACAAGACGAAAACACACAGGAGGGGAAATCCCGGGATTCTTTTTCTAGAGATATAAACACATAAATAAAAAGCCTGCATGGACTGTTAAAATAAAAATAAGAGCCAGGTGTGGTGGTACAAGCCTCTAATCCCAGAACTCAAAAGGCAGGCAGATCTCTGTGAGTTCCAGGCCAGCCTGGTGTACAAAGCAAGCTCCAGGACAGCTAGGGCTGCTGCACAGAGAAACCCTGTCTCCAAAAACCCAAAATAAATAAATAAATAAGATTTAAAAATTAAAATTAAAATTTAGTACTATGAATAAGGACATGACATATTGCTAAAAGAGCCAACTGATGAAAATGAGACAATTATATCCACCAAACAGTGGAGCCCTCCAAAACATGAGGCGAATGTTGACGGGTTTAAAGAGAAACATTCTGCAACACCCCATGACGATAATTAGTTCATATAGCAATTTGACTAAGCTGTAGGCATCCAGATATTTGGTCAATGATCCTGGATGCATCTACAATGATGTTCTGGGGAGAGATTAACTTTGAGTTGGGAGAAGAGGAAAAGCAGGTTGCACTCCCTAATGTGTGTAGTCCTCATCCAGCAGGCCACATGTGAACAGTGCCTCTGTGAAGAGCATGTCAGGTTTTCCTCCATCCTGCCGATCTTTCTTTGAATTTCTGAGTCTAACCACTTATGTTTAAAATGATCACTGACAATGCAGAATCTTCTGCCATTTCCAAGTTTGTTTTCTCTATTCTGCTGACTTTCTTGTTTCCCCATCCCTCCAACACTTGTTTTGTTTTGTAAAGAGTACTGTTTTTGACTCCTGTTTAGTTTGTGCCGTGCATGCAGAGGCCCTGATTGCAATCCACCCGATACATGGAGGCCGAGTGTCCTGCTGAACCAGAGCTTCTGTTTCTGTTAGTCTTCCCAGTCAGCTTGCTGACCCCTCTCTTTGCTTTTGTTTGTTTAGGAATGTCTTATTCTTCCTCCATGGATTTTGAAGGATAGTTGTGCTAGGTATAGAATTCTTGGTTAATAGTTTGTGTCTTCTTGTCACCTTAAATATATTGTCTGATATAAATATATAATCCCTTCTGGACCTCAATGGTTTCTGATAAGTAATCAGCTATGAACCACACTGAAGATCCCTTGTATGTGATAAATTAGTTCTCAATTGGTCCTTTCAGGTTCTCTTTGTCTTTGACAATCTTATTATAATTGCCTTGGTGTGGGGCCCTTTGAATTTACCTTTTTGAACTTCTTAGATATGTATGTTAATGTCTTTCACCAAAATCTAGGACTATTTTGATGATCATTTATGTATTCTTTCTCTTTCTCTCTCTCTTCTTTTGGAGCTCATTTATGTCTACATTAATGTAGTAGATGCTGGGCTGGAGAGATGGCTCAGAGGTTAAGAGAACTAACTGCTCTTCCAGAGGTCCTGAGTTCAATTCCCAGCAACCACATGGTGGCTCACAACCATCCGTAATGGGATCTGGTGCCCTCTTCTGGCCTGTAGTCATACATGTTGTATACATAATAAATAAATAAATCTTAAAAAAAAAAATGTAGTAGATGCTGTCCCCTATGGTTTTGTTCATTTTCTTTACCTCTTTTCTTTCTGCTCCTCAGATTGGGTGATTTCAGTAACCTACCTTCAACTTCCCTAATTATGTCTCCTGCCTTCTAACATCAGCCATTGGACTCCCTCTAGAGCTATACTTTTCAGCTCCAGATTTTCTATTTTGTTCTCTCTATGCAGTTCCTGCCCTTTTATTGACCCCCTTTCTAGTTCCTACATTGTTTCCCTGGCTACCCTTAGCATGATGTGATTTTCCAATAGGTTCTTTGAGCACATTTAAGACAGTTCAGCTCAAGTCTTGGCCTAGTGTTGTATGTTGAGTTATATGCCCCGCCCCCAGTCTCCAAGGCCTCAGCATGTGACTTTATTAGGACATAAGATTTGAGGAATGTAACTAGTTGAGATGAATTCCTTAGGACAGGCCATAATCAATCCAAGATGAGTAGAGTTCTTGTAAAAAGGGGAACTTGGACGCAGAGGTACACACAGGGGGACACCTTGTGAAGATGAAGGCAAACATTGGATGATGAATCTATGCCATGGATTGCTAGCAATGTGGTAAAAAGACACAGATTCTCTCTTAAAGCTCCTAAGAGAAACCAGGCCTGCTGACAGTTAGACCTGACAGTGACAATGTTGGGAAAACTGAGCTACCCTTGATATCTCTATGTAAGTCAGGCTGGCCCTGTACTTCTGTTCCACTTCTCTCCATCTCCAGCTGACCTGATTGTCTCCATCACTAATGTAATGAAATTGTAGGCCACCGCATCTAGTACCTTGCTACAAATATGTATTCATGCTTTAACTGAAAAACAAAAAAGTCTAATCAGAGTCCAGTAAGATGACTCAGTAGATAAAGGTACTTGTCACCAGGACTGATGACCTGAGTTTCATCCTCTGGACCCATGTGGTAGGAGGAGAGAATTGACTCCCTCAATTTGACCTCAGACTTCCTCCACATGTGCCCCACAGTACACACAGACACATACACACACACCCCAATCAATGTAATAAAATACTGATTGATACTTAAATGTTGGATATATATATCAGAGGAAAACCAAAAAAAAAAATCTATCCAAATGAACTGTCATTGGTATTGTGCTGTGGGATGGTCTGTATGTCAAATGTGTTGCTGATTGGTCAATGAATAAATCACTGATTGGCAGTGGCCAGGCAGGAAGTATAGGCGGGACTAACAGGGAGGAGAATTGAGAGAACAGGAAGCTGGGTGAGGGAGACACTGCCAGCCGCCATCAGGACAAGGAAGATGTAAAGTACCGGTAAGCCACAAGCCACGTGGCAAGGTATAGATTAATAGAAATGGATTAATTTAAGCTGTAAGAACAGCTAGCAAGAAGCCTGTCACGGCCATACAGTTTGTAACCAATATAAGTCTCTGTGTTTACTTGGTCGGGTTTGAGTGGCTTGGGACTGGCGGGTGAGAGAGATTTGTCCTGACTGTGGGCCAGGCAGGAAAACTCTAGCTACAGTATTGCTGTACTGTGGGGCCCACAATGTTTGTTAAAATATTAGAAAACTTGGTTTTCAATCCTGGACTTTGTGTTTTCACTACCTCTCCAGATCCACTCTCTTTTATCTATGAGGGCTTATTTCTATAGATTGCATCAAGAGCTTTATTGTCTTCCAGTTTTTGGTTGTTGTTGGCCAACAGGAGGCATGGGCTGGATTTAGGTGATTAGGAAGGGAGTGAGGTTGGGTTCTTAGTCCATTGACTCCCTCTCTGCTGAGTTTTCATGAGTTGATTGTATTCGTTTATGATCACTGCTCCTGTGAGATAACTTTTGCATATGACCACTCTTTTTCTTCCTTGTTCCTTTAGATTTAAAGTTGGTAAAGTTTCCCTGCAACCACTAGCCTTGAATTACACCATCATGTTGTCTCCTCCTGAACCCTACACACTGCTTCATACCTTTATTAAACTCTCTTCAGTCAGTCATTTAGAGTATGTCATCTCTTTCCTGCTGGTACTCCAATGAAAAGGTCTACTACTTAGGGTGAGTATATCTCTCTGGACTGAAGCTAGTCAGCAGCAGTCCAGTTAGCCTCCAAAGTCAAGAATTTTATCAGTCACTTTGCAAGTTTTTTTTTTCCCTTGGCTTTTAAACATCCAGAAGTCCTTTGTTGGTTGTAGGGAAATGTCTTAGTGTTCTATTGCTGTGAAGAGAAATCATGATCATTTTTTTTCTTATAAAGGAAAGCATTTAATTGGGACTTGCTTACAGTTTCAGAGGCTTGGTGGGAAGCATGGTGGAAGCATGGCTCAGGCAGATATGCTGCAGGAGTAGTAGCTGAGAGTTCTACATCAGGATCTGCAGCCAGCAGAAAGAGAGAGAGCCCCTGGGCCTGGCTTGGGCTTTTGAAACCTCAAAGCCCACTCCTCGTGACATATTTCCTCCAACAAGGCCACACCTACTCCAAAAATAATGCCACTCCCTAAGCATTTAAATATATGAGCCAATAGGGGCCATTCTTATTTAAACCACCACACGGCAGGAGGAGTTTGGTGAGAGATTGGACCTGCCCAAACCATCAGTCTTTTTTTTTTTAATCCAAATCAGAATCACTGAATTAAAGATTTGGAATTGAATTTCAAATGGAAAATTAAAAAAGAAAAAAAACCTCTCCACATCTTTGTTTCTTATTCATTGCCAATGTTCTGGTTCTTGGTCATCTTCTTGTTAATAAATGAAGTACCTGGGACAGGCTACTAAAAAAAGAAAAAACAAAACAAACAAACAAACAAAAACAACACAAGAGGTTTATATTAGCTCAGGGTCCTGGAGGTTTTGAGGCTTGAAAATGGTGATGACTGTCTCACTGGCAGAGTCTCAAGGCATTAAATGGTATCACATGGCAATAGAGAGGGACCTTTATATATCTGTATGATCTTCTCCTTCTTCTCATAAGACCACCAGGAGTTATAATTCAGTGAAAGAACACTTGCTTAGCATGTGTGGCACCCTGACACATACACACACACACACACACACACACACACACACACACACACCCTAATCTAAGGGATAGACATATTATCTGGGTAGAATGCCCACTTAACATGCAGAAAGCAATGAGTTAGATTTCTCTTGCACATAAAACCCTGTATTGGGGCACATGCCTATAATCTCAGCACTTAGGAAGAGGATGCAGGAGGATCAGCTCAAGGCTGTCCTTATCCACATAATGAGCTCAGAACTAGCCTAGAATTCATGAGACCCTGCCTCGGGAGGCAGAATTGGGAAGATTCTGTCAGAATCTAATTACCACAGTCAGATTAAGTATTCTACCTTCTTTATACTATTAACGCAAAGACTTGTAGGATTCAGTTTCCTGCCCCCAAATTCTGCAGGACAGACTCAGACTCTGGTACCAGAGTTCGCTCCTGGCAATGACATCTACCCTCTGGGACTTGAGGCTACTGAGAATTTGATCCCACCCCACCTCTTGTCCTGTAATACCTCTACCCTAAAGCCTTCATGGACTCAGCTTCTCTTGACCTGGGGAAACACACAGGCATGAGCAACATTTCCATATTTGTTCCCTAGGGTTGCTGAAGCAAATTACCCACAACTAGGTGACTTTCAAACGATGTGCTTTCTTGTCGTTCTGGAGTCTGGAAGTCCACATCAAGATGCTGGCAGGTCCACACTCTCTTTAATGGGCTCCAGGGAAGAGTCCTTCCTCGCAGCATGCGTGTAGAAGTCAGAGGACAACTTGCAGGAGTCAGTTCTCTCAATCTGCCATGTGGGTCCTGCAGTTAACCTCAGGCCGGCAGGCTTGGCAGCAGATGCCCTTACCTGCTGAACCTCCTCCATCATTTTCTAGAACATCTCTACTTTCCTGATTGATTGCAAATCTGGGAAGAAATACTTCTACCTATAAGAAGACTTTTTAGGAGCCAGTGAGGTGACTTAGCAGTAAGGTCACTTGCTGCACAAGCCTGACAACTGGAGACTCATGACAGGAGAGAAGGGACTCCCAAAAGTTGTCCTCTGACCGCCACATGCACACACACAACACACTTTAAAAATGTTTTAAGATCATAGTTCATCCTTTTCCCCAAGAAAGCAATAGATAAGAGGTTAAGTAGAGGCCTAAGACTTGAGCCAGAACTCCAAGGACAGGACGATGGAGCTCAGTGTGACTGGATTTTGTGTGTGTGTAAACATCCAGGCCACTTCATCTCTATGAACATCAATTTCCTCATCTATAAAATGAGGATCTAGATTTAATAGTTGTTGAGGCAGTTCCCAATGAGCTTTCAAATTCTTTTAAAAATTACATTTATTTAATGTGTGTGTGTGTGCATGTGTGTGTGTGTGTGTGTGTGTGTGTGTGTGTGTGTGTGTGTGTGGTGTGTACCTGTGGTTGCACATGTGACATTGCATAGGTGTGGAGATCAGAGGACAACCCTTGGAAGCTGGTTCCTTCCCTCTACCATGTGAGTCCCAGGGACAGAACACAGGTTATTAGACTTGGTGGCAAGTGCCTCTACCTGCTCAGCCATCTTGCTGGTCCAGAGCTCCCAAATTCTAAGGTTCTTCAACACATGCATCCAGTGCTAATACATCTCTCGGTTGCTTAGTTAACCTGCTTCCTCCGACTACTTATGCTTGAGATCCATCCGGGCTCCTTCTCGGTTGTTCTGCTCTTTGTAAGCTGCTTTGCTTATTTGAAGGCACCAGGAGGATCTCCTGGAGGATCTCCTGGACTTAATTCCAAGTGTCAAATGTAAAGGCTTCATATAAAACTCCATAATTGGATCCAGATGTTTCTCTTAATGCCATCCAATTTTCTTATCTATCCTTGATTCAAAGAATATCGCAGCGTTTCCTCTCAGAGAGAAACAAGTTACCATGGTCAGAGGGAGAAAGAAGGACTTGAGGCTTAGAGTCCTGCTGTGGACCACCTCCATCACCCCACCCGTGAACTTGGCTACGTTCCACCCCTCTGATCCATAGGAGGAGTCCATAGCAGTGACCCCTCGAGGGCTGGCATTCTGTCCTCTGAGTCTCTGAATGTACACACGCAGTTTCTCCGGTAACTGGCCCCGGCGCAGAGCTGGTGTTGGATGGTAAAGAGATCAGTCATAACGCCAGTTTCAGCACCACTGTGTTCCCACCTGCCACCCTCCTCTGACCTCTGATCTCAGGTCTAGTAACTGACATTTTTAAGTCGTGGTAAAAGATACACAACATGAATTTTTTTAACCAGATTTTTAAAGTACATTTACATTGTTGTGTAATCATCACTACACTCCATCTCCAGAACTTTTTCATCCAGACTAAAATTCTGTACCCATTAAACCATGAAGCCCCATCTGTCTGGTCACCTGCCCCTTGTAATAGCCCCCCTTCTACTTTAATCTACCTATCTTAGTATCTCATACCTATGTAATTATTCAACATGTGGCCGTTTGTGTGTGGCTTACTTCATTCAGCGTGTCATCAAGGTTCATCTATGATATAGCGTGTATTAGAATTAGAAAAGGACTCTTCTTGAGACAGCAGAACCTTTAAATTCCCTTCCAGTACTGAAATCCTTTACCTTTGGAGGAAGACATGTCTTCTTTGGTTTATTAAGAGTGAGAATAGTTCTCTTAGGACTGGGAAGTGAGTGTGGTCGGGTGCATTATGTGAAATTTCCAAATAATCAATAAAAATACTATGTTGAGGAAAGAAGAGCGAGAGCAGGATTTTCCAGCTTCTGTCTTTGTCCTCAGTCCCTTGTGATGTGACCTTTAGCGTTTCCTTGACCCTCTCCCACGGTTTTTCACTTAATAGGCGCCTACTTGAGTTTCTATTCTGTTATGGTCTTTAACTGAGTTTTGATAATCTGAAAGAATGAAACAGATCTACACGTACCCGTGAGAAGGGTGCTGAAACAGAAGTACTGTGGCGTTCGTGGGGTCACAAGAACGGCGAGTCTGGAAAGCACCAGAAGTGACTATCTGCATCTTGATGGGCAAGTGGGTGCTCTCTGGTGGAGCCAGATCAGTTGTGAAGCATCCTAGGTGCTGCCAGGGCAGTGGCACAGAGGCACGATCAGCCGTGTGTGTTGGGAAATTATGGGAGTGAGCTGTTCTGACTGGAGCCCAGTCTGCCTGCAGGAGAGGGAAAGCGCCTGAAAGAACAGCGACAGGAGACGCCAGAGGCAAAGGCTGTTGTGCTGGGTAAGGAAGCTGGTTTTCTCCTCAGGACAATCCAGGTCCATGGAAGGTTTTAAGAAGGGTACACGGTCAATCTCTGTATTGTGCATCTCTCTGCTGGCTCGTGTGAGGAGTGGAGTAAGAAGCCAGTTAGGAGACTCTTGCCTTAGTCTTCATTAGAGGTAACACAGCAAGGGATGAGTGAGAGCAGTCATGTGACTGAGCCAGCTATTCCTAGTTTATGAA
Organism: Peromyscus californicus insignis; assembly: GCF_007827085.1. Classification (NCBI taxonomy): domain Eukaryota; kingdom Metazoa; phylum Chordata; class Mammalia; order Rodentia; family Cricetidae; genus Peromyscus; species Peromyscus californicus. Next base: position 102,866,253 of record NW_026294573.1, read on the forward strand.
ACCTGCTTTTCGTATTTTTAGGAACTTTGAAAGCTGATTTCTAAACACAGGCATTGTTCACAATCAAATCATATAAACTTACCACCTAATAAATAGCATTTTTCAAGTGGTAGTAAATATTCAAAACTCATCCTTTCCTAATATTATACTATTATTTTTCTCTATGTTGTGTTACTGAGGATCTGATGTGACCTGATTTTTAAATGTTCCCCACAGGTTCATATTTCAAATACTTGTTCCCCGGCTGGTGGCACTGTCTTGGGAGGCTGGGATCACTCACTGAGCCTGGAGCTCACCTTGCTGGCTAGATGGGTTGACTGGATCCACCCGTGCCAACCTTCGGGGCTGGGATTACAGGTGGGTGTTGAGGAGCCAAACTCAAATCCTCACACTTACGTAGTAAGTACTCTACCTGCTGAATCATCTCACTAGCTCCAAGAGCTGCTTAAAGTCACAGCATTACACACACATACACACACACACACACACACACACACACACACACACACACACGAGCACTGAGAGTCCACTATCAGATGTTTATAGACCATCAGTGCATAGGTTCACCACAACCTGAATGTAGTATGATCTGGACAGAGAGTGTGCTAGTTTAAAAGACAACAAAATAACAGAAAGCCTGCTTTCAGGAGCCCTCCTCCATGGGAGTGCTGTGCTAAGTCCAGCAAGGACCAGCAGTAGGAGCAGGTAGTCTTTCAATTCCCAAGAACATTGCTGGATGTTATTTATTTTGGTAATTTACAACTAAAAAGAGTGGAATCACCAAAATTCCCTGTCTTCACCTTCCCTCCCCAAGATTTTGATTGACGGGTGTGGAAATTCTTGGACAGGTATATTAATAGTGACCACATGGGTAAAAGGGATATTTGCACATTATAAATAACACCAGCACTTGACTTTGGAGGATATGGTAAGAAGAATTGAAGCAGGGGCAGGAAAACAACTAAGCACTGTGGCTGTCATCCTGGGGAGAGGTGATAATAACTGAACCAAAAGGGTATGGACCCCAAAGATGAGACAGGAAGAACCAATAATACAGGTTGACTGTTTGAAGGGGGAATGATAGTCACTGGGTGATTGGTGGGAACATTAATTAAGATAGAAACCAGAGAAAGAAAATAATTTTTGTGGTAATATATTGTATCCCCCAATATATTGTGTACTCTAATAAAACTTTTATGGGGTCAGAGAACAAAACAGCCACTAGATTAGACATAGAGGCCAGACAGTCGTGGCACACACCCTTAATCCTAGCATTATGGAGGCAGAGATCCATCCTGATCTCTGTGAGTTCAAGGCCACACTGGAAACAGCCAGGCATGGTGACACACACCTTTAATCCCAGTACTGGGAAGCACACACACCTTTAATCCCAGCACTTAAGATCTCTTATGTCTTGCTTGGGAAAGACACACACCTTTAATCCCAGTACTGGGAAGCACACACACCTTTAATCCCAGGAAGTGATGGCAGGAAGCAGAAAGGTATACAAGGCATGAGGGTCAGGAACTAGAGGCTTTTAAACTTTTAGGCTTTTAGCATCAGTTCAGTTGAGATCCATTCGGGTAAGGACTCAGAAGCTTTCAGTCTGAGGATTCGTGGAAACAGGATCCGATGAGGAGTTGTCGAGGTGAGGTTGACTGTAGTTTGTTCTTCTCTAATCTTTCAGAATTCACCCCAATATCTGGCTCTGGGTTTTTTTTTTATTAATAAGACCTTTTAAGATTTGTGTTACATTTTTTTTAATACAGAATTCTGGCTGGCCTAGAACTCTATATGTAGACCAGATTGGTCTTAAACTCATAGAGAGCCACCTACCTCTGCCTCCTGAGTGCTATTAAAGGTGTATGCCGCCATGCCTGGAAAGAAAAACCATATTTTTAAGGGGCTGCATTTGGACTCACTGGTATTCGGGTTGGAAAGCGTGGGCACACGACAGAAAGGTACTCAAAAGCAAGAGCTCTGTGTTCCGGTTATATAGCTAAGGGGTCTCTGGTTGAGAGGCGGCCATTGGACCCAAACAAGTGTATTGTGGGACAATTGTAAAGAGAGAAGAAAAGCAAAGCCAGAACTCTGGGGATCAGCTATCAAGGGTTTCAGAGGCATATCAAGGAGCTGGCAACAAAGGATCAGGGTAGGAATGGCTCCTGCTGTAGCACACAGGGACACAGCAGAAGACCAGAAGGGACAGTGACTTTGGGAACAGAATCTGGGACACAGGATTGATTGTGGTGTCCAATAACATCAAAGAGATAAAGCAAAAACCTGGAGAGTCCCCCAGATTCGTGGCAGTCAAGAGACTCCCAGAGTCATCTTTAGAGCCATCTGAGTAACCAGCTATGAGCTGATGCCAGAGGGCTCTGGTAAAAGGAGGCGGCTGGAGGTGGATGCTGGTGGGAGTCTTCTTATGAGGACCACTGGAGTGAGGGACCCATCCTTGGGGACTTCTTGGTCTGTGTGTATGTTTGTGGTTGTGGGAAAGATAGGAAAGGTGAGGAACTATCAGTCAACTGACTTGCTGAAGTAGACAGGGGTGGGTGGAATTGACAGGATCTTGCTGTGGGGTGGTCTTTCTGTATGCTGTGAATAGATGTTGCAACCATTGGTTAATAAATATGCTGCTTTGGCCTATGGCAAAGCAGCTTAGAGGCAGGTGAGAAATCCAAGCAGAGATACAGAGAGGAGAAAGGCAGGGTCAGTGGAGACATCATCCAGCCTCCCAGGGAGCAACAAAATGCCAGCAGACCGGTAATGTCACAGCCAAGTGTCAATACATAGGTTAATAGAAATGAGTTAATTTAAGATGTAATAGCTATCAAGAAGCCTGAGCCATAGACCAAACAGTTTGCAATTAATACAAGCCTCTGTATGTTTATTTGGGACCAAGCGGCTGCTGGACAAAGGGAAACTTCCAGATACAGATTCTCCCAAACTTTTACTGTATGCATGAATCCCTCAGGGATCCTGCTAACATTCAGGTGATGATTTAGTAGGTCTAAATGAGTGGGGCAAGGGGCAGGGTGCAGGGGAGAGAAAGCTAAGTGTTTTTGTTTGCTTTTTTATAACTGTAATAAAACACTGACCAAAACTAAGTTGGGGAGAAAATTATTTATTTGGCTTACATGTCCCAGGTCAAAGTCTATCAACGAGGAAAGCCAAGGCAGAAATTCAAGTAAGGCAGGAACCTGGAGGCAGGGCCTAGAGCAGGGGCCACAAAGGAGTGCTGCTTACTGGCTGGCTACCTGGGCTCCCTCACCTGCTTTCTTCTACAACCCAGGACCACCTGTCCAGCCAGGGGCTGCACCACCCACATTGGACTGGCCCTCCTACATCTATCACTAATCCAGAAACTCCCCACAGGGGCTGAAGAGATGGCTCAATGGTTAAGAGCACTGACTGCTCTTCCAGAGGACCCAGTTCAATTCCCAGCACCCACATGGCAGCTCACAACTGTCTATAATGCCAATTCCAGGGGACCTGACACTCATGGCAAACCACCATGCACATAAAATAAAAATAAATAATTTTTTTTTTAAAAAAAGAAGCCCCCTACAGACTTGCCCGTAGGACAATCTCACAGAGGCATTCCTCCGCTGAGATTTCCTCCTCCCATATATGGCTAGGCTTGTGTCATAGATTTAGCTGACAAAATCTAACCACTCAGTACACTAAGCTAAGTGAATTGTAGTACAAATATATCCAGAAATATTCCTAAGTCTTTAAAGTAGATGTCATTATGAGGCCCCTGTGATAATATGGGGAAACTGATATTTTAGAACTAGAAATAGAATTTTGGAAACTGTGTGACTTTTTACTCGTTCTGGCCACTCTCTGAAGTTATGCCTTTGAGTAAGTACTGGCACAGAGCAGGAAAACGGAGCTACATTGATTTGTTCAGCAAAGACTCACGTGTGACATTTACACTAAGATTTCTGTGGATGCTATAAAAATTCAAACAGAAGTTAGCTGGAAAGATGATTCAGTGGTTAAGAGCACTGCTGCTCTTCTAGAGGCCTGGGGTTCAATTTCTAGTACCTACATGGTGGCTCACAGCCGTCTGCAGCAGTTATAGGGGATGTGATGTTTCTGACCTCCTCAAGCACCAGGCATGTATGTGATGCACAGACATACATCCAGGCAAAACACTAAGCTAAGCACACTAAGCTAAGTATATGTTGTGCAATATACTCATAAAAAATAAATAAGTAAAATTCAAACAACAAAAGTGCTGCAGGCCGCAGGAATATATCATAAGAACTCAGCTGGTTATGGCAAAGTCACTACCTGGAAGAATCAGGGAATTCCTCCAGAGGAAGCCAAATCCCAAGGAGTTTTTGGTGTTACTTGGCTTGTTATATATCAGCTGTCTTCTGTTATGAAAATCATGTGTGCCTTCATAGTTTTCCCAATTGACTTTTCCCTAAGAAGGGCTAACAGTGTGGACTGATCACTCTCTGGACATACACATTCCAGGTATTTGGAGAACAGTCTCAGGAAAGGCTTTCTCTGGAATCAGATATCTCCCTTGGCCACTTTCAAGGACTAGCAGTAATAACAGTCCACATGCAAGTCTCCTGATTTAAGGTAAATTCCACAAGGAGACACCACCCAGGTCAGGTGGACGTTAAATAATAGCTTTACACAGTTCAGCTCGGACCCTCCTTTCTTACAGCCTTACAAACTTTATAGACCACTAACTCCTTACCTAACCACTTCTAGGAATATTTAGATAACCTTCTGCACTGACAGCTATGCTCAGACAGAACCCCAGTTCAAGCCTCCCTGTAATTATCATCATTGGCAGCATCCAGCCAGGTCCATCCCCAGTTGGAGGAAAGCACCTTATCAGAGATACCTCCGTACTCTCTAAGAATAGACTTAAGCATCCAGACTACCTGTTTGAGAAGGCCTGGCAGATGTGCCAATTAAGCCTTACTTCCTCTTTTCCCAAACCTTACCTGTAGTTCCAGATCTCCCTTTAACTATCACCAGAGGCATCTAGCTCTACACAGGTTGCCTAGCAACCGAGCGCACTTTTCCCCACCCTGCAGAAAAACGGCAGATAACTTGGACAGATAGGAGCCACAGGAAAAAGAAGACAGTTTTATTTTCTCCCATTGACCTAGCAACTTATAGATTCTTAACATTTTCTACTAATCACGTTTAAGAGTTTAATAGTTGATCACATAAGAACCCTCTTCCTAGATATTACCTGAATTTAGCCTTTAGTTAATTCATTTCCCCATTGGTCACTTCCTTTGGGGTTGCAAGTGATAATTAATGGTTATTGCCTCCCTATATGATTCTTATCACCCTTCCGTTTGACCCTGGAAGCCTGGTTTTGCACTGCTAGGGAATACTGCTTGTAAGTGTATATAACCGGGACTTCCAGGGCACAGAGAGACGGAGAAGAGAAAAGAGAGTGGAAGAACTAGATGGGTAAGAACTTGAGAGGAACAAACTGAGATTGGGAAGAACTAGATTGAAGGGCTAAAAGAGAGGACTAGAGGAATGAGATGGAAGCTGAGGAAGAGCCAGATGGGGAAGAACAAGATGAGGAAGAGCCAGATGAGAGAGAAGGAGATGGGAGAGGAGCTGATAGGGGAAAGAACTAGATAGATGAGAACCTAGAAGGGACAGAACTAGATGAAGGAATTAAGATAGAACCTAGAGGGGACAGTAGATAAATATAGAGAAATCAGGCAAGAGAGGAGCTAGACATGAGAGCAGAATAGAAGCTGTGCAGAGAGAGAACTATCACAGAATAATAAAGTGTATGAACTAAGGAGTTTCATGTACATAGATTCATTTCTTTTTATCAAAGATTAATTATCAGCTGGTTGTAGATTCTTCCCGGACCCTGGGAGGGGACTATCAGGGGCTGGACCCCCTTAGTCCCCGATATAAAAGCATTGTTGCACATATGAAAGAAAAATTAGACATGAAAGCTTCATCTTTAGGAAGCTAAACAGAAGTAAATAGCACACACACACACACACACACACACACACACACACACGCACACACACACACATGCACACACGCGCACACAGTGGCTTGGATTTGGGATTCTAAGTACTGTTTTATGCAGTGAGTTTTCTTTACACAGACGTTCTTTTATTCTGGTTTGACACTGTCTCCCTTCTCTCCTTTTCTTTCCTTGTTCCTTCCCTCTCCTCTCCCTCTTTCAAGACATCCCTCCCTTAAGGAATTCACATACCCAGCGATCTCTCATCGCAGGAGCACATGAATAGCTGACATTATGTAATGCTTTGACATTTGGCAATCCCAAGGCATCACCCTACCCCTGATGCAGAATAAGCTGTCAGAGCATGAAATTGGTATTTTTACATATTCTTAATGTACAGATGTCAGTCTGAAAACCATTCACTAGTATTATGATTGCATTCTTTTGTCTCATTTTCTGTCTATGCCAAGATCTGTTCTTGTGATTTCTTTTCTTTGGGGAGTTCCAAAGAGGGAAGACAAAACTTTAATGATCTAGTTTGGGATTCTGCCAAAAGCTAAAAGTAAACTTTTACGTCTCCCACCACATTTAGCAATGATGCTTCTGGTGCAGGTGCAAAGGTGTAACACTAAGGACCAGATGCAAGCTGGCAATGGAGCCAGTGTGTTCCAAACCATGTTTGTTGTTCTTGTTTAATGACATACGTCATTAGTCTAGGTTGGAAGAGGAATAGCATATCTAGAAACAATAACATCATAGAAAATAGCAAGGTGAGAAGGGGAAGGTTGTGGGACACTGACCAATGCTCTATTATGCAGCCATGTCCCTATAGGGTCCTTTTGTCGGTAGACGTCTAGCCTCTGTTTGGACATGACCAATGATGGATGTCTTACTACTCCACAAAACAGTGCATTTCATCCTTGTGCTGTTGGAAATACTGCTCTGGGTCCTTCCTTCCTTTCTTCCTTCCTTCCTTCCTTCCTTCCTTCCTTCCTTCCTTCCTTCCTTCCTTCCTTCCTTCCTTCCTTTCTTTCTTCCAATAACAGCACCACCTCCCCCAGTGGAACAGCTGCTGCTTTATCCACAGCAGGACAACAAGAGCTCTCAGCCTCCTTGCCCACAGAGATGGTTAGAAAAGCATTCCCTGAAACAGCCTTCCTCTTCCTGGTGACTTCTCTGGGGTCAGCCTGGTCCTCGCCTCTGGACCACACTAGCTCCTCCCACACTTGCAACCCTTCCCACCTGCAGCTGGGACCCTCCTGTTGTTTTCTCCAGCTCCTTCCAGAAGGCTTTGCTTTCTCCATCCCTAATTCTCCCCTTTGAGGAGAGATGCTGACCAGCCAGGAACTGGCTGGAAGCATTTTAACCCTCTCTGACACAGAGGACCTTTGTAGCTTCCTTTTAGAGGCCTCAAGACCCTAACTCAGCTAATGTACTCAGCACTTCCTCACAGGCATGGCCAGAAACTTGTCTCCTGCGTGATTCTAGATCTTGTCAAGTTGGCAATCAGTAGTCTACATCCTTAGTGGGTATTGTTATTCTCATTTATCAGATAGAGAAACTGAGACATGTGGAGAAGTTAAACAACTTACTCCAAGTCATGCAGCCAGGAAGAGGTGAAGCTGAGTCTTTCAGAAATCTGGAGTGGCTGTTCCCTGTTCTCTTCTCCATGACTGTCTGGGTATTTAGAAACCACACAGAGTGTGCACTTCCTTCCTGCTACAAAAGCCTGGGTGTATATTTCTTCTTGTCAAAATACAAGAGATTCCATACAGAGTGAATGGGGTGTTCAAGGGGGTGTATCATCAGATTTCTGCAGAAAATGACTTTTAAAGGGGAAGGAGTGGACTCATTTGTAAAGTGTAAATCCCAAATCCTTGGCCCATGTGACTTTGGATTTGATCTACAGAGTGCACTCACCTCTGGGCATTTTTAGGAATCTCAGCAAATGAGTAAAGTCCAGAGGAGGAAAGGGTTTGATCGGGCTTCATAAAGTAGAGGCTGAGCCAAGAGCATACCCAGGGCCTTTGACTGCTGACTGGGAGCTCTGCTGTTTGAGTAGAAAGGGAAGGGGCTGAGTCCTGGGCAGAGTCAACCAGTTCAGCCAATATCAGTTTCAGACACTGGTGTAACACCTCACCTCTTACACGGATCCAACCACCCTTGTCTCTTCTCTCTGTGCAGATCTTCAGATGGCCCACTTCAGACCCCTCAACATACTGATGGAGACAGTGAGACCAGAGAGAGGATGGGGCTTTCAAGCACCTACAATTTTTTTTTCTGGGCTAAACACTATGTATTCAGTGAGCTTTCAGCCTAGATAAAGGGGAGAGGCAAAAAACAAAAACAAAACAAACAAAAAAAACCAACAACAACAAAAAAACCACACACACAAAAAATCCAAGTTAACTAACCAGTACAGAAGTACAGTGAGTGCTGTGAAAATGTGAGCTGGTAGGTCAAAGTAGCTGGGGTAGGGAAAACCTATTCCAGGAAAGGTCAAGGAAGGTCTGTCCAAGGTGATGTTTCCCTGGAGATGAGGGTGAAAGAGAGCTGGGTGTGCATATTTTTAAAAGCCAGGGACAGCTCTGTACAGTGTGCATACCCCTATTCCCAGCACTTGAGGCTAAAGCAGTAAGATCATGAGTATAAGGTGAGTCTGGGCCACAAAGAGAGCCCCTGCCTCAAAATAAATAAACAGCCAGAAGAAAGAACGCTCCAAATAGAGGAGTAGCATGAACTGAAGTTCTGAGACAATGAATCTTAACACTTATTTAACACTGTGTACCTAAATAGATCATATGTATTTGTGGTCCATGCTGCCACCAGAAACCATGTGGAAGTTCATGATCCCGTGCTGCCACTGGCTGCTGTGGTCAGGGAAGCAGTGGTATTGATGACTGTAGACTCAGAACTGATAATGAGAATCATTGAAGGCTTCTGTGACAAAGCCCCCTCCAAAAAGAAAGGAAGGAAAGAAGGAAAGAAGAAAGGAAGGAGGAAGGAAGGAAGAAGGAAGGAAAGAAAGAAAAGAAAGAAAGAAAAAGAAATGAAACAGTTTAGGCAGAAAGCCTAGAGTGTCCTTAAAGATTTGATAAAGATGCTGAGGTGTAGCTCTTCACAGTTGATGGCTTCTAGTGGGGATGAAATGGGGAAGGACTTCACGTTCTTTAAGAGGCTGGCCACCGGGAGTTTGACCATGCTCCAATGACTATATGGGCAACTTTTTTCTTTTTCTTTTTTTTGCAGGGGGAGGGGCATGAGGGTGAGTGGGTAGACTTGGGAGGAATGGGAAACTAGTGTGATTGGGGTGCATTCTATGAAATTTCCAAATCATACATAAAAATATTATGTTGGGGGAAAAAAAGAGTGCCCTGTGGTGGTCCCCGAGGGGCTTCCCTTAAGCACTCTGTCTCTTTCATGTGGCAGAGCCTATGCTAGTCAGTGGTGATAGTCAAGGAAGTAGTGGTCCCTATGCTAGAGGAGCTCGCAGTCTGTTGGGATTGGATGGGCATGATTTAGAGATGACTATCTGGGAGAAACAATGTCAAGCAGAGCCCTTGAGGAAGAGCCCTTTGGACAAAAGGAACAGCAGTTGCAAAGCTACATTGATTCAAGGGAGCATGACTCAGTTGGTTAAATGCAAAGCTTGTGTCTACATGCCTACAAAGTCCAAATGGGGTTGGTGTGAGTATAAAGGGACATAGAGGAAAATGGTACTCCACCCTTATTGCCAGGCAACTGTCATGTCACCCATGGATAGGACACAAGATGATGCCAACCTGAGCTCTGCCACTGGCTTAGTAGGTGACCTTGGGCATGCCCCTGATGCTCTCTGGACTTGAGTTTGACCCTCTGTAAAAATGACGAGGGAGGATTATGATGATGTCTTAGGGGCTCTCTTCCAGCTCTATCGCTCTGATTCTAAATCCCCTTATAACAAACTCAAGGAGAGCAGCTTTGCTCTTGCAAATGGAGTGTAAAGTTAATCCTGCCTGTGCTGAGGCTAACTAATGTGTTCGTGTGGTTTATCCTACTTCATTAAACCCTGACTCCCCACAGAGCCGTGCACAAGGCAGGTAATACCAAAGTGTTGCTGAACTGGTCTCCTAATGGAAAAGGATTTCCCCTCACTTTTCCTCTGGTTTATCAACACAAAGCCTGTAATGGTCATTTTCCACGCTGTTACCTGGTCATAGGTACAGATTCAGACCCACGCAGAGGTCTGGCAAGCTGGGCTCCCATACTTTATTTATGACTGTACCCTGCTCTGCCCTGAACCATGCTGCAAAGTATGCCATCATTTTACCCATGAAGGAACGGAAGCAGCTGAGGTTATTTGCTAGCAGAGGCATACATAGCCTCTGTGCTGTGTGGAGTGTAAGCAGAGCTACTGTTGACCTAAAGCTCACGGGACCGGGGGTGGGATGGGGTGGGGAGTGATGGGGTCACCAAGGCAATGGTTTTCCCCAGTCATCTTGAAGACAAACACAGTTTGGGACTGCCTCTGTTTTTTCTTCTTTCGTTGTGATAGATGACACATTCTGAAAAACAAATACTAGGTGTGTGTATTGTTAAATAACTAAAAGCTAACACTGGCCACGCCTTCTCTAAAAGTAGGATGGAGTGTGTGAAGGAAGTCAGGCACAGAACACTTCCGTGATCCCGCTTCTGGAGTTCTGAAGGTGGTAATTCTGAAGGATCTGGAATGGGTGGGCCCACCGTGAGGATGGAAGCAGAAGAGATTCCCTGGGCCTCAGGAAGAAGGGGAGGTTACTGATGATGAACACAGCCTGCCTTTGTGACTGGCCTCTGTTCTCCAAAGTCAGCTAAAGGCTACTTTTCTATGCATCTGGATAGATTTAAAAAATGTCTGAATTTAGACTCTAGAGTATGAAATTAGGGTGGTCTTGTGACATTCCTTGTTCTAAAGCCATTATTATTATTATTATTATTATTATTATTATTTTTTTTTTTTTTTTACGTGAAGACTGAGTAAAGTGACTTTTCCAATGTCTCCAGGTAGCTTGAGAGGACAGATTCTAGGCTCCTGCCTGCATAAACAATTCTCTTCCTTGTCTAAATGTTTGGAATGGTATTTTCCAAGATAAATGTTTACAATCACATTTTTAAAAAAGATTTATTTTTGTTGTGTCTCTGTGTGCATGTGTACATATGCTCATGCCCTATTGGCCAGAGGGGCATCAGATCTCTTGGAACTAGAGGTGCAGGCAGCTGTGAGCCTCTTGACTTATGTGCTGGGAACTGAACTCTGGTTGTCTACAAGAGCAGCAAGTGCTTTTAAGCACTGAAACATGTCTTCAGCCCCAAATCACGTGTTTTAATAGTCACAAAATCAGAAGGAAAGAAGAGCTGCACAAGAACTTAATGGAGCCAAGTATGGTGGACACACACCTTTAATCCCAGCACTCGGGAGGCAGAGGCAGGTGGATCTCTGAGTTCAAGGCCAGCCTGGTCTACAGAGTGAGATCCAGGACAGTCAGAGCTACACACAGAAGCCCTGTTTTGAAAAACAAACAAACAAACAAACAAACAAACAAACAAATATGAGATCTTAATGGTGATCCATCCATCTGTTCCACTGTAGTCCAAACCTAGTTGGTTACACGTCACTTGATGAAGTTGTTTTTTAAAGAACAGATTCCAAAGCCAGGCCCAGTGGCATATTCCTTGTGATAGTTTGAATGAAAATGGCCCATAGGCTCATAGGGCCTGGCACTATTAGGAGGTGTGGCCTTGTTGGAGGAAGCCTGTCATTGGTGGCGGTGAGCTTTGAGGTCTCATATATGCTCAAGCTACACCCAGTGTGACACACAGTCTCCTGCTGCCTACTGATCAAGATGTAGAACTCTCCGCTCCTTCTCCAGCACCATGTCTGCCTGTGTGCCACCATGCTTCCCTTCATGACGATAATGGACTAAACCTCTGAACTGTAAGCCAGCCTCAGTTAAATGCTTCCCGTTATAATAGTTGCTGTAGTCACTGGGTCTCTTCACAGCAATAAAACCCTAACTAAGCAATAGAACCCTAACTAATCAATCCCAGCACTCCAGAAGTAGAGGCAAGAAGATCAGGAGTTCAGGCCAGCTTGGGATACAGGAGACCCTGTCTCAAAAAGAAAATAAATAAATGAATGAATAAATAAATAAATAAAAATAGACAGACACACAAGCAAGTAAGCAAACAGATTACAGGGCTTGCCATGATAGTGCCTGTTTGTAGTGCTAATACTTTCAAGGCAGAGGCAGGAAGATCTTTAGTTTAAGGCCAGCCTGGGCTATCCAATGGGACTCTATCTCAAAAACAGAAAAAAGAAAAACAAGTTTAGTGTAGTGGCTCATGTCTGTGATCTCAGCACTATAGAAAGCTGAGGCAAAGGACAGAAAGTTTAAGGCCAGCCTGGGCTTTGTAGCAAAACTCTGTCTCAAAATTAACAACAATAATAACAATGATGATAAGGATAAATTTTTTAAACATACTAAAGAATCTGAGACCCAGAGATGAGTGTTTGTGGGTCTAAAATGACTGGGATTGAGGAGAGCTGCCTTGTGGGTGTGAATTCTTACACCACTGGCTGCCCACCCTCCAGCTGATGCTCATACAGCAGGAGGGATGCTCACAGTCCTGCACAACTCTGTTCAGCCGATAGAGGAAGAAACTGAGGCCCAGATGCGGGGCTGGAGGATGGCTATGCAAACTCTAAACTCTTCAGTTATCCAAGGTAGAGCTAAGCCAGGCTGCATGACTGCAAAGGGCTTTTCTGACATATTAATAGTGTTTTCCCCCAATATTGTTTTTGTGGTGAGCGTGCTTCATTTTCTGAAGCAGCTTAAAAGATTCCCAGCCGTGCTGTGAGGCACTCAGATTGGTGCAGTGTTTACAATGCTTTTGTTGTTCATTAAACAAATTTACCCAGAATAACCCAACACGAAAGAAATCACCATGTTTACAGTGAGCTCCTGACAGAAATACGCGTAGCAAAGACAGACAAACACACATAAAGCTGCATTGCCGGGTGGGACATGATTTGCTGCCGAATCCAATTTTTCTCATTAGAACTTGTTTTATTTGAATATGACTCAGTACCCCCGTGTAAATGCAAGGTTGTTAATCTTATTACTATATGGAAAACAAATTAATTAGTATGCATGCAACTGGAGATGAGCTGTTAGCTTGGTGTTAGAAAGATTAGGAAAATACACTCATTATTCCAAATGATATCTGATACACACGTCTGACTCTCGCTTTAAGATCAGTGCCAATATATGGGCAACAGATATAGCTAATAAAACCCAGGCTTTTGTGCTCAGCATCTAAATGTTGGTGTTGGCCAGAGCTACCCCATGCTGCTACATGCTAGCTTCTTTTGTTTTAAAACAAAGGTCAGTGTGCCGAATAACTGCTTGTTGCCACACATCAACCAGAGATTCACCTACAGCAGAGACCTCCTCAGATCCCAGTTTCTACCCAAATCTGACTGAGAATGGTCTCTTTCTTCTGCTTGGCCACCACATGTCATGTGCCCACCCTACCCAGCAGCTGATACTTTTCTTTTTTTACATTTCTTTTTATTGTTTTTAATTATATGTATGTGTGTGCATTCGAGTGCCAGTGCCTTCAGAGGCTAGAGGTGTCAGATCTCCTGGTGCTGGAGTTACAGGTGGTTGTGAACTGCCTGATGTGGATGCTGGGAGCCAAGTACAGGCCCTCGGCAAGAGCAGCAATAGCTTTCCACTGCTGAACCACCTCTGTCTTCTTTTAGTTATAATGAATAACTAATTCTTCCAAGGGCCCATGTGTTCTGTAACATGGAGACTATTTCTATTTGGAGAGTCAAGGCATATTGATTAGATTGCCATACTGGAATGTTGAGTGTGGCATCACACACCTGTAATCCTGGCACTTGGAAGCTGAGGCCAGATGATTTTGAGTTTCAGGTCAATCTAAGGTGTACAGCAAGAACCTATCTCAAAAAACATGCAAGCAAGCAAAAAACAAACAAACAAAAAACACTCCTTTTTCGACAGTGTTGAGCATTCGCTAAGATATATTGTCAGGCATATATAAATACACACACACACACACACACACACACACACACACACACATATCTTTGCACACACATAGCAAGCAGGCAACCAAGGTAACCAGCGAGGAATACTGGGTGATTAAGAAGCAGATATTGGTAAGAATAGGTTGTCTTGGTGGTGGTGGTGGTGGTGGTGGTGGTGGTGGTGGTGGTGGTGGTGGTGCACACCTTTAATCCCAGCACTCAGGAGGCAGAGGCAGGCAGATCTCCGAGTTCAAGGCCAGTCTGGTTTACAGATGGAGTTCCAGGACAGCTGGGGAAACATACACAGAGAAACCTTGTCTCAAATATATATATGAATAGGTTGTCTTTCAGATTCCTGCTGACCTTTTGAATTTGAGCTATATGCATTTACTCAGTAATTTCTTTTAAAAGGAAGAAATAGAACAAATGCAAAATTAAAAAACAAAACCTAAAAGTGAAAATTATTTCTCAAATTAAAACAACCAGAAACAAATACAACAAATAAAAAGAAAAAAGTCATTTGGGATATGGAACTTTGGAAATTCCATTAGTAAATAAAACTCTTGTTCACTTGTTTGCTGGTTTTTGTTTTTAAGACAAGGTCTCACATAGCTCAAGGATGGCCTTGATCGTCTTCTGATGCCATCACACTTGTAGTGCTGGGATTACAGACATGCGCCAACCCACACCTACCGTGTGGAGCCAGGGATCGCACTCGAGTATTCATCCTGCTTGGTGGCAAGTGCCCTTACCTGCTGAGCCATCTCTCTGGCCTTCTAGTGTTTCTCAAATGTTTTTTACTACGGTATTCTTTAAAAACAAAAACAAAAGAACCAAAACAACGTTCATTTACTAACATAAGATGACTCTTTAGGCACTAAGCAGCATTTCTGACCTGAAGATGGATCTCAATTCTGCTGTCAGCTCTGTGATGAACCTAGTCAAGCCCCTTCTCCTGGGCCTCAGGGGTTCCATATGCAAAATAAAACAGTGGCATGAAGTGATCCCTTTCATCCCTGCTGGGCCTGAAAGTCAGGTTTTGCAATAATGTATCAAGGGTCTCTTCCAAAGGATGCACATGGTAGTGAGAGGAGCCAAGAGATCTATGGTGCACAGGGTGTAGATGTATTTTTCCTGCTTCTCTAGCAATCCCGAGGTGATAGGGACGAGAGGACCTAGGGATATAATCACTGGTAGGGCACATGCTTAGCAGGTACAAGGCCCTGGGTTTAATCCCTAGCACCAAAACTGCAGAGAATCTTCCAGGAAGTTGTAAGAAACCAATGGAAACATTCTTGGTCCCTATCAGAGTCTCAGTACTTCCACTTGTTCACTGACAGCCTTGAGCAAAACCCTGAGTTAAGACTCAGTTTCCTCAGCTATAAAATGGATATAACAATTACTCCCACACTTCCCCTATTTATTCTTAGTGTAGACATTCATTACAGAAACAGAGCTAAGAGAAAACAGCCCACAGCAGTTTTGTCAAGCTGTTTTAAATGAATTAAAACGGTTGTTTATCAAGTTTTATTTCATTTGTTAATAGATTTTTCTATGCTGTTGCAAGGTCACAGTATGAGCTATGGTAACTGTCCATTACCAGAGGCAAAAATACATTCACAAAAAGACTTTCACAGAATAATTTTCCCATATACATACACATTAAGAATCAAGCAGGCCCTTTGACCCAGAAAATCTTGATCTGGGGATATTAAGGAAATGACAAAAATAGAAGAAAGTGATCTGTATGAAGACACACGCTTGGGATTATCTGTGAAAGTGAAGAACTGGAGTCCTTCTAAATATGCAGTTCAAGAGAATGACAGAGCCCCTTACGAGGGTATTATTAAGCAGCTATTAAAATTATTATTAAAATATTTATTTTTAAATGATAATTATGAAGAGCAACATTATAGTAATAAAATGTTGTGTGAGAGAGCTGAATACAGTGACGTACACTGATAAATCACCTCTGTAAATCCCACCTGCCACTAAGAAAGGCTGGAGGAGCTACACAGGACAGTTCATTTATTAGGATGGCAGGATTATGGATAATTTTCATTCCTTTAATTTCCTTCATTGTTCAAATGTTATAAATTAAATAAAAATCAGAGAAAATGCACCGTACACAACAGATAGGTATATTCTGTTGTAGCCTTCATAAATCCCTCCACTGGAGAAAGGGATTAGACATGGCTTACCATCCTGAGTCGTAAAATAAGACCCACAGATTGCATTTCCTCTAGACCCCCCTACCCTCCCAAGAATAAATTAAAATATAAACAGCAGATTTTAAAATCCAGGATTAGTTCATTATTCTACTTCAGACACATAAAGAGAAGGAATGCATCCTTTCTCTTCTTTGGGTTAAGAGTTTCCACAGCCAAGTCTCACCATCTGCCCTTCCCCTATTGGCAGGGACTGGGTCATCATTTCTATGTTACATGTTTCTTGACCTGTTAGAGGTTGTGGTGATAATGGTCCAGTCAGAATGAAGGGACCCAACAGTGCCTGCGCTGTGACATGAGCATCTAATTTGAGCCAGCTGAGCCCCTGTCTGCTCTCAGGATTCCTTAAGGACTTTGCAGGAAGGTACAGAGAAACTGGTTGGATCTTTGTTCTTTGAAAAAACCAGTGTGATGTGAGTAGGGTTGCAGCTCCGGGCTGAGTGCTTGTTTAGTGAGACCCTGGGTTCTTTCTCCAACAGGGTCAGGAGTTCATGACCAGCCTGGGCCAAATGAGGTCTGGTCTCAAAGAACAAATCAAAAGTCAGTGTGATGTAATGGGTAGGGATAGAATCAGGCTGTGTCTGAGCCTCAGTTGAGGTCTCATCTGTGAACCCATTTTTAGTAAAAGCTGCTGAGTATATGGTGACGGTTGGTGATAATAAGGGTGAGGCATCCACTGAATGTTCAAGAAATACCTGTCCGATGAGAAAGCAAGACCAAAGTACAGGCAGGGTTGTGTGTTTATAGTCTCACTGCTGGAAGCCCAAGGCAGGGGGATCATGACTTCAAGAGAAGGCTGGGCTACACAGTGACAGCTTAGAAAGAAAGAAAAAGAGGAAGGAGGAAAGGAAGGAAGGGAGGAAGGAAGGAAGGAAGGAAGGAAGGAAGGAAGGAAGGAAGAGTTAAAAAAAAAAACAACCAAAACTCTAAATATGAACCAAAAAGAACAAAAGTAAAGCAAAAACAAATGTCAGTTACTGTGGGAAGTGACAATTTTGTCTTCTTTGGGTTTCTTATGTCAACATCTGTTGAGTGAGAAGGGCTGGAATTGGTGCTCAAATGGAAAGGGCTGTCTCATCATAGGGCAAACCCACAGCTTTCCACTGCTGTAGCCACGCCCTTCCTGAGGCCTTGTCCACGCTTTGCTACTGAGCCATGCCCAGTCCTGCAACGTCCCTGGTAAGGTACATTTGTGTAGGAGTGTGTGTTCAGGAAGACATAAGCACAGGAAGGAACAAATTCTAGGGATTTTCTACAGATCCGGCTCCTGGCCCCGAATCCTGGCCACTGCTTGCCTCCTGAGTGTGCTCTTTCCAGCTGATATTTCAAGCCCCCATAATTGTTTGGAGGTTATTCATCCAATGAATGACATGGGGGAGATTTTGGAACTTCCCTCACACTAGTTGAAGAGATGCTACCAAAAGAACCCTCAGTGAATCCCTGAAGGGCAGATCTAGGAACAGTGGACAGAAGGTATATGGAAGCCAACTTACTCTTGAGGAAAAGATGTTCTGTCAGGTATCCCACAATGCTTACTGTCCCTGGGAGTATTCAACTGTAGGCTGAACTTCTGTTTACTGGGATAGAGACCCTAGCCTAGAGGCAAAGGGTTCAATTTAATGTGGCTCGCTAGCCCCATTCTGCTGCTGTTAATGAATGATTTATCAATTATTGCTTAATCATCAGGCCACTAATTGATAAACTGCTGGTTACAGCTTCTTGGAGGATGTCTTCATTTTTTTTTTTTTATGTTGTTGTGGCCAGATATCTGACATAAACAAGGGAGGAAAGATTTGGAGGGGTAAATGGTTTAAAAGGATATAGTTCATAATGGCAGAGAAGACATATGGAGTTCATGGCTGTGGCAATGTAGAACTGGGTCTCCTCATGCCTCATATCTTTGAGGAGTAGGAAGCAAAGAACATAGGCTATGTGTGCCCAGGCTAGTGCCTCATTCCCTCCAGATAGGCCCCATCTCCTGAAGGTTCCAGAGCCTCCCAAACAGCATCACCATCTGGAGATCAGGAGTTCAAACACATGAACCTGTGGGGGAACATTTCAAACCGTTTACAGAGGCTCTGCCCTTTTCTAACTTCTCCCTGAAGAGAATGCCCATTGGAAGGCGGAGGATGAGACAGAACACTCATGACTCACCTACTTCAGCCCGGCTTTCCATAGTGTCAACTTTCCCCCTCAATTTCTAGGGGTGGTGGTGGTGGTGGTGTGTGTATATACATATACACAGTGGAGATCCCCTCATTAATGTGCTGTTGACTGCTATCATATCTTCATTTCCCTTCACGATCCCAGGCTTTCTTCTGCCTTCAGCTCTGCCCAGCTGTGTGTTAACCCAGCAAGTCTGCATCCGACATTGTCTTTTCAGAATTCCAGCAGCAGTATCATGACAGCTGTTAACCTCACAGCCCTCAGATGTGCTTGAGTTGAATTTCTGTGCTTTCCTCCTTCCGGTGTAAGAAAAGGATCCTTTCAAAGGAAACATACAATTTTTCAACACATGAGTCTGTCGGCCTCTTCCTGTACAAACATTACTCTTAGTGCCTGTCAGATGCTGGGCCATAGGTTCCTGTACTAACAGAGAACTATATCTAGTCAACCAAAATACGTTTTATTTAACAGCACCAAGGCATCTAAACCCATCCTTATTTTGTGGACCGATTAGCCAGGCATTCTATCATTTAGTTCTTAAGACAGCACTGAAGGGCGAGGTGAGTGGAGAGCGGTTATTTCCCCCATTAGGAAGGTTAGCGAACGGGGAGCAGGAGAGGTGAGGTTGTGTTTCCAGGAGAAGGGATCGTTAGCATCTAAGGAAGCCTGAAGAAGGTTAACGAGGCCAGGGCAGAGGAGCTTTATTCATTCATGAGACTCACCAAAGCAAGTGCTGCTCGCAGGGGCTGCAGAAGTGGAGCACGCGCTGTGAAGACAAGAGGTGGACAGTGAGCCACGACAGAGGGGCAAACTCACTAGCAGAAATGTGGGCCCCATGAGAGAGCCAGATACTTGAAATCTGTGATAGCCAGGCAAGTGGGCAGCTCGTGATCAGCCAGGAAGGCTGTCTTGTAAAGCTCTGGCGGAAGACCTATGGATGCTCCTTAGGACTGGCGGGTAAGTGGACCAAACCTTAAGATGAATACAATTCTATCTTTTGGAGACTGTTTCTTCAGCTGGTTCCAGTTGCTTCACCACGGAATTTCTCCATCCCCCTGCCTTGACAGTTCCAACGCAGGCTAATATATTTGTTCTTCTTCTGCCCCGCTGCTCTCACTGAAGCTTCAGGCTGTAGCATCCTGCTCTCATCTTCTCTTCCTTCCTTTCCTTTGTTTTTTTTTTTCTTTTTTTTCGAGACAGGGTTTCTCTGTGCAGCTCTGGCTGTCCTGGAACTTGCTCTGTAGACCAGGGTGACCTCAAACTCACAGAGATTCACCTGCCTCTGCCTCCCAAGTGCTAGGATCAAAGGCATGCGCCACCACCACCCCTGAGTCAGATGCTATCTCCTTTTGGAAATTTTGTAAGCTAGGTGTGGTGATGCATACCTATATTCTTAGCACTTGGGGGAAGAAAGCAGAAGCACTTGGAGTTCAAGGCTAGCCTCAGCTATACAGTGAGTTTAAAGCTAACCTGAGCTACATGAGACTGTGTCTTAACCCACTGTGGTCCACAAATCTTCAAATCTTTATGAATACCCCTAGCAGGAGAAAGGAAGAACCTCTCCTTCATTTCTTTTACTGTACTTAATTAAAGGCCTCTTGCGTTGGCCCAAATCACAGGCTTATTTCTGCATTCTGACTAGGAGGGAGTGAGGCTCTGGTCTCCACGAAGCACAGAGCATGTTGCTCTGTTTGCTGAAAGGAATCAAATTAAGAACAAAAAGAGGGAACACATCCATCTCCAAAGTCGGGTGTTTCTTTGGTCCTCTTGAGGCAGGGTGGAAATAAGTGTAATAAGTCTGGCTACTGGTACTTAGAGGGGTCTGCATGCCGCCATTCCGGTAAGTTCCAAGTTCTTGATGTTTGGATAGTTGCAGACCTGCTAATTGGGGCAATCAATAGATACAGTCTTCCCTTGAAAAGAATTCCTTCATCTCCTCTTTAGTCCCCTCCCTCCTTCCCTCCCTCCCTCCCTCTCTTTCTTTCTGTTTTGTTTTGTTTTTTGTTTGTTTGTTTGTTTGTTTGTTTTTGAGGCAGACTTCCACTATGTATCCCTGGCTAGTCTCAAACCCATGATCTTCCTGCTTCAACCCTCACAGTCAGTGCTTGGGTTGCAGGCCTGCATTACCACATGTGGCATCGCCCTGGAAACATTTCTAAGTCACTGTCTCTCCGTGGATGGCCAGGCACTTCTGGCACCTGTCTGCTTGCTTGGGGAAGTCATAAAATACTCAGGCTCTGAGCTTCGTCCCCCTAGTGCTAATCAAAGCTCTCTGGGATCTTCAAGTGATTCTCCTCACACTGAAGTTTAGAAGCTCCTATTAGAAAGGAATTTACCAGCTAAAGAGCTGGCACCAGAAGGAGGGGCCTGCTCAGGAGCTTACAATGTAGGAGGAGGGCTGAGGATGAACAAGTATTTCATCTCCAAACCCCAAGATGACGGGAAGCGAGAGTTCCTTCTGCCAGGCCCAGCAAGGACTAGCAGTCACAGGCTATGACTCTCAGCACCTTCTAGGATTTAGTAATGTGTGTGAAGGATATTTCAGTCTGCTTTGCTTGCTTGTTTCCCAGGCTGAAGTCTTTGGAGAATGTCTCTCCCACCCAGGTGAAGGTAAAAAGGAATAGAAATGAAGCTTTTTGTCTGACTTCCTTTTGGTCCTGAGGCCATTCCATCATTTTCATTTAGTCCATCTGGTAAAAGGAGCAGGAAGCTTTGATGGATGCCAGGGGCCTGCCCCCATGCACCCCGCTTCCTTTGCTCTGCTCCCCTGAGCATGAGAATGCCTTCCCTCCAAAGCACTTACCATCCACCCTCACACCTCTAGTTCTTAGCCAGCTTCCCCCCCCCCCCCCCCCCGCCCAAAGCATTTTGCTTGCACACTAATACCCAGTAGCCTTATCTGCAAAATGAGATGTTGATTATGTCCTTATTTACCTAGTGTCTTAGTTAGGGTTTCTATTGCTGTGAGAAAACACCATGACCAAAAAGGAGGTTGGCGAGAAAAGGGTTTATTTGACTTACACTTCCATATTGCTATTCGTCATCAAAGGAAGTCAGGACAGGAACTCAAATAGGGCAGGAACCTGGAGGCAGGAGCTGATGCAGAGGCCATGGATGAGAGCTACTTACTGGCTTGCTTCCCCTGGCTTGCTCAGCCTACCTTCTTACAGGACCCAGGACCACCAGCCCAGGGATGGCACCACCCACAATGGGCAGGGCCCTCCCCCCATTGATCACTAATTGAGAAAATACCTCACAGCCAGATCTCATGGATGCATTTCCTAAACTGAGGTTCCTTCTTCTCTAATAACTCTAGCTTATGTCAAGTTGACACAAAACTAGCCAGTGCACCTAGTGAAGTCCTACTAACTAACTCTTGTAGTTCA
Source organism: Peromyscus californicus insignis (assembly GCF_007827085.1). Lineage (NCBI taxonomy): Eukaryota > Metazoa > Chordata > Mammalia > Rodentia > Cricetidae > Peromyscus > Peromyscus californicus. The sequence goes on from NW_026294573.1 coordinate 102,888,093, forward strand.
CTCATCTGAGATCATCTCCATCACGCCTTTCCAGAGTCTGGCTTGCCCACCTTGCTGTCTTGTTTACACCTAATCTTCTACTCTTCTGGTCTGAGTTATGGCCTATCTCCCTGGACACAGCCTGAGTCTCCAATGATGCTGTTCCTTAGGTTCGGACTTGTGTGTGCAACCCTTCCACACAGCCTAAGAGGAGCCGAGGATGCTATGCCAAGAGTACCTGAGGCCCTCTCAGCAAAGGTTTTGCTTTCCACCCTGGCTCTCCTGATAGTGAAACCCACTAGGCTGAGAGAGCAAGGATCTCTAGTACCTCAGGCTGCCTGTCTGGTTCAGGGGAAAAGAGGACGTTTGGAATATGTGGTCCTTTAAATCTCGCAAGCATGTGAACACTGCCCTCCTTCCCCAGGTCAGCCAGGAATCCTGCATAGTTCTGGGTAGCCAGAAAAGCTTTCGGGGCAGAGTTTTCCCTGGATCTTGGAAGCTGCCCTGGCTGGTGCAGAGCATGTACCAGCCAGCACAGAGGGCCTAGGAGGTAGGAGAGACCAAAGGCTAGCTCCCTAAACAGGCTTTGGTGAAAGCGGCCAGGACAAAACCCAGCTCCAAGCTTAATTAAAAAGAGTGCTTAATCCCTCCCCCACCAAATGCAAATCACCCACAAAGGAGAACAGGAACCCCAGTGGCCAGGAAGACCCACTGCCTTATAAACAAGCGCTTTGGCTGTGCCCTGTGCGGGGCAGCTCAGCTATGATCTGATACAATGACTATTGTCAGAGGAGGCTGTTTTTCCATGTTTTTGTATCCTTTCTTCGAATTTTCTTTTACTACCTAATTTCATGCATCAGAGGTCAAAAGACAAAAGGTTGGGCTTGGTTTAGAGGAGGCAAACTCCCCACCACCAGGAACGTGTGTCCAGAGGAGTGCTCTGAGGTCCTGCCTTGAAGGCGCTGGCAGGTTTTCATCCTTGCCTAGCTCTTTTGTCACTTCATGGGGTACATGAGTCTGTGTTCCAATGGCATATGAAATGAGATGCCAGACTAGGAAAAAACGGTTCCCCTTTAAGTTCACCAAAATGTTTCCCTCCCCCACCCTTTTTGTATAAGAATTTGTACGTAAAAATAAAAACCCATCTGAGTCCTAAGCCCATATGTGTAGAGAGCTAAATATAAACATGGTATGTATATGGAAATAAGTTTATATAGTAGGTAGGAATGTGTATTGTCAATATAAAAGCTGAGTGTGTGTTGCTTGGGTTTTTTTTTCCCCCCCCCTGGGGGAATTTATAAAGATTTCTCCAGAAAATTGCCAGCACCTGTTCTAAAATTCGTTCGAATGGAAATTATGGCAGGATTTTAGCACAAATAACTTGGCGTGATTATGTTAGAAGGAATTTTCTTCCTTGCATCTCAATTCTTTTCAATGTCCCATCTTGGTTTCTTTGGTCTAGCGGGCTGCTAGGGTTTCCTTGTGTGATGGGTAGACCCCTGGGTGTTCATAAAGAGAATAGCACATCATAATTTTTCAAATGGATATATTTTTTTTCGATTTCTTCTATGTTTACAAGCTCCTCAAACTAACTGCATATTCCAAATGGCTTCCAGCTGGCTGAAAATTTATTTGGAGAGATCTTTAGTTTTCTTCCTTTTAGATAATTGTTTTAGGTTTAAATAATGTAGGGAGGTCTAGCTCCCGCCTCCACTACAAAGCGAAGTTGAACATTTTGGAAGTGTCTCTGTGACCGTGAGGTTGGGTCCAGGGCTCATCTCACAGACCTTTTGGACCCCAGCTTTACTTCTGTTTTCCATCTTACTCTAGGCTGAGTTCTGGAAGTCCGCTACCAGCAAATTGCTGGTTAAGTTGCCAAAAGCGGGTATCTACTGAAAACCGGAAAGACTTTTAGAACACTGTTTTATTTCAGGCACATCTTCAAGACCAGACCTTATTACCTCCCCCTGCCCCCGCAATGTTCCGACCACCCCCATAAAGGAAAAATAAAAATCAGCCCACAGCTCGCCCTGAAACATTGCAGATTCCCACTTCAGGCTTCAGGAATGCGCTGCTTCCTGCTGTCATCCCCTGCCATAGTTCCTAAGTTATTCCAGGGAAACAGAATAAAGTAAGTGAGAACGTTAAAGGGCCTACTTGGAGTGAGCTTCACTTCCATTTAGCATTATTATCGGCATTAAAAAGCAAAAGAATGGTTTAGTCTGGTGTTTTCGCTTCACCCCAAACCGCCTGGGAAGTGGGTACCTTTATATTCCAATGCTTCATGGATTCAAATTACATCACATTAATTTTTTATTAGTTTAAAACACATTGAATAAATGTAAGTCTGGGCTGGTGTATGAATATTTAAAGCTCACATGCAACATGAAGAAAGAAGAAAAAACGAGCTGAGAGAGCAAAAGGCTCATTTACAAACACTGACAGAAATAAAAAATCAACCTTCTTTAGAAAAATAAGATTTATTACTGACAGTTCTGGTATTGCTACTTTTCTTTTTTACAAAGAAACCAACTGATTCACAGTTGTTTTCAATCAGAATCCCTGCAAATCTTTCAACGCCTCGCTTTGGATTCTTAGGTTATACTGAATTGCTGGGATGTGCTGGCAAATTTTAAATACAGCTGATGGTTTTCCATATTCATATATTGCCAAGTGGAACTCTAGGAGAGTAGATTTAATCTTAGAATTCTCCAAGAGTTGTCGTCAAATCGGGTCTCTGTGCATATAGACTTGCCGCCTGCCATGTGTTCCTGGGCACTGGAAACCAGTCGTGAAACTGAATTGAACTATTAGATTTGAGTTTAAATGAACCCATCCAAACGACCCTGGTCTGCACTCTTTGAGGCTTCTCTCAATAACCTTGTTCATTAAAACAAGAAAAGCAGTAAAGAAAAACAATCGGGATAACCCACCATCAAGCATCAGTTCCCCGGAGCACAGTATTCCGCACTACCGGAGTATTTCCAGTGGCTGGTACGTGGTGCCCCAGCGAACCAGCAGCCAGAGCTCCAGAGCTCGAAGCCCCCTAGAAGCAGAACTTAGCAGCAGAAATGGGTGTTTTGACACAAGCCAGCTCTAAAACCCCCCCGCCGAGGCAAGTGACCAATGTCGTGTCCTTTTTGCACCTTGCGCCCCAAGAAGTGAAGGTGGAGGGCGACCCCATCCATCTAGGCATAGTCCCTAAGCAAGCTCCAAGCTTAACGCAGTGGCCCTACTGGTCCTGACTCCGTGTCCACTTTCCCTGTAGCCAGAGTCTGTGCCTGGCACACGGCGCAGGGCGGGGCTGGGCTTTCCCGGCACCGCCTGCTGAAGGTGCCGTAGCACGTGCGCGCTGCGCGGACTCGGACTCCTGCAAGTCCAGCTCAGGCCACGGGATCTCACTGACCTAGGGTCCCCACTTTAGGGCGGGGCCTCTTCCTCGCCTCCTGCCTGGACAGCTGCTCCCACCCACCATCTTCACCAGCTCCAGAGGGAAGCCCTAGGGCTAGAGTCGGTTCGGGTGACTGCTCCCCAGGACTTGCCCAGGAGGCCCAGCGGCAGCCAATGATGACCCAAACCCTCGCTAGCACCCCCAGGATCTGGGAAGGGAGATCGCCGGGCCAGAACCGAATCTGTCTCTGCTCCCGGGTAGTGTTCCCAGGCCGAGTGGAAGAGCTCGAACTTAGCCCCTCGCCTTGTGGGTCTCTGTCTCCCTTGACTCTAGCCTCCTGGCTGGGGGGAAGCTCCGGCGCGCCTTGGCCAACCCCTTCTGCGGCTCTTTTCTCTTCCTGTCACTCTCTGCTCTCGGTTTCTGTTTTCTCCCTCCTACACACTGCCGGAGCATGCGGGGTCCTGGAAGCCTCGGCACCAGCCCCTTTCCTGGGCCTCCAATCTGCCTCTGCCATTCTGTCTTTCTCTATAGATTCTCCTCGCATTTTCTAGCCGGCTTAGCTAGCATGACTCTCTGCCTCTAAGTGCCCCCCACCCCCCCGCCCCCGTCTCACTGCTTGGTGTAGCATTAAAACACAACATATGTTGAGGTTAGTGTGTTGTTTCGGCAATACGGCTAAAAAAAAATGCCTTATTCTGTTCTTAGAACATTTCCGGTCACTAGAATTTGGTTTCCCCTCCAGGCGATGCCAGCGCTGGTTCCACCTTGCAGGCCGCTGCTGCGGAGCCCGCTGGCTGTGTGTACGCATGTGTTCAATTGTGGATACACCGACCTACGGTTGCAAACAGGGCGGGCACTCCGAGCCGAAAGCTGAACACAGGTTTCTAGAGTTTTAGGCGAGGAATTAGGGTGCATTCAGGGATCCCGACACCTTTCTAAGCCTAGACTCCTTGCTTTCTGTATCTCTAGGGCCGCAGCATCAATTCCGTGTCCTCCGAAGTGGTTTAGTTTGTCACCTGCTCCGCAGCGGGGAGCTGCCTCTACGTTCAACGCTGCTGGCAGGGGGTTTAGGGGAGTTGAAAGTACGCTAACCGGTCGCAAGAAGGCATCAAGCCACAGCTGGCCCAGAGAGCAAAGGAACCGTGGCTAGGCCTGGGTACCGCGGAAGGGGATTTTGAATTGCGATGCCAGCACCAGGACCGCAGGACCCGCTAGGTTGTGGCTTGCGACGACGGGCGCCCCCTCGGGAACGCACGTTTGTTCCACACTGGTCCGAGGCGCAGAGCGCAACGCCGCGTCAGCCCCCGGGTCTGCTATTTTTGGAGTCTGGCAAACCCGCCATTTCTAGTGTTTGGCCTAATCCTGGTACCTAGCTAGATGTAGGCAGGAACGAAATAGTGGTCGGTGTGCCCTCCCTTAATCCCAAAGCCCCCACAAAATCAAAATATACACCCGAAACTCATCAAATCGTCTCACGAATACACAACTAAAGCCAACACAGCAAAATAAACCCCAAACCCTCATCCAAGAGCATAGCTCATTAAAAAGAATCAAAATCGAAGAAAACAAAATAAACACGTTTACCAATGCAGCACACACAAGGCACTTACAGATACACAGCATATCACAGCACTGCTCAGACGAAAAGCCTGGCAAGGAGGCAGTCTACAAGGGCAAAGTACAAAACCCATACGAAATCAAAGCAGGCAAGACAGACAACAATACCCACCCCAGAGCTAAACCTGCAAAAATCAGTTCCACAAAGGAAAAAAAAAAACAAAACAAACAAAACACAACAACAACAAGCAAAATGCAAGAAACAAAAGATTCACAGATAATGGAAACTCACAGGAAATAAACAACAAAACAAAAACCCTAAATGGGAAGAAAAGAAAAGCCTACAACTCCCGCCCCAGCCCAGGGTGAACTGTCAATTCCGAAAGGGCTTTTGATCTCCAGGCGCGGGCAGGCCGCTCCTCCCCAGCGCTGCCTCCCGGCACCGGCGGCGGAAGGGCGGGAAGCGGGAGCAGAGGCCCTGAGGCGGACGAGAGTCTAAAGCTCCAGGACCGCCAAAAATCAAACCGCCGAGTAGGGACCGGGACCCACAGGCTGCAGGGAGGAGGTGGCACGGGGGAGCGCGCAGACCACTTGGTGTGGGGGCCGCCCGGGAATCCTCAGCCACGTTTCCGATTGTGGCGAAATCTGCTCGGTGGATTCGTGATGTCCGGTTCCCACTAACCCCCTCCCCCCATCCTCGAACTCTAGGCTCTTCCCCCTAGGTTGCAGCCTAGCCTCGTGACCACCCCCTCCAAAAAAAAAAAAAAAAAAAAAAATCAAACAAACACTCTCTGAGGACGCGATTCACTTTCCGAAACTGCCATTGTCCAGCGGGCCAGGAGTGCTCCCCCGCCCTGAGAACCTTCCCCTGCGACCACCCCGCGGCGGGGCTCCATAGGCTTCCAGTGGCCAAGAGAGCAGCTTAGATTCCAGACTGGGGAGGGGACAGTAGGGGAGGCTTGAGCTTGGGCCGCTGGGAGCAGGGTTGTATGCGCCACACCTTTGCCTAGACTCTTCGCTTCTGATTTCACCTCTGGAATCAAGTCTGGGACTCGGGATACCACAAGGTCTCCTGGCCTGAGGGCAGTGGGATTTCATTTAGGGGCCTGGGTAAGGTGTTCAGAATTTTCGCTTGTTTCTGAACCTACTGAGATGGTTCTGCTTGGCCGGGGTGTTCCAAAGCAGAGGTCCGGGTTTTATCAGCAGCCTTTCTGTTGAACCTCTTGGGCTCTGGGCAGAAAGGGACGGTGCTCTGTAGAGATCTGGGATCTAGAAGCTGAGTGGAACCTGGGGATTGTAGGGATCTGAAGTTGCCCTGGAAGTAGAGCCCAACAGACCTACGGAGGTTGCAAATGGGTTGGGGGTGGGGTAGTTGGGAACCTGAGGGCGGGCGCCGCCCTAGGGGTGAATCTGAGGATGCTAGAACGTCCCCTGTGGCTGACTATTGTGCTAGCACAGGGTTCAAAATCACCTGCTTGGCAGAATTGTTCTTTCTTTAAAATAAAAAATCGGGCCTACTGGCACCCACTAAACAAGGTTTGCGTGTAGGGCGAAAGCGCACAGGGCCGCGACCCCCAGACGCAGGTCTGGAAGCAGGTGCGACCGGGTGGCCCGGGTTCAGCCTCAGTCTGCTCCTTCCCCTAGGCGCGCGACTAACGCGGGGCGCAGTCTGAATCCTTCCTTCCCTCCCCCCCAACCCCCTATAAAAGTCCAAGGCGGCACCGAGGCGGCACTGCTGTTCTCCGGGCCTCTCGCACGCCTTCGGCCCGGTCCGCCCCGTCTGGCACGCTGGGCAGGCCGCAAAGTCAACACCCTTTCCCGGCTCCTGGCCCGCGGTGCGGGGCGGTGCGCTGGGGGCGCGGTGTGTCTGGGGACATCTTGTGATGTTGGCGAGAACAGGACATGATCTCACATGGCGAGAAGCTCTTTAGTTCCTTAATCATTTCACGGTGCCTTCGGACGCTTTTTTTCCACCTAAAACGTTTAGTTTCAGCTCAGTGATCAGCTACCCCAGCTCGGCGGGGGAGCGGAAGGCTTGAATTATTCCGACTTGTGAGCGGCCCGGCACCAAAAAAAAAAAAAAAAAGAAAAGAAAAGAAAAAAGAAAAAGAAAAAGAAAGAAGGAAAAAGAAAGAAAGAAAGAAAAATAAAAGGAAAAAAGAAAGGAAGGGGGGAAAGGGGCACAAAAAAGTGGAAACTTTCCCCCCTGTCCATTTCATCAAGTCCTGAAATATCAAAATGGATTTAGAGAAAAATTACCCGACTCCTCGGACCATCAGGACAGGTAGGACCACCGTGAAACGGGCATCAGCTGTGCTAACTCTGGGGCACATTCTCCGGCGCGCTAGTGCCCACGTAAAGGACAGGGAGTTTCCTCAGGGAAGAAAGGCCTGTCCGTGGACATCCATTTGCAGTGTTTTCACTCGTCTGTCCAGGTGTCTTCAAGGAAAACTGTTTTCTTTGGGGTTTATTTGTTTCTGTTTCTGATGCTTGTGTTGGTGTTAATCTGGAGGCGTGCAAGTTTGGGTGTGGGTGTTTGCCCAGTGAGTGCAGGAGTGCGAATGAGTTTGTGTGCCCCTAATTAAGTGTTTTGTTTGAGTTTGTGTGCCTGTTTGTATCTTCACAAGCTTGTATCATGCCTTGGGTGTATTAGTGTGTGCGTGCGTGTTTTTTTGAAGCCTCCAAAACCAGTGTCTGTGTAAGTATTTCATATATAATTTTGATAAACATCTCACTCACGGTGCATCTACTATTTTGAGGGTCTGTTCACCTCTCATAACCGAAGTGACTTTGGAAGTAAGAAGTGGTGACTCTGATCCCGTTATTTTTGATGTCAACAGCTGTCCAATGTGTACATGCCAATACACACCGAAGTGCTTGTCTCCAGGCACACATGGCTCTGGGGCCTACTAGGGGTACAGTGCACAAACCATGTGCTGCCAGACCTAGGTCTTATTTTATTGAGAGATAGAATCAAAAGGGTGATGTGAATTCATGGCAATTAGGCCCTCACTGTGCACTGTGCACTGTTTCATTCTTGGGCTACTATATTGAATGTAGCATTTATATACAAGGGTCTCTCCTATGGCAGGCCCAACTTTGGTGGGTGAGAACAGTTTGTGGGCTACTGATGACTTTTGACATTCACTCCCCACACTCACCCCAAATCACTTGCCTTTAAGCTTTCACCTAGACTAGCCTGGCATTGTATGTGTCTATGTGTCACACTGTATGCTCAGGACTATGTCCTGTGGGTACTGCTCCAATGGAGGAGAGTTCAAGGGGGTGTATATATGTGCCTAACCTGGTTATTTAGCTGGGGTGACTGTATGTTCATAGGTCTTCTTGGCACAATGCCCCGGTGTCTCCCAGAGGCCCAGGCACTGGGTAGCAGGGTGTGCCTATGTCTGAGTAGATATGGCAGAGCAGTAGGCCTCTATCTACCCTAAGGCATAACCTGGTATGACATCCCCCTTTTCTCATTAGGCCCTTGTGCCAATGTGTACACAAATGCTCTGAACTATGGCAAGAAACCCACTCCTCTCCTTGCTGGGTCATCTGTGAGACCTCCAATTCTACTCCAGCTTTTGATAAAAAGTCAAAGAGTAGGGAGGAGAAAACTTGGACACCAACCTAGGATGACTTTCTGGCACAATTGTGGGTTCAGGAAAACCACAATAGATGAGAGTGGGGACAGGAGCCAGAACATTGTTGTGATGAGTACAGATGCAGAAACCTGGAACGCCATCCCCTTTCCATTCTTAATTCCAAGACAAGCTTCCCTTCTCCAAGTGGTGGGATACCCAAAGGTACCTCTGCCTGGGTTGTTTATTGTTGGAAATGGGTTGGATGCATGTGAGTCTAGAGGGGACTGAGTGGCTGCCTCTCCCGACAAGCTGTCTACCACGAAGAATGTAATTCATGGCGGTCGATGGGCTCTTTGATTAGTTCAATCGCCTGAATAATCATTTAATCAATAAAGCATTTCACTCTTCTGTGCGGTTAGACTGGGTGGGGTTTGTGTAGGGGGAATTCTAGGGGGGTTTGGAGCTTCAAATCCTAAGAGCCACACCCCTTACTGATGGGTTAGGGTGAAGGCCACCTGCTTGGGAAGGGTTAGCAGCTCAGGTGAGAGCAGCCTTCTGCCGGTCTTCCAAGTCCTGAGGCCCAGCCTAGGGAAGAGGAGGGAGAGGACTGAGGGGGCTGTCCAGGTACTCAAACGCTACCTTGGTCTACTTTCTGCCCTCAACTTCTAAGCCTTTCATGGACCACCAAACTGTTCTTTCCTTCCTCCAGAATTATACAGTATTCTTTCTCCAAACCCAGCTTCTTCATCTGTAGTGTCTTTATAGCTCAAGGCCCAATATTAAGCAAGGCCAGCACACAGCAGAGTACCACTTAGGCAGTTTCTCCCTTCCTGGGAAAAGCGGAGATACAGAGGACAGGAACTGAGGATGCACATCAAACAGGACTAGATGTAGAAGTAGGGAGAATAGCACTTCCAGTGAATGGGACAGCATCTCCAAAGGCTCCAGGAGACATTCCAGAGGTTCGTCTCTGTGTTCCAGGCACAAGAAGCTGAGGTCTTGGGAGAAAGGACAGATAAGTCTTAAGTCTTGGGGGAGAGACTTTGTCCTGGTGCTCCAGATCTGCAAGGGCAGGCTGGTTGGGGTACCAAGCCCCAGCACAGGAGATCTGCACTTCTTGAAAGACTTGGTTTAATGCTCTCCTTCCCAGGGATTCCTGCAACATAACCCAAGCCAAGTAGGGCAGATTCTTGATCCACTTTCAGGAACCAGGCAGGCATCTCTATGCCCCGTTTGCTGCTGAAAAGCAACAGACCAGTTGCTTTTCCTCTTTGATACTTTTTCAAATTAAAGGTTAAAAAGAACCCATCAGGTTAGAACGGCAGTGCCCAGGCATCTCCGATCCTTCCCAACTGAGCAACCAGTCTGAATCTTGAAAGACCTTGCTTTATTGAAAGACAGAGCAGGCAAATGGGCTGGAATTGGACTGCAAGAGTGTATCTCAGGCCAGAACTCCAGGGCAGCACCAGCATGCTGAGAGCCTAGCTCTTCTGTAAGCTGGAGGGAATGTTGGGGAGCTGGGGAAGAGGAAGTGGGAATGGGGTGGCGGTGGTGTGTGCCCCATCAAGTAAAGTCTCCCAAGTGCAGAGAGAGATAGATGGATGTCCCCTCTCCAAAGGTGTTCTGGCTTCTGAAACATTCTCAAAATGGCCACTCTTCCAACAGGCAAACCTTTCCACAGCAATTCAATTGAAATAAGTTGTGCATTTTTGTTTGTTTTGGTTTGTGCCACCCACCCCCCCATGGTGGTTTTGTTTCACAGGTCTGCGCCCTCTGTCTATCTCTCTGCTAGTCCTTCCTGGACCCAGGCTGCAGATGAAGGCAAGAGTGAGGCATGGAAGCACAGCTCTGTTAAGGAATAGCTGTGTGATCTCAGAGTGGTCATTTAACCTCTCTGTGCCACTGCTTGGCAGCTTGTAAGGATGGACTGGGTGGTCATATCAGGACTCTTCACTTCTTTGGGGATTTGAAGTTCTCAGAGCTCAGGCACTCCAGGAGTGACAAGAAAAATCACTCAGAAGGAAATTTCCTCTGGCCCAGGATCACTAAGTCTAGGGAGGGGCTACCTTCCTCCATTGATTAGGCTGAGTCCCACAGAGGAGAACATATCCAAAGCTGCACAACACCAACTGTGTGAAAGGGGGAATCCGGGCTGTTCCTCTTGGAATGGCATCTGCAGTTTTACCTTGCCCTAGGGATTCTGTCCAAACAATACAGGACAAGTGGCTCCTTCAGACGTCATCCAGATGAATTATTTGGTTTGACGTCACCTTCCCTTCCAGCCTCCAGTCATCCTTCTATTCCAGACTTGCTCCACTATAACCTCAGACAAATTATATCCTGCCTCCTACCCTCAGGCTCCACATCTGTAAAATGGGGAAAACATTGCCCCAGAACCCTTTTAGTTTTAAGATCCTAGATCTGGGTTTGGAAGCTCAAGGAGCATGATGAGAACCATGAGGTACCCTTGACTGCTTCTCTATAGCAGCCCCAAATCTTGAACTTGCTAGTGGGAATTAAGAGTCCCATAACTGTCTTGAAACCGAATTCTTGTGGAATTATAGGATAAAGCCAATGGAACCCTATGCCATCACAGCCATTTTCTTCTTGTAAACTTCCTGCCCTAAGACAGAGGTGATGTGTGTGGGGGGGAAGAGATCAGGACTGGGAGAGGTTCCAGACAATGGAGAGAGAAAGCTACCACCCCACCACCTTGTATACCACAACCTTCTGAGTCCCCAGAGACTGATCTTTCTTGACCGTTTTCCTGCAGCTGTGCCCTAGTGGGGGTGGGGATGGTGTCAGCCAGGGGAAACTTGCCTACTTGTCCCGGGCAGCTGCGATCAAGACAGCTATAGAGGGTGGACCCAAGGATTGACCTAGTATAGAAATGTTAGAAGTGGGACAAGGGGGAAAAAGTGGAAACTGAGGAAAAATTCAGGCAGAAAGTGAATAGAGAAAATGGACTGAGGGTCCCCTAGAAATCTGCCTGAGTTCTGTCCCCTCTGAACTATCACAGAAGCAGACATCTCAGTGTCCTTGTTCTGATGGATTTATGTTTTATATCAGAGGATCATCACTTATGATTCAAAGGGTTGAGTGTTTAGTTTACTACCACAACTACTGGGGCAGTGGGATGCTCAGTGTGTGGGCAGTGGTCGGGTTGGATCTTAGCACACTAGAGGGGTCACAGAACTATAGCTGCTTGGGTGAAGACACTTCATTTTTTTAAAAAGTCCAGCTGCTGACTGCGGTCTGAGAGCTTTACACTCCCGGGAAACTGAGACAGTCTGGTTAAAGAACTTTGCTGGATCAGGAGAATTCCACTAGAAGTCTGTCCATTTTGTCCTAAAATCTACAGGTACTGTGGTGAGGGAAGGTCAGCTTTTCCTGACAGCTGGGAACTGCAGCGTTTGTAGCCATCTTGGTGCCACGCCACAGGCTCTTTTAAATAGAGGCAACCGCACAGCCGCTGGCTTCAGGTGCTCTCATTAGCTCTGGATGCCAGCGGACGCCTTCCGTTTTAAAGGAGGCCTTGCACCAGATGCGGAAATCCTCTTGTTGACAGAAGCTTTGAGCTAAGAGTATCACCAGCTCCCAAGGGACCTATCAGCTCCTAGGCTGAGAATTGCAAAACGGATCTATGGCTCTGTTGCTTGAGACAATCTGGTCCAAGCTTTAGAGACTCCTCAATTTCTGATAACCTTAAAGTAATATTCCCCCAACTCTGCCTTTGGTTAATGCAGCACTGGGGCCTCTGTGGATAGAATGAGAAGGGAGGATACAGAGGAGACGGCCATCGCTTAGTAGATTCTTGCTAAAATTAGGGACTGTTTCCATTGGAAGGAACCAGCATCAAAGATCCCTTCCCTAAACTCTGCCCATTCTACAGAGGTGCAAAGTGAGTCTGAAGCGACAGGCATACACTCGTAAATGAGCCACCTAGACTGAAAGCCGAATCTCCACGACACTGCACTTCTTCCTCCAACATCTGTGGGTGTTTTTCTTTCTTTTTTCCTTCTGGAGACTTCGCTCCCAGTCCTCACCCTGTCTTGGTTGCCCTCAGTCTCTAAGCGCATCCCAGAATCCCAACGGCCGGCAGAAAGTTTGGCTCTGTGGGACCAAGAGCCGGGCTCTCCAGACACTGCGTGGGCCCTGTTCTCTCTCTCCCCCTTTTCCTTCCGCGATCCACTAGGCCTTCTCCCCACGCGTTTGTCAATGAACGTGGCGCCGCCGCTTGGGCCCCGCCCCCCATTCTCTCCCATTGCCCAGGTACCGGCTAATCAGGCGGAGCCCGTGGGTTGCTTAGCCAATAGGACAGTATTTCGGGCTAGGGCCGGATGTGCCCGTTCTGATTGGCTTGATGAGGCGTGATTGGCAGGTGAGCTCCCGCCCCGCCCCCGCCCGGAGGGAGGCTGAGCCCCGGGCGGCGCTGTCCACACGCAGCGGGTCCTGAAAGCGGCTCCGGGGCGGCGCGGTGGCGCACTGTGCGCGCCGAGCAGGCGGAGGGCTAGCGCCGGCGGCGGCGGCAGCAGCGCGGGCATTAGAGCCGGCAGGGGCTTCATCTCAGCACCGACAGCCCTGGCGGCCCCAGCAGCCCCGGCGGCAGGGACCTGCATCCTCTCCTGCGCCCCTCGCTCACCGCTGGGCAGACGCGGCGGCTGTCCCGGAAGAGGCAAGCCGGGGACAGTCCCACCCGGACCCCCCGAGAGCGGGCAGCGGATCTCCAAGAGTTGGTAGCGTGAGGCACAGCCAGGAGCGAAGGGGCCCGGAGCCTCGAGGCCCGCGGGAAGTTTAAGGGCGGCGGGTCCCGGTCTTCGAGGGCTGCAGTTCCGGGGCGCTCCGGGCTCCCAGCCTCAGCAGCTGTAGCGTCTCAGAATCCACCGCGGTCCCTGCGCGGCGGGAGAAGGAGTTCTCGGCAACTTCGTTGGAGACGTCGGAGAGCCGGCGGGAGAAAGGTGGAGGGGCACGTCCAGCGCCAGAGACACCGAGCAGCGGGAGACAGGAAGGATCTGGCGGAGGCCGAGGGGTGGACAGACCCTCGTAGCAGCAAGACCGAAACAGCCTGGCAGCCCGCGGGCCTCGCTGCCCCCAGAGTGAGACGAAGGGCCGTGTGCTCGCAGCCTCTTGCAAGCTTCTGCTCCGGCGCCGAGCGCCCCTAGTTATCCCGGAGGTGGGCCCCTGCGCTATGCCCTCGACGCTGCGGGCGCCTGGGCCTCAGCTTCTCGGGTGTGGGCCGGGAGCCGCCGCTTGAGCCCGCCGAGGAGCAAAGGCAGCTGGAGTTGGGCGCCCGCTCCCAGACCGACTGGCTGAACACTGTTTCCCGCCTCTCGGCTCAGCTCTCCGTGATCTTCCGCAGGAGGCTTGGAGAGGGACCCCACGGCCGCAGAGGTGTTTTCTGAGCCCAGCTCACACGGTGCCTGGCCTGGTGGCGCGGCTCCCTAGGCTCTGTGAGCAGCCCTTTGGCGCCGAGAGGCAGCGGCGCGGGCCGACCTGCAGTCTGGAGCGCCCCGATGGAAATACACTGTAAGCACGACCCGTTTGCATCCATGCATAGTAAGTAGGCGGCGAGCTCGCTTCTCTCACTCTCCGGCCGGGGTCGGGTTGGGGGTGCCGGACTACGGGGCAGGTACTAAGTTCTGGAGAGCTCGGGACCTCTGTAGCTGCGTAGACAACTTTGCAAAGTGCAGGGCTTTCCAGGCAGCAGACGCGGAGTGCATTTAGCCGCTAAGGCCGAAGCGCCTGGTCGGTAAATCCCGCCTCCAGCAACGAGGTAGTAGTGTAGGCAGCGAGCTGCAGCCTTTCCGGGTCTCCAACAGCTAATTCTCAGAACCCTGGTTCATACTCATAGACGGCTCGAAAATGGGCCAGTTGGAAGGCAGGAAGTTTTAACAGAGGTCGGTGAGAGTCTCAGACAGCGCCCCAAACCCCAACTCTGTTGGTGCCCCTTTCAGCCATGGGACTGACCAAGATTGATGCTTAGAATGAAAAGTGGGACCCCGACCAGTCCCTGTATGTGTGAAGAAAAGACGTGAGAGTTAAGAAAGTACACCTGGTCCAGGGTTCCAAATGCGTCCTGGGTCGAGGAGAGGGGATTTAAAAAAATCAACGAAGTCCGGGTCCCTAAGCTACACTTGAGTTCAGGCATCGGCCAGTACAGAGAGAGACCTTTAAAGACACCATTGGGTCATTCTCTGTAGGGTGCCTGCCTTGAGGTGGCTTCTCTCCTAGAAAGAAAAAGAGAGAGAGAGAGAGAAAGAAAGAAAGAAAGAAAGAAAGAAAGAAAGAAAGAAAGAAAGAAAGCTAATTAGTCACATGCAGGCGCGCCTGCCTTCTGAAAGCCTGTGCGGCGTAGGAGACCGGCAGGGTCATTTCGGGCACCGGCAGGGCCCTGCTGCCTGACCCGCAGGGATTCTGCCAGTTCACCCATTAACACAGCCTCCTGTGAGATGAGCGCTCTTCTCACGGTGAGTTAACGCTGGATTAGATTCGGAGATTTCAAGGAAATTCCAAGTGGAACGAATCGCGTTTCCCTTCTGTTGGCTGTAGAATCGGCCAGGGGAAGGCGCCAGGCTTTGGCAGACTGCACTCGGGTGCCCAGCTCGGGTCTCTGTGGACTGCATATCGCCGAATAACTCCGTGGCTGGCAGTCCGCTCCAAGCTCGCTTAACCTCAACCAGCCGGGATCCCGCTACTCTAGCCGTGGGTCCCCTATTTAACAAAGGCAGCAAGCAGACACCCCGCTAGAGAGAAGGCAAGCTGGGGCAAGAATCTTCGTGTCTTCCACGAAGGGCCCAGTGGCCTGGCGGCAGGGGAAGATTTGTTTAGGCAGCGGAAGCGGGCTGCGAGCAGGTCAGCTTCTCTTTGTGTCAACATCCCAGTCGGAGGTAATCCTCCCAGGCGGCAAAAAGATTCGCACAGTGAAGCGGCTTGCTCTGGTCCCAGCCCCAACGATTCCTCCCCATTTGGGGACTGGGTTTAAGCGGCTTCCAGTCCACCTCGGCTCCAGCGTTTTCCACAGCATTTTCCTGCACAAACTGGCTCTGGAGCCTCTCTGCTCTTACTCAGAGAGAACCTGAAAACAAACGAGTTGGGGGCAACACTCTGAGAGGTGGGCAAGCGTTGGCTCAGCCAACAAGCAACTGGGAGACAAGCTGGGTAGGGCTGGCTCCCGTGCTTCCTTCCTTACTGGCGGAAATCCAAAGGCCCGCACTGCCTCTCTCTGTCCAGAGTTCTGCTGCCCAGAGGTCATGCCCAAGCCCTTGGGGAGACAGCATCAGACTTGGTGGTCTTCCGGTGCGCATCCGTGTGGAGAAGCAGCTCCTTCCAGGTGCTGGTTAACCAACTGCTAATGTCTAAGCCTTGCTGCCGGGCCTTCAATCTGCCCCCTCCTCGGGAAGTGCTCCCTCCTCCCATTCTCAATCTCCCTGGCAGCACAGTGGGGGCTGGGCCAGCCTAGCTTCCAGAGCTAGTGGAAGCCCTTGGCTTCTCCAGAAAGACCCTTCGCTCTCCCGCCCAAAGCTGCTGGCTTGCACAATGTAGTCTGTCTCTGGGTCCCAATTTGCTGGTGATGGGGGCAGAGAAAACAGGCTGGCAAGGTGACTGGGTCTTTCCCTTCATCTTTATTTCCGGCTTGGGTCAGTTTTTCCTTGTGGCCTCTCTTCTTCCCCCACCCCACCCCCAACCAATTCTGCACCGGACAGCTTCAGTTGGCAGGGACAGGCACTGCTGTATCGTGGTCTTTCTGAGTCCAGAGGTACCCCACACCCTACTCTACTTCCACCAAGCACACTGGTACAATGACTCTCTGCTAGATGCTTCCTTCCCCCGAGCATTTTACCAGTTAGTTACAAAGTACTTCTGTGGCCAGTGTCACACCTGAGTGTGACCCAAACCTCAGTTACCTCCATTTTACAGAATATGATACTGAGGCTAGAGAGATAGAAGGACTGACAGAAATCAGCTGTCACTGGTCTTGGGAATAGAGGCATACTGTTAGGCTTTGGAGAATTAATGGAGAGGGGTAAGAGAAGGGTTTATTCCAGAGAGGCCAGTGGACTGTCGGAGTGTATACACACGCAAGGCTCTACCTCTGTGTAGTCCAACTACGTCTGTATTCGCAGCATGACTGTTAGGTGTGT
Organism: Peromyscus californicus insignis; assembly: GCF_007827085.1. NCBI lineage: Eukaryota > Metazoa > Chordata > Mammalia > Rodentia > Cricetidae > Peromyscus > Peromyscus californicus. The sequence goes on from NW_026294573.1 coordinate 102,904,748, forward strand.
CAGCACCTGGCTGTCCACTCTCTGTGATCCTGTTTGCATGTCTATGTGTGCCCCTTCCTTTTGCTCTGGTGCATTTAGGAAGAATTTCAATGATCCAGGCTCTTGTAGTTCAACCTTCAGCTAGCAGCAGACATCTCCTTAATTATCTGTGTCTAGCCATAGTTTTGGGGTGTGGGCAGTGCCCTTTGTGGGCAATATGTCCCTAACAAGGTCTGAGGAGTGTCTGCAGAAGTCAGTTCCTTCCAGAGTGGAGACACAAAGGTCCTAGGGTCACCCACAATTCCATCAGACTTCCAGCCCTGCTCTTCCAGATGGAGCCATTCTACTTTTGCTGTATCTGTGTTTGTTCTCCAGTTTTTATCTAATTTGTTTGCTTCCGTCTCTGTGCCATTTTCTAAATTCTGCACCCCTTAGGAATGATAGGGAGTTCATGTCTCAGCCCAGTGCCCTTCTGGCAGAGGAGCCCTCACCTAGCTGGAATCCACAGTAGAAGTTGGGACTTGAGTCTTGTAGGAGATGCAAAGCTGGAGCAGGACCTGAGAGGGAGGGAGGGAGACGAAACAGATCCCCACCCACAGACATCTGTCTTCTAGAGGTCCCTTCCATTTGTCAGTCTATTTAGACTTTTCCACGCCTTCCTCCTCCTCTGCCTGCCTAAGACTCTGTGTCCTATCTAGCCCTCCCTTTGCTATCTGTCACATTCCGCCCTTCCTCTCTATGGTATAGAGAGTATAGAGAGTCAACAACGTCGATATCCTTTGCACATAGCTCTCCTTCCCTGTCTCACTTCCCCTCTCCTTCAGACTTTGGACTTCCCTTCTTATCAGTCCCAGATTAGTTCCTTTCCTGAGGCCTGTGATAAGTGCTCTGTTGGGTAGATTCATAAATGAGACAAGAGGACCAAGGGATCTGGGGGCCTGTCCAGAAAGTTAAGAAAAGTAAGAGTCACCTGCGTGAAGTTTGTGTCAGCTGTGGACACTTGCCTTAGATTCTGCAAATTCCTTAGTATCTTAGCCTTGTGGTCAAAGGGAGGTAGTCTGGGGGGATCTGCTGTGATTTAGGGAGACCCGACTCTAGGAGACTCTTGGCATTTTTTTTTCCGATGGTACAAACCTATGAATTCCCTTACAGAATTGCTCTTGGCATCCTCTGAAGGTTGCCACTGTGTTTTGGGCCGGAAGTCTCCATTGTTAGTGGTATAGCAAACAATAATTGCAGGTTGGCTACATTAGATCATATCAAAAGTGTGCTGGGTCTTTTCCCTGCCCTTTCTGGACATTTGTCCTCCCAATCAGCACACACCAATTTTGGATATACTTTGTTTTACTTAAATCCAGCCTGTTCTGGGAAAATTGGTTCAACTCTTTTTTTTTTTTCCCCCCTTGGATGATCTCTGTCCTAGAACAAAGCTCTTGATCAGGGTTACTGTAATCTTTCTGTTTTAGGGAAACTATGCAATTATGTCCCTAGCTGTAAAACTCTGTTCAGGAAAATTTTCTCTCTGTTTTTTTCTGCTCCTGTGTGCAATGTTTCAGAACAATCAAAATTCCTTAGAGGCACATTTTGAAAATCAGAGGAAATTTCAGCATAGTTTGGGACTAAGTAATGTAATTACCTAAAAAATTACGGTTTTCTTGGACATAACCTGAACCTGGAGATTTTGGGAAGTAATTTGTGAATTTGTTAGATACTTTTAAGGATAAAAGCTGTTTTTAGGAGTGTTTTATCCCTCAATTTCAGATGTTGTCCATGGGCCTGGTTGTAGATAAGTCTTGGACTAGGATGGGGTGGTGGTGGCCGAGCTGTGGTGGCTATGTTTCTGTTTTAAAGTTGGGGGGTGTGACCTTGGAGGTGCCTTGACTTCCCTTCTGGAGCCCAGTCTGTCCTAGGATAGGAGGTTTCCCCTCCTGGGCCTCTGAGCTGTCAGCCCCGTCATTACATTCTCTTACTTGACTTTAGCTCCAATCCTCAGCAAGGCCAGTTAGCGACTGCTTGGCAGCTATAGGGCCAATGGTGTTGCTACATTGTATCAGTCTGTTTACTGGCCTGGCTCTTTAGTTTACTCAGGTCCTATTTCCCTTCAGCTGGGCGGTGATTACCATTACCGACTATCAGAGCGGAAGGGGCACTTTCTCTGACTCCTTTTACTTAAAATACATGTCATGGCACTCGTAAAAATCTGGGACTCGGGAGTTTTCTTATTTCCTCCTAACCAACTTAAACCTGTTTGCGGATTGTAAAACATGCCCAAAATTTCAGGGACACACCTAACAAATCCTGATTCAGTGGAGTGTGCTGTGTGCAGAAGACCCTGTGACCCATTTCTTTTGTGTGCTCTGAGAGGGTACAATGGTCAAGCCTGCACATCAACCTCATCGTCTTAAAGGAAGGCTTTAATTTTTTTTTTCTATTTTTAAATTACGGCAGCGGTTAGGTTTTGTCTCAGTGATCTGAAAATGCTGGTCATTAAAAAGAAAGTCTTTAATTCTTTGAATTAGATTGCTGATTTAAAAAACACTTTCCCCCTTGAGATGTAGATATTAGAAGAACCCGTTTCACTTTTGAAGACATTTGTTAAAAGAAAACGAATTCCACTAATTTTCTCCCTCCTTAAATTTGATTATTTTATGACATAATTTTCTCCCCAGGATCTTCCTCAAACTCAGCATTGTGTAGTAAATTGTGCTCCTTTCATATAGATTTCTTTTACACATTCCCTTACCGATTCCCCCAAATGAAGAGGAAAAGGCTAGCAACTAAAAGAAAAACAGTGTGGGGAGCTATCAGTGGCTCAGTGGATGGCCTGCAGATGGACAAAAGCTAAGACTGGTGTTAGAAAGCAACCCAGGGTCCTCATGTCATCTGCATGATTGGACTCCAGGTGCAAGACATCTAGCCTGCCAGCCATTTGTAACCAGAGGGGCTCTGGGTGCTCACAAGGGCACTTGTACTATGTAACTGGTTCTAACCACCCTTCCCCTTGCCTTTTGTTTCTGATCTGTTTCAGGACATGGAGGAGTGAATCAGCTTGGGGGGGTTTTTGTGAATGGACGGCCACTCCCAGATGTAGTCCGCCAAAGGATAGTGGAACTTGCCCATCAAGGTGTCAGGCCCTGCGACATCTCCAGGCAGCTTCGGGTCAGCCATGGTTGTGTCAGCAAAATTCTTGGCAGGTAAAGGCATGGGCTCCAGGCTTCCCTCAATGTTTTAAAGGAAGATCTAAAAGACAGCCCACAGCTGTCCAAGGTGCCAGTGTCACAGGGAAACCTACGGCAGCCTTTTGCTCCACACACTCCGCACTTGAGAGATTGCCAAGTGTTTTGAGACTGTCCTATTCAAAGTGGCTGTGGACCCCCGTTTCCAGTGACACGTGGAGCAGGGCGACTTTGTCAGGAGGAACAGTGTGTTTCTCGAAAGTCTGGTGAATTATTTTAAAGAACTCGAAAGTCAAAGGCTCTTGGGAATTGTCCCCAAACCTCTTAGGTGAGCTTGGGGTCAAGAGAATGGCTGGTGGTGGTGGTGGGGGACCCAGAGATTATTATATTTCTTCTTATTTTTCTTTTTCTCTTTTGGTGCAGGGCTGTGTACGTGTTAAGTGATTGTCCACCACTGAGCTATGTTACCAGCCCTCAGTGTTTTCTTTGAGGTGTTTTCAAATAGCACTTGGTATTTAAAAGGCAGTCGTCATCTTCGGTGGTACCATCAGCCTGCCCATGCTGGCTGTAGTGTTTCCTTCTGGGTGTTTTGTTTCTTTTGTAGTGACAGGCATCGTAAGCACACGTTAAATTAGAGGGAGGAAAACAAAGCAGCGGCGAACACTAACTCTCAAACCTGACGTTTCAAAGTTGCCACTTGACCCAGCAATTTGCTGCAAGCAAAATACCCACAATGACAGTCCTCGCCAAGGGCTGTGCAGACTGGTAGCCTCACGTTTATTTTTTTCACCAGCCTCAGCACGATCCAGGGAAGGTTTTAAGATGAGGAAATAAGCCTTTCTAGAGCTAACTGACTGGCATAGGCAGGTCTGGCCAAGTCATCACTTGGCCTGGACTGGGTCCTAAATGACTCTGGGACCCTGTCTCTCTCCATAACCCCAAAACATATTGATATATATTTTTTAATGTCCTGGGCATGTGACATTGTTCTAGGTCTTCCCTGGCAGACAGGAACATTCTCAGGCTTAGCTCTTCAGGGCTTTCTTACTATTTCTTTTCCTGAGGTCAGCGGTCCTCGTCTTTGTCCTGTAGATTGCCTTATGGTTTAACAACTGATACCTGACTGACAGTCGTGAACATTTTGAAGTATTTTTGAAGTTTTCTCAGTGACATCGTGACTTTCTGCTCTCCTTGTTCCATCTGCTGGAATTTAAAAATTCTCCCAACAGTGTGTAATAACCATGTAGGGGATCTTGATTAAGACCAAAGGAAGGCATCTCAGGGATGGGAATCTGGCAGTTCCATTAGGGCCACCTATGCCTGTGTTTACTCTTCATCTTCCTGCCTAGCGTGGGTCACATCAGCTGTGGAGGACGAGGGCTCAATCCACTTCTGTTTAACACTCAGCCAGCAAATGGGTTCCAGCCGGAGTTCAGAAGGAGCACAGGAAATCAGCCTGGTGGCCATGTTAGACGGTGGGTCAGGAAAACTGAGAGTGAGGACAACAAAAGGAAGTGGCCTTCGGGGAGAGACAGGACGAAGAGAGAAGACAAAGGGGGAGCAGAATGGTTGTTTTTCAAAGACAGAATAGAAAGTGTACAAGAAAAGAGGGTGAGAGGAAGCCGCTTCAGAGGAGCCGGTCTCACTTTGGGGGCTGAATGGTCGTCACCGTCTTCCTGTGATGCTTCTTTGTAAGCGGGGGAGAGGGAAGGGGAGGCCCTTCCTTTGTTTTTACTGAGACATCTTCGCTGAGCTGACGTTTTGTTCGCTGTTTGAAAATTTCAAGATGCTGAGAGCCTTTCTCAGACATCCAAATGACTGACTCTCGTGTTCTAGAGCCCCAGAGCCCTTTACCTCTCCCATGAAGATTGAGGTGGACAGGGATCCTTCTAAAGTCAGGCCAGCAGACTCCCGTGGACCAGAATAGATTTGTCACTGGGCAGAGTGGCACTCGGAAGTTATGCGCCGCTCCGGTGCCTGGCCGTTTAAGTTGTCAACAATAAATTGGAATTTCATAGCTCATTATTTTCATAACTAAGAACCACAGTGGACAAAATGTCACTCTAATTAGAACTGCTTTTTAAGAAACAAGTTCAGCCCTAAAACGGTGTGACTGGGAATTTCTGAACTCAGCCTATTTGACCCACAGACTGCCCCCCACCCCCTAGAAGAATTTGATGGGTGCTCACTGGGTGACAGCTTGTAGAGTGCTTGGTGTGTGGTGGCTACAGTTTTCAAAGGCTGTGTAGCAAGGCAGGCAAAGTCCTTGGGAACAGGCAAGGATCCCTGTCCCTCCAAGAAGCTATGTGGGCTGACAGCAGTGTGGACATCCGGTCTAGAATTCAAGGCTGTAGAGGAACTGAGCATCACAGGAAGGCCAAGTCAGATCACAGAGCAGGGCTGGCGTCTCCTCTCATTGGGAATGCCAGGTCATTTGAAATTTTGGTGGCATATCACAAGATAAAAATAAAACGGTGGGGATTTTAATCCCCAACTGCGCACTCTACTTTATGCAAATTCTCTTTAATTTTTTTGTAAAATCTTTTCACGGTCATTCTGTATTCCTGTTGTTATAACATCTCTGCAAAGGAAGCATGGCAAATATCCTCCCCTATTACAGAAATGGGGTAACTGAGGGCGAGGAAGGCTGTGTGGTCAAGATCACACAGCCACTTGGTGTCAGAGCCGCGGCAGGCATGGCACCTCTTGACTCCCAGCCTAACGCTCTTTGCTTTCTTTGCACTGAGGGGCACCGGGCTGGTGGCTGCCGTTCATCTTTTGTCTGTGAGCCAAAGGGCTGCACGGCTGTTTTGCTGAGATGAAAGGGTGGTTATTAAGTCTGAATCCTCACTTGACACAGTCTTGAGTTGGGGTTTCGGGAGTGTCTGTGTTGCCTTCTAAGAGCCTGGCCCACGAGTCAGTCAAATGCAAGACAGAGACCTGGAATGTCCAGACTTCGGAATCCCACAGTTGGCACTGCTCAAGTAGGGTGGGCAGGGAGCCCTGGGCTGCCACATACCAGCCATGTAAGCAGGGGGCTTTATTCTGCTGCCTGGTGACTGTCTGTGTGGTCACTGTCATTCCGTTAGAGTCATGTATTTTAAGAACACATTGCGATCTGCATATCTGTAAGCCCTATCTCGAGACTATCCTTGCCCTAAGAGGACCCAGCAGCTGTTGGTTCATGGAATGAGTGACAGATGCTTGAGAAAAGGCCTTGCAAACAGTAAAGCTCTCTACAATTGTAAGAACTGCAACTACTAACACTTAAAATGTTATAATCAAAGCAGAAACTTGTAGTGATGAGAAAAGCACTGGATTCAAAGTCTTCTTTGAAATCTGGGCTGTTCCTGTAACCAGAGGAGTTGGGCAAGTGCCTTAGTCCTCCAATCATTTATTTTCTCTTCTATAAAATCCTGCTGACATCAAAAGATGTATAAGGATCGTGGTAATTTGAAGAACTTGGTAAACTCTAGAGTGCTGTGCCCAAATAAAGAGTTGTTATGTGATAGTAAATAATCGACTTTCTCGGGGCTGGAGAGATGGATCAATGGTTAGGGACACTGGCTGCTCTTCCCGAGGACTGGGTTTCAATAACCAGCACCCACATGGCAGCTCACACCTGTCTGTAACCCCAGTTCCAGAGGATCCAACACCCTCACACAGACTTATATTCAGACAAAATACCAATGCTCGTAAATAAAAATAAATAAGTTTAAAAAATAATTGGCTTTCTCTTGAGAAGTTGACGGGACTGTAGAGTCTTCAGGAGTTGCTGTGTGCTAGAATTTAGGTGCCTTTCTACTTTCTATCAAAAAATAAATTTTCATGGGTATCCATCGAACCCTTTTGTGATTAAAAACTTTTTTTTAGAAAATTGCTTCCAGTGATTTTATAAAAAGAGAAGATAGGTTGGATTTTGTTTATGGTTAAAATTGGTAAATGTGTCACTCTTCTCAATGAAAAACAGAACTATTTCTTCACTTCCAGAATATTTACTTACTTGGCCCTAAACAGACTCATCCAAGCTAGAGTTTTAGCAACCCTACAAAGGTTCCATCATTGCTTCTGGGTCATAGCTCCATCCATCCAGTAGAATCACCTCATTTCCTTCCTCCTCTTTTCCTCTCCCTATTCCTCCTCCTCCTCCTCCTCCTCCTCCTCCTCCTCCTTCTTCTTCTTCTTCTTCTTCTCTCTCTCTCTCTCTCTCTCTCTCTCTCTCTCTCTCTCTCTCTCTCTCTCTCTGCATGTATCTAGCCAAGTCTCCTTGAAATTCCTTATGCTCCTGCCTCCGCTTCCCAAGTTCTAGGAATACAAATGTGTGCCGACATTCCCAGTACATTCCCTTACTTCTTATAAATATTCTAGGTTTAAAACTTATCATTTCTAAAATGTCTTTTGATTTAAAATTTTTTCAACCTCAAGATAATCTTCTTTGGAAGAGGGGATCAGAAATTCTCTGTAAACACTGAGAAAGACATCCAGTGACGGCTAGGATTCAGAGAAAGAACCAAGTCCCTTTCTCCTCCCCTGAAACAATCCTTCATGTCACTCTCCTCCCTGGTCTTGGTTTTGCTGTGAAACTCTGACATCCTATTTGCGTTAACGAGGAAAAGCTGATAGCATGGAAATGTCCTTAGAAACAGCATTTACCTCAGGGGAGGCCTCTGGAAGAACTGTCGAGAATCGTGGTTGGTTTTTCTGATTACTCAGGATTTGATCTCTAATACGTATTTCCCATTAACGCTGGAATCCAACACTCCCTTTAATTTTATATCAGGGTTATTGTTTTTCTCTGTTGGAGAAAAAGCTGTAGTATAGGGACAGCTTCAGAGAATGCTGCAGATTGTACTGGGGATGGGAAAGCCAGTGAAAGGTCTATACCGACTTTCCAGGGAAATTTTAGTTCAAGAGGCTTGGTCCTGGCTAGGTACCTCAATCCTTTGTGACCCCGAGGAAAACATTTAATCTCTATAAAGCTGTGTTTAATATCACAGAAGGCCACTTCACCTAACTGTCCAGTCACTTACTCATTCACCTAAGACAGTTTATGTACTTTAGAGCAGTTAGAGAACCAAGAGGAAAATCCAACTCGCAACGTTTTTATAATCTGTAACATGGTGAATGAATGTGAAGGCATTTTGCTAATATGTAGCTTGCTGCTAGCATTGTCCAATATAATATATGTATTTTATAATTATATTATAAAGTATAATACGAGCCATGTGAGCAATTTGAAATTTTCTCATTTCAAAAAAGTGAAAAGAAAGTAGTATAATTTATTTTAACTATGAATTTTATTTAACCCAATGGATACAGATTGTCGTTTCAACATATAACCGACATAAAAATTATTAGTGGGCTGGCCAGATAGCTCTGGATAAAGGCGCTTGCTGCCAAGCCTGATGGCTGGGGTTCAATCCCTGGGCTTCCATGATGGAAGGAGAGAACTGACTCCTGAAAATTGTTTTCTGAGCTTGGCACGCACATGCATACATGGAGACACGCATGTACACAAAATATGATATTTTAAGAAATAAAATTTAAAAAATTATCGAGCTATTTAATAGCTTTTTGTACTACGTTTAAAAATCTGATTCACTGTTTACATTTTCAGCACATCTTGACTTGCACTTTCCACTTTGCGGGTTTCTGTGGCTAACTATGGCCCTTTCTTCTCCGGTCTAGGTATTATGAGACAGGAAGCATCAAGCCGGGGGTGATTGGAGGATCCAAACCAAAGGTTGCCACTCCCAAAGTGGTGGAAAAAATCGCTGAGTATAAACGCCAAAATCCGACCATGTTTGCCTGGGAGATCAGGGACCGGCTGTTGGCAGAGCGAGTGTGTGATAACGACACGGTACCCAGCGTCAGCTCGATCAACAGGTGAGGCCTGGGATGTGGTCGGGCCGCTGGAGTGGGGCCGCCGGACTGAGGGTCCGCGCTTGCCTTCTCTGAAGGTTCACTCCTTGGGGATAGGAGCAAAGCATAACTCCAGTGATGCTTGCTGGACTCTGTCACCTTTCTCTTCTCTAAAAGGGACAGGAGTTCTCAGTCCGGGGGGAGGACACCATGCCAATAACCAGGCCACTTGAATTCTCGGAGCCAGGGAGTGATTGGCATCACCCGGTTCACTATCTACCTATGTGGGGCACTTTGTATAAACTGTCCTGATTAGGCCTTCACAAACACCCCTTCCCCTGCCAGGGGCTCCAGGTCTGAGTGCTAGCTCATCCCAGAGGTTCCCAGGCAGACAGTCCAGCCTCCAGTTTGGACAGAGGTTGAACCACTAGGTGTGGGAAACAAAGTTCCCTTTGGGCTGGGGACATGGAACTTTTTGTTCTAGCCCTGCTGCCAACCTGAAGTGAGAACTCTACAGACACTTGTTTGTTTTCTGAGAGTTCAGGGATTTTCTAATGATTCTAATGGGGATCTTTAGGGGTATCAGGTGCTTCAGAGCCAAAGAGATGCCTGCTCCCACACACCCTCAGATGTCACCCATGGATAGATAAAACCGGAAATAGACCATGACACCAGGTGTAACCTTTTCCTGGAGTTCACATGCTATTCTTTCTTTTCTCTCCCTTAGGCTGATCCAAAGCATATTGACTGATACTGTCAGAGCTTTAAAAATAAATTTCTGACCTGGAATAGGTGTGGAAATACATATGTGTAATTCCATCACTCTGGAGGCGGGGAGGGCAGTGATTTTGAGGCCAGTCTGAGATATATAGCAAGACCCCAACTCAAAAATTAAATACTACATAAAATGAAAATTACATTCTAGAAGAAAATTTTCTTTTCTTTCCTCTTTCTTTCTTTCTTTCCTTCTTTCCTTCTTTCTTTCTTTCTTTCTTTCTTTCTTTCTTTCTTTCTTTCTTTCTTTCTTTCTTTCCTCCTTTCTTTCTTTCTTTCTTTCTTTCTTTCTTTCTTTCTTTCTTTCCTTCCTTCCTTCCTTCCTTCCTTCCTTCCTTCCTTCCTTTCTTTCTCCTCTCTCTCTCTTTTTTAATGAGACAGAGTCTCACTATGTATCTATAGCTGGCCTGGAACTTGCTATGTGTTTGAAAAGATCCTCCTGTCTCAGGTTCCTGGATGCTGGGGTTACAAATGTACCACCGCCTGAAGAAGGTGATTTTCTATTATAGATAGTGCAGTCTCTGATCCATTTAAGGCTACAAGCAGGAGCTTCGGGTATAGCTCAGCTGGTGGAGCACTTGCCTTGCGTACAGGAAGCCCTGGGTTACATCCCTAGCATGACCTAACCCTGGTGTAGTGGTATATGTCTGTCATCCCAGTATCTGGAGTTACAGTAGAGTTAAAGATCATCCTTTAGGCAACATGGAGGTTTCTAAGTGAGAGACTTGAGATTCTGCCTCCAAAACCCAAAGAAATAAATAATTAAACAAACAAACCCACAGTCGTGGATGAAATGATGAGGTGAATATAAACAATTGTTTCTCTAAAACCCACATAAGAAAAAGAAGCCAGAAGTCTTGGAATTGAACCATTCCAATTTCTTCAGAGTCACAGCCTACTGTGGCTAGTGCTGAGACTGAGCACAGAGAATGACTCACTCTCAAAAGAAAGAGGTGGTCAGACTGGAGTGTCCCTGAAGTCTCCTCTGGTCCTGATGGCAGCACGGTGGCCCAGTGCTCAGCATCCCCATGTGATGGATGTGTTGACTTTCTAAGTCCCACTAATTTATCAACCCGTGGCCCATTTGCTTCTCTTTTGCCCTGCCATCTTGTGAGATGCTGAAGAAGAGGGAAAGTGGGTGCAATCTTTTCAGATTTGTCCTAGAGGGTAGAGCTGAGGAGAGGGTGACGATGCCAGCAGGCCAGGGGTGAGGGGTGTGGTATCTACTTTTTCCCTGAGTTATGAAAGGTTACAGTTGTGAGTTCTCCACACTGGGCTCATTGCAGGATTTTCAGTACACAAAACAAACATGATTTTTTTCTGGGTATCCAGGTTATTGTTTTTCTTTTTAAAAGTAAATTGCATTGCAGAATGATGGAAATTCTGCTAGGAGAGAAGAGAGTTGGCAAATCAGAGATCCAAACCACTTTTCCAGTGAAATTTTAGTGGAAGATGTGAATTTTGCTAATATATATCATTCTATTACTATTAGATACAACTTGAAATTTTCTAGTAGATATTAAGAAAAGTAAAAAGAAATATGTATAATTAATTGTGGTTATATTTATTTAACTCAACATAAAAAAGTATTTCAATGCAAAATCAGTATGAAAATTATTAATGATCTATTTAGCATCCTCTTTGTTTGATACTAAGCTTTAAAAATGTGATTTACAGCACAACTGGACTCATACTGGGCACATGGCAGTGTCCCCATGGTTAAGCACCATACTGCTTAGGTCCCTATGAGGCAGGAGGAACAGAGGCAGTATTGGAGAAGTTGGTCCGCTCTGTAGGGTGACCTTGCACAAACACCTCGTCAGGATTTGGGAGGCCCACACATTTCCCAATGTAGGGTACACACACGGTGACATGGTCCACAGCATAACCTCGGGTGCCCCACGGCAGTCACAGACTGTATTGCCTATGTGGATGGGACAGGCAGATGGCTAATGAAGGAAGCGGGTCAGGTGGGAATCCAGAGACTCCAGGGGCTGAGGCAGGTGAGACAGCACGGCCCTGTGGGTGGCAGCCACTCCTGAGTCTCAGCTGAGTGCTGCTGGGAGTGTGAGCCGGAGCCTTTTTCTCCTCAAGAGAATCTAGAAACCAGGATCTCTGTGTGGGTGTGGATGCAGATGCACACGCATGAGAAACATCTAGACTTTCAAATGGTGGCAATTCATCTAGAGTATAACACAGGCAGGGCTCCAGTTTTAATCTTCTGAAATGCAATGAATCATGTTCACACGATTTAGAAAGATCTAAGTGCCGTACCACACCAGTGCGTTTGTGAACACTGGGAGCTTTCTCCTACCTACTTGCAGTAGGGAGGTCTAGCTGCCTTATGTGCTTCATCTAAGGGACAGCAAGATGGCTCAGTAGGTGAAGGCATTTGCTGCCAAGCCTGAGGAGCCAAGTTCCATCCCTGAGGACCCACGTGGTGGGAGGAGAGAACTGACCCCTGAGAGTTGTTCTGTGATCTCCATATGCACTGTCACCTACTCAAAATAAATAAACAAGGGTCATTTAAAACTACATTTAAGTCCAGAGTAAGTTATTTCAAAGTAACATGTGAAGCAAAGATGGAAGTGGTTATGGCCGTGGCACGGGCCGTGGAGGGTGGACTGGAATCGGTGGCCCAGGAACGACTGTGGCATGGGCCGTGGAGGGTGGACTGGAATCAGTGGCCCAGGAACTACTGTGGCACGGGCCGTGGAGGGTGGACTGGAATCAGTGGCCCAGGAACGGCTGGCATGTCTGATTCTGTGCATTTAGTGCTGTGTGACAGGAGGTTCTGAAGCTGGGGCCTGGGGCCATGGCTAACTTCTGGGACCTCAGGGTATCTTAGACGTGGTTGGCTGATTGAGTTCCCACATGGGCTCTCTATCTGTGGCCTCCCACAGCCCTCAGGCCTGGTGCTGTCCCTGGCAGGTGTAGAGCTGACGCCCAGATGGGAAGGCCAGGGGAACGGTAACGGGGGTGGAAACTAGAGTAGAGTCAATGGTAAGATGGGGTCTGGTGTTCTTCCATCAGTGTCCTATAGGTCTCTGCAAGTCATCTCCCATGAGAAGGAGGCCAGGAGGAGATGCCACCATCCTTTCCCTGTTTCAGAGCATCATGGTATGCTTTGCTGTCTGCTGATCCCTGGCATCCTTAGCTCTTTCCGGTGCATTTTTCCGGGGCTCCTCTTGGGGACTCCTCACTGCATCTTCCGTGAGAGTGCCCCAAATGTGATGCAGTCTCTTTCCAATGCACCCTCCCCAACCCCAATCTCCCTGGAAAGTCTATGCCATCCACTACAGAATTTCTTTTATTATTTTTTTTATAGTAAGGCAGAACCCATTGCGTTGAGAATGATGTGCCTTCAAATAACCAGTGTGCAAGTGTCAAAAGAAAGAGAGTCCATCGCTCTTTCCTAGCTATGCTCCCACCAAGGCAAATTCTCACTCTTCCTCTATTTTAAACAGCCAGAAGGAAGGTGATGCCTGCATTTGCAGTTATTCTAGTGGCCACGGGGTCCTCTCTACTGCTCTCCCCGGGAGCAGGTACCATCTTGCTGTCTGCAGGAACCAACTCTGGAAACAATGCTGATGTGGAGCTAAATATCACTGAAGCACTTGTACCAGGCTGGTGGGGCCTTCCTGGGGGTCCTCACGTCACCTTGCTCATTTGGGGTGCTGTACAGACTGCACCAGAGAGTCCTGAAGTCCAGGCAGAGTGTCAGCTGAAGGTGGCTGTCTCAGAGCTGACTGAAATGGTGGGTGGAGTGAGGTCATCCCTCTTCTGTTCCAGTTCTGTGTCTCTAAACTAGTGGCCAAGTGCTGGGACAAGTGGCATTCCCAGCTGAGGGGTGGGGTGGGGCAGGCTCTGTTCAGCACCAACTGGCTGGTGTGCATGTGAGAATTGGGACCAGCATTACTGGTTCAGGTTAAGTTTTTATGGAGAAACCCAAAGCTTACACATCACTTGCTGTTTATTCAATAAACAACAAAATAATCTTCCCAGGAGCTGGAGGTAGCCTGGTGAATGGTAGTTTGTTAACTACTTATTTTTGTTTTTGTTTTGTTGGAGGCAGGGGCTCACCCTGTGGTCCAGACAGGTTTCCAACTGCTGATACACCTGCTTCAGCCTCCCGAGTGCTGGGATAGCAGGCCTGTGCCACCATGCCAGCCTTACTTCTGCTTTTTAATCTTAACTTTGGCAGCAAGTCTTCTGAGATGACTCTTCACTCCCACTTTCTTCTCCATGCCGGTGGCAGGCTGCGGATCTACCCAGCTTAGTCTCAGACTTTTGGATTCTTGGTAAAGCTGATGGCCCGTGGATCTGTGTTGATGGTAGCTTTAGCAATGTGGTTGAAGAGACTGGTATTCGGCACAAGACACCCCACTGCCAACCAGTCCCAGCCTGCCAGAGCCATGTTGGCCATGCTCAGGCTGGCAAGAGTCCTTTCAGTGGTATTTTTCTCTTTTTAGCATTGTGTGTGTGTGTGTGTGTGTGTGTGTGTGTGTGTTGCGGGGGGCGGGGGGCGGGGGTTGGTGGTGTATGTATGCGCATATAGAAACTGGAGCTTCGTGTCAGGAATCATCCGCAGTCTTCTACTTTATTTACTGAGGCAGGGTCTCTCAGTCAGACGCAAAGTTTGCTGATGCTTAGTCTAGCTAGCCATCTTGCAATGGTCATCTCCTGTTCTCCGCCTTCCGATTCTGAGATTACAGACACGATACCCAGCACTTACATGAGTTTCTGGCATCTGAACGCTGGCCCTCATGTTCGTATGGCAAACAATTCAATTGCTGAGCTAGCCCCTCAGCTTCGGATCCCTCTTTTGAGACAGAGTTCCACGTAGCTCAGGCTGGCCTTGAACTTGCTGTGTAGCCAAAGATGATCTTGAGTTTCTGACCCTCCTCCCTTTACCTTAGGGTACTGGGATCATACCCACCTCAGGTGGTTCTGGGGCCTGAATGCAGGGCCTGTATATGTATGTGCTAGGCAAGCACCATATCAGTCAGCTGCACCCAGACCCCATCTCACCTTTTCCAACGCATCGCAGTGATTTCTCTCAGTAAAATTGTGTGAGAGGTGATGGGAGATGGTGGTAAGAGGATCTAGTTTTTCAAAGGGCTTGGGAATGATGCTGAAATGGAATCCTTAAATGCTTATAACGTAAAGTCCCTTAGATTTTGAGAAATGGATTCTGAGTCTGAATAGCTTCTATGTCTCATACAGGACGTGATTAGCAGAGGATTACTTTCTCCAAATGTAGCTCATGGAAAAGTGCTCACACCTGGGGGCTAGGAGTCTGGACTGACCCTGTGCTGCGTGACCCTGGCTCACCACTGGAGCATGCTGGACTTTAAACCAGAGCATGTTAGCATGTTAGCCTGGGCCATGCTTATGCTCAGCAATATAGGAGGAGTCTTATTCATTTACTTTATGAAACCCAGGCTGGCCTTGAACTCAGGATCCTCCTGCCTCAGTCTCCTGGGTGCTGGTATCACAATTGTTCCATGTGCCTTCGGCACATGTGAAGCATTTGAAGGTTTTAAAGTTGAAGCTGCTCATCTATCATTATGAAGACAGCAATGAGAAGGGCGAGATGTGACATTTATTGGGTGCTTGATATGGCTTGGCTGCATCTAAATAGTCTATTAATTCAGCCCTAATAGTAACTCCATGGGGTAGGAATGATTCTTTCTCCCATTTTTCAGATGAGGAACTGAGGTAAGAAATGTACTCCAGGTCATGGAGATGGCAAACTGAAGGCTGGATTTGAATGCCAGGGCTTTGGTTCTGGGGTCTGTATAGTTACTCCCTGTGCTGCAGGGGCCTCTTAATGGTTTATGGCCTTTCGTGATGCTTTGCCAGTGATTTTTAGGTCTTTGAAAAGAAATGTGAAAAAAAATGTACTTTGTTTTACCTCTAGACAAATTCAGCGAAAAGTCAGGATTTTATCCTGGACTTCAGTAAGGAATAGGACATATCTCTAGCACATCTGAATACTCACTTGACTGCTACATTTTTTTAGACACACACACACACACACACACACACACACACACACACACACACACACACATTAGATCACGGCTGGCAAGATGGCTCAGCGGGTAAAGTTACTGGCCACCTAGTCCGACAGCCGGAGTCTGGTCCCTTTGATCCACATGGTGGAAGGAGACAACGTGTGTGAGTGTGTGTGTGTGTGTGTGTGTGTGTGTGTGTGTGTGTGTGAGAGAGAGAGAGAGAGAGAGAGAGAGAGAGAGAGATCTTAAAAAAATCTTAAAAAAAAAAACTAGGTTGGTTAGCAACATGATTCAAGAGGTCAAGAAAATAACCTCATTCCCAGGTCTTTATTCTATATATTCTGTGTTTGCTCAGTGGAAACAACCACTTTAAATATCGTGACAAACAAACAAACAGATGTATGCACATGTTGACTATGTTTGAGGAGGTGCTTAAGCTGACTCATCAGAAAAGGGCAGAAGGCTTCACTCTGGTGGCCAGGATGCCAGTGCTCCATGGTTAGGCCTGTAGCATCGCATGAACAAGTCTATTCCAAGATAACAGCTAATGATGTCAAGTGCCCTGGGCGCCTAGCACCAAGCTGTAAGGTCAGGCAGGGCAGAGCCGTCCACCCAGTGAGGTCAACCGGAGGACCTGCCGCTTCTGTCCCTCCCGTGCAGAGGCTGGAAACCCAGTGCAGCCTTGAAACGGACATTTAGATACAATAGTTTGGCATGTGAAGAGTTCCTGGTAAATATAATGTGAAAAGTGCAGGGTACGACACTGTGTGCACAGCTTGATTCTGATTTGTTGGTGGGAAATGGTGTTTCGAAACAGCAGCAGGAATGTGGGTATAATAATGTATCCAATGTGAGTGATTTTTTTTTTCCTGTTTTTTGAGATAGGGGTCAATATATATAGTTCAGGCTGGCCTCAAACCTTCAATCTTGTGTCTGAGCTTCCCAAGTGCTGGGATTGCAGTGCAGTGCCTTGCTTGACAGATGTCTTCTTTATACTTCCCTGTGTCACCCACAGAGTCCACAGTGGAGCTGGGGAGATGGCTCGGGAGACAAAGGGTTTGCTCTGTGAAAACAGGGACCTGAGTTGGATTCCTCAGAATCCACGTCTACTAAAGCTGGGTAGAGTTCTGTGAAATGGCTCAGCCAGTGATGGTGATTGCTGCCAACCTGAGGATTGTTCGGTCCTTGGAGCACATATGGTGAAGGAGAGGACACACGCATGTATGCATGCACGCACCAACTGTGGTGGCACACACTTCCAATGCCAGCTCCGTTGTACCAGACACAGGCAGGTCTCTGGGGCCACCAGCCTAGCCTGAGCAACAGCATCCGGGGTTGTCTTTTGGCCCCTACACATACTCACACACTGTGCATGGGCACACATACCCAGAAATGTAAATAGTCGTCTATAATGGACACACGGTATTTTAATAATGAAGTAAAATTCTACCAAGTGTCTTGTTAAAAAGTAATAGTTTGGAACAGTGCTTTTCTTGAGAAAGTCAACGTTTTATTATATTATGACTCACCCATCTCCAAAATGCCAGGGAGGGAGCTCTCTTGCAGACCCCACAGGGACTTTCGGTTGTCTCTGTGCTGTGTTCAAAGATGCGCTGCGCTCATGGTCTCCTGGAGGCCCCATGTGTGGGTCCTGCTGGAAGTCTGCCACCAAGGCTCCCCAGGCTCCTGCAGAGCGTCAGCGTGGTCAGGTTTTGGGTACAGAGAAGTCAGTGCTGCTCTGTCACTTAAATACAGCAAGCCTTCCTGCAAGGTTTTTACTTTTGTGAAAAGTATTTGATTACTTCAAATAAGCAGAGAACGATCTGTGGGAACTCCCTGGTGGTGCTGAGCCTCTCAGTGGAATGGACTTACTCAAGGTTATTGTCAGGTTCATGTTAGAACAGCAACAGCGTTCTGAAAGGTAAATTGGGACACTCCTGGCTCCCAGGTGCATGTGTCCTTTCTAGAAAATTTGTTGGTTTGAATTTAATAAAGTTCTGTTTTTACAAATGTGCAGTCTGTTGAACCTGCTCCTGCTTCTTTGGCATCTCCATCCTTTGTGCTTCTGGTGTAAATTACTTGGGCCCTGCACTTTGAAGTCAGTTTGATGCCTCCTTTCCTAAAGCGGTCCTGAAGGCTGCTCTGGCCAGGGAATGAGAATCTTCAGTCTCTCAGAGACCACAGCTGGAGTGGTATGTTCATAGTTGGAAACTCTTCATGGGGCCTCCAGGAGACCATGAGCGCAGCACGTCTTTGAACACAGAACGGAGACAGCCAAAAGTCCCTGTGGGATCTGCAAGAGTTTGGCAAACATAGATTTGCCAAACAGGACCCAGTGGTTGAGTTTGTCCTTCACTTGGCTCTTGGGTCACCTGTTTTGGCCTCATCGGACAGTTGTTTACTGGGTCTTTATCTCTTTGGCTAACTTTCTGGCCTTTTTCTTTTTGTTGTCATTCTTGGGCAACACAGCGAAACCCAGGGAGCAGTGGCAAGGGCTGCAGCTCGTTGAGACCCTTCCTCCCCGTGGGGTGTGTATGAGCTGGCTTCTTAGGAAGCCAAGCCAAGCGCTTTCCCTGGGCAGCACTTCAACCCTTCATACCTTCAGTAACACCCATCCTCTTCCTAGCAAATTTCCCTGGTGGGTGTATTATTATTTGTGGAGTCTTTAGGGCACAGAAACCAGCACGAGAGTGCTGCCAGAGGGCAGACAGTTTGCCTGGTTCAGTGCTTTGGTTCCCCAGGTGGAAGCCAAGCTCTAGCGAGGGGAAGGATCTCTGATGGGGCTGCAGGCACACCTGAGCGTCAGCTAGGCCGACCTGGACCAGTATCACATCAGCTCCGTTCTTCAGAAAAGGAGGCGCTCAGGCAGCTGTGCTCATGCAGCCCTGTCATCCCAGCACCTAGTAGGAGAGGCAGGAAGATCAGGAGTTCAAGGCTAGTCTTGGGTAGATAGGGAGCTTAAGGCTAGCATGAGTTACATGAGATTGTGCCTCAGAAAACCTAACAAACCAAAACACAAAAAATGAAAAACTGAACAGAGAGGGTGATTCAAGCCACCCAAAGACACCCAGTGAGGAAACTCCTCAGAACTAATTCCCAGTCTGGTTCCATAATCTCGCACCCCAGCCCTGCCCCATTCTTGTGTCTCTGCATAACTAGCTAAGGTCTCTTTCTTCTTCCTCCTTGTTCTTTTCCATTTTTTTAAAGATGGGGCTCATGGATGCCACACTAGGCTTGGACTTGCTATGTAGCTGAGGATAACTTTGAACTTCTGATTTCCTTACCTCCTCCTCCTCCCTAGTGCTGGGACTATGGGTGTGCACCAACTCAGGCAGTTTCATCCTTGCTGGGGATGGAACCCAGAGCTTTGCTCATGCTGGGCAAGCACTCTACCAAGGGGACAACGTCCCAGCCTCAGGGTCTCTTTCCTTCTCAATAGTAAATAGTCATTTGTTTTTCTCTTTTTTCCCAACTGCCTACAGGATCATCCGGACAAAAGTACAGCAGCCCCCCAACCAGCCAGTCCCAGCTTCCAGTCACAGCATAGGTAAGAACTTTTCAAAAAAATTTGAAAATCTAATGGGCTCCAAATATTCTAAAGAACTTTTAATCATTCTTATGGACAGATAATTCTGCATAAAACACTTCACACGCGTCCTAATGCTCCTTCTTTGTCATTCTCCAAGGGCTGAACCTGGCAAATGAATTTTATAAATACTGCTAAAAGGTTTTGAATTTTACTGATTATTATGATAAATAGCTTTCACCATGAGACAGAAAATTGAAATCTAAGCCAAAAAAAATCCACTAATGGGGGTCTATAGAATGTCAGATAATTAAAGTAATAAATCAAGAAAGGGATACTTATTCATAACATTTTCTGCATCATTAGTCAGTAAGTAGTTTTGAATGTGTTTTTTTTCTTCTATAACCAGCCTTCTGCAATTCTTTGTGCACTTGCAGTCTTGAGTGAAGATGTAGCAAAACTTCCCAAACTTTTTTTCTCTCTTGCTCTCGATTCGCTCTCTTGTACACTGCCAACCGTTGAGGGCTGCCTGTGGGGTTTCTGAGGTCCACAGGGGAAGTCTAAGAGTGACCATGACTCATAAGGGTGGAGTCACACTCTAAGGTCTAAACTTTTTCCTTGCTTCCTCTTCAAAGAGGAGTTGAAAATGACATCTATAATCAAGGCATATTCTTGATATCATTTCTCCATTTAGGACAAAGGAATATTTCTGGGTTGCTGAGGAAAAGTTACTCTACTGTAAGGAAGCAGGTGGTTATTCAGCAAGCCTCTGCCAGTTTGGGTGCTACAGACCCCAAGAATTCTGCAGCACTGCATCTCAGATTGTACAGTATTCCAGTCCATTTATCATTGCCAGTTACATCTGTGTGTATGCGCAGTGTGCATGCACTTACTTGAGGGGGCCAGAAGAGGGCGATGGATCCCTTGGAGCTGGAGTTACTGGTAGTCATAAGATATTTGATATGGGTTCTGGGAACTGAACTCAGGTCCTCTGGAAGAACAGCAAGTGCTTTTAGCCAACAAGCCATCTCTCCAGCCTCCACCGCCATTCTTTCTTTAAATAAAAACCTGAACTTCTCACGGTGATGAGAAAGAAGACTGGCAGAGGCCTGGCTTATAGTTTCAATTCTGGCATCAGCTCACCCAGTCAACTAGACAAGTATCTCACCTCTGAGCATCAGTCTCCCCCTTGTTATATGGGGGAGGAGCACAAACCAGGTGTTCCCTGAGTTCTCTGATCCTCTAAGGGTGACTCTTTGAAGGAAGGTAAGACAGAGTCCTGCCTGCCCAAGACCATTCTTTATTCTGTGCTGCCGTTGGGAAGACTTTACTGTGCCCTTGCTATGTGGACCCTGGGGTTGGAAATCGATGCCAGACAAAAATCCCTGTTCTCAAGGGCTTCCAGTCCCATAGGAGAATGTGGGAAGGGAGTTTGAAAAACAAGCAAACAAACAACACCCTACAAAACAAAGTAACAAACCAAAGCCCAGGAAGCGGGTCTGCATGAGTAGCAGGAAGGGCCATTTCTTTGCTGGGTGGAATGACAGGGTTGAGGAGGGTTTCCTGGGTGGGGTGAGGGGGTGTTTGTGGCTGAGATTTCACTTGTGGCTCTAACTGTCCCAGGGTATGTAGCATGAAGAAATAAAACTATCCTTCACTAGCCTTAGAGGAATAATTCTACAGTAATTCAGCAGAATGATATGTTTTGCCCCAGAAATTTCTATTAAAACTTTATCTCACAGGTCTACAACCTCATAGAGTTCACATACTTATTGAGCGTTGAGGACAACTAGAGCTCACAGATTGAGTGACTGCTCTAAAGTCATATGTGAAGCCAGAACAGGGCCCTGGGTCCTCTGTGCTCAGTGTGATTGCAAAACACCTAAGCAGTTGTTGTTGGTTCTGCCCGTGACACAGCCAAGCCTGTTTTCCATGTGGCTGTTCGAAGTGCCAAGTGAGCTCTCTGTTCCTTTGTTCTTTGCACCTCAATACAGAAGAGGTCATGGGATTTGCATAAATCTATTTTGAGGAGCTTTTCTGGTGAAGGGAAAGAGAAGTTAGCCATTTCTGCACTGGTGTCTCTTAAGGGAGATCTAAACTCAAGCTCAAATGTGAGCAGAAAGGCCCTGCACCCTCGAGGCAGGCTGCAGAGCTAGGGGCTGCCTCTGCTCCAAGGAAAGTGGCTTATTGCTCCAGCCACACCCTGCTCTGCAAAGTAAAGGCTCACCGCCTCTGGCTGGCTGCTCATGGAGAGGTGTGTGAGAGCGGTCTACTGGTCTTAATGAAGGGAGGAAGAAGCCCCACATCTCACAAGTGGAAATCCAGCCACATAGCTAGAGAGGATCTTCATAGGGCCCCTGGACTCTAGACTAGGAATCACTGTGAAACTTGCTGCAGGCCCCTCCCCTCCTTACCCTTTGGGACTTAGAGACCTGGCCCTGGCCACAGTAAGTCACCACCTCTGTTTCCACTTGCAGGAAGGGAAATTTTAGGCCTGAGGCTAACTATGAGTGCTGCTTAGCTAGATCACTTTGAATCTCTTCACCTTATGAAACTGACTTTCCTCATGTGGCAAATAGAAAAATAATCAGTAGCGCCCTGGGCTGTTGCAGCAACCGAGGGAAAAGCAGGGGATCAGTGGGAGACATGTCTTTCTCCAGTGTTCATCAGTGGAAGCATACTTCTTATTACACTTTATTTACTGTGTGTGTGTGTGTGTGTGTGTGTGTGTGTGTGTGTGTGTGTGTGAGTCTGTATGCACGCATGGCTGGAATGTAAGCAGAGGTGGACGTGACTCAAGTATGCATCTAGGTCTTTCCCCTGCATTGGAGGGGCACCAGCTGCCCTCCTCCCACATCCTCCTGTCTCCTGCACCCTTGGGCTGGCTGAGATCTTAGTAATCCCCCCCTTTTTTTTTTATTCTGCGCTTGTGTTCCTTTCTGCTCGGTCGGCGGGAGTTGTACCCAGCCCCATGTTTCTAGTGATCGCCCTGGTGACAGGCCCGCACCCCTCTCCTTCCACAGTGTCTACAGGCTCCGTGACGCAGGTGTCGTCGGTGAGCACCGACTCTGCAGGCTCCTCATACTCCATCAGTGGCATCCTGGGCATCACGTCTCCCAGCGCCGACACCAACAAGCGCAAGAGGGATGAAGGTAAGAGATGGCCGCGCATCCCGGTCAGGGATGGACCAAATAAGGTCTACGGGGGGCGCTCATACAGGGCGAGCAAAAGTGCCAGCTCAACACCCTCACCTGCAGAGGACTGGAGTTCCCAGGGCTCTGTCCTTTCCTCTGAGACAAGGAAGACAGACAGGCACCCGTCGGGACTCTTTCCCTGCTGGTTTACCCATTTCACTCCTTGGGTGAGAAGAGCCACTGTGGCCCGCGCTTTGCTGCTTTTGAGAGAGTCCTGAGGACAGATGGTGCCCCAGGGCTGCTGTGTAGACGGTCTTAGCTAAGCGACAATGTCTCCTTTGTGGGTTTTGGAGGCAAGAGATGGGTTGGGAAGGGCAACCACCGCTTTGCTCTGCAGTGAGGGCCACATGTGGGGAGAAAGGGCAGGAACTGGAAACACTGCTCTGTGGGAAAGCGGAGAGATGATGATGATGAAGGGCGGGGGGAAGTCAATAACCATCGCATTGTTGCCCTTGGACCTGAGATGAAGGAGTGCTGGGTCTCCTGGGGATTACAAAGATGACCTTCTCCTGTGCTGTCTGGGCTGTTGGAACTGGCCGCCTCTGTGTAGGACACAGACTACAGTGACCTGGTCTTCTTCCACTAAATGACCCCCTGGGAGTCTGTAAAACCTTAGTCAGAAAATGTGTGTGTGTGTGTGTGTGTGTGTGTGTGTGTGTGTGTGTGTGTGTGTGTGTGTGTGTGTAAGCTGTGGTCTGGGGCTGGAGAGCAGAGTGACAGAAACTTTGATTCAACTATCTGCTGGCACAATTCTTCCTTAGCATCATGTAAGGGATGTGTGTTGTCATGAATACATGCCTAACTACTTAAGATTTGTAACTAGAAAGTTTAGTCAGCCCAGTGGTGGATTGGCCTGGGGTCTTCAGGGCCCCAGGCATTGGAGCTGGCCTCAGTGTGCAATGGTAGTCCAAGCTGGCATGATTCATGGCTCTCAGAGCGTGCTTCACCCCCTTCCCCTGCTCCCATACTTCGGAACAGATGTCAGAAGTCTTTAGCTCAGTGGGTTGCTGTGCCAGCTTGCTGCGGGAGGCAGTGGGCCTGCCATCTCTGTTGGTTTATGGGGTTGATGGTGTTATCTTTTTCCTCCATGTCACCTGGACTCTAAGCAGATGTACCAAGCTGGTGCCTGGCTATGTTTGATCCCAGTGAAGGGATGGCTTATAGGATGCTCCTTTGCAGCTAAAAAACTCAGGCAGAGAGTTTTGGAGAAAGCAAAATAATAATAATAATAATAATAGTAATAATAATAATAATCTAGTTTAATGTTTATGGACAGATTCTGATGGGGCATGGTGCTAGAGAAGTCTGTGGGTTAACTTGATCAAAGAAGCTTTTGACCTTCCAGCCAGGCACACAGTAGGTCATAGGTGGCACATAGTAGGTGGTTGATGTCCTTGAAAGTTCTGTTGGTCAGCTTGTTTACTGAGGATGGTGGCTGCTCTGGAGATACTAATTTTAAAACATTTATTTATTTATGGGTGGGGGTGCACAGTGCCATCGTGTGCACGTGGGGATCAGAGAACAACTCTCAGGAGTTGGGGTGTGCATGCTGTAATCCTAGCACTTGGCAGGCTGAGACCACACTATGAGCCCAGAGTCAATGTGAGCTACACGCTGAGGGCCTGTCTCAAAGACAACAGAAAACCAAGAACGAGGGTTCACGATGACATGTAGGACTGGATGTTCTGCTCCTACCAGTTCTGGAACTCTAGTAGAGTCTTGAACCCTGGGAAGAGGTCAGGTGAAATTTCTGTCTGTGGTTCAGAGGCTAAGACAGGAAGACTTGATAGTCTTGGGAGGTCTTCAGGTTTGAGAAGAATGAGGACCTGAGTGAGGCCCCTCTCAGCTGCCCTGCTTCAGCAAGAGCAGAGCAGCTCGAGCTGAGAAGGGGCTCCTGTTGGGGAGATGTCTCAGGGGCGGGGGCACTGACAGGTCTCCTCGTCCTTTCTCATCCTCCCTCTGTCTTGTGGATCCCTGAATTAGCCTCAAAGAAAGGTGAAGGGGCAGAGCCAGCACCCCCACTTTATCAGGGACGGTAACCAAGGATCCAGGGTGCTCTGTGCCATCGACAGTCACATGCATAGCTTGTGTAGACTGGGAAGTAAAGGAACTGAAGAACCCCGAGGTTTCACCCCCTGGTGTTATCTGGACGCTTGCCACTGCCTGATCTTCCAGAGAGGAGCTGCGGAGGTGAAGCAGCCTGGGGCTGGGTAGACCCTTTGGTGGGTATGGAAGAGTGGCAGGCAGCAGAGCATGGTCAGTAGGTTGGATGATGTTGAGGGTGTGGTGAAGTGAGACCTTGAGGTCAGGGGTTTGGGAGCAGAGAGAGTATGATTCAGTAACCAGGGCAACACAAAGAATAGCTGGGCCCGGCGGGGGCCAGCTGGGATGAGACTTCACACCGTGGATATGGGAGGGTGCTGATCTCCAGGATGGTAAGCAGGCTGCAGGAAGAGTATCTTCAGGAAAGGGGTATTCAAGAGTCAGGAGGAAGACAGCCGGGCATCTCGTTCCATGTCTTCATGAGGCAACTAAGGCTTCCCAGTGGATTCCCCCACTCAGTTCGCTGGTGCACTATCATCTCCAGCTTGGCCTCGGGTTTTGCCCTGTGGGTATTTCCTGCCCAGACCCCAGGTTTGGGGAGCCGATGATGGGACACAGTCTCATGCTGAGGGCAGGCTAGGGGGGTCAAGACTGAAGGCTCCAAGTCTCTCCAAAGGGCTAAGTATGAGGTGACACTCCCCGGGGGTGGGGTGAGCAAGGCCGAGAGGAGAGCCGAAGGGTCTCGGAAGACCCTTCTCAGGAGATGCATCATCAGGAGAACATGCCGGTCCAAGGTGATGGAGAGCGTGCCCGTCTGGGACGCCAGTGAGCAGGTACAGAGAAAGGACCAGCTCCAGGACTTGGACAGGGAGAGAGGTGGCAAACATGTCAGGTGGCTCGATAATGGCTGTAACCCCCAAAATTTTAGTTTGAAAATAGAGACTCAAGAAATACTGTGCTGAATGTTTGGGGGTGTTGGTGTGGTTTTGGAAGTGATTGGCCCACCAGCCCCGTTCTGTAGAAACAGAACAAAAGCCATAGGTGTCATTAACCACTCTCTGGAGACCAAACAGTAACAAGAAGGGCAAGAGTGACCGTGTCCTCCTAGCACTTGGAGGTGGGATTGAGTTCAAGGCCAGCCTAGCCACACCTAAGACTGTCTCAAAAAGACTAAAATCAAATCTGGGTGTGTTAACACACACGAGGATCAAGAGTTCAAGGTCAGCTTCTGACCACTTAGTAAGTTTGAGGCTAGCTTGGGCAATGGGAGCCTGGTTTCAAGAGATAAACAAAAACAAACAAAAGATCAACCAACCAATTCCCCACCCCAACCCGATAATGAGTAAAAAGAAAAAGAAAGTAATGGAATTAGAGGTTGAGAAGATGGCTTGGCGGGTAAAGTACTTGCCACACAAGCATGAAAGCCTGGGTTTGGACCCCCTGCACCCTAAAAAGCTTCAAGCAGTGGTGTGAGCCTATAATCCTGCTCTGGGGAGACAGAGGCGGATGATCCTTGTGCTCACTGGCTGACCAGCCCAGCTGAACCGCTAAGCTCCAGGTTCATTGAAAATCCTGTCTCGCTGGGCAGCAGTGGCGGTGGCACACGCCTTTAATCCCAGCACTCCGGAGGCAGAGCCAGGCGGATCTCTGTGAGTTCAAGGCCAGCCTGGTCTACAGAGCGAGATCCAGGACAGGCACCAAAACTACACAGAGAAACCCTGTCTCGAAAAACCAAAAGAAAAAAGAAAGAAAGAAAGAAAGAAAACCCTGTCTAAAAAATAACCTGGAGGGCGATGGAGGAAGACACATCACGTGACTCTCTGGCCTCCATATGCTTTTACACCAACCCACACTTGTGTATGCTCATACACACACTCACACAGAAACAAGTGGAATTAGTCTTAATAACATATTTTCCTAGTCTGAACATCACTTTGATATATAATCAAATCTTCAGATAATGCCACACTGCCTCTTTTTGTTTGAACTAAGTTGTTGAAATATGGTGTACATTTTACACGCATAACACATCTCAGTTTGGACCCCAAACATCTGCAACCTCCAATCAGATGTTGTCAATCCTGTTTTTTCTGTGGCTTTTTTTTTTTTAAAGATTCATTTATTTATTATGTATACAGTGTTCTGCCTGCATGCATGCCTGCAGGCTAGAAGAGGGCACCAGATCTCATTACAGATGGTTGTGAGCCACCATGCGGTTGCTGGGAATTGAACTCAGGACCTCTGGAAGAACAGCCAGTGCTCTTAACCTCTGAGCCATCTCTCCAGCCCAGCTTTTGTTTTTTTTTTTTAATTGCTATTGGTTTTAAATTTGTTAATTAGTATTACTGTTGTATACGTGTGATGTGTATAGGCTAGGGCATTCACATGTCATAGAGTGGAGTGTAAAGGTCAACTTCGTGGACTCGGTTCTCTCCTTCTACCTTTCTATGGTTGAAGTCCTGTCAGCAAGCGTGTGCCACAAACACTTTGACCCTCTGAGTCACCTCACCAGCCTAGTTTCTGTTTTTAAAATTTAAGTACATTGAAATGAAATGAAATGAAAAAAAAATTAGACAAATGTGGTTGGTAGACCATGCCTATAATCTCAGCACTTGGGGAAATGATGCAGGAGCATGGGTTGCTGCGGGTCTGACGGCAACCTGGATTGTATCGTGAGTTCAAGGCCAGCCTAGGATACATAGCCAAACTGTTTTAAAACAAGAAGAAAAACTTTAGTTCTCAGTTGTACTAGCCGTATTTCCAATGTTTACCCATCACAGTAGGCTAATGGCTACTGTATTGAACAACGTCAAGCATGTAATAGATGTTCAATAAACGCTTACTGGTAGAATGGGTCACTCATGTGCCTTCAGAGAGTTCATAATTAATGAGGAGAGCAAATGAGGTCTCTGGTCTCCTCAGTCATGGGGCTTCTGTCTAGCAGGTTAAGGCCTCCACAGAAAGCCCTACTTGAGGAGAGTCCTGGAGCCACAACAAACACCTTAGGACGTTGGCAGACCAGAGCAGCATATTAGCAAGGGTCCTTTCAGACTAGAAATTCCAAGTTTCTCTCCAGGATGTGTCCATACCTGGGGATATGACCCTTGTGCCCAAAGCTCAGATGAACTGCTCTGTGACTGAGGCAGCATCAGGTCCCTGTGTCCTCTGAGGGCAGAGCACCGGTGGTTAAAGGGGGCTATGGGGAGCAAGAGGCAGCTAGAGTAGTGTGCATTTCCCTCACACCAGCTAGCCTGGACCAAGGACAGAAGAACTCACTATTATCAACGTAGTGAGTTCCCTGTCACTGGAGGTATGAGCAGGGGCTGGACAAAAGAAAGGCAGCAGAATCAAAGAAGGCATCTGTTTTGGTTACTGTGACTTTTGGAGGCTGTGACAGCTGAGGGGTGCATCTGTGACATGCAGAGTTTGAAGTGGTCTTCCTATTCATTTCTCCCTTTGCTATCCTGCCTGGCTCTGAATCTGCTTTTCATGGGTGGAAGTGGGTAAGGGACCCTTGCTCAGAGATGCCTGGGAGTCTTGGGGAAGGCCCGGACCCTCAGGTTGAGTCGGACCTTGTGGAGAGGCAGCCTGGTCCCTCGGTCTCACCTGTGACCTTTCAGGGAGAAAGCTGTGGCAGTGGACCTAGGACCCTGCTGGGTTTGGGGTTCAGTGCCAGAGGCGGGACATCTGTCTCCGGAAGACCCAAGGGAACTGCTGGCCGGCTGGACTTGGGAGCATCAGGCAGGGCTGTGAATAGCAGCCATGAGTGAAAAGGTAGTCCCTCTGCTGCTTCCTGGGACTTTGATCTCCTGTGAGGCCTTCTTCTGCACTCTCCTGCTGGTCTCAAGGGCCCCATTCAGATCCCCTGGACCTTCCCTTCCTGCCTGCCCTGAGTTTGAAAAGCCTTGAATACAGGAGGTCAGTGGAGTGAGAATCCTTTCACCAGCTCAGAAAATCAAATGCTCCAGCTTCTGGTGAGGCAGCCAGGGTCGCTGCAAACAGGCTGCTGGCTTTTTAGGGAGGACAGGAAGGACAGCCAAGACCTTGAGGTGTCAGTGTGTCAAAATAATGGCAAGTTCAGTGTGACCCCATAGTGAGGTTGGGGCAGTTGGCTGTGGGCTCCTCTCAGGACTGCCTGTTCTTGGTGCTAGGGTGTTTTTGTATCTCTGGCGCTTGGTGCCTTTTGTTTGGGAGTGCCTCTCACACTAGTTCTCCTAGTTCTGTGTGTTTTCTATTAGTCACCCACCCCACACTTGCTTTCCTTTTTGTTTATTTTTCCATCTCACTCCCATCAATGCCGATAAGAAACTTCTGTCATTCGGTCAGAACCCTACCCAGCAAATCCCTATAGGACTGTGTGGTGCAGTGATGGGCCGACAAGGCTCAGCACTCACTCCATAGGTTGGTGGGCCCTGGTCTGTCTGTCTTTCCCTGGACACATTTCCTGTGTTCTGGGCAGAGGATGGAACAGAGTGGGGGAACTTCCTGTCAGATTTCCTAGAAGAAATGGGGATGGGCAAAGCTGGGGCTCTTTTGTCAGGAGTTAGTGGCAGCCCTTGCCCATAGATCTCAAGATTTCACAGACCTGTGATCTCTGGGGAGCCCTGCCTCCTAGAGATGCTGAGTCTGGGACACAGGTTCTGGGGCATTCTAGAGCAGGAGTAGAATGGTCTGAGGACTTCCTGTAGTGAGATCTTGAGCAAGGAGTATGGTCTCTGAATCTGCGTTTTGCCATTTGGAAAGGAGAGGTGGCAAGAGCCTTGTAGATATCCTGAGGTTAAAGGGAAGTGGCTCCCCCAGAGGGTTTAAGTACGTGCGGTAATAAACGGCCCTGTGGGCTTGAGGATGTGAGGCCCATCTCAGGAGTAGGATGGCGGGCTCCAGCCACAGTTCAAGCTGCTTGGCAACTGAAGCTCACAGGTCTGCCCGCTGTTGACTTCCTGTTTATAACAGTCAGGGGTTGGGGTGGGGGGCACTGAAGGAATAGGAGGAAAGGACAAACTGGGGAGCCCATGGACATCCAGGCTGAACAACAGCGCCCCCAGGTGTCGGCCACAAAACCGGGGGCCACTTGGCGTCCTTTTTCTTTGCCTTTAGGAGTTTACCACGCTCCTTCACAGGAGGGGGGAAAAGAAAGAACCGAGCAATCCTCAGTTTTCCGTGGAAAGAGGTGCAGGGTGCTCACCAGGTAGTGTCCTCCAGGGTAGAGGACAAAGGCAGGGGCTGGAGGGCTGGTGTCTCAGGGCTTCTTAGAGTCACCAGCTTGTGTCAGAGAAGGCAGCCAGGAGGTTAGGGCCCCTCCTCCACGGTCATTATGCAGATGAGAAATGAGGCTGGGATGGAAGCGGAGTCCGAGTGGGTCAGAGGGTAAACCCTAGAAAACCCGGCTCCTCAGAACATCCTTGATGTCCTCTGTGGTCCTCACTGTTAAGAGCCATTGTGACCTTACCTTAAGTGTATTGCCGCATGAGGAGCTCACCCACTGATCCTCAGAGGCACTTCACCCTGAGCTCCGACCTTCCTATGCCTCCTCCCACTCTTCACTAGGGTTCTGTGAGCCCCGTGTCTCAGCCACCATGCAGCAGCACCCTCCATCTGGCAGGGGCCGCCCAAGAAGTGGTTTAGCCAGCCTGTCTGGGTTGTCCATAGCCAGCTCACTCCCCTGTGTGGATGCTCAGGGCTGGCCACGCCTGCTTCACAACTGGCTATGGCCATGGATGCTCCCAGGGTGAACTTTGCCTGAAAGGAGGCATCCGTTCTCGTAGTAGCTTTTAGGGGGCAGGTAGGTGGTTGCTGCCATTTTGTTATGGCCCCTGTTGTGGCTTCCCTGGCCCTGGGAGGGGTGTCCTGTACACTCATCTAGATGGCCTCTTCCCTGAATTCTCTTGTTGTCCAGGCAAGAACCATGACGACGGTCCTCGCCTGCAGTCACTGTTCAGAGCTAGGTGGCTGCACACTGGCTGCAGGTCATGATTTCATCTGCGGGTTGAAGTCAAATCTGGAACTCTGGGTGATAACTCACAGGTCTGCCCGCTTTGGGTTTCTGGGTGGCTGCTCTCAGCCTGTTCTAGCACCTCAGTTGTGCTAGTTTCTAAGCCCCAAGAACCTAATGCTTTTAGAATCTGAGCCCAGACCCTAGAGAAAAGAGTTCCGCACAGCCAAAGGCCGTAGGAGGCAGGTCCCAGAAGTGGCAAAGGGTGTATAAGCTTGTGTGCAAGTGTGTGCACCCTTGTGGTCAGGGGTGTGGGTGGTCCAGCCCAGGCCAGAAGCAGGTGGTTTGGGAAGTCAGAGTCTTGGGGTGGGGCCAAGGAGCCGTGCTGCAGATGTCCAGAACAGTGGGGATGGGGTCATTTGTGTTATATTCCCCTGGGGCATGAAGCTCTGGAGTCACCCAGTGATGTGTTGGGGTCCACAGACATGATGTTCTGAATGTCTAGTTCCCAGTCTGGCTTTTCCTTGTCCTTCCTTTGAAACCGTGAGCACCCCAGCGGAGACCCAGGCAGCCAGGGTTCCTGGGCGAAGAGTCCAGGTGGTCTCTTGCGGGGCTTCATGGGCCTTTCCCTCGGGTTTGGGGCCTGTCCCTTGGGTGGGGGGCCAGGTTTCAGTTCCTCCTAGCTCTGGTCCCTCAGTTTCACTTTGATTCAGTGAGGGAAAGCCTGTGTGGGAGCCGGAGCCACTGAATTCCCTCACCCCTCTCTGTTTACATGCCTGCTTAGCCCAAGCCTCCCACAGTCCCCCAGACTCTAGTGCCCATTCACTGCTTCTGTGTTCAGAGAAGCCCTGGGAACATGACAAGCAGTTCTTAGAGTTTGGGTATTGGGGCCCCTTTAAACTTAAAACTTATTGAGGACTAATTAAAGTATTGGGCTAATTAAAGTGGGTAAAATTAAATTATTAATTTATTAAAATAACAACAATAAAGAAGTAATACATGTAACAACAATAAATAAAACATGTATAAGACCTGTTTTCCAAACTGAAAATTTAGTAGGAGTGATACTGTTCTGCACCTGTGCAAGCATTTTTCGTGTCTGGTTTGACAGGACAGCTGGAGTCTCAGAGGTGCCTCTGCACTGAATGTCACAATGCCACACTTCCTAGGCTCTGGAAAATTCCACTGTGTGCTTGAGTGAAGGCCAATGACACTGTGACATGATGGTGAAGATAGTTCCAACCTCACAGACCCACTGAAGGGTCTTGGGAACCCCCTGAGTCTCTGGATTACACCTTGGGGGTTTCTGCACAGGCTGCTCCTGACTCTGAACGCGCCTGCTCATCTCATACAGATGGAAAGCAGATACGTGGTTTTAGTTACAGGAGAGATGGCGCTGGGGTCTCTCATTCTTACCTGGGAGGGAGCGGCAGGACACACCGGGCTTTGGCCATCCTCTCACACAGCGGAGGTGTGGTTTCTGACTCTCCTCTCAGCCTTTACTTTCACAGGGAGGCGTGACCACTGAGCATGTCGTATTCCAGCAGAATGTCTGTAGGGTCTGAGGTCTGACTTCCTTCCCTCCAGTTTCCGTGCTTTTGTGCTCCCTCAGAGCGGGGGACCCACCCATCTCTTCACCCAGTTCAGTTCTGCACTAGCTTGCAGGCCCCACCCTGGGCATATTTTTGGTGGGAGAAAAATCCAGCTATGATATTGATTGGGAATGAAATATAATAAAATAAAATAAGAAAGTGCCTTTAGTATTTATCTTGATGCCCAGTACTAGACGAAAAACGAATCTGAAAGGAGATTTTTGAACTGATTACATAGGGGCTTCTGGGCATTTCTAGGACACTAGGGGAGAGTGACTCACATGCGTGTGTGTGCACTGTGCATGTGTCTAATTTCACTTTGACACCCCAGTTCACTTTCACTGGCTTGAGCATCATTTGGCTTCATCTCTGCTTAGCTGGAGAAAGAGCCTGCTCTGAGGCAAGCTGAGATGTTCCAGGGAAAGAAGATTCACTAACAGAAGTTGTAAAGAAGGTGATGGTGTGAGAGATCGCTTATAGTGAGATCAAGTGAGCTATGAGCAGAGAAAGGTGTGGCCCCTTGGGAAAGGATTAAGGGAGGCGGGGTTAGAACTTCCCAGCACCAACCACCAGGTGGCACCATTGACCCAGGACAGCTTAGTTGCTGTCTAGGGTACCAGGGCAGTGGGTACTGGCCATTTGTGAATTGCTATGTTTGTTCCTGGGCAGGAGTGGCATGTCTGGGTAGCCCATTTAACTGACTCTCACTTCTCTGCCAGAGGGGAGGGTGACCATGGTTGTTGGGATAAATTCCATCCTTTCTCACCTCGTGGCCCTTGACACAAACCTTTCCAGGAATTCTTCTACCCTGAGCTTCTACTTGGTGTGTGATCTTGGGCAAGTCACCGCTTTCTGAGGCTTGTTTTTGTCATGCTAGAAAAAACAGTTGGATCTTAAGGGTCCCACATTGGGTGGTGTGTCAGGAGTGACAGTGGTGTTGGAGCTCCATTCTGGCTCTTCCTGTTAGCTGTGTGACCTTGGGCAGGTCACTTCTCACAGGAAGTATCTTTCAGTAAACCTTTTCCTGGTTTTAAATACAATATCTGATTGGAAAATGCTTTGGAGTGTGTGTGTGTGTGTGTGTGTGTGTGTGTGTGTGTGTGTGTGTGTCTGTCTGTCTGTGTCCCTGGGGACTGTTAGATAGGGTTCTTAATGTCCTCTCTCCTTAGGTTTGAATCTCTGCCTGTGAACACAGAAAAAGGCCTTTTGGCCGATGTCTGCTTGAAGACACTGTGTCTCTGTCTTAAATATTTCTTCAACCTGCTTGCTGCTCTCTATATCCACTGCCTTGGCACTGGTCAAACATTCTCTTTGTTCCTTTTGGACTATTGCTACAGTCTCTGTGCTGGTCTCTGCCTCCTGATTTCTCCAAAGAGTCTGGCTTTCACATAGCACACTTAATGTCTCCTCTGCAATTCTGTTCTGACGCATGGCCCACAGGAGAGTTTTAACAGTTCTCATGCACACACTGTCCTCAGAAGCCCTTTGAACTTCTTAACAAAGCTAGCTGCCTCCTGAGACTGAGTCCCTCCCTCTCCATGCTCAGTCTGCCAGACGGCAGCTCCTTCAGCAGTTCCTCACCACCTCCTGCCCTTTGCTGCTGACATCACGCAGATGGGCTAGAGTCAGGCAACCTGGGGTCTTCTACTTCACCCATTGCTATTCCTTCGAGAACGACCTGTGAGCCTCAGTTTCCCCATATGTAAACAAAGGTACTGGTTGTACCTGCAGCTGAGCCACAGGGATGGACTGAGCATGTGGGGAGCTGAGGAGACTCCCAAGGCCTTCCACTGTGGTGCAGTGTCCCTTCCCTGCCCTACCACAGCCCAGGTGACATTTTATGACACAGGATCTGGCTTGATTGTCACTTCCACAAAGAGGAGTTCCCCTGCCCACCTGTCCTGCAGCACTGTTAATAAAAATGAAACATCTGTCACTGATCCATCCCCCTCGATTCCCAAAAACCTGAGTTCCATGGGGGCAGGGTGCACATCTGCGGCATGTCACCATGTCACCTTAGTGCCCAGCCCAGGGCGTATGTGTCCTGTACGGAGACTGGATGTCTGAGGCATGGGTTTGGCTGCTTAGTAAGGGCAGCCTGTGGCGTGGAACTCGGAGCCTTACCCGTTATAACGACTCCTCCTTCCAGCAAGGCGGCTAAGCCCCATAGAAGGGAGATGGGAAGACCATCCTACAGGGCACGGAGCACCCTCTGGCCTAAGGCACACATGCATACATCTGTGTGCCTAGGATTCTCTTGATGCCTGAGCGTGAGCGTGTCCACCTAGTGTGAGTGGACTGTGGCCCTGACCAGGAACTACAATAAGGAACAATACACTCACTAGCACTGAAAAGTTTTGATGGCATGCATTTAAATGATTGATGCAGTTAGTACGACCAGTTTACCAACTGGGTACTCTCATCACCCTCCCTTTTACAGAGATTCAGAGAGCTCAAGGAAGTTGTCCAAGGTCATCCAGCTCAGCCCAGAGTTTGGCAGAATGGGCGGGGACCTGGTTTGCCTCCCAGTGTCACAGCAGGATAGTGCTGGTGTTGTGCTGGTGTAGGGCTGAGTGTCCCCGGGGCGTGTCCTCAGTTGTCTCCAGTTCTGACCTGAGGCTGGACTTGGAAAGACACAGCTCGGGTTTGTATTGCCCCTCAGGTCTCCATTTCTGAAACATCTCCAGCAACACTCGGCTCTGCACTCTTCCCTGCCACATTTGAGCTAGTTAGCTCCAGTATTGCCCGGCCACTCACATGGGTGACACCATGGATGCATGGGGTCCCTCCCAGCCACTGGCTGTGTGTGCTTTCACAGCTGAAGGTCTCCCTTGACCCCTGGTTTCTTTATCTGTTAGAAAGGGGGCTTTCCCATCTTTCTTGGTAACTAAAAATGTTACCTATAATATCTGATTTGCACTGGCCCAAGGGAATGATTACTATTTTTCTAATATCAGAGCAGAGTGGTTTTACCCTGAATCTAAGATTCCACATGAAAGCCTTGAAGAGACATTTCTCTATTCTCTGTTCTTTTGCCCACCCCCTTCCATCATTTTCTCTCAAGATCTCATTGTATAGCATGCTGGCCTCCAACTCACAGTGAACCTCCAGCCTCAGTCTTCTGAGTGCTAGGATTGCAAGCACCATGTCTGGCTTTCCCTCTTGTTTGAACATGGCATATCAGCTTAATAAGGTTATTCTGGCTAGGTTCAGAAGGAAAAGAAGGAACGATCAGAATTTATTCATTTATTGAGATAGGGGCTGGTGTCGCTCATGCTAGTCTTGAACTTGCTTTGTAGTCCAGGATGGTCTTAAGCTTCTGATTTTCCCACCGGGATTACCTGGATTAGAGGTGTGCCACTCACCCAGTTTACATAATGCATCAGGATCTTCCCAGTGCTTGTTCGTGCTGGGCAAACACTCTAGACAGGCAGCATTTTAGCCCCATGCTTCGGGATCTCAACTGATTCCAGCTGTGCCTAGGGTGTGTGTGTGTGTGTGTGTGTGTGTGTGTGTGTGTGTGTGTGTGTGTGTGTGTGTGCTGTTGTAGGCTGTGAGCGCATACTCAGGTGGAGGAGCCTGAGTCCCCTTGTCCGGTTTCAGCACTGCCTTGCTGTGTGATCTTAGCTGTGCTCCTGCCCCATCTGGGCCCCATTTGGATGCAGGAAACCTGACAAGTCCTCTAGCTCCTGGTCGCCTCTCCTCTGTCCTCCTACGCTGCCCCCCTTCTCCATCCTCCCTTCATTTCCTTTCTCTCTGAGACACAGACTCCATCCAGTACCTCTGAATGGCACTTTTGTTCAGTGAACATTTCTTCTCTGCAAAGGACGACTGGCCAGGTTTGTAGCTTTTAAATGCTGGAACATTTTATCAGTTAAGAACTCTTGTAGCTCTCTCTCAAGAGACAGCCTCCGGGAAGCAGATAGAAGAGGCAGAGGGAGAGGTACGCTGGAGACAGTTGACAGGCCAACAGCCAAACCTCTCTGGGGCCCAAGGCTTCATCCCTCCAGGCTCCTTCCTGGCCCTCCTTCCTATTCTTCCTCATGGTTCAGAGAATCTTCCAAATCAATGTCACGTGTCTTCTCTTGGCTCCTTGCAGAAGGAGAGAGGGGTGAGAGCAAAGCCCATGTCTGAGCTGTCCTCGTTCAAGGCCTCTTTGAGATAGGGCTGGGAGCACTGGACTGGGAGTCCTGAGCCCTCAAATCTTGCCTCTGCTCTCCCTTGCTGCTGATCTTGAGCAACCCTTTCTGGGCCTCAATCTCCCCTCCCATTCCCTCTCCCCCTTTCTTCTTTTGGGTGTGTGAGTGTGGCATGTATATGGTATATGTGTGTGTGTGGTACATGTATGTGAATGTGTAGGTGCACACACCCATGCACACTCATGGGAAGGCTGTAGAAGGTCATTAGGAGTCTTCCTCTATTGCTCTCCATGTTTTTGCCTGGAGACAGGTCTTTTACCAAACTGATTTCCCAAGCTTGCAGGCCACTGAGTTCACAGGATCCACTACCTAATGCTAAGGTTACAGACATGCACAGCCATGCTCTGCTTTTTATGCGGGTGTTGGGGATTCAGATTCAGAACTCTATACTTGAAGAACAAGCAACCTTACCCACTGAGACATCTCCACAGCCGTTTCTCTCCTCCCTCTGCTTTTTGAGACAAG
Organism: Peromyscus californicus insignis; assembly: GCF_007827085.1. Classification (NCBI taxonomy): domain Eukaryota; kingdom Metazoa; phylum Chordata; class Mammalia; order Rodentia; family Cricetidae; genus Peromyscus; species Peromyscus californicus. Next base: position 102,941,510 of record NW_026294573.1, read on the forward strand.
GTCTTGACGTGTAGCCTAAGCTGGCCTTGAACTCCCAATCCTCCTGCCTGGACCTCTCGAGTGCTGAGATTTCAGGAATATGCTACCACACCCAGCCCTGTTGGCTTACCAGCAAAGAGAGAGTGCACGATTCCCTCAAAGTCCTGGCAAATTTAGTGAGCCCCAGTGCCCAGGAAAGGGCTCTGCAGCCGGTAGTGCTCTGAGCACCTACTGGAGTGTCGGTGCAGTCCACCTTATGGATCCGCTTGGGGATCCTGCCCAGGCATGAGTTTTGCCAGCTCTCAAGTGGGGACAAACAACAATGAAGCCACCGCTTTCTGAAGAATGCAGGCCCGACTGGTCACTTGTCCTCTGGGAACTCTGGGACAGTTTTCCTGCCTTGTCCTCCAGGCAGTCTCTTGGAGGTGGTAGTGGTGATGGCAATACAGTCTTTTTCAGGAGTCAGTCATGGTGGTGCTCACCTACCATTCCAGTGGGAGAGGGTGGAGGCAGGAGGATCACTATTTCCGGGCCTACACAGAGAGATCCTGCCACAAATAAAAACAGAACTTAACAACAACAACAACAACATAGTACCTCCCGGATGGGTAGAGCCTTTGCATAGGGCCTATGAAGCCCTGAGTTTCATCCCCAGATGTACACAAAAAGGTGGTGGTGCACACCTATAATCCCAGCTCTCAGAGAGTGGAGGCAGGAAAATTCCAAGTTCAAGGTCAGTTTCATGGTGTGTTCCAGGCCAGCCTGGGATACATGAGACCTTGTTTCAAAGCAAGCAAATGAGCTATCCATCCATCCATCCATCCATCCATCCATCCATCCAGCCAGCCAGCCATCCATCCATCCATCCAGCCAGCCAGCCATCCATCCATCCATCCATCCATCCAGCCAGCCAGCCAGCAAGCAAGCAAGCAAACAGAATCTGCTTCAGAGGGTTGTTGGGGGCTCAGGCCATGCCTTAGGACTTGGCTCTGCGTGTGCACCAGGCTACTGGCTGATGCTTCCAACCCTTGCCTCCAGCACACTCAAACCCGGGGCTTAGGCTAGAAGATTCCAAGCCTTCAAGTCTTTCTTAACCTTGGCAGTTGAGGAAAACCAGGCGGGAGAAGCGAGAAGGGGTTTATTAAAGGCCACGCCAAAAGTTGCATCCCAAGACCCTGCTTTGCCACCTAGCGAAGGTTCCTCCTCTCGAAGCCGGAGCTATTCCAGAATCAGGGCTTGTTTGGCGGCCCCGCGGGCCTTCCTCCAATTCCCAGGCTGAACCTGCGGGCTCTTGGCCCGGGAGGGCTCGGCCTTGTCGCGCGCGGTGTGGAAGGAGAAATCAAACCCACCGCGGCAGCACCGGGCGCCCTCAGGAAGGGGCCGCCTGCCATCGCGCCCCGCGCTGGGCCTCCGCTGAACATTTGCAATTTAATTGACATTTGGCGGCTGGAAGCCAATCAGTATAAGTCAATTGACGTTCCGAGATAAAACTAATCGGCGACCGGGAGCTGCTCCCGCCGGCGCCGCTGCGGCTGGGCCTCTGGGCGCAGCGTGGCGGCCGCTGCGCCGCGGGCTGGCCCCGGCAGGTAACGGCGCTGGCGCGTGTCTCGGCCCGCGAGGGGGCAGCCCGCGGCCCGCTGATTGCCGCGCAGCCCACGGTGGCCGGGAGAGGCCCGTAATGAATGACTTTATTTGCTGAGGCCCTGCTGAGAACAATTGAGTTTGTTATGGTAACAACGGATGCCAGCTTTCCGCCGCCCCGGGGGGCGCGGGCGCGGGCTCAGTGGCGGCAGGAGCTGGGCAGCGGAGCAGATGATGCGCGCGCTGAGCAGAGGGGCGCCGCCGGAGCGGGGGGCTGGGGACAGAGCAAGTGTTACATCCGAGCCTGGCTGATCAGGAGAGCAGCTCCGGGCCGCCTTGGACAGTGCTGGATAAGAGACACACAGTGCAGAGCTGGATGGGAATTCATCCAGTTCCCCTGGTTTGTTGGACCCGCCAGTCTTCCTGGTTGTATCTGTGACCGTCCCCTTTGGCCTTGAGCTTGGAAGCAGATTCCCGTCATTTTTTTTTTTGTTATTTTTGCAAAAGGAACAAAAGCCATCCCTTCCTCGAATACTGTGGCTTGAGGAGTTGAGGGACAGCATTTCAGAACCAGTATTCTCTGTCTCCTGTCTGCATCTCCATGCTTTCTGGCGTGACGCCTGCCACGGGAAGCCTTCCTTGCCCACACAGAGAAGGGTGCCTTCCAGCTCTTTCAGCCTTCTGCTGCCTCCTCTATCAGACCGTGACTTCTGAGGGCAAGGGGTTGGAGGTGCATCCCAGAAGACTTTCAGGACTTGCCATGAAGCTTCTCTCTCTCTTCCTCAGCGCCATTTACAGGTGTCTAAACTGATGTGCAGGGCATCTGAGAAAGCAGGGTGATGCACTGAGAATGCAACACAGGTTTGCAGTGTGAACCTTTTCCCTATTCTGTTCCAGGCCTCAGTTTCCCTACCTATAAAAAGGAGGGACTTGAAACTGGCTCTCAGAGCCAGTTGAGTGGGAGACATCAGCAGGGAAATTGGGGCTGGGATCAGGTCTCTGCTTCTACCTCATGTGTTGCGTGCACATTGTGAACACTGGAAATAAATCGTTCCCCCTCCTCAGCTTTCTGAGGCAGACAGTGAGATTGGCATGCTTTCTATGTGACAGGCATAGTTCCCAGCAGCTCTCAGGAGCACAGGGACTATTACTGTCTTTGTTTTTGTAGAGGGGAACTAAGAGCAGTTAAATAAACAGCCTAAAGTCACAGAGGCGGTAAGTTGAGGGCTAGCTGCAAACCCAAGCAGTTGGCATAGACAGCACATAGTCCCTTGACCCCTTCCCTGCCCTTCCCTGCTCACCCGAGTTCCACTCCTTTTGTTCTCGTGGCCCCCAAACTCATTGTCCACGTCTGCAGGACAGCAGGTGAGTGACATTTCCAGTAACCGTTTCTGTTTTAGAGGTTGGGTCTCATGGAAACCTATATTGCCCTGAACTCACTGTGCAGCCAAGTCTGGCTTTGACCTTCTGATCCTCCTGCCTCAGCACTCTCAGCTGGGCTTACAGGCATGTGTCACCATGCTCCGTTACCCAGTGCCATTTCTTCCTCAGGCTTTGCCCTCTGTACCTGGCTGTGGATTGCTGAGAGCAGGCTCTGATAGTGAGGGACAGCTAAGGCAGAATCCAGGGCCCTCCTCAACTTAGTCTAGCAGGATTTTTGAATTTCAGAAATTATTTTTTTCTACCTTTCTTCTTTTTTATTTTCTTTCTTTTTTTTTCTTTTTTCTTTTATTTTTGTTTTTTGAGACAGGGTTTCTCTGTGTAGCTTTGCGCCTTTCCTGGATCTTGCTCCGTAGACCAGGCTGGCCTCGAACTCACAAAGATCCGCCTGGCTCTGCCTCCCGAGTGCTGGGATTAAAGGCATGCGCCACCACCGCCCGGCTCTTCTTTTTTTCTTTAGACCAGATCTCATGTAGTTGAGGATGACCTTGAACTGCTAATCCTCCTGCCTCCACCTTCTGAGAGCTGGGATTGCAGGTGTGTGCCAACACACTTAACTTTGAGGTTTCCTGAAAAGCAGAGTGGAGGATCCAGGTCTTGCCTTTTAGGAGCAGGCTTCCAGAACAGTTTTTGTCTTTTGTCCCTACAACAGCTTCTGGAGAACTCTTTGCATCCCTGAGATAGCCCTTTCTCAGATGGATAGACTAGGAAAATGGTCCCCAGTCGGGGATAGTTCTAAATGGCAAGACTGGAAAGGGCTGGGAAATGGTTCATCCCAGCCAACTTTGCACCCCGTCAACCCAGCATCTCCTCTTGGCAATGGATGTGATGTAGTGCCTCCTTTGCCGCCCTAAAATGAAATTCAGGTAAAAGATAACCTACCAACAGACATCATTTTAGAAAGTAATATAATGCCCAACTGTAACAAAAAAGGGGACGTACAATAGAGTGATAATGACATGTGTATTTCATTATGCAAAGGCTCAGGTGTGACAGTGGGAGGGGGAGACGCGGGGAGGTGGTTAGCGCTTGTTTGCGTGTGGAATCGTCATGAATCAGCAGCTGCAAACACAGACAGCTGTGGTTTTATGCAGTATCAGTGCCTGTGGCCGTCCTGCCGCCAGTAAACAGATTCTCTGAAACTGGGAACACGTCCTGATAAAATTCCAGCCAGGGCAAAGCACCATCTTCCTCTTATTTATACGGTGGTCGTTTTTTTTGGAGTCAGTAGATATTAGAACACCAAGTGTTTGTGGATATGAGTAAAAGAGAGTTAGGTTCTTGGCTCAGATGTTTATACACGGTCTCTAACAACCTGACTGCTGAATGTGTCGTTCTAAAGATATGTGGGGTTCATGACAATGTTTTTTTGAGACAGGTAGGCTTGCCCAGCCTCTAGCTTGATGCACAGCTGAGGATAAACTTGATCTTTCTACCTCCCTCATCCTAGTGCTGGGGCTTCGAGAATGTACCACCAAGCCTGGCAGCACAAGGCAATCGTCCTCCAACCACACCGTGCTTCGTGGCACCTCTGGTCCCTCTCATTCACTGTCCTAACTGCCCCCACCTCCCTGCCAAAATGACAGTGATTCACAGGCCTCCCAAACCTTCCACCCCCTCACTCTTACTAAGAGCCGCTTGAACAGGGCCGGAGAGATGTCTGTCCATAAGTACTTGCCATGTAAGCACCACGACTTGAACTCACACCCTCAGCACCCACACGAGAAGCTACGTGAAACCTGTCATCCCAGTGCTGGAGAGGGGGAGACGGGAGGATACCGGGGGGGCTTGCTGGCTAATAGGTCTAGCTGAATTCTCGAGGTCCAGGTTCAGTGAGTGATTGTCTCAAACAGAAAGGTGGTGGACAATAGAAGACATCTCCAACATTTCCTCTGACCTCCACATGTGACCTTATACACACAAATACCAGACCCCCCCCCCCCCCACACACACAAATGCACGCAGAGGGCTGTTGCTACAAAAGGTCTCCTCTGTGTCATCTTCCTATAGGAAGTTCTGCAAGTCTTCTTAAAAGCGAAACCCTGCAGTTGGGGATGTAGCTTAGTTGGTAGAGCGGGAGCTTGCCTAGCGTGCAGTAGGGTTTAGTCCATTCCCTGGAACCACATAACCTGGATATGGTTACACCTCAGCATTTGTAGAGCAGAAGTTCAAGGTTGGGCGCAGCTGCATAAGGTCGTGTCTCCCCAAACCAAACACATACACACACACACACACACACACACACACACACACACACACACCCCTTCATATGTTGTGTATCTACTGCGTGCAAGAACTGAACTGTGGAAACAAACAAACAAACAAACAAAAAAGCTTGTCACTTGATTTATATGTGAGCTGTGAAAGCTGTTGGACTCCCAGGGGATCTCAGTCAGAAAGTGCAGTCCCTCACCTCTGTTATCCAGGGTCCCCTTAGTCTCTTTGTTCATGTCCCCAAATCCAACACTGGCTGGAATATCGCCTTCCTCCAAGAAGTCTTCCTTGATTCCAGGACCCAATAAATGCTTTAACCAGAGGATTAAGTCTAGCCTTCCTCTCTCTGTGTATCTTGTTATTTTATTTGTTCACTTATTTAGAGACAGGGTCTCATGTAGCCCAAGCTAGTCTTGAACTTACTATGTAGCTTAGGAGGATGACCTTGAACTCTTGATCCCCCTGCCTCTACCTTCTAAGGGCTAACATTACAGGCATGAGCTACTACACCCAGCTTTGGCATTTTAATTAATTAAAGTAATTAATTACTTTTGGAGGCAGGGTCTCTCTTGGTAGCCCAGGCTCACCCTAGCATTCATTCCTTCTCCATCCTTCAGAGCGGAGGATTGCAGGGGCAGGCCTCCAGGCTCCTCTTTCCCTCTGTGCTCAGGGAAATGCTAGTTTTCTTTGTCCTGGTTTCACTGAGTGACCCCGGGGGGCCTTGCTGTGCTCCCTTGGTCGGGGTCTGCCTGTTCTGATCTGCTGTGCTTTACTCACCCCAGCGCACAGATGAGGTAAGGGACAGAAAGGTCCCACCGCCAGAGCTTGCACCTAAAAGCTAGACCTTTGCCACTTTAACATTTCCAAGGCCAGACCTCCTGAGCAGAGAGTCACCAGTTGACCAGCTCCTCATGTGGTACTGGTGCCTCGTGGTCTCAGTAGTGGACAAGGCCTGGCAACTCCCTTCCCTTAGGAAGTTCAGTGGTACCTTGAGCTGGGTATGGAAGCCAGGAGGACACCGAGGAGCAGCTGGACTGTTTGGTTCCACTTTTATCCATCCTATAAGTGTATGCCTGCTCTGTGCTGCCCTTTGTTCTAGGTCCAGGTGGCAGGGATGCAGCAAAGGATGAGGCAGATGAAAGTCCTTGTACACAGGAGTGGCATTCTACTGCAGACAGGGAGAAAATAAGAATGACCGACGTTGTCTTGTTAAACGCTTTTTTTTTTTTTTTTTTTTTTTTTACAGAGCTAGGCACGGAACCCAGGGTCTGTACACACATGCTTGGTGGTTGTCAAGCAGGAAACAAAATTAGGAAAGAGTTAAGGGATGCAGCGACCCTGTGGGTGAGGGGCCCTGTCTTATGGAAGCTGATCTGAACGCAGAGATGACATTTGAGTAGAAACTCCAAGAAAAACAAGAATAAGCCAAACAGATATCTGGGAAAGTTCTAGAACAGCAAAGGCTGTAGTACAAAGGCAGGGTGTACTTTGCAGAGCTGGGAGCAGTGAGGGGAGCGGCATCAGAGAGGTGGGGCAGGGAGATGGTGCCCTGGTTAAAGCACTTGTGGTGTGAGCAGAAGACCAGGAGTTTGGATGCCAGAACTCTTGTAACTGCCGGATGGGTGTGGCAGTTCACTGGTCACTCCAGCCACAGAAGACAGAGACAGAGCAAGCTAGTTAGCCGGACAGGCAAGCTAACTCTTGTTCTCAGGGTGGTTGAGGGACCCTGCCTCAAAGATTATAAGGTGTACGAACAATCAAGGAAAATACCCTTTATCAACCTTAGGCTTACATACGCACATGTGCACACATTCATGTGCTTCTACCACGTCCATTTAAACATGCATACACACACACACACACACACACACACACACACATACACACACACACACACACACACACACACACGAAAATAAGAAGGAAGAGAAAAAAAAAGTAAGGAAATGTGGGGCTGTAGTGGAAGCTTCCAGGCCCAGTAAGGCCACATCAGCTGTGAGCAGTTGTGGATCTTGCCGAGAGAGCAGCCAGAACCTCCGAGGTCCTCCCACCACCTACCCCTCGACAGCCACCACTTCTAGAGTCAGTCCTTGCTGACACTCTTGCACCTGCCATTTCTGTGGGTAGCCATTCCCCCGTCACGACCTCCCTCTGAATAAGAAGTTACCTGCTTGCCTGGGCGATGTCTGTCTCTCCCCAGCAGGCTCCCCACACTGCTGTCACCTCAGACCAGGCAGGGCCCCTCCCCAAGTGTCTGAGACAAATGGAATGTATTGGTAAGGTCGGATAAGGGGCTGGCTTCCCGGGACAGAGACTGGGGAGCCCGGATGTGAGGATTAAGACTGTTGGAAGATGGGCCGACATTGTTGTGCATGGCGGAGGTGTGGTGTAGAGGGTGTCCTGAAACGCTCTGTCCCACCTCCAAGCCTCGGCCCTGTGCCAGCTACCTCGATGCCTTCCCTCAGAGAGGCTAGCTTTATTTGTGCTTCTTCCTCAAGCCTTCTAAGTGCAGACAGTAGTTCTGACCAGATACAAACTGCTATTGCCTTGGTCACTTCGGAGACCCCATGCTGTGGCAAGAGTCTCTTCCTCCAGCTAGCCCCACTGGCTACAAACTCTTGACTTCCCGAAGCATTGTCTTGGCTTGCATTGGGAAAATGAAATTAAATGCCATGGAGAAACCATAACAGCACATTGGACCATGTGGGAAATGGAGAGTGAAGTTCTTGCTGTGGATACAGGTGGGCACTTTTGCATAAATTAGGGAAACTTCTAGGGAAAGAAAGGAAGTCCTGAGTGGAGGGCTCAGGGCAAAGGTATCATCAGTTCCTATGAGGCTGCTGAGTGTCTGGGTGGCTTTGGGTGACTCTGAGATCGACTTGTCCCCCAAGTTTATAGGTTGCAGATAATCTTAGAATCCATCCTGAGTTCAGAAGTTTTCAGAAGGAAAGAGCAAAGATCCAAGAAGTCAGGACCAAAATGGCTTGCCCGAAATGCCTTGGACATTCTGAAATTGCCTATAGGGTGGCCTCTGAGGGTCAGAGGCGCTGAGGAACTGATATACTGGGACTTTCGTCTCATCTGTCCTGGTAACATTGTGATGCTAGGCAAGCTATCTCTGCCTCAAAGAGCCCACTTCCTGCTCATCTGCACATTGGGGGCCGTAATCTGTTGCTGGTGTCTGAGGTCATCATTAGAATCAGATAAGCAGGTGAATGTCACACTTAGCATGAACATGTCTGAGGTGTAGAGGTTGTTATTTTTTATCATTTTCTAATGTACCTTTTCCCTAGGCATACCACTTGACTGTCTAATATAGAAATGTGCTCCTGTTGAGTTCAGAGCCCAAACTAGGCAACTTGCTCTCACAGGGAAGAGGGAGCAGGGCTTCCATGCAGAGGGAAGAGCCTTCTTGGCACTCGTGATGGCTGTCCTCCATAAACCCACCCCTCTCATTCAAGTGCTTGGTGGGAAAATATACCAGATACACACAAAAGCCTCTTGAGTTCTTTTCAGCTGGGACGGGAGATGACACACGTTGTCAGGCAGAGGCTGATCTCTGTGTATCCAAGAGAAGTCGAGCCAGTCCGAGTATATCTAACAGGTCAAGCTCTGAAATGAAGAAGCAATAAGCCAGTGAAATGGTACTATCACCGAAACATGATTGATCAATTGAATTCTATCAGAGACAGTGGACAGTGAGATTAACTCAGGCCTGATAGGTTCAATGAGTTAAAGCATGATGTTCATTTCAGCTTCATTTCACCAGTCTTTGCTTGTGAAATTGGTCAATCAATAGAGGTTGAAGATCATATATATATCTATATATCGGGGACTATCTTATGGAGAATATCATCTCTGCCGTTGGCTCCTGGCTGGGGCTGCCCGAGGCAGGTAATGGAGGCAGAGCAAGGATTCCATCAGTCCCAGCAAAATGGCCTGGTATCTTCTCCAAATGAAAAGTATTTTTGGATCTCTGATGATTTATCTTTTTTTCCTCTCACTTTGATCTATGACTAAACCCATACCCATCTTGGAGGAATATAGTGATTTCTCTTGAAAGATTTGTGCAATGATCAGACAGAAACACTTCAACATCTGAACCGTCTTTCTAGTTATATTGTCCTTGGAGGGGGGGAAATAAAGGCAGTGATTTAAAAACTCAAATAGGGGTAATGTGAAGATTGCAGGCTGTATATGATTTTCAACTATTATTTATTTATTTATGCACAGCAGGGGCTTGGGAGACAGACTGCTGTATGCTGGGGGTGGGGGTTACGTTCTGGATGAGGCGTCTTGGAGCTGAGCAGATAGTTAGGGAGGGAAGCCCTGCATGGGTATGGGGACTTTCACAGTTCCTCTCGGTCTGCTCTTCCTTTGGCTAACTCTTTCCAGCTCACCTTAGGGCTCAAGTTGAATTGTTTCCAAGGAGTCCTTTTGGACTATTCTGTCCTCGGGTGGATTATGTGGCGTGGGTTAGACTGGGTTCGGAACACGCGCTAGAATACCTGCTTGCGTTTGGATCCTACGTCTTCTACTTTTCAGCTGTGGTGCTTGAGCAAGGAATTTAACCACCCTGTTCCTCGCTTCCCTCAGTTTTGAAATAAGGGCGGCAGTGCACTTGCTGTCCTTAGGGGTTTGTTGAGTTAGCTGCTTGACTCCAGGGCTGTCTGCTTTGCAGGCTCCTGGCACTTCTCTCGGTACAATAGCATGAGTGCCCACTGTCTGCATCCTCCTCCCCAGGGTGGGAGTTAAGACTTGAACCCTCTATGCTCTGGAGTGAGGACCACACCAGACACCCACCTGGTACTCCTGAGTGATGAACTGAGAGATCTGGTGCTGGCATCAGGGGCCTCATGGCCTGGGCTGGCAGCTTGGGCCTGCTACCCGGCTCCAGACAAAGTGCTTTGCCATCTGGCCTCACTGTTACCATCCCTGAGGGAGTGATATTTAGTCCCTTGAGTCCTTTCCATCACCCATGCCTCTGACTCAATGCGTAATGCGCAGCACAATCAGATTCGCTCAAGTCAAACCTGAACGCGTTTGCCAATTTTACAATTTCGTCTTTTCCTCCCGTGAGAAGAAAGATTGAGTGAAACTAATGGCTGAATCGTGGTGGTTCCAATGGAATTTTCCTCCATGCCACTTCAGATTTTCTCAGTCTGTGGCCCTAGTTTCGGGAGGGATGTATAAAATCATCTGGAACGTTAGTTGGGTTCTGGGCTGCCATGGGATATTTCCTGCCCTGCCACTCTGGTGCCTAGAAAGATGTCTGGTCCCCCGTAGATCCCGTAAAATGGCAGCCAGCTGGCTCTGACTGTCCCTGCCTGGATTCCCATGGCCTTGCCTGGCTTGGTGCTTTGTGACTGTTCACTCCTCCTGACCTCAGGTAGCCCCTCCTCAGGACCCCTTAGGTTGTTAGGCTGTCCCTGGTACACCCCAAATTACCCCAGACAGAGGACAGATGCTCTGAATTAGCTGGAGTAGAAAAACCACATGTACTGTTAAACAGGCTACAGACAACCGGCTGCCTTTGCCTCTCGGTGTGAACTCTAGGAAGTCGGAGGCTCAGCTCAGTCTGGGTCCTTTGTCTTTGTCTCTATGTGAACATTTTGTGAATGGCTTCAGATCCTAGGTAGAAACAAACCTGTGCTTGTTGCTCCCTCTCTCCTCCGGAATCCCTGAGACAGTGGATGATTTTCTGAACTCATAGTGGAGGCTGGCCATTGTGGAGTTCCCCTGGAGTGTGCAGCCCTGTGGCCCCTTGCATCTCCTTAGGTTACTCACCTAGTCAGCAAGCACTGAGCAGAAGAGCAGCATCTCCTGTGTGAGATGCTCACTCAGAGCCTCTGCCCTCAGACAGCTCATACTTCAGCGAGGGAAACAGACTATCGCGTGATCTTAGAAACAGCACCTGCTACGCACCAGGTGTTTTACGGTGGTTTACAAGGACTCTTTCAGCAACCCCAGGTATTATGAGCATCCCATTTTGCAGATGAGAAAATTAAGAAATAGGGATGCTAAAGAAGTCTCCAGGCAGGACCTCATGGCATAAGCCTAGAATCTCAGCTACTCTGGAGGCTGAGGCAGAAGGATGGAAACTTCAAAGCCTGCTTGCAGAGTGAGCTCACAGCCAGACTGGGTGACCTAGTGAGACCCTGTCTTAAAATAATAGGTGAAACTGGAGCAGGCCTTCTGAATGGGTGAGACAGTTGATTGGCTTGATCTGTTTGGGAGGCATCCAGGCAATGGGACTGGGTCCTGTGCTCATTGCATGAGTTGGCTGTTTGAAACCTGGGACCTATGCAGGATTGCTTGGCTCGGCCTGGGAGGAGGGGACTGGACCTGCCTGGATTGAGTCTACCAGGTTGATCTCAGTCCTCGGGGGAGGCTTTGCCCTGGAGGAGGTGGGAATGGGGGGTGGGCTGGGGGGAAGGGGAGGGGGCGGGAGGGGGATGAACAAGGGAATCTGTGGCTGATATGTAGAACTGAATTGTTTTGCAAAATAAAAAAAAAATAGGTGAACTGGTGGGGGAGAGGAAGGAGGGATGAGAGGGGGATCTGTGGTTGGTATGTAAAATGAATAAAAAATTTCGTAATAAAGAAAAAATAGGTGAAAAAGTTCAGTGGTAGAGTGCTTAGAAAGTATGCACAAGGCTCTGGCTTCAATCTGCAATCTGAGTAAAACACACACACACACACACACACACACACACACACACACACCAGGAGACGGGAGAAGTTGCTTAGGTACCATGGGTTTGTAAATGTGGAGTCCCCAGGCTTCCCCAGGATTCTGAAACACATCACTTCATCCTCATGTATAGTTAAGGGGCCTGGCGGTGCTCTGCTGGGCATTTACTGTGTGATCTTGAGCAAGCAAGATCTCTCAGGTTCCCTTGACTATAAATGGAGATCCCCCTCCCTGAGACCAAGCTCCCAAGAGGGGTGGGTCAATGCAGACCATAGTTGTGACCTGTGAAAAGCCCTCTAACAGAGCCAGAAGGAAGGGTGTCTAACTCAGCCTTCGGACTTTCAGACAGCGCTTCCGTGTCACTGCCAAGCCCCTTTCTTTCTTTGCTAGGGACAGGTGCAGAAATGTTTTTGCTAAGGTAGCCCCAGCTAATGTAGCCAGCCTTAGCCCCTTCTGGCTGCTTACCCTTGGTGAAGCCTGTGTGACCTTGAGCTCCTCCCGTGGAGAAATTCCACAGTTGATTTTGCCCATAGCAAGGTTCTTGTGAATCCCACCCAAAACATTTAAGATGTGGATTGACATGACTGGCCTGTTTTGTAGATGTTGCTTTTATTTATTCATTTTTTGTTTATTTTTGAGAGAGGGTCTCATGTATCCCAGGCTAGCTTTAACCTTGCTGTGTAGCAGAGTCTGGTCTTGAACTCCTGATTTTCCTGCCTCTACTTCCCAAGTGCTGAGAATTCAGGTCTGGGCCACCATAGCTGTCTAGATTCCTTGCAGAACTGATCATTATACTTGCAAAGATCAACTCCACGTTTCTTAAGCTCATCTGACCCAAGTTGGAATGTCCTAGATGACATCGAAGGCCCATTAGGCTGCCTCAAGACTCCAGGGGCAAATGATGGGTCTGGACTTTCTCTAGCGTTCTCACTGTGTGTTGAGGGGGCATTCTGGGAGTACAGTGGTACCACAGTTGTAGGAGGAAAGGACAAACCAGCTGACCTGGGAAAACCTGGGGCCAGAGTAAGGATGGGGAGTCTCTAAGCACAGTAGTGGGGTCTGAGCAGGTACTCAGAATTGTAAAAGGCTCCAGGGAATGTTCCAGGGGAGGAAAGAGAGACCTTAGGCCTGGGTTCCATTCCAGGAACACACACACACACACACACACACACACACACACACACACACACACACACACACACATACACACACACACACACACACACAGAGATTTCTTCCTTTCTCTGACAGGAGCCTCTCTCCCTAAAGAGATCTCTTCCATACTGCTTGTCCATTTCTTTTTTTTTTTGGTTTTTCGAGACAGGGTTTCTCTGTGTAGCTTTGCGCCTTTCCTGGATCTCGCGCTGTAGACCAGGCTGGCCTCGAACTCACAGAGATCCGCCTGCCTCTGCCTCCCGAGTGCTGGGATTAAAGGCGTGCGCCACCACCGCCCGGCTATGCTTGTCCATTTCTAAACAAAGCATCGACAATTAGATACTGGTTGGCCGTAGCAATCACTTAGGGCATTGGTAGTGGTGTGTGTGTGGCAGGGGGAGGGGGGATTGCCTACAAAGCAGTATAGAGAGGACAGTGATCATTTGATATTACTTAGCAGATAAAATCTAAGTCAGTTTTGAAGGAGAAAAGAGTTAGAAATGGCTTTATAGTCTCTCTCTCTATTTTTAAGACAGGGTCTCACTTTGTGGTCCGGGCTAGCCTCAGACTCACTATGAAGCCCAAGCTGGACTCAAACTCCTGATCCTCCTGCCTCAGCCTCCCGGGAGCTAGGATTACAGGTGTGTTCCACCATAACCTATTAGAAAGGACTCACTCAGCCTCCCTAGTTTACTGATGGGGACTCTGGAGCCTGGAGACAGAGAGACACTTATCCAAGTACACATAGCTAGAAACCAGGTTTGCTAGCTCTTAATGCTTTCCCACTGGGCCTGGCTGCTCGGCTGGGGACAAGCTGTGAGGATGAAAGAGGCTTGCATGGGTCTGGAGCTGGTCCCAGCTCTGTGGAGAAATAGAACTTTGAGAAAAGCTAGAGGTTGATCCCGAGAAGCTAGCCTGGTTTCTCAGGGCTTCTCAGCGCCCAGCTGAGGCCGAGTCCCAGAGGCCATGATACCAGAAGGGGTTTTGCAGACTCCTGTTTGTCCTTATCTTTTTCCTCCCAGCAAGCATCGTCAGACATAAAATGTGCGATGATTTTCAAAGAAACAAACCAGAACCCTGCAAGAAAAATGCAAACTCCCAGAATCCGCTCTGCTTTGAAGAAGACGCAATGGCTTTATGATCTTTTAAGACACACAAGAGACAGCTTTCCCCCGACAGATGGGAATCTCAGGCCATCTTGCTTCCTCCTGCTTTTCGTGACCAGACCCAGTTGTATAAAGCTTTTAGCTTCAAAGCCGGGTTCTGAATAACATTGGCTTAACCTGAAATTTGAAGCCAGAGTTTCTTTGCTTCCCGAGAAGGGGCTTCCTGCCCCTTGCTCCCCTGAAGCTAGCTTCCAGAATGTTAATTCTACCAGCCATGGTTGACTAAGCCCAGCACTGGGTCTATTACATATTATTTGATTTGGAGCAGAAAAAAAAAAGATTTAAAGATACCGTGGCCCTGTATACCTTTGCACTTTTGCCTGTATCTGTCTATATATTTAAGCATACTGTTCACAGTGTGAGTTTAGAGTTTCTCCCTGGAATAAAATGGGTCTGAATTTTTCTGTAGCCTGCCTCTGAGACCACAGCCTCCCATTAAGTCAACATCTCTTGAGTGCCACAGCCACACTGCCTGCCTGGAAGTTCAGACTTGCCCTCGTGCTGGGCATGATTTTTGTATTCATTTCTGTAGCTGCCTCTGAGCATGTAATCTCTTTGTGTAGCTGATACCCACAGTGCATCTACTGTGTGCAGCGTCCAGAGGCAGGCTGGTATGTCCTTGCCTTCTTGGAACCAGGTGCCTTTTTGCTAGAGTGCTCATCTTGGGTGATACTCTCGCCTGGTCTGGCCTGATTAGTTTTCAGTTGTTGTTTGCCTCTTCCATTAATGGAACTCCAGGAAGGAAGGGCTATGTTAGCTCTTGTCTATGGCTACATCCTTTGCATCAACACTTGCAGAACTTGGTGGAGCGAAGAGTGGATGTTTGAGTGAGGACACACGGAGGGATCTTGATTCATACAGACCAAATTTGCTGAAGGAAGGTGTTGGTCGTAAATTTATTGTACAGGTACTTCGTCTGGCAGCAACAGAGTGAACTAGTGAATAGGCCAGTGTGAGTATGTCAGGCCGGGGCTTGCTGCAAAGATAAGGGGTGTTTAGAGCCCTAAGAAGGGGAGCTGGGAAAGTCCTGGGGCAGGACGGAGAGCATCCTGGAGGAGGAGGAGGGGGAGGAGGCGTGTGCACTTGCAGGCTGTGTCTGTCCTGGAGAATGGGCATGGGGCAATGAGAAGTGTAGCTTGTGTTCCTGCTGGCTTGAGTGGAGAACCTGTGGCTAATAGGCTGATAGCAAATGCTATCTTGATTGGCTCCTGGTCTCCAAAGATGCAGTTGGAAGCAGAGTTTAGGAAACAAGGTCTAGGATTGAGAAATGAAGTGGGTAACGGTTTCCCCAGCTGCTCGAATCTGCTTAGGGATCCTTCAGCAAGACTCAAGTCTTATGTGGTCTCTGAGCCTCTCTGTAGTCTCCGGGGGTTTCATCCCTCCCCTCTCTATTCCTCTCCTGCCCATCCTGTACTTGTGGTTCAAACACAGCTTCCCCTCGGAAACTCTCCCCAAGTCCCCCGACAGGGCTGGGGCGTTCCCTCTAGCTTTCCGTGGTTACACGTGCATGTTTCTGTGCATTGTTTTATAGTTACCGCCAGTCAGTTTGCAATCGCGTGTTGATTTGATTACTTCCCTGCAGTGGGCTGTCCTATCTGGATCACACCCCTCACCACTGCACCCTCTCTTCTTGTTTGCTTTTTAAAAATTCAGTTTTGGCAGCTGGAGTGATGGCTCAGTGGCTAGGAGTACATACTGCTCTTGTAGAGGACCCAGGTTCCCAGCTCCCATATCCAGTGGCTCACAACTACCTGTAACTGCAGCTCCGGGGGATCCAAGGTCTCTGGCCTCTGTGGGCACCCACATTTGTGAATACATAATCCCCCTCCCCCCCACACACAACATATATACGTACACATAGTTAAAAATAAAATCATCTTAAGTTTTTAATATTACCTGATACAGAGTAACTTTTAAATATTTATTAAATTGAATGTATAATTATGTGTTTAGGAGTTTCCTAAGTCTTTTTCCTATTGTTCGTTATGTTTTTGTTTTTTTCTTCACAGAGGATCTTTTGACAGGCTGGCACGGAACTCTCGATCCTCCTGCCTCTGCCTTCTGAATTTTAGGGTTATAGGCATGTGCCACCACACCCAGCAATCCCGTGACTTCTTAAGGAATTGTCACTTAATTCTTTCCCCACTCAAGTAAGCATGTCGATGGAGGTGCTTGCTGGGGACAAGCTGGTAGCATCTGGGTCATCGAGACAGCCTGAGTTCCCTTGAGTGCAGCCCATGGGGACCAATCCTGACCTAGAGAAAGTCACAGCTGGACGAGGCTGGTCCTTTTCCCAAAAGACTCTGCAGAAGTGAATGCATGTCCCAGCTAGGCTGTTGGACTTACAGTATACACAGTGTTGTATTGGAGTCCAAGGACTCATTGTAATTTTAGTTGGCTCTGTGCCCTGAGCCCTCACTCTGTGCTGGGCCCTACTTGGTGACCAATGACCTTGTCCACAGGGATCCAGAGTCAAGCCACCCTCTCTGGGCTTCCTCAGGAGATGAAGCCCTTGCAGGGCTCTCAGCTGAGAGGGTCTGGTTGGCTGGGAATCCTCCAGGCAAGGCAGAGTTGGATCTTCTCAGGAAACAACCAGGAGAGAAAGAGTGAGACCTCAGTGGGAGTTGGAAAGCTGGTTTCCTTTGGAGTTTGCTGGCTGCCTGGGAGGCAGCCTGCAGGCCGGAGACTTTAGCTGAAGTAGGGAGGCAGAAAGCAATCTCTTAAAAATTGATGTGATCTACATGGCAGCAAGAAACTTGCTGGGTGCTCTGGAGTGCAAGGTCACTGTGGCAAGAGTGTCTGGGACAGGGTGACTGCACAGAGCAGTTGCTGAGTAGGAGCAAGCTGAGCAGTGTGTGTGTGTGTGTGTGTGTGTGTGTGTGTGTGTGTGTGTGTGTGTGTGTGCACATACGTGTGCATGCACATATGTGCACCTAGGTACATTGGACCATTGATAATAAGGTTCTCTGTTGGGTGCTGGCCAGCACAAGAGCATTACTGGGCAGTAAGCTCCCATATCTGCTATTCTTGGTGACCTTATAGGAATGGTCTCCAAGGGGAGGGGCCATGATGGAAGAGGGAGCACTAGGGATGACATCCTGTAGGCCAGAGCGGGCATCTGGCTTGTGGAAGGCCAGTGTCACTGCCAAAAGAGTGACACAGGTTTTATGCTGGGAACGTTGTTCAGAGGAACCAGTTTCCACTTTAGGCCACACCTATCGGGTCGTGCAGGCTGTGGCCCAGCCTTGCTTTGAAACTGATGAGGGATCTGTTTTCTCAGGCAGCTTGTAAGCCATCCCTAAAAGCCCTTCCTGTAGAACATGTGGGGTGCTCTGGGCCTGTCAGCCCTCTTGGGGATCCTGAACGGCCAGTACTCAGGTGAACCCCCAAGTTGGTTTCTATTCAAATTTCAGGCTCCGCAGACAGAGCGGCTGTAACTCTCTTCTGCCTGAGGCCCAGGGATACAATATCTCACCACTTCAGGTTCCTTGGTTTGGTCTCGTTCCTTACATGGGTGGGAGGTTGTCATGACAATGGGCAGTATGTGCTTCTTGGGGCAGAGGCTGGATGAGGCCTGGGGTATGTGGTGGGGTATGTGGTGCCTCTCAATAGGAGAGCTGACCTTTGGTGGTGCTCTCACAGATTCAACAATACAAGCGGAAGCCCCACCAGGGCCTGATCTCTACAGCCTCTCATCAGCCCGCAGGGACAACTGGTCCTTGAGAACCCTGGGCAATCATGAGCCTTAGAGGCCATGTGCTTGCAGGGACCCTCTGTTCTCACGCTTGCTTTCCTCTTGAACAGGTCAAATCCAAGACCCACAAAAGACAGTTCAACCCCATTTTTCAAATTAATAATTCATTATATTTTTGGAATATAAGCACCACCCCCAGAGACAGACACAGTGGGTAGTTAACACAGCAGAATACTTTCTTAACGTGTACTTCAGGACAGGCAATGCTCTCAAGTCCTGAAACAGAAGGCAGTTGTCTCACACGCACTGCTCATCCCGTGCATGTTATATGCAGCATTTCTATTATACTTTGTGCTAGAAAGTAAGACTTTACACCGTCTACATGTATCCGAAAATTTGTAAGAACGCGTCAAGCCACCTTTTCTTCCCTTTTGTCACCAAACATCATGACCATCCTGCACTTCGCTCATCCTTCACCTAACCCTGGGTCCGGAAGATCTTGGCATCTTGGCAAAGATCTCACTTCCTTTGCACTGCTGCATGGCTTTCCATTGTCCAAGAAATACCGTGGTCTCTTTAGCCAGTTCTCTATGAATGAACTTGGGTGGTTTCCAGCCTCTTGCTCCAAGAACCTTGTGCATCTATGACTTTCCATATACACAAGCCGGCTATAAAGCACACTCCCAGAAATGCAGTCTCTCAGGGACGTTGCCCACGTGATGTTGATAGGTTTTTGTCAAGCCAACTAGCACAGGTGTGTGACTCAAATTGTACGCGCACCTGCCTGTCTCCCCAGAACAGTGTGTCACAGACTGGCCACGATGGTATGACAAATGGGCAGGGTGAGGACATCAGGGAGAGGTACAGAGGGCCGATAACACCCATGACTAAGTCCTTGAATCACTCTGAGCTGAAATCCTCAGGCAAAGAAATTGTTTCACTTCTCTAGGCCTGGAATTTTCATTTGTGATAGGGGAAAATAGTAATATCCCGAGTTAGTTCCTTTCTTTGCTTCTGTAATGAAATTCCTCAGGGCAGGAAAGTTTATAAAGGAGCTCATGACTCTGGAAGTTCAAACCTGTGGTGCTGGCTCAGCCTTGGTGAAGAACTTGTGTGAGTGTGCACACGCTTGTGTAAGAGAGAAGAGAACTTGGAGGAGGAGGAGGAGGAGGAGGAGGAGTGAGCAGGAAGAATAGGCACCACCAGACAGGACACCAGAGAGAAGGGAGGGGCTGATCTGGTGACCTCCTCCAACTCTTAAAGGCCCCATGCCTTTTAAACAACCACTGACTATTAGACTCCCAACACACAGCACCAGGGGCACAAATACAAACCACAGCGCTCATGTTGGGGTCAGTGCGGAAAGTAAAGGACATAACATCTAGCAAATGACCTTTGCGCAGTGTCTGGCATGTGATTGGGAGGGGCTGGCTCTGCAGTTGGCAGCAGGTGGTCTTGTCCTGTAGCTCCTTACCTGAATCCCTGTCATGGGCAGGGAGCAGGGCTGGAGGGTTGGTCAGGCCCCCTTCCCAGTCTCAGGGTCTAGCCTTTCCTCCTTCAGTGGCAGAATAGCCTCCACTTACCCTTTCTCTCTCATGCTCACCAAAGGTATCCAGGAGTCTCCAGTGCCAAACGGCCACTCACTTCCAGGCAGAGACTTCCTCCGGAAGCAGATGCGGGGAGATCTGTTCACACAGCAGCAGCTGGAGGTGCTGGACCGTGTGTTTGAGAGGCAGCACTACTCAGACATCTTCACCACTACGGAGCCCATCAAGCCAGAACAGGTATGCCTGTGACTCCCGCCCACCACGCCTGCAGCCACTGTGCAGGCCTGAGCCGTTCCTGGAAGTGGGGGGCATCTGCACAGTAAGGGTGAGGATCCGTGCAGAGTGGGAATTTTGTTGTTTTGGGCCAAGCTTGGCTGGTCACAACATCCCACCAGGCCAGGAGGATTTGCTCAGGGGGGCTCCGAGGCTTCTTGGCCTGGTGGCTCTGTCTCTGGCCAGCCACAGAGGCATGTGACTCCTCTGGTTGCTCTGCTGCTAGTGAGTGGTATGCTTTCCAAGGGCTTTTTGGATAGGGGTGTATGTGGTGATCTTCTGGGTCACTTCAGGTAGTTTTGCCGTCCTGTCAATTGAGAACGTGATCTAAATAGATAAAATTCACTTTGTGGCGTCAGGCTTACAGCCATGGAGTATGGGATGATATCTCATGACAATTGGCCTATGCTTGGCATTATGGGACTGCTTGCAGGTATGGATAGCCCAGGCATGGGGTCAGCCATCAGAAGGCCCTGCTCTGACAGGTAAGTCAGACACCAGCCTTTCTTTCATGGCTCTCTCAGAGCTGATCCTGTGGAAACTTTTACAGACCATTTAGCCAGTTTGATTTCGGACAGGGAAACTGAGGCCCACAGAGACAAAGCAACTTGCCTAAGGCTGCCCAGCGAGTATTCACTTAGCAAACATTAGCAATTGTCTGGTATGGGTAAGGCATGGAACCAGACACTATGTGCCCATCAGTGAGCAGACAAGCTTGGACTTGTCCCCAAACCTACAGATTTGTAGGAGAATTACAGCTCGGTGCTGGAAAGCTGTCTAAGGCAGAGACTGAGCCAGCTTGGAGGCTGCCATGGTAAACAACAATAAAGGATGTAGGTGAGGAGGAATGTGTCTGGCAGAGTGACTGGCGAGTGCAAAGGCCCTGAGGCGAGAGGGAGATAGCGGGAGTGGAAAGATCCAGTGTGCCCGGGATTCAGGGTCAGGGTGGGAGGTGATGCTGGAGACATGAGTCTGGTCTTACGGACTCTGGGAGGATGTTGCTCATTCTCTTACAAGTTAAATGGTATCTCCCCTGCAAGTGACATGGCCATGGGCACTGGGCAAAGCTGATCCCATTCTAGAGCCTGAGTTTTAGGGATAAGAGTTACTTCTATCGGGCTGGAGAGATGGCTCAGAGGTTAAGAGCACTGCTTGTTCTTCCAAAGGTCCTGAGTT
Organism: Peromyscus californicus insignis; assembly: GCF_007827085.1. Lineage (NCBI taxonomy): Eukaryota > Metazoa > Chordata > Mammalia > Rodentia > Cricetidae > Peromyscus > Peromyscus californicus. The sequence continues at coordinate 102,962,429 of NW_026294573.1, forward strand.
CAATTCCCAGCCACCACATGGTGGCTCACAACAATCTGTAATGAGATCTGGTGCCCTCTTCTGGCACCCTGCAGGGATACGTGCAGACAGAACACTGTATACATAATAAATAAATCTTTAAAAAAAAAAAAAAAGAGTTACTTCTATCACAGACAGCTGCCTTCCACTGCTGAGTCTTTCTGAGAGATGGTAAAAGCCACATTTCATCTGAGCTGTGTGAGATGTAAATAAGTGACCAAGGGTGAGGGTCCAGGGCTCTCTGCCTGGCCTGGTATTCCCATACAAGGTTGCCAGCATCTCCATTAAGGCAGGATGAATGTAACATAGAAACTGAATGTTGTGAGTCCCTCTGTGTTTCACAAGAGTCTTGGAGAAGCCCTGAAGCTGTGTTCCACTTTATCCATTTAAATGTCTGGGAAGATTGGCTCAAGACCAGGTGTTCACTGGGAGGCAGCCCAGGCACCTCCTCACCCACTCAGGAGCTCACTGGTCCAACACGTTTCCTGCGCATGGGCAGCAGGCCCAGGACAGTGCCAGGCTTGGAGGGGACAGAGGCACAGACCAGATATCATCTCTGTTCATTCTTACATAGAATGGTGTGATGTGAACTCAGGAGCCACAGACACATGAGAAAGCTTCACAGATGATGTGGAGTGCTGGGGGGGGGGTGGGCGGGCATTCACTCTGATGTTTGCACCAAGGGCAACAATATTGAGGAGGGAATGTCGCACTGGATCCCAAGGCCAAGGCCATATGGGCTCAGGTGGAGATGAGGCCCAGTAGGGAGGAGGCCTGGGCTGCAGGCTCTGGGAAGCTATGTTTCTGTGGTGTCCTTCAGAACGCTGTGGTCTGGTGCAGGCCTGGCTGTGACTTCTGAGGCCGGTCTAGCAAGGCTAAACGCGGGCAGGCTAATGACTGACTCAGTGTTTTCTGGTTAATCTGGTTCACCTCTCTGTGGCATGCTGTAATGAGGAGAGATGGAAGGTGAGGCTGTAAGGCTGCCCTGCGTGCATGCAGGCACTGGACTATGAATGACATACCCCCCCGTGCCCTGTTCCCAATCACCATGGACAAATGATGGCCTGAGCAAGGCGCTGCTGCTGGGAAAGGCATGTGCATCAAGGGTATGAGTTCCTTGAGTGCCCTCCTGCTGACTGTCTTCTGACTGACTGGCCATGGGCCCTGCCTGTGACCCTTGTGATCCCCCAGCGTGGAGTGGTGGTGACACTAAGAAGTGAGCCCTGAGCTGCTGGCCATGCAGACTGGCCATCTCATCCATTTGCCAGCGAATCAAGTGGCCTGAGTCCCTGTGGCTGAACGGCCTGGCCCAGGGCTTGCTGTTACTTTCATTGAATGATCTAATGGGGGAAATAAAGAGCATCTCCTGCCTGATGAGTTGGGGACCCTGGCTCTAAACCCTGCCTCTGCTCTGTTGAACTCCTCACTTTTTTCTGGACCTCAGTTTCTTTATTTGTGTAATCATGATGGACAATGGCCGTGGCTGCAGTCAGCTCACAGTAAGAGCAGAGGTTACTCACCTATGCGTGATAGCATTCAGCTTTCCAAGGACTTAATGTAGTCCACGCTGGACCTTCCCTGTAAATGTCCTCTAAGCAGCTGGGTCACACCTGTGAGGCCCTGTTTATGGATTTGAGCTTTAAAACAGACTGTGTATACCCATTTTCAGGGCCAGGATTGTTGAGGCACAGAGCTGGAGTCTGACCTCAGGCTCTTCTCTGTCCTCATATTGTACAAGATGGTGTCATGGGTCTTTGTGTTCCTGGAGGCTTCTGGGATCAGTCCTTGGACTGGATAGTGTTCTGCCGGGCCTTCCTCAGACAGTCTGTAGGTCATTCCAGGATGTACATGGACCTGGACAGGTCACCCACTCCATTCCTGGGAAAAATATTGCCAACTGAATGTCAGGGTGGTGCTGAGGTCACTGCTGGGAATGTTTTCTGCTAAGTTCTACTCTGAGTGGGTGGCCAGCTCTGACTCTTTGCCCTTTTCATAGGGAAACTCAGAGTCCCCTTTGCCTTGGTGGAAGAGGTTAACGAGACCCACTCTGGGGCGATGAAACACTTCCTTCTCAAAATGGTTATTGAAAAAGCAATTTTGTTTTCCCTACATGGGGAGTGAGTAAAAATCACCCCAGAGGAACAGAAGGGGGGTGGGGAGGCAAAAAGAAACTGCTGATGTGTGTGTATGTGTGTGTGTGTGTGTGTGCGTGAACGCACATGTGTGTTCAGCAGTGGAATCTGTTTCAGTAAAACTCAAGTTGATGCTGGCTGTCACTGTGGTGGGCTCCGTGTCTGGCAGAATGGGTCCCTCCTCCGGCCACCGAGAGGACGCAGCCGATTGCAGCCTGCTGTATTTACCCTCGGCAGACTATTAACCAACACTAGGCTATTAATCTGGCTTTTGAGCCTTCACTAAAGCCCATAAAAGCTCACAGTTGTCAAATGGAGTTCATTTTAATTTCCTTTCAATCACAGTAAATTATTCAGGTGATAAATCAGCTGGAGCAGCCTCCTGGCTGTAATAGAAACCCTAATTCCTGGCTAATTATCCAGCCCATTGCTGCCAACAGATCAATACGGGCACAAAATGGAACGGGCCCAGGGCCCTCCCTCCCATTGGGCCAGAGACAGAGAGACAGCTGGGGAAGGGGATGTGCTGCTGACCTCCTGGGAAGTTCAAAGGTCATGGGGGGTTAAATCAGGAGATGGCCTGTCCCTTGGCTAACAGAAAGCCACCAGAAGTGCCCCCTGTTCCCCCGGGCAGCTTTGTCCACTGCATGGTGGCTCTTCTGTCGGCCAGCAGGTGGACTGGCTTCTAAGTTTGCCTTATCCCATGAGCATCCTCCCCCTGGGCAGGGGCTGGTCTGTTGGCATCACCCGACAAGATTGATCTGGGTCTTCAGGGACAGACTCAGAAGCTACCAGGAGCCAGATAAAGGTCTGGGCTCTCTGGGGGACCCGAGGCCCTGGCTTCAGGGGGCTCATTTTCCCCCTGGTGGATGTGTGTTCTGTCTTGAGGAAGTGGAGGAGGGGGAGGGGGGAGAGGGAGACAGGCATGCCAGGCCAGAAGTGCAGAAAGGTGCCTGGAGGAGGTGCCCTTGGGGATGTCTGGAGAGCTGGGCAGATCTGGGCCCATGGAGATGGTAGTGTTGGCTGGAAGGATGTTCTGGACATCTGGAACAGCATGAGTCAAGGTCTGGAGGAATGCCGGCATGGAGCTGGAATGCTATCTGAGTGACAGAAAGTCGGGGACTCAAATCCCAAAAGGATGGAATATGGAAGTGAGGACATTTGAGGTTGCTTTGGCATCAGAAAGTCTCAAAGAATCTGGGTGCCGTGGCCTGGACCATGCTGTGGGACTTCTTTCTTCTCGCTCTGCCCCTGCTGTGGTCATTGGAACTTCCTTCCCGCAGCCCATCCCTCCACAAGAACTGCTTGTGGCTTTCTCCCTGTTCTGTCTTTCACAGGACCTTTCACTGTCCCGTGTCCCTTTGCTTGCCCATAGGAAGCTCTTGCCCTGGCTAGGCCTCACCCTACTGCCCTACAAGAGCTGGGCTGCTTCTGTGTCAAGAGGGTTGCTAACCATGTCTCTCAGGCTGGCATGTGCACATGTATGAGTATGTGTGTGGACACCAGGAGCAGCTTGGCAAGTGCTTGACGGCAGATACCCTAATCACAACTACTTTCTTATGTTGTTTACACTCTCAACTGCTGATCACTGGCTCCCTGCAGGGAGCATCACCCTATAACTGCACATATATCTCCTTTCCCCTGGTCCAGGCCGAGCAAGAGTCCCGCCCACTCCTGTGAGTCACCCATGGCCCCATAAGGCCACACTACTATCTCTGTTTGAACTCAGACTCACAGAGTGCTAACGCTTGCTGCAGTGTCGCAGCCAGTGTGTACTCACTGCTGACCATCTGCCCTGGAAGGTTCAGCAAAGAGCCCCTTGATGCATCTTCCTCCCGGGCCACAAGAACCCCTGTCACGCCTCTGTGCAGACAGGACAGCAAAGGTCCAGTGAGACTGCTATACAGTGACTTAGCTAAGGGACACAGCAAGCAAGCTCAGAGTCAAGATGAGAAGCGAGCACTCATCCCTTGGCAGGGGACTGCAAGAGGGTAGAGGGGATGTCTACTGCAGGACAAGAGTAAGTAAGTAAGGAGGCCTCACCCTCCAACATGAGGGAAGAGGAGTACAGACCTCCCCCCCACACACACACACTATTTCACTTGAATGTCTTCTTGTCTTTGGAATGGGATGTTGACATGGAGTGTTCAGTAACTCTTGCTTTCTAGAGCCCGAGAGGCACCCAGTGTGCCTAGACTACCCTCTCTTCCCTTTCCATCATCATCGTGTCTAAGAGACCCGAGTGTGAAAAGGACCTGGGTCTGGGGGGCTCAACCTTCTTGACTTTGCTGTCTAGAGACTGTCTTGGAAATACCCATTTGTTCCCTGGCAGCTTTGAAAACATTTTCTAAGCCACTGGGCATTCTTTGTCTTCCTGTGGATCAAGCATAAGGGTGGATTCCCCCAAATCATATGTCTGTTTCGTGAGGCAAGGGAATTCTTGGGGGATGACCAATTGGGGTTTTACAGTATGAAAGCATGGGGCCCCTAGTCTTCAGTAATGCTTTTCCCAGGACCTCTGCATTTGTGGGGTTGGATTAGACTGGGTTATCCTTGAGATTCATTTAAGCTCCAGCGTCCTGTAAGGTCTAAAATTAATCGGAATCCATCTCTTATTTTTATTTTGACATGTTTACATTTTCCCTTCCTGTCTTTTCTACTCTTTTTGATGACAGGCAAATTCCATGTCTGTGGGGTTTAAGATTACAAGGGAATTGTCACAGAGCTGCCTGCAGCTTTGCTGGGTTGTTCTCTCATTCATTTATTCATTCATTCATCCAGGAAATCTTACAGACATGCCATGTCAGAGACATTGGCCACCTGTGCTATGGTGTGCGGCATAAAGAAATAATGGCTGCCACAGCCTAAGCTACTATGCGAGAACTGACTCGGGTAGAGATGTTTCCCCTCACACTATGCTGGCCAATATTTGCAATTTAAAAAGGAGGAAAGGTCTGGGGATGTAGCTCAGCTGCTACAGGACTTGCCTAGCATGCACAAAGCCCTTGATTCAGTCCCCGCACCACAGGAACCCGGTGTGGTAGTGCCTAGAGTTCCAGCACTTCAGAGGTAGAGGTAGGGGGAGCAGAGGTTCAGGTATCTTTGGCTACGTGGTGAGTTTGAGCCATCCTGGACCTGATGAGACCTCAGCTCAAGGAATAAAAAACAAATTAAAAAGGACGAAAGAACCAGCCATTCTTGTCCAATGGCTTCTTTAGTTTTGAAGCCACGTTGGAAGTTTGACTTAAGGAATTTAGTATTATAGAGCTCTTCATTTAATTAATTCTAGGAACAAACCTTTCCTGGTTTGCAAATTATATTTTAAATGCACACAGACCACTAACATGGTCAGGTCCACTTCAGGTTCCCTTCACATGTCAAAGGATAAGAGCGCTGCACCAGGAGCAACAGTGAAACACTTTTGCTGTGTCTGAGGTTGGGAGAGAGGTATGTGCTCAGGGGCTGAAGCTAAGCGGGAACGCAGAGCAGCCAGAACTCTCAGAGCTGGTGCTCAAGGCCTGATGGCCCAGGGTGCCCGCTCTGGGTTGTTTCTAGTGAATGGGGGCCGGGGGTTGGAGCATGCTGCTGATTTTGGCAGAGGCCTGGCCTATGTGATGTGAGAGCTGAAACCAATATACTGGCCAACTGCCCAACAGCTGGAAGGCCCACACTGTCTGTGAAAAAAGCCATAGGCCAGGTTCATCCTTGTCTTGAGAGAAGGCGGCTGCACAGGACTCAGAGTAGAATAAAAATTTCCAATAAGAAGTTGAAACCGCCGGGCGGTGGTGGCGCACGCCTTTAATCCCAGCACTTGGGAGGCAGAGCCGGGTGGATCTCTGTGAGTTCGAGGCCAGCCTGGGCTACCAAGTGAGTTCCAGGAAAGGCGCAAAGCTACACAGAGAAACCCTGTCTCGAAAAAACCAAAAAAAAAAAAAAAAAAAAAGAAGTTGAAACCTCAGACCTGTGCTACATCCAGGTGTGGTTTCTCATGTCATAGTGGGCATAAGAAACCCAGGAGTAGCAGTTCATACTAACTGAATTATGTCAGTGTAATCCCAGCAGTGCCTCAGAGAAGCGCATGGAACATGCTCCTCTTGACCCTTCTACAACCCAGGTGTGTATCGTGCCTACAGAGTAAGCCACAGCTAGTAAAAATGATCTCACAACTTAAGAGATGTAAACCTTGCAAGAAAACGAGAGTGAGTCAGGAGAGAGCCAGAGAATCCAACTCCAAGAACCTCAGGTAACAGACGAATTGAAAGAAACTATAAAATGACTGAAGCAGTGATAGAATTGGAAACCAAAGACCAAAACATCTTTTTCAAAAAGGAGAGAGACAGATTAGAAAATCGCATCTAGAAATAAAAGTGGTTGGGACCCATTAGAATTAAAAGTTCAATGACAGGGTAAATGCCCACTAAGAAACTGCTGAATAGAAAATTAATGGTTTAGGAGACAAGAGTTGAGGAACTGGAACCACAGAGAAAGGTAAAGAGTGGGGGAGATAATGTCATAAAATGCCTAAATTCACACTAAGCACCACCTGTGCACAGGCGGGACTGAGGGTGTAGCTCAGTGGTGCAGTGCTTGCCTGAGGTCTTAGGGTCGGTCACCAGCACAGCACACACAAAAAGCCCTGAAATGTACTGTCACATGTGCATAGAATCAATCCCAGGGCTGGGGAGATGGAGACAGGCAGATCTCTGTGGCTCACCGGCCATCCAGGTCACACCAACCTGGGGACCCCCAAGACCCAATGAAAGACCCTGTCTCCACAAGGTGGGTGGAGGAACGGCATTTGAGGCTGACTTCTGGCCTGCACGTGCACCTGCACACGTGTATGTACTTGCACACACATGGCCATGAGCACACACCCGCATATACCCTGAACCCCCAAGAGAGAGTCACAATTGACTTATAATTAAATAAATCACTTACCATTTAAGGTGGTGTCTACCACCAAAGACTCACTGAATGGCTAAATTGTGACTTCAGTGAGATATTAGGGACTTCCTGTTTCAGCTCTGAGAGGTGGAGTTTAGAAGTTGTCATTCCCACCTTCATGGCAAAAAGATAGCTGAATACATGGAAAATAAGCAGACTTTATTGGCATATCAGAGAACTGAGGTCACAGGGTTAACAGTTGCTGCAAAACCTGAAGAAGCATGAAAAAACAGTTAGAGATCTCCTATGTAAACACTGACCCTCGCACTAAAGTCCTGTCCGCCACCATTCCTACTACTTGATGTATCACATGGACATTTCCGGACCTTCTTGTGAGTGTGGTGCTGGAGACTGGATGCTAGGATCGGGGATACAAACACTGTACTACTGAGCCATAACCCCAGTCTCCCATGTGCGTATTTCAACCAAAAAATCAGGCAAGAGAAACCTAAACAAGAAGAGAGAAAGCGTCCCATGAGAATGACACACAACACAGAGTCTGGAAACATTCGAGAACTTAAAATAAGTATAATTGGTATGTTAATGGCATTAGCGGAAAAAGTAGGCAGCATACAAAAACAGGTGGGTAATAGCAAATGATGGGAAGACTCAAAAGGAAATGCTAGAAATAGAAAGAGGAACAGAAATCGAGAATACCTCTGGTGGGCTCATCAATAGAGTGGATACAGCCTAGTAAAGGTAATCAAGCTTGTTGAAGATACAGCAACAGGAAGTTCCCAAACTGAAATGCAGAGAGACGGAAAAAAAGACCAAAACCAAAACTCTGAACTGTGGGGAAATGTAAGGAGGAGCCACATATATGTACTGTGAGAAGAGAAAACAAATAAATATTTGAAATAGTAATGGCCGAGAATTTTCCAAATGAGTGACAAGAGATTTTAACCCACAGATGCAAGAGTCTCAGAGAACCCTAACCCACACATGCACCAAAATATCTACATGGAGCCATGTCACAGTCAAGTGTCACAAAAAAAAAGAGAAAATAGAAAAACACCATATGTATCTCCTGGCATAAAGATGCATGCATTTAATCATAGCACTCAGATCTCTATGAGTTCGAAGCCAGTCTGAGCTATATAGTGAAACCCTGTCTCAAACAAACAAACAAAACGTAAAATACAAATAAAAATCCACTATGTTATCAGAGGAAAAGAGCAAAGAATTACAGTGATTTCTGGTCAGAAACTATGTAAACAGAGAATGAGGTTTAATATTTAATGTGCTAAAAGCTTAAGGGTGTGCCTCCTGGTAAGTCAGCCACACTCCAGCAGATGGCCCATCCCAGGAGCCGAAGTACACAGGCAGCAGAAGCTGGAGTTATTAGGAGATTGAAAAAAAATGATAGGAAGTTGAGGGGGTAGGGAGGAGGGAGTGGATCTGGGAGGAGGGGGTAGGGGGTAGGGAGGAGGGAGTGGATCTGGGAGGAGGAGTTAGGGGGAGGAGTGGGGCTCAAGATGACTAAAGTACATTATATGGAATTCTCAAAGAACTCATATTTAAGGAGCTAGAGAGATGGCTGAGAGGTTAAGAGCACTTGCTACTCTTGTACCCACACAATGGCTCACAGCCATCTGTAACTCCAGTTCCAGGGAGTTCTGGCATCCTCCTATGACCTCCATAGGAACTGCACACATTTGATGCACATATATGCAGACAAAACACTCATACACATGAAATAAGTCAATTAATCTAAAAACACTAGAGAGGGAACATTTGAGTATTTAAGGGAGAGGGAAATTATAGGGTCAGAAACGAAGCTACACGAAGAAGGCGGCCAGAGAAGGGACGGATGGAGACGAAATCAAACCTAGGGTGTTTATTATTCTTAACTGGTCTACACCACTAGTGTAAATTAACAATAGTAACAATATAAAGGGGGATTAACACAGATAGACACAGGAAACGAACTGCAGCAATGTCCTGGGGGCAGGAGCGAGGAAGTGGGAAGTACCCGTACTACCGACGAGCAGAAATAATGGCATTTTGGAGGTAGACTGTAAATGTCTATTACAAATTCCAAGGAAAGTACGGTAATTTATAAAACTTTGTAAAAGGAATAAGTGAAACGCTAACAGAAGAAACAAAGTGGAATCCTGGGGAAAGGAATAAAGCAAGGGGAGGTTGGAGCAAAGAATGAGCCTGCAAACCAGACAGCTATGACAGTAGCTATCATTCCAGTTCTGCTAAGGATCACTCCGAATGCAAGTGGCCTGCACGCACCCATCAGTGGTCTGCACGCACCGGTCAGAGGGCGGCAAAGGGCAGTGTGTGAGAAAAGCCAGGGGACTCAACTGTACATTGCCTACAAGAAGGACACAAAACCCAGGAGAGAGTAGGCTTTATGGAGTCATGGTAACCGATACGTTGGCAAATTAAGGATAATCTATTAAACAGGATTACTCAATAAGCCGCATTGCCTGTCAAAAGCATGGCTAGTTAGGGGGATTTAGAAACAAGTAGAAAAAGAGATAATAATGGCAGCCAATACTGACAAGGGCATGGTTTAAGCTACAGCATTCCAAGATCGCACACTGCCCAGGGAGAGGGCAGACATGTGAGGCACTGGAGGAGGTGGGGAGTGGATTCAGGGTCCCCACTAACACATGTTGTTAGATGTGACAGAATGCATGGCTCCCAAGTCAGGAGAGACAAAGAGAGACGCAGAGAGTTCTGTGTAAGTCCAAAGAAGACAAGAGGGGGAGGAAGGAAGGACGTAACAGAAACACAAGGTAAACGACAAGTTAGAGAGCGTAAAGAAGAGAACTACGTGGACGTCTTCAAGACGGAAACTTCCAGATCGCAAGCCGTGTGCAATAACCAAAGCATGCAAGCGTGCTATTTGTAGAAAACAGCTTGAAACAAGATGGGTAGAAAGAATCTGAGTGACGAGATAGATGATAATATGGTCCAGTCAGTGCTAACTGGAAAATCTGCCTGGTAGTATCACCACCAGAGGAAATAAATTCTAAGGTCCTCAAAGACAACAGGGTCATTGTTTAATGATAACAACAACAACAACAAAATTCCTAGGAAGATAGTAGAGCAATCCCGAATTTCTACACTCTCACAGAGTCTCAAATATCGAAAGCAAAATTACCAACGAATAATCCCGTGATAACTTTTGAAGACTTTAACAACCCAAAGAAGAGCTCATGCTGACAAGATGGTGGCAGGGATATTTGTCAGACTGAAGCAATGCAGTGAACAAGCTGCATAGAACAGCTTGCACCAGGGCCACATAGCAGAACCACAGGCTCTTACGTATGGTGACGGAACTCCGGGACTGACAGTTCCCCAGTTGGGACAGCAAGCCCGAGCAATTCCACAAGCCCACCCTAGACACTGTGTTCTCTGATCACAATGCAGTAATATTAAAAAATGTGCAGTCCAGGGGCTGGAGAAATGACTCCGTGGTTAAGAGCACTGACTGCTCTTCCAGAGGACCCTGGTTCAATTTTTAGCACCCACATGGCAGCTCACAGCTGTCTGAAACTCCAGTTCCAGGGGATCTAACACTCTCTCTCACACAAATGTGCACATAAAAATAAAAATAAATAAAACCAAAGTGCATAGTCCAAAGAAGATCTATTCGGAGACTCAAAACAAGGTCCAGTGCCATGGCTCAGTAGGTAAAGATGCTTAAGGCCTGGTGACCTGAATTTGATCCTGGGTACCCACATGGGGGAAGAACAGAAATTCTACAAGTTTTTCTGTGATTTCCACCTGTGTGTCATGACAACTCAGTACTCACACATGTACGAGTATACACACACACACACACACACACACACACACACACACACACACACACACACAGGTAGTTACAAACAAAACAGGGCATTCCTTCTTTGAAGTCCCTCCTACTCGTGAGAGGGACTTGTCCTATCTTAGTTTTTCTTAATAAATCTACATTTGATTTGCGAAAAACAACAACAAATATAAACCCAGGAACACCCAAGATAAACTTTCGGAAAAAAAAAATCCATGTACCAAAAAATTTAAATCCTGGTGAAAAACCATAAAAGATGAGAGCATCTAGTCATGCACCTACACCCACAACTGAGCAATGAAGCCAAACAGCACATGGTACAGATCATGACCTTGAAAGCATTTATAAAATCCATGTGTTTGCTTACCTGAATGTATGTCTTCACACTGTGTGTGCAGTGCCCTCAGAGGCCAGAAGAGGGCGTCATATCCCCTGGAACTGGAGTTGCATATGGCTGTGAGCCAGCATGTGGGTGCTGGGAACAAGCCTTGGTCCTCTGCAAGAGCGGCTGGCGCTCTTCATTGCCGAGCCATTTTTTTTTTTTTAAGATTTATGTATTTATTATGTATACAGTATACCTGTGTGCCAGAAGAGGGCACCAGAGCTCATTACAGATGGTTGTGAGCCACAATGTGGGTGCTGGGAATTGAACTCAGAACCTCTGGAAGAGCAGTCAGTGCTCTTAACCTCTGAGCCATCTCTCCAGCCCCTGAGCCATTTTTAATACAGCCCCTGACTGCATTTTTCTTAAAAAGTAAAAGTCTAATGAAAATTAGAAAGTATCAGAAAATTAGAAAAAGGCCAGCAGAGTCTATTCCAACAAGGTAAAGCAGAAGGAACATAATGCATTGAAAAAAAAAACCCAAAAAACAAAATATCCAAACAGTAAGTCAGTAATACACTCACCTAATCTGCCTCCTCAGGATGCCAGTGCCAACAGCGGCTCACACCACCCAACTTTCCCACCTCTAAACTTGTCTTTCAAGGAACTGGAGCTGTCTAGCCTGGAGAAAATAAAACCCAGTGACTACCGAGGGCATTGTCTGACTCAGGAGAGCTCCTGTGGGAACGCAGAAGAAACTGGTATCTTTGTGGCCCAAGGGACAGAACCAGTCTCAGGAGAAATCAAGGAGAAGCGACTTATGTCTTCCATCTTGGGGAAATGATGGCTTTGTTAGTCACGCCTATCACCTGCTGCAGCCTGGTGTTCAAGCATTTGAGATGAACCTGACAGTCCTGGGGTCTGTGAGGAGACGGGCAGCATATGGCTCCACAGCAGTGACTCACGGAAGTTAAGGGCAGGTGAACATGAAGTGGGAGGTCTGGAGGAAGCTGGAGCGGTCAGGTGTGTGAGTGGTGTGGAAGATTGACGGGGGCAGGTGAGTGGAGACCTAAGAAGGCGTTACAGCAGACAGCGGTGTGTAGTAGCTGTGGCTTGGATAAGGCACCGAGGAACAGGGAGCCTTCAGATCCCAGCCTTGTTCAGAGAGCCCCAGAGACAGGAGGGAGGCAATGCCTCCCACAGAGGAGGGCATCAGGGACCTCACAATGTCACCACCTCTTCCATTGGTTGTGAGCTTCCTGAAGGAATCAAGGCTTCCTTGCAGCTTCTGTGGGAGCCTCCTCACCATCATTTCCTGTCAAAGATTCACTTTTCTACCCTTTTGGATAAACACATTTAGACATCCTCAGATTATCAATGCTTTCACCTCCATCACCTCATACCTACCGCAGGGACAATAATAGTACCTTTGTCCCACGTGCTGCATGGATTAAAGGAGAGGAGTATAAACAGGGCTTACAGGGCCGTTCTAGAAAAGAGCCCTGGAAATCCCAGCAGGTAGGTGTTGCTTTTGACTAAATCTTAGTTGTTTGATTTTTTACCAATAAAGACTCCAGAGCCAGATGCTGGGGTGAAAACCTGCTAGTCCAGAGAGCCAGAGAAAGCACCCAGCCGACCTTCCTCCTCAGCCAACTCCCAGAAGCCTCCTGCTTCCTCCTTTGCCATCTCAAACAAATTCAGTGTCCCTCCCATCTACTTCCTGTGTGTCTCTCTATCCGTCCTCCTGACTCCCTCTTACTCTCTATGGTTTTCCATAAATAATTTCATAAATTATTTCAAAAATAATCCCATTTTCTTCCTATCAACTGATTGCTTCTCTGCCTCTTGACCATGGCTGACTTTACTTAATCCTGTAAAATATTCAAGCAGAAAGCTCTTGGATTAAAGGTGTGTGCTAGAGCCGAGCCACACCACAACTAGAAACAGGTTATCAAGTAAATAACACAATCTCTGGGTTCACAGTGTGATCAAATATCCCGCAACAGGTAGGGCAGTGTGGGGCAGGATCCGGTTTGCATCAGAGTGCCTAGAACTGGGGTGGAGAGGAGCGATCCAGAGGCAGATCGCTGTGGTGGTAGAAGAGCCTTTGTGCCATTGTGGTAGAAGAGCCTTTGTGCCATTGTGTGGCTGGAGCCTTCTCCTCCCCAGGTTTCTCTGCTTTTACTGGCTGTGGCAAGAATCCTAATTGGTCTTAATAATAAAAACCCGGAGCCAGATATTGGGATCAATGCTGAAAGATCAGAGAGACAAAGGAGCAAGCCACAGCCACCTCTTACCTTTCTGACTCCTCAGCTGAAAAGGGGTAATCTCCTGTCTCCTCCCGCCTCATATTCCTCTCTCTGCCTAGTCATATCACTTCCTCTCTCCACCTCCCTAGTGCTGGGATTAAAAGCTTGAGATCCCAAGTGCTGGGATTAAGGGTGTGTGCCATCACTGCCTGACCTCTGTGGTTAACTAGTGGCTAGCTCCGCACTCTGATCTCCTGGCAAGCTTTATTTGTTGGAGCACAAGCAAAATATCACCACAGCTGGCTATAGATTATCCAGGTAAATGAACTCAGGCTTCCCTGGGAAATCCCGTTAAAGCAATCAAAATAACAATTTGTATCACTTTTAGGACTTCTGCGGAAGGAGCTAAGAAACCCTTGTAGTAAATTATTAATTCTGGTTGGACATGAGTAGTTCTACAAATCAGTGCATTCCTGATTCCTTTTTGGAGAAACAGGGGACACGACAGGAGATGGCTATTCCTCAAAGGGAGGGAAAGGTTGTTACAAACTCAGACAAGGGACCAGCCAGCAAGGCTTGGAATATCCCTTCTGGAGGAAGGGAGGGAGCATGTTCCAGGAGATGCTAGTCACTGTAACTCACGCTCAGATCGCACTGCATTGCCCACATGCAGGGCCCTGAGGAGAAGCTCAGGATGAGCCTGGTATTGGAATCTAACCCCACACTCAGGAGACACGTGGGTGTTACTGATCCGTCTTCTGACGCCCCCGGAGAGTGTCTGAACGATACAGACAGGGCTCCTGCCTGCCCCAGCCTACCATCTGGGGGACTAAACATAAAGTGTTGGGGAGGACAGTGAGGAAGGGATTGTCACATGGAAAGGAAAGGGAGAGAGGACATGTGGGAATGCATGTGCTCTGTCTGGAAAAGGGGGGTTCTGGGGGCTAGAGTAATAGGTGCAGCAGGGGTGTAGACGATGACTCTGGAAAGTTTACTTTACTCGCATACACAAGTTCAACATACTGTGTTTATTTTATCCAGATGTATGCACACGTGCATACACATAATTAAATGTTATATATGTATGTACATAATCTGGACAATGCACACAGTTAATTACTTTGCATCACCTGATTTCATCCTTACAAACCTTTCAGGAAAGTATTTCCATCTTTCAAGCATCAGTACTCTTTGCCTCTGGATGGTGACTGTAGATTGGTGGCCTCCCGAGGCTGCATCTGGATCTGCTGTGGCTTCGCTGTGGGACATTCTCTTAGGAACAGGCATATTAATTTATATGAATGCGTTTATGATGGAATCTGGGCACCAAATTACAGGCTATGGGATGTCTGGAGAAAACCTCCCTTGTTACCTGTGCCCAGGCAGCATGGAAGAATCTCTTGTTAGGGGTGGGGGACTCTTTTCATTCTCTTTAAGAACTGAGGGAGAAACTCAGTGGTGAGGTGTGTGCTCAGTATATATAAAGCACCAGAATAAAATAACGTAAACAGAAAAGAAAGGAAGAAAAGGTCAACATCGGTATTTGGGATTTGGTGAAAGTGACTCTTTGCCCCGTTTGCCTGTGGCTGACTCATCACTGTGTATTGTTCTCGAGGTTAGGAGCTCGGTGCAGAAAGTGGCCAGGGATTCTCACAATCTGTTGTAACCTGCCTAGTGATAAAGAATTTGTTTCAAGTGTCTCCAAGGGTTGTGTCCCAGCTACCAGAATATTCCAGATGACCCAATATGATTTTAATCCACAGAGGTCCTTATGAACAATGCTCGGCTTTCTTTTCCATTCTCTAATAGTCAGAACATTGTGTTTATACTCCAGGGGGCAGATAGGACCTTGACAGATGACCCCACAGATTTGGGGTGATTGTCTCTGAGTCTGGGACAGGTTCTGGATTGCTGTAGGGAAGCTTGTTTTTCTAGAACTACAATAGAATGCTTGATTTTTCTAGGTTCCTGACTGGCTCCAGGAGCTAGTCCTTGGCTTAAACATTCAGGTAGTCCACTTGTGCCCTGGGAAACACACTCAGGAATGTATGCCCAGCGATGCCTGCCTTGTGGTAGAATTCTTGAAGCTCTTTGCAACCACACCATGGCACCCAGGACCCTCCGGGCTGGGGAGTCACTTCCTGGTGGAGCAGTGGCGTGCAGGATCTTGTTTTATGGTGTGGTGTATGTGGCATGCTTTCTTCTATGGTGCTGTGAGTGTGAGTGAGTGTACAACTCACACTTCAGGGTACTGTGTGTGTGAACATACTTCTCCTGTAGGGTGAGGTGTAAATGTGTGTTCTGGTGTGGAATACTCTCAAGTACTTGACCACATTGCTTTAGAATAAATGAGTAGTCACTGTGTGCCAAACATTGGTCAAAACACTTCGTATACACTAACTCATGTGATACCTTCAACAGCCCTCTGGCGGAGGTGGGGCTCGTGGGGTGACATTTGTTACCTTAATTTTACAAAATAGGAAGCTGAGGGACAGAATAGCTGAGTGACTTTGTAATGATCGAGAAGCTAGGAGGCTGTGTTGCTGAGGTTTGGAAACTGGATGTACTTTTATTCGAGGGGTAACTGAAAGACTTGGACCAGTGGATGGAATTTGCTAGAAAGAATAGCTGTGACTTTAGTATCCTAAAATAAAAGTTACTATTTTCTGTTTGAACTGTTCTATAAATAACAATCCTCGTTGACCTCTACTTGATTTGCTTATCTTGACATCAATTCCGTGTTGGAAGATTCTGGAAGCAGCGTTGGTCAAAGCCAGCTATCCAAAGGGAGTTTTTTTTTCCTTTGTTTTTTATGGCAGAGACAGGAGTGTGGTTACATCTGTCCCAAGTGTCTTCCAGATCAGAGCCTTCTGACAGTGCTAAATGGATAAGGATTCTAAGGTCTTGACTGGAGCTCTCTGTGTTGGAGAGGATCCAAGACACTTCTACAGACACTCTTCCGTCATTGTCTGCGGGTCACTCCAGCCTGGGTCTCTTTCAGGCCACTTGACTTTCCCAAGAGCACCTCCCCAGTCAGGTCTGCATCTACCTGAAGACAGCAGGGTCTTTGCTGCCATTTGTTAGGACTCAGAACGCTTCCTACTGTTGTTAGTTTAGCTCATACATGTGATATTTGGAGAAAATTGCTGGGCAGTGTACAACCTCTACATCTTCCCCTTATTCTAAAATTTTTCAGTTGGATGACTGGGCCACCTGGATGGTGTCCTTAATGTTGCTTCCACTAAGTTGCACTTTGAGGTCATCTGTGACCCCATCTGTATAAGGTCGCCTATGGGAATCGCCATGTAGAATGCATCCAGCAACATCTTAGTCGATTCTTAGGGGGCCTGGGAGAAATAATGCCTGGATGAGACTCGGTCAGAGAACGCTAAGTAATGTGCGGGTCTCCTCTCATGGGCTCTGTGAAGCTGCCCATCAGTCTCTCTTCTCCAGGGGGTGGTGAGGAGGACCAGCTGTGGCTCCTCCTGCAGCCTCTTCCTCAGCCTCCCGTCTTGATCATGGTTTTGGGGGTGTAGAGAGTGGGACCGTTGAGAGTGTGGGTTCTATCCTTGCTTCAACAACCACCAACCTCAGGATCTTGGAAGGCTAGGTAGCCTTGCTAAGTCTCAGGTTCTTTGTCTACAAAATGGACACAACAAGAGCCAGCTTTCCTGAGCTGTGGGAGATTTAGCTGAGGATCCCTATGGAGGAGAGAGATGATGCCCACCACGTTGTGTGTGTGTGTGTGTGTGTGTTCATTACTGGTTACAGTTGTTATTTGTCTCTACACTTTATTCATCTATATGTGTACACATGTGGAGACTGGAGGATGACCTTCAGGAGTCTGTTCTCTCTACCCTGTGAATTCTGATGATCAGACTCAGGTCACCAGGCTTTTTCCTGTAGAGTCATCTCATTGGCTCCTTGGTCCTATTTTAGGCTCTGCTTTGGGCTTTCCTTCTTCCCTCTATACCTCTCTGTATTTTTTGCATCAGATGAGCACCCTTCAGCCTTTCCTGGAAAGTGGGAAGTGAGTGACGGAGCAAACGAAGTTAACAAACTTGACAGCCTCCAACAGACCCTAAGGGTTGTTGGAGGACTTGTCTCTCCCTCCCTAAGTTTCTCTTGATTTTTGGGTACAGGGACTTTAATTATAAAAATTCTCTTGAGATAATTTTTACCCTCATTCCTTGGACAATGGTCTAATTCTTTCCCTCATACTAAGCCATATGCGAAGATGTGGCTTGTGGGTGTGCAAGCAGGTGAAGGTTGAACTAACTAACTCACAAGCTCTCAGCTACGTCTCCAAGAGCACTGAAGGCAGCAAATGGCAATTAGCTCCATTGCAACACCAAGTTCTGGCTTTGAAAAGCACCTCTAGGTGTGTGAAACTCCAGGCTCATGCCCTGGAGACCAGGGATGGCCATTTGAAATGAGGAACGGGAGATGGGACTGGAGCCACTGCCTGTGGACTACTGTGAATCAGTCAGGTCAGTCAGGTGCCAGGCACTGGGGAGTGTCTGGGCACACCCTTGACCTGCACCCACCTCAAGGCCATGTCTCTGGGAATGTATGCTTTAGTTGTCCTGGAGACAAACCCAAATCCTACAAGGCTGTGGGATCCTGGTCATATGACGGAATGCAGAGAAAGGAGTATGAATCCATGGAGTTGGGGCAGGGAGACCTGAGATGGAGAAGAATAAATGGACCTAACGGGGCTGGGTCATCTGAACTGGAACAGGTTCTTCCCAAGGACGCAGGAAGCCCCAGATGTGACAACTGGAAGCTTGGTGCAGAGAAGGAAAGCTACGAGACAAGGCTGGTGGGAATTTCTCACTCTGGTATATCGCAGAGGCCCTGGCAGCCTCACCAGACCAGACTGCCCAGTCTGTTACGACCTTTCACAACTGGTCCTTCTATGCTCACTCACTCTGGGGGAAAGCCAGGTCCCACCACTCCAAGCCGCTGTCCTGCTGAGTGCTCCGCCTCCAGCACAGACATGTGTAGCATCACAATCTAGGATGAAATTGTGCTGTGTGTTCCCAATACTCTATGCTCAGCTTCTGCATCTGGAAGTGAGGAGATGGGACAAAGCCCGGGACAAAAGCTGTGAGCAAGTGAGAACCAGAGCGACACAGAAACATTTCTTGGTGCCTCTCATTGACATGTATTACTTTTCCTGAAACCTGAGTTCTGATTTGAGGTCACCTGTCATCATACAGTGTCCCCAGAACAAATGTTCCTCTTCAGTTTTCACCTGAAACTCAGGGAGGCTGGGAATGATACTGCCAAATCCCTTCCACGTCAGACACTATGTGGGACTGCAGGTCAGATCCATGAGAGAGTCTGAGCTCTTCCCTTGGGCTCCTGGGCACACAGATTTACATACCAAGTGTCCATTGCTGAGCTCACTCTCCTGCAGACTCATGCCAGCCAGGTTGGGTGAAGTAAGGGATATCAAGACAGAGGGGTCCTGAAGGACCTCTGACCACAGCCGTGGCTCAGTTCCAGTCCAGATGATACTTACTCATTACCACTTACCTGTAGAACACTGTTATTTTTCTCTTTAAAAATTTTAGCTGGAGCTAGGCAGTGGTGGCACACGCCTTTAATCCCAGCACTCGGGAGGCAGAGGCAGGTGGATCTCTGTGAGTTTGAGGCCAGCCTGGTCTATAGAGCAAGATCCAGGACAGGCACCAAAACTACACAGAGAAACCCTGTCTTGAAAAAACAAACCAAAAAAAAAAATTTTTTTTTAATCTGGTGTGGCAAGGCCTTTCTGTAATTCTGGGGAGGCAGGAAGATTGCAAGTTCAAGACTTGCCTGAACTATATTATAGCAAGACTCTGTCTCAAAAACTAAATAAAAAATTATAAGAACATAATAAGGGGTATTGCGGAATGGCAAAAGTTTGAAATACTACAGAATGTATGCAACAAAAATTAAGTCTCCCCTTTCTTCTTCTCCCCCACTTTCTTCAATTAATTAATTAATTAAGCCTCTGAAAGATAGCCCTATTATCAGTTGCTTCTATATCTCCTAAAGACTATGGGGGTGAGAGGGTGAGGGAGACATCTCTGTGTTTATTGCAAGGACAAGGACCTGAGTTCAATCCCTAGAACACATGAAAAAAGCCAGACATACAGGAAGGAAGATCCATGGGGCTCACTGGCTGACCGGAGTAGCCTACTTGGCCAGCTCCAGGCCAGTGGGAGACCCTCAAAAACAAGGTGAAAGGCGCCTGAGGAACAGCCAAGGTGGACCTGTAGCCTGCAAACACACAGGAAGAATGCTTTATAATGGACACACAAGTATCTGCGGGAACAGACGGCCCGGCCTACCTCAGTTTGACTTAGAACTTTTCAAGTCAATGCAGGAATGTATGACAGTGTGTCGGCACAACTAGCCTGCTTCTCACTTCTAGTGCTTGACAACTTTAATCCCCAAGTGTAAGTGGGCCCTGTGACAGACACCTTTACCTGAGTGCAGGCACCAGCAAGTGCTCTGTGCACAGCCAGGGCAAGCGAGCCTGAGCTGTGGTATTCAGTAGGGTAGGGTACTGAATGCCCATTGACTTCCGTTATTTTCAGTTTACTGGGACACACTCCATTATAAGCTGAGGAGTGTGTAAATCCCATACTTTGATGAGGGCAAAGGATATATGCAAATATGTATTTAAGTCTCTGTCAACAGCCCCCTTTTTCATTTATATATGATTAATATGTGCTAATAAAAACTTTAAATGAAAAGGGGGTTGTTAGCAGAGACTTAAATACATATTTGCATATATCCTTTGCCCTCATTAAAGTATAGTTGCGCCGGGCGGTGGTGGCGCACGCCTTTAATCCCAGCACTCGGGAGGCAGAGCCAGGTGGATCTCTGTGAGTTCGAGGCCAGCCTGGGCTACCAAGTGAGTTCCAGGAAAGGCACAAAGCTACACAGAGAAACCCTGTCTCGAAAAACCAAAAAAAAAAAAAAAAAAAAAGTATAGTTGCAAAATTCTTTCTGGTTCTCACACCCCCACCCCTACCCACCCACTCCGTGTGTGTGTGTGTGTGTGTGTGTGTGTGTGTGTGTGTGTGTGTGTGTGTGCAGGGGTGTGTAGTTTGTTCATTTGAGATGGGGGTCTCTGGCTGGCCTGGAGCTTGCTATACACATCAGGCTGGCCTCAAACTCCCAGAGACCGGCTTGTCTCTGCCTCCTCCGTGTGGTGATTAAAGGTGTGCACCACCACATCCGGCCTGCATCATCTCATCTGCTTTGGTCAGATTAAAGGTGTGCACCACCACATCCGGCCTGCATCATCTCATCTGCTTTGGTCAGATTTACTCCCCATCTCTGTTCCTCCTCCATTTCTATTGATGCCTTCCTTTTCTCAACAAGCACCCTCTCTTGCTTTAGCTTAATTTAACTTTAGTTTGTGATGACTCAGTTTCCTTAGGGCTGCTTTCAGGCTTACAGGAGCATGGGTGAAGGGATAATTACAGGGGAGTGCCTGTAAGTCCTCAAGAGCCCTTCCCCTATCCGTGATGGTGGGTTGACAGGGTCCAGTCTTGTCCAGGCCTTTTGCAGGTAAGCATAACCGTTGTGACCTCCCCCTTTGGGGCACAGATGGTCACACACTATGTACAGTGTTCTATTTTTACTGTTTTCTATTAATGAGTATTTCTTGGGATTGTTCCACATAAATAAAATACTGCTTTTTGGAGCTGGCAAGATGGCCCAGGGGTAAAGTCACTTGGCCTCAAGCCTGACTATCTGGGTCTGGTCCCCATAGTCCCCATAGTCCACATGATAGAAAAAAATAACTGACTCCTGCAAGTTGTCCTGTGACCTCCATATGCATCTTGTGGCCCTAATGTGCACACCTGCACACACACTATATAGACGTTTTTTAAAAATGTGCTGCTGCTTTTCCTTTATTTTAAATTTTGAAACAAGGTCTCATCTAACCCATGCTGGCCTCGAACTTATTAATGTAGATGAGCCTGACCTTGAACTCCTGATCCTCCAGCCTCCACCTCCCAGGGTACACCGCTACACCCAGCTTTGCTTTATTCTTTTTAACAATTGTAGCAGCATTCTACAAAGCTTGTTTAGGAAGCGTGCTTTTGGTTGCTTCTAAAAGGTTTCCTTTTAAAAAGTCTGTAGTGAGCATTTCCCCTTGTATTTAGTTATGTCTGTGAGAGGCTATCCTGGCAAATGTCCTCAGGGGTAGAATGGCTGACTCGGTATGTGAGCGTTGTGAATCTTTCTTTCCTTTATTTTTTTAAATGTTTTTTGTTTATTTTTGATGTTGTAATTTAATTACAATAACTATCCCTTCCCTTCCCTCCCCCTAAACCCTCCTGTATACCCTCCCTGCTCTCTTTCAAATACATGACCTCTTCTTCCACTAATTGTTACGATAAGCATATATGTATATGTTTATACATATATATTCCTAAACAGAACCTGCTGAGTCCATATCATGTAACTTGTACGTGTGTTTTCAGGGCTGACCATTTGGCACTGGTCAACCAATTGTGCTCTTCTCTGGGAAGGACCACCTCCCCACTCCCAGATTTGCCTGTAGCTCTTTGTGTGGGGCTGAGGCCTTGTGGGCTTTTCCCCATCCATGTTTGTGTATGTTGGTGTCCTCCTTGTTCAGCTCATGTCTGGGCAGTCATGGTGGTGAGACTTCATTGGCGTAGCTTCTGGTGTTACTAGGAGACGCAATCTCACAGCAGACTTCCTGGTCCTCCAACTCTTTGTGCCCCCTCTCCCACAATGTTTCCCTGAGCTCTAGGTGCAAGAGTGTTTTGTAGATGTGTCCATTGGGGTTGAGCTCCACAGCTCTGCATTTTGATTGGTTGTGGTTTTCTGTAGTGGTCTCCATCTGTCGCAAAGAAGGCGTTTCCTTGATGAGAGGAGAGAACTGCTCTGAACGTTGGGTATAAGGACAAATGTTTATAGATTGTGGTTAGGGATTATGCTGGTTTAGTAAACTGAAGGTTGTAGATTCTCCGCCAATAACCATGATCTCCTTAGCACTGAGTAGTTATCGAGGTCCGCAACACCAGGCATGGTCTCCCTCTTGTTGAGCAAGTCTCAAGTCCAATTAGAGAGCAGTCAGCTACCTTCGAGGTGTGCACGCCACTGCTGCATCCATAGGTTATCCCGCCATGCTGGTTGTTGATGCGATTCCTAGGGGCCATCGCTCAGTCGGACCACTGCTTGCCTCCCTCCTTCGGAAGCTTGCGTGGTGCCTTCTGGTGTCATGAAAGCTGGTCCTCTGGGAGGAGGCTTTCAGGCCAGCTCCAGTTCAGAGGTCTCTGGCCCTGTGTCTGAAGTGCATGGTGTCTTCAGCAACAGAACTTACCTTCCACCTTTGAGGGCCAACCAAGGGTTACATCAATAGACTGCGTGTTCTAGGACTCTCTTAGACAGTCCAGACCAACAAACAGAATTGGGCCTCTCATGTCTGGGATGGGGGTTTTGTTAGGCAGTGTTTGGCTCTTGGGGGGAAGATTATAAACCTAGATGAGAAAAGGTCATTAAAACTGTATGTGTAGGTTGGGTTGTGGTGGCACACACCTTTAATCCCAGCACTTGGGAGGCAAAGGCAGGCAGATCTCTGTGAGTTCAAGGCCAGCCTGGTCTACAAAGCAAGTTCCAAGACAGCCAGGACTGTTACACAGAGAAACCCTGTCTCAAAAAAAAAAAAAAAAAAAAAAAAAAAGAGTACAAAACTATATATGTATATTATACACTGAATCACAGGCATTATAGTTGTTTTTTAGGTAAACAGTTAATAGAATAATTCTTTATGGCTTTTTCAGACATCCATATTGTTATTTTACCCATCTCTCTCCTTCTCTTGTATTTACCTCCCTCTCCCTTCCATAAAGAACCTCTCTGCCTCCATTTCCCCCATCAGAACATTACGAATTTTTTAACATAGATTTAAACTGCTCCCCTAAGAGGTTCATGCCCCTGCGTGAGAAAGACCTGGCTCTATGCATTATGGTTTCAGCCTTCTGAGTCTGAAAGATGAGAAATGAGACGTTGTGGTCTTTGTTCTTTCTTCACTGTGAGTGGGGTCTGCCCTACCTCATACACTTTAATTTTGGAAAAATTACAGAAAGTTTTCAGAAAAGTTGTCAAGGTGCATCAGCCGGTTCCCACATACCTCTCACCCAGTTTCCCCTGACATTGATGTCTGACCTAACCACAGCTCGCTTGTCAAAACTGAGAAACCGATGTTGGTACAGTACTAAAAACTCAACTCCACGCTTTCACTTTTGAGCAAAACTGCCCATGGTTTGGTGAAAGCAGGAATCGAATATAAAGCTGAAGACGGGGTTGCGGGTACTAGAGCCCCCCGTCTTTCCTGAGCTCGAGGCTACCACACCTCAAACCTTCACTCCATACCCAGCACTTCGCGCTCATCACCCAAGCCTCTCAAGGCCAGAAAGGCTGGACTCCATGGGGCAAAGATCACTGTTTCTTTTCCTCATTTGGGGAAACAAGTGCGGCTTCTGCTGTTAAATGTCTGTTGTCTCCTCTTCACCGTTCCAGCAGCAGGAGGCCAAGGCGTGGAAACAGGGTACTCCATCTGTCAAAGTCTCAGTGAAACTAGTGGGACCACACAATGGCTCTTCTCTACTTGTTCACTGAGCTCAGGGCAGGATGACTGGGCTGAAACTCAGCCCTTTCTTCGCCTGTCCAGAGGTAGCCCTAAGTTTGGTTTGTTTTGCCATCCTGCTAGAGCTTTCTCAGGGAAGCATGGACCTCTCAGGGTGCTGTCAGGGGATGAGAGTGGCAGAAGAAGACGCTGAGGTAGGAGTAGAGAAACTGCCTTCTGCAAACACATCAGGGCTGTCAACCCTTTGTGTAAAAAAAACAAAGCACTTCACCGCACAACTGCAGGTGTCTCCCGGTAGCTCTGGGAGGCAGGTGGGGACCTAATCATTGTGCCCTTCTCAGGCAGAGGAATCTGAGGTGTATTTGTTCCAAAACACACATCGTAAGAAGCTGAGTCAGTCCTTGATCTGGCTTTGGCCTCTGAAAGAGCTGTGTGGTCCCTCTGCACGCAGCCTGTGGTTTTACTGTCCAGGGTTGCTCTGAGCAAACACTGGATTAGGAGTATTCCACAGATGAGGAAGTTGAAGCTCGGCGAGGTGAGGCCATAGGTCTGACAGGAAGGGCGGGAGTTCCCAGCCAGCCATGGGCTTAGCTTGCTTGCGGGCCACAGTCTGCGTGCTTGGCCTCAGGCACAGCTGCCTGCAGTGGGCATTTCTGAGCTGCCCCCACAACATTGGGTATACCGCCTCTTCCGTACCAGTCCAGTGCTGACTCCTCTTGAGTGACATGCCTCTACCTGTCCTTTTCTGAGCTTGGTTTCTGGGCTGTTCTCATTGTCTTACTACCCAGGCCGATCCCTTTCTCTCATTACATGTCTTCAGGATGTTTCCAGAGAATGGGCTCTAGAAACTGTACTGGGTACATAGGAGATGAGAAGGAACATGGCGGATAAAAGTAGCTGCCCTGGGGGAGCTTCCATTCTCCCGGAACAAAGATAGCAATCTGACCTAGAGGCCTAGAAACTTCTGTGGGTCCAAATGGATTCTCCCCACGCTGGGCATCCTGCCTCTTTTCACCTGCTGTTTCCTGGGACAGTGGCACATTCTAGTGGCTGTAGTAGAGGCTCAGGATGATTCTCCCCTGGAGGCCTGGCATTCTGCAGTGCCCCAATATGTCACCACGGGCTGAGGGCAGGTCCCCAGGCTGTTCTTGGGGCTCATGTGCGCACGCACGTGATTTACCGCACCTCGCCGTGCCACATGTCTTTGAAATTACAGTGCCCATTTCCTGCTGAAATAATTTCCACAAAGAGTGGCTCCTATTACCACAAGAGGCGTGCAGACGTCATGATTTATTATTATTTATGGTCCCAAGGCCTTGTTTATGCAAGACGGGTTAGGTGCGTGCGATAGAAATGCCATTATGCAAATGACATTGAATGTCCTTACTGCGCCTAAATAATTTTTGTGTTGGACGATTAAACCTCATCTGTTATTGATATGGGCTGCAGTCGGGCTATTACAGAGTCCCAACAGTACTTACTCCCAGTAATGGGAAAATTGAGAGAGAGAGACCAACACAATTGCCTCAAGTGGGCTGTGATGGTCTGGAAGGAGCTAACACCTCTGAGGCCTGAGCAGAGAGAGCCATGGACTCCTCGGGATAAATAAGGCAGGCAGCACAGGCGATAAATTAGGTCCGGGTTGGACTGGACGCCTTGGAGGGTTTGCGGCCCCTCAGTCTTGTGATTTAGCTGTTTGATTTAGCCAGGGGACCAGAGCTGGGGCTGAGGGAGACGCCAGGGTGGAGGGGAGGGGACCAAGGGTGGCCTCCATGATGCTGGGCATCCAATCTGCTTCGCCCACGTTGCTTCTGCGCTCTCCTGCCTGGGTGCGCTCCCACTCCCACCTCCCCCTTTTTTGACACAGCTGTGAAGTCCCATTTTGATCAGTGTTGATAGCTTATGAATTCCAAAATTGACAAAATTTACAGAAAAATGAGGATAATCCATCTTCCTTAGCAGCCTGTCAGGAGCTGGCCATACTTCATAATCTCCAATTACAGATGCTATTTTCCGACATTTACATGCAGATATTAGAACCAAATGAAAATGAGAAACAAAGAGAGAATGGAAATGCAGCTATTTATATGTATAAAAGACAAACAGGTAAATTCGAAACATTTAGATTGGATTTGGGGGTCCCTCTAGGAGGCTGGAAAGAGACAGCCGGAAGCACGTGGGGTTTGAGAACAAAATGGTCAAAATGGTGAGACACGTGGTCTGCCTGGGTTCTGGCAGTTTGGGCTGAAAATGGGGTAAAAACTGAGGACATTTGTCTGGGAGTAAAGGGTACAATAGGGTCCTCCCCATGGCTGTTACACAGATTTCACAAAAGGACAAGCTTAGAACCATCCACATTTACGGGGGTGGGGGGAGGGAGAGGGAGAGTGTCTGCCACTGGTGTTGACTTTTTCTCCAAGGCAGAGATCAAAAAAGTTGATTCATTCTGATGACAAATGCATAAACTCCCCTTGACAAGGAGACTCGGGAAGGTACCACTGCCCGTTGTCAGAAGGGCTCTGGCCAGGTGCGCAAGGAGTTGCCAATAACTTTTCAAACGGGGTATAAATAATAAAATTAATGGGGAGCGATGGAGTGCCGAGAGAGATCATCCCTGCTCCCTTCTTGAGGCTAGTCTGGCAGAGAGGAGGGCATGGGAGGCGGTTTAGTGATGAAAATGTTCCTCCCATAGAATTGAAGGGAGAACAGCCTGGTTGCCCTCGCAGCTGTATGTGGCATTGGCTTCTGGAAAGCCAGGGATATTAATTAGCACCGCTTTGGATTAAACTCTCCCAACCATGTCGGATGGTACGATTTTTCTCTTTGTGAGCTTGACACAGGGTGGCAAGGAGAAGCCTGCCTAGGTTTCTCAGCCTCCCATCACACCAAACTTGTCTTCCCCTTAAGAATCAAATCTCCTCCTAGTCTGGAAATGAAAATGAGATATTTGGGGGCTTTGCCGGGCAGTTGGGCTCAGAGGCGGTTTTGTTGGATGAATGCAGGGATTGGAGGCGGGTCTCCGTTGCCTTTGGCTTGAGAGCTTTTGTTTGTTTGTGCAAAGCTTGTTTCTAGCCTGCATGTTTGTGTTATCTGAGCCTTGATTTGTAGGAAAGAGCTAAATGGGTGTAAGCATCTCTGAAAGGGGAGCAAGGCATGCTTTAAACCAACTCCAACTGAGCCTTTAGGAGAAGTCTGTTTGTTTACATGGACAGTCTCAGGGCAAATGGCTTGCTTGTTTAAATAAATTATAGGCATTAGCCTTGAAAATAATTATTATGCTTTGTTTCCTGTTCCGAGGTGCAAGCTTCACGAAATTAACACATAACTGCAAAGTGCAAACAGTGTGTAATGAAAATCAGAGGCTCTTAAGTAAACTTAACCTTGACAAAAAGGCACATAAGCAGGAAACACCATTGCCACTGAGCCTGCTTTTTCTCTACTATTAACTCAGGTAAAATTTGGGCTTCTCCAGAATTGCTTAAACCTAACGCCAGCCAGCATATTCTTCCATCAGCTTCTAGTAATGTGAGTGTGTCATCTTCAGTAAAGAACACAGAGGCCGTGAGCCAACTAGCAGGCAGGTGCCCAGCTTCTCCTTAACAATGCTAAGAATACCACGCCCTTTCTTTCTCTATTGTTTCCCATGAGCGTTAGGATTAATTGTTAATGTTGACATTCGATCTGAGCATGGCCATCCTTTGAATTTATCATCTAGGAGCTTTCTGGGGTCTGGAGCTCTACCCCAGTGGTAGAAGGCTTGCCTAGCACACATGTGGCCTTGGGTTCAACCCTAAGCATTACAAACACCCAAATCCTGTAAAAGCTTACCGTGTTAATAGCAGGAATGGGATGGGGAGGAGGAGACAGTTCAATGGTCAAGAGAGCTTGTTGCTCTTGCAGAGGACCTGAGTTTGGTTTCAGCACCCACATGGTGGCCCATAACCTCCTGTAACTTCAGTTTCAGGGAGTCTAATGTCTCTTCTGGCCTCTGAAGTCACTGCATGTACCTGGTACATATAAATTTGCAGAGGCAAACACAGAAATTACGAAAAATAATAAATGGTAAAGTTAGTGACATCTGTGGTTGGGCCAATCTGAAAGTATTTTATTTTTAAAAATATTTTTAAAAATTGTATTATTTGTTATGCATGCACACACGTATGTATGTGTGGTGGGGGGGTAAGAGATGGAGGTAGGGGTGGGTTCGTGTGAGTGCATTGTCCATTGAGGCCAGAAGAGGGCATTGGAGTCCCTGGAGCTTGGGTTATAGATCTTTGTGAGTAATCCACCACAGGTGCTGGGAATTGGGTCCTGAAAATAGAACTCTGGTCCTCTGCAAGAGCAGCATGTACTCTTAAGCATCAGGCAACCTCTCCACCCTAGCCTGGTAGTGTCTTCCAGAAGAGGTTGTTATTGGGCCAGGATTGAGGGGCAGAGAGACAGGACTTGGGCAGAGAAGGGAGTGGCCACAGAGGGGGAGGTTCCGTTAGCAGTAGGTTGAAGATGCTGTAGACTGTGAAAAGTGGCCGAATCTGGCCTTGCCGATGGTACTCCTGCCCCGGGCTGCAGCGCTTCATCACAAGAGAATCAGCACATGCGTTTTACCCCTGCTCTGTGTGTTCCTCAGCCTCAGTGTCCTCACCTGCGAGGGGACAGGGCTAAGGACAGTGAGTGAGGATTGTTCGAAGAGGTGTTCACCTCTTGCACTTTGGAGACGTACTGCTGAAGGGGGTGGTTCTCACACACTCACGGGACTTGGCACCAGGACCTTACGTTCACCATCTGTAAGGGGGTTTGCAATACCCTTCGGGGTTGTTCGGGGGATTAAGCGAATCAATACCTTTTAACCTGCAACAGTCCCCTGTGTGTAGGAAGCATGCAGAACACGCACGCTCTTTCCAGTTTTTAAGGTGTATGAGGGTTTCTTTGAGATCCAGCAGAGTCCTCTAAACTGTAGGCCGTGGATCTGTGTTTATGGCTTTCTTAGTCTTCTTTTTCTGGACGTTCCATCGCAGTTTCTGTTTGGCCGAGGGAATCTTCGGTGACAAAGAGGGCATTCTCTTCAAGGCTCCCTGTGCTGGCCTTTGCAGAGAACTGCCTGTTAGAAAGTCCTTTCTGACAGGGAACAGAAGGGGCAGAGAAGTGACCCTTTGGCCTAAGGGAGGGGGTCGGAGGGGGGGTGGGGAGAATAGGCATGGTTCTACTCTGCTCTGCTAGTGGAGGGGGTCAAAGAAGGGTCTGCCCCTGCCCCGCCCCGCCCTTAGCCTGCCGCTACTCTGTCTGAGGGAAGTGTTATAATGGTATCATTTCTTCACGGTCCCAGGAAAACCTCCCTCTCCTCCTCACAGCTAGAAGGTTTGAAAGAGAGTGAACTGTGGGCATCTTGGGATGGCTCCTCTCCTCCCATGTCAGGTACCTGACATGATGAAAAGGGCCCCCCTTTTTCATCTCCCACTCAGACCTCTTGGTAGATAACAGCCCCCCATTTCCTTGAGAGGAATGACCCTCCCTGTCTATTTCTAGCTTTAGAGCAGGATGGGGAAAGCGTAGAATTTGGCTGCCTGGAGATGGAGCTTTGTTTCTGGAATTTTCCTTCCTTCTGCACATGAGGACCTGAACTGATTGATCAGCCAAACAGAGCTGGGGCAGGCCCAAGCCTCCAGCGAGGCTTCCTCTCCTATCCTCAGGCCTCAGCCCTGCAGACCCTCACCTTTCAGGTGGCCCCAGATGTGGGTGTCAGTTCTCAACATGCTCCAGGACTCAGAGCTTTGTCAGGACAACGAGGGTGTCCTTGTCAGGAGAACCTTCCTGTTTGTGTCTGGGGACACATATGAACTTGCCGATACCACACTGGTTGGGGTAGAGGGAAGCGAATGCTTATTTACTCTTTTGTCACATACACAATTACTTCCCACTTCTAATAAAGTTGGAGTGAATGCCCATTGCCTGTGAGAGCACCATGAGGAGCCAGGAAATGGAGGCCCTGGAAATCAGAAGCAAGCATTCTACACCCCAACCAGAGAAGGGGTGCAGGAGGGGCGGTGGAGGCGCTGGAGCCCTGTATGGAATCAGACAGGAAGACACCAGCCTGGGATGCTCAGGGGACATTTGATGGAACTGGAGTAGAGAAAGCTCACCCAAGGCCTCTGGGGACAGACTGAGCACTGTTCCCAAGGCTGGCTATGGGGCAGTAGAATTGCCCCTCAGGAAGTAGTGAGTTCCTCGTCACCAAGACACACATTTGTGAGCTCTGAGCCTTTGGCATCTTACCTTTGGGCCCCGAGCCTTGAGGCTCACCTAAAGCCTACCAAAGGCCAGAGAGAAGGGTTTCTCTGGTACTCTTTGCTGAAAGTTTTCCCTGGGACAGAAGGCATGCCATCTGACCCCACTGCCCCCCCTGGAATGTCCCTGCTTTTCCCATCCCACCTGGAAGGTTTTTGGGGTGCTCTGGGGCTGCAGAGAGCAGACACAGACAGAAGCAAGATACATCATCCAACTTTTCATGTGTCTCCTTGGAAACCCTTTGCTCTGCCGGGAATCGTTTTGACCCACATATGGCCACAAACAGAAGATTTGCCAGCCCTGTCCCAACCATGTACTTCTGCTGGCGAGTTGAAAGAACTCTGACATCACTTATCCTTCCCTTGACACTGTGAAGCCCCCCTGACATCGCTGTCAGAGCTCGGCCATGCACCTGTCCCAGTTCATTTGGTTCCAGATGTTTGTGTCACCTCTGTTTTGAGCTGGGTCAGGAGCTGCTGCCACAGAGCTAAGGGAGACTCGGTCCCTCCTTTTGAAGCTGGCCCTCTAGCTGGAGGATGGGGACCCTGAGTAGTTAAGACTGCAGTGGTGATGTGGGCTCGCTAGAGATCTGCACACTGAGCTGTTTTAGGAACATAAAGGAGGGAAATCAGGGAGGACTTCCAGGAAGAGGGAGGCCTTTCAGAATCCTTGACAACCCTTGCCTCTGGTTGACAGTGACAGTCGTACTTTGCAGATGATGGATACTATGACTATCGTCATTCATAGTCTACATTCAACAAAAAGTTTATTTTTCAATTTTGATTTTTTTTTTTAAATTTGGTTAGTAGAGACAGAATGCTAAAGCTTGTTGGATTGCGGTTATTATTTTGAGATCGCCGTAGACACACATAGAGTAACGTAGAGGGATCTCATGCCTCTCTCACCCCGTTTCCCACAGTGACCTCACAGCTGGGCATGGTAGCCGGCAGCTCCGCCCTTATGGAGTCAACAATCCCGTGTCTGCACCTCCACTTCTAACCCGTTTTATTGAAGTATTTTCCACCCTAACATTTTTGCTACTGTCCTGTTTAGCAGGTGTTTTTCAAGTTTCTTGTTGCTCGCTTGTCTGTTTGTTTTTAAACATGCCTGGTCCTGGGGAGTAAAACAAAACAAAACAAAACAAACAAACAAAAAACAACCAGAGAATGGAAAAAGATCTGGCCTCCAGTATTGAGTTCATATTACTTCCCTTCTATACTTCTGTGGCCTTCTGAAATTGGTCACAAATCTCCAAATTCCAGGTAAGAAAAGGAGCCGAGAACAGGAAGTGTGTGGCCATTTTCGCGTGGCATGGCCTTAGGTGAGACCTAGCGCTGGCCCGCGGCTTCGGCAATGGCACTGTCTGAGAGAAGTCTTCTCCCACTCCACCTCGGCCCCTGGGGTGAAGGACAGGCACCCTGCAGACATGAGAACACCTGGGCTCCCTCCTGAGTTTCTCATCTGCTCACATCCCAGGGTCCCAAGGACATAAGGGACCTGCGGGGATGTGACAGGGAAGATGCCAGGCCGGAGGAAGGTGTGAGGTCTCCTTTCTCCAGAACAGTCCCCGAAGGCAGAGGCTGGGGTAGAGGTGTGGCAGCCTGGAAGAGCAGGGCAGGCACAGGGGAGCGGGGGGGGGGGGGGGGGGGCAGAGAACAAACTTCTGGCTGTCCTTGGCCTCTTGGATGCTCTCATTATGTCACAGGTGCTGGGGACTGCTGGGGAGAGCTCCAGGATCACTTATTTCCTCCTTGCTGGGGCTGGATACCCGAAAACACCTGTTAATGGGGGGGGGGGGGGTCGCCTGAAAACAGCCAGTTAATGGGGGGGGCCTGAAAACAGCCAGCTAGTGGGGGGACTGAAAACAGCCAGTTAATGGGGGGGAGGACTGAAAACAGCCAGTTAATGGGGGGGGCCTGAAAACAGCCAGTTAATGGTGTGGAGGACTGAAAACAGCCAGCTAGTGGGGGGACTGAAAACAGCCAGTTAATGGGGGGAGGACTGAAAACAGCCAGTTAGTGGTGTGGAGGACTGAAAACAGCCAGTTAATGGGGGGACTGAAAACAGCCAGTTAATGGGGGGGGGGAGTTGAGAACAGCCAGTTAAGGGGGTGGGTTTGTTTTGTCTGGGCTCCGAGGGATGCAGTCTGTCCGGCAGCTAAGGCATGGTTGCAGAAGGATGAGGAGGCTGGCTACCCAGCATCTCTAGTCAGGATGCAGAGACAGGAATGCGGTGCTCGGTTCCTGCCAGACGCTGTCTCACTTCACTACCAAGGTTTGAAGCAAATCTTTCAAAGATTTGTTTTAAAGACATTGAGCAGAGTGTAACCAGCCCATTCATCACACCTGAAAAGTGAGCAAATTCCTTGATGTCATCAAGCACAAGTTTCCCATTTTATGGCTTGATTTTTTTTATTTTAATTTTTTTTTCCATTTTATCTATCAACCACAGTTCCCCCTCCCTCCCTTCCTCCCGCTCCCCCACCCACCTCCCCCCACCCCATCCCCCATCCACTCCTCAGAGGGTAAGGCCTCATGGGGAATCAGCAGAGCCTGGTATATCAAGTTGAGGCAGGGCCAAGCCATGCACGGTTTTTTCAGTTACGTGTTTTACAGTTTGCCTGGATCAGGGTACATACTGAATTGACGGACACATCTCCAAGAGTCCTTTAGCTTGGTGGCCCCCTTGCCTCTCTTTCCTCACCTTGGAATTCACTTCATGGAGATGGAGATGGCATTTTGTCTTGTGGCCCAGAGATAACAGCAAAGAGTTATCAGCACTAGAAAAGAATTAGAGATCATAGCGTGAACGGCCCCAGATGGAAGTCTCTAGAAACCACGAGGTGTTGTTGGGGGAAGAACCCTTAATTCCCCAGTCTGAGTCTTCCGGACAGGCCCCAGGACTCTCCTTTGCCACTCTAGCCTCTAGCCTCCTCTGGGTAGGGGTGGAGATGAGCAAGTGTCTGGTCCTGCAGGCTGGGAGTGGGTGTCCTGGCTCTGACTGGGCTCCCAAGGGCCATCTGAGGCCCACAGTTCCCCAGCATGGAAGTCCCCTGTGCGGGGCTGGCTGAGTCACACTCCCCAAGTCTCCTCCCTGTGCTGCGCCCCCCTTCTCCCCGCCCCCCTTCTCACGTGTCTGTTTCTTCTCTCCTCCATGCTATGGCAGTGGTGCCCGGTGCTGATGAGACAATACTTGGTGCAGCCCCAGGCAGTCCTTTTCCAGGTAATTTCCTAGGGACCCAAATGACTCGAGTCTGCGGCTAGGGTTCCTCGGCCTCTCAGTACTTGTCCCCAGCTTGCTTCCCTTCTCCCATCCATCAGGTTCCCATGAGCTTCCTGCAGGCAGGCAGCAGGGCTTTAGAATGAACACACCATTTCCCCCTGTCTCACTTGCATGGCCTTTCCCTCTGGAACGGGCCTAGGAGAGACTGAGCTGGGACAAGAGTCCCATGTGGTCACTCCAAGCTCCATGTCTGGCTACCATCGGGCCGGGACTTCAAATGACAGAGAACAGTGAAGTGCCCCCACCTCTCTGCTCCTCAGAGTTGTCGCCTCAGATGAGGTGGCTCTGGGCATCTTTGTCACTCTGTTGTTCAAGAACAAGCGAGTGAGCGAGCGAGCGAGCGGGCGAGGCCAACCGTACACTGGAGCCTACTATCTGTCAAGGAGGGGGCACAGTCTGAGCTGGTGGTCACGGCCTCCGGGAACTCAGGGGAGTCTGTGGCTGCAGGCGTAGGGGGTTGAGGCCGCTGTGTGTGGGGGACTGAGCAGTCTGTGAACTGCTGGCCTCGGTTACTGTCTCTTTCTGGGTCATGGGCAAGGACAGCAGCAGGGGCTCCCAGGAGAGGGAGCAGGAGCTGACATGACAGCTTCAGACAAACACTGAAGGGCTCAGAGAAGGGGAAATGGGGAACACAGCTGGGGTCTGTGAGCAGGGTTGGCTGGGATGGGGTGATGTGCCCAGGAGTGTGGGTACATCAACACACACTGTATGTGCCCTCCACACCCCATTGGCTAGCCCTTGGCTTCCCAACAGTGAGAAATGCAAGAGGACAGGCATTGCTACCAGGAACAGGGGCACCGGGAGCACTCTCCTCCGGCTCATCTTTCCATCTGTCTGTCTTCCTTTTTCCATGTGTCTCTCTCTCCCAGGTCCCATTTTTTACAAAGGACTTGTTTGCAGTGGTCTGAGAAGTGATTGAACTTATCTAAGTCAGGCTAAGGAGTCCATGTGTAGCCTAGAGAAAAGGGGATGCTGTTCTTCCAGGCCCAGCAGTGATGTCTGGGTGCTAGTTGAACACTGAATTTGACTGCGCTTCCTGCCAGCCAAAGCAAGAGGGGATAGACAATGGTTTCTAATGTTCTAGTTGTTTGATCAGAGGCAAATTAACAACTCAGCATGGGAAATAACCTTTTTTCCCCAGTGAATTATGAGAAGGAAGGGCAAGGAATTTGAATATTCTAATGGACAGTGTCTCCAGAGGTTAAAAAATACCTTTGTATGACCCTTTTCTTTTTATTGTCTTAAATAGATGGACTTCTCCAGGGGCTTTAACCAATACTGGACAGGGACCTAACTTTCTTGTCACCTGACTTGATGAGGAGTTCTGGTGGGAGGAGGCAGGGCATGTGACTGTATCACTTGGAGCTACTGTTTAAAGACTTTTTAGTTAATTCCTTTGTTAATTTCTGCTTTTTG
Source organism: Peromyscus californicus insignis (assembly GCF_007827085.1). Lineage (NCBI taxonomy): Eukaryota > Metazoa > Chordata > Mammalia > Rodentia > Cricetidae > Peromyscus > Peromyscus californicus. Next base: position 102,997,491 of record NW_026294573.1, read on the forward strand.
AGATAACATCTCACTGTGTAGCCCAGGCTGGCCTGGGTCCCTCTGCCTCATGGCTGCTAAGATGATAGGCATGTGCTGCCATTCCTGGCCTCCAGTAAATTCTTGAGATCTGTAGTTTATATCATGTGGATGGAAAATCCACTCATTCGTTAATTTATTCATTCCTTCAAGACACACTCGGGGTGGGGGGAGGCTGTAGGGAGGCCCTATGTTCTGAAAAAAGAGAAACAAATAGCTGTTATATATGGAGGTGCTACGACAGAGTCAGATACAAAAAGCCACATAGTGAGGAAGTGCAGGAGGAGTGACGATTTTGTTGGTGGCTACAGGGCCGGGGATAGCTTCGCTAAGGAGGCCACGTTTGAGCTGGGTCTTATGGACAATGCAGGAGCTCTGGACATAGTGAGATGGTAGAGACAGGCCGCCTGGAATGTCAGAGGCACAGCCCGTTCAGCCATGTTTGTGGAAGCCCAGGAGATCAGAGAGAACACAGTAGCCCTTAAAACATCACAGGCAGCTCCGAGGATAGACTGGAGGGAAAACCAAACACCCACATAAAAGATAGCATCCTGCTCCTAGAGGAGCAGAGGAAGGATCCTCAGATCCCAACAACAGAGGCTGGAACCCTGCTGGGTGGCGACCAAGTTGCTGAAGCCTCGTTTGTTTGTGAGAACCATAGCCCACAAGCCTGGGCTCCTTAGTCAGGTTCTTCCTCTTGGCCTCCTGGAAGCCAGTGGTCTTTAGGGACTGGCAGAGTGGGCCTTCCCCACGTGGTGGAAATACCTAGTCTTGCAAACCCAACTGTTTAGAGTGACTCCATGCACTTTGTCTGACTCTGAACAGAATCAAATACTGGTTTCCACCTGGAAATTTAGATACATGAGGAGGCAGGAAATCTCTATCAGCCACACTTTCTGCACCCGGCTCTGTCTGTCTCCTAGGGAGAAACCTAAGCTTTCCCCGACAGGCCCAGCTGCCAGCCAGGTCTGCAAATGAAGTCCTGAAGGCTGTTGCGGCCAGGGATGGGTGTGAGGGGTGTGCTGACTCTTGGCTGGAATGCTAGGGGCCTGGAGGAGCCCTCATTGTTGATCTTTGTATCCATGGAAGAGGTCCAACGTGGTCCACTTCCAGCCGGTCTACCTTCACGTCCACTTCCTCAGTTGTACCCCATCCTGGCCTGCCTCCCTCCTTCCCTTCACCTCTCAGCTCTGCTCAGCTGCTCCAACCCAAGGGATGGAGCTTGCTCAGCCCACCCCCCAGAAACCTTTCCTGACCACACCACACCCCATGAGAATGAATGGCTCTGTGCCTTCCTCCACCTTGGATGGACTTTCTAGGGCTCTGCATCTTTCTCTGGGAGCTCGTGGAGGGTTTCTTCTGTCTCACAGACCCGCATGCACACAGCAGGGCCTAGCATGGGTGAAATAAATGTCCACTCACTGTGCTCAGGCATCCAGGGAGACACAGGAAGAGGAACTAGGACCCATGTCCAGGCATCCAGGAAATGGATCTCAAAAGAGACCCTCCCAGAGGCATAGCAGTGCGCTGAAGGGGGTAGCTGCCTCTGGCGAGCTTTTATCTCAGATGCATTCTCAGCAGACTAGAGGCTAGGGCATGCTCAATTCTGTCCTACAGGGAGGGAATCTAGACAGTGACCTTCCCCCAACAGCTCCCTGCTGCATGGGATGCAGACATGCTCTTCAAATGCTACTGTTTCCACCTCACAGCAAGAAATGTATTTTCCTCTCTACCCACTGATATGTGAACCATGATTTACAAAATAGGGCTTAACTTCTCTAGGTGTGGAAGCCTCGGTCTCTGTTCTATTCCTTCTAATTCCATTACCAATGAGCTGGGGAAATAGCTCAGCCGGTAGACTGCCTGGCTGGCATGCATGACGCCTTGAGTTCAATCCCCAGCATGGCAGGAAATTGAGTGTTCTGATCCATGCTCGCTATCCTGGCCCTGGGGCAGTGAATGTAGAAGCATCAGAAGTTCAAGGTCATTTTCAGCTACACAGTATGTTTAGGCTAGCCTAGGCTACGTGAAACCATGTCTCAAAACAACCCCAAAATAGCAGCAACAAGAACCCACTAAAAGAAAACAAAACAAAAACTCAACTTCAAATAGTTGGAACCAACTGTTTGATTTCATCACTGTTACGGGTTTGGGCCTCACAGTTGGATAATCATTAGGGTAACTGTCAAGATGCTGGGGTGAGATGGACCCATGTTTGAATCCTGGTGCCTAGGTGCTGTGTAGCTTTAAGCACATCAAATTTCTTCTAGAATTGACATCTCAAGCTCTTGCATTGAGAAGTGGAATAACACAGGCCCCTTCGTGGGCAGAGGTTGAGATGGAAGTCACAGGTGAAGTCCTTGACACAGCGGTCTCTGAAAGTCGGAAAGTACTTCCTGAGCAGTGGAGCTGCGAGGGACTGCAGGCCCTGGTGTCCCGAGGTGGTGCCCATTGAGGACAGCTCGGCCAGAACCCCTGGGGCTTATCCATCATCTTCCAGAAGAGGCCGATTCCAAAAACATGTAACGAAGAATCCCTAGGCCCAGAGCAGGCCCAGGTACTCCAAGGGAGAAGCCAGGCTGGGGGCCAGGTCTACCTGCCCCAGGGACCATTAGAGAAGTGCAGTAATAACATGGTGTGCTATTGGCACAGGGGTAGATAAATGGACCAACGAAACAGGATCCAGGCTGGGACGCCATCTGTGCACATATGGAACCTTGATATATGGGTAAGGAGACGTACAAATCAGCAGGAAGAGATGGGCTCTTAATAACCCGCAAGGGGCAACTGGTTATCCATTCAGAAGTAGGGAGAAGGAAGAAATTAGATTTTTATACCAGACACAAAAATCAATCCCAGGTGGATTAGAGGCCTAAATGCAAAAGGCACAGCCACCTAATATGGTCAGCTCCAGGTCCTGCCCAAACTCCACAGGTACAAACATGGCCTCATGGGAGAGAGAATGAGGCCTTGGGGAGGGGCACAGGGCTGCTCACACAAGGTGGCCTGTGACAGTGAAGACAGGAACAGGCTTGGTCATCTTCCCGTCTCACCTGCTCTGGAAAGTCTTCTCCTGGTGACCATTCTGCAGGTGACATGTGTCCCGCTCCATCTACTGGTCCTGCCAAGTGACGCCTCAGAAATAGCAACCATCATTTCCCCAAGTGCACGAGGAGCTCCCAATCACAGGCTCTCAGCCTACTCACCCACCTACTATGGTCCCTGCCTGCCAAGTATATCATCTTGAACAGACGGGGCCGTGACCTCCGTTGGCAAAGCCAGGCTCCAGAGAAGCCCCCAGCCAAAACTTGGTACACACAACCAAATTCTTTGGCTGAAGTGTTTGCAGGGGTTTGGGAAGGAGGCAGAGACATGCCGTTTGTGGCTATAATGTAGTCTTTCCTTGAATGGAAAAGTCCAGGTTGGTTTCTTTTCTGCCTTCCCCTGGAGGTCATTCTGCAAAGGTTTCATGACGCACCACAGGCTTGGATTTTATGAGTGACTTAAAGAAACGGACATGACTCACTGCCCAGCACATTCGGTTGTCGTGGGTTTGATAAATCTGACGTCCGTCCCTGGAATACTCAGCACACAAGTGTTCATCTACTTCCAGAATCCGAAAGTCACTCATCAAACTGTGACTCAGTTGGCTCTATGTACTGAATTAGGGCTGGGAACCCTCGGTCAGCTAGCCCCTGGATTGGGATTCTGTCTGATCATATGTGGACACAACCCTCCTCCTCTTGAACCCCAATTTGTCTATCTGTGAAATGGGTCTGGATTAGGTGATTCCTTCAACTCCTTTTTAACACTTGTTTCGGGGGTCCCACCCTGTTGCCTGAGAGCCCCCAAACCAGAAGCCATGTGGCCCCTGTCCTTGGAGGTTGACTCTTCTTTCTGCCTTGCTTACTTTGGCCCCCTCCCTGGCCTGTGGGGCTGAGCCGGGAAATCTGCTGGTTAGATCTGACTTCTGGGGATGCCGTGTGGACTCCTGCCCATCTTTTCTCCCGGGAACAGTGGTTGGTTCTGGATACATGTGCTGCTCCGTTGAGCTGCATCTGCCCTTTCAGCCTGGGTTTCCCAGAACCTCTATGGACAGATCATGGCCTTGCATCTGATCAGGGTGCCTCTGGGCTACATGCTGAGATGTCTGCTTCCTCTTTCAGACCACAGAGTATTCAGCCATGGCCTCGCTGGCCGGAGGCCTGGATGACATGAAAGCCAACTTGACAAGCCCCACCCCTGCGGACATCGGAAGCAGTGTGCCGGGCCCACAGTCCTACCCCATTGTCACAGGTGAGCATACTTGAATGGGGATTTGGTGGGGAGAGAGAGAGAGAGAGAGAGAGAGAATGAATGTGAGGGGGGAAGTTGTTCTTGATGCTTTTGGATATGACTGGCCCCGGCTTTAACGAGGTTATAAGGTCCCAGCTCAGGTCAGGTGGCAGACTGCTGTGGAACACAGGTTGTGGCTGAGATGTGACATGACTGCATGCTGCTCCGATATATCTACAGCATAATAAAGGCTGGGAGAGGCAGGGCTTGCCCTGTCAGAGGGGACCCTGTGGTGAGGCCAGGCACTCAAAGGACTGGGATTTCTCCTTTTCATGAGCTGGGGAAATCTGTTGGTCGGCATCAACCTCCAGGAGTAGAGAGACTCTTTGTAAGTTATCACTGGCATTTCAGATTTCCAAGCAGAGGCTGGGTACAGAAGGGCTGGGAGGGACTGGGTATACGCCAAGCAGCTGGCTTTCCCAGCAGCCTCCACTATCACCGTCAGTGTGAAGACTGAGAGCTGGGCCCTCAGGCTGGTGGTGCAGCTCAGCAATAGAGTGCTGCCCGGCATGTGCTGGGCCTGAGTTCTGTCCTCGCACAGGCCTCCACTCCCTGCAGGGTTCCAGCTGTGTGTGTCAGCCATGTCATCCTGGGTGAGTGGTATCAGAATTCCAGCTGTGCTTTTCTGATCTGTATGCTGGGGACAGGGACAATGGCTATAGCGCGGGGCTCTTGTGAGGATGACTAGGTTCCCCCACAGGAGGAGCTTGGACTCTTGGCTAGCACAAAGTAATCACCCAGCAAGTGGTCTGCTGTGATTCCTCAGACCTCCTTATGTGGTCTCTGTAGCTTGCTGCTGTGGGGAGTTCCCTTCTCCAGCCCAGCACTGTGGAGCCCTGGAACAGCCACTATACCAGCTCTGGGAGGGTGTCTCACCCAGGAGGCAGGAGGGTCTCCAGAACATGGAACAGACAGACAGTGGGGGCTGGTGGGCTATACTGGGGTTTGGAATTAGGGATCCAGCCAGAGATGATGGCAAGACGTCTCCATTGGCTGATGGACATAACCTCAAAGTAGTAACAGAGCCAAGAAATTCTCATGTATTAGAATTTGAAGAGAAGTGGTGAACGAGGCAAGAGCTGAGGCACAGGGGTCCCTCAGTGACAAGACTAGAGGACTGTCTCTGGGACCTAACAGTTAAGTCAGCCCTGGGGCTCAGGGGAAAGGTAACCGTGTGCAGGTCTGGGTACTACCTGAGGGTCTGACAGAGCAAGAGTGACCTGTCCTCAGTTTGGCTAAGATGGGGAACAGCCCGAAGCCAGGTGAGCCTCAGAGAGGGGATACACGGAAGGGATGCCAGCCAGTGAGCTCCAGTCAGTTTCCGGCAGACCCCTGCCAGACCTCACCAGGGACCTCAGTGACAGTATTCCCATTATACAGGGACAGAAGCCAAGCTCAGACATGCCTGCTGTATGGAGTAAAAAGCAGAGTTATAGTCACCCTAGCCTCCTAGAAGACCACACAGCAGAGGAAAAGTTTTGGACAGGATTTAGGAAATGAGTTTGGGCACATGCTTATCTAGGTGGCTAATAGTCCAGTGAACACTGAGTCTAAGATCCTTGTCTGTGGGAATGAGATGCATGTTTGCTAGCTAAGGCTAATCTAGCCTTCAGATAAATCTAATTGGGCCTCATGGGACTTTTAGAGAATTTGAGCCAAGACTTAAAAAAAAAAAATCTAGCCTCCTGTCTTCTCAAAAAATTAGAAGAGCTGGCCCCATTGGGCTGTAGTCCCGTGGGTCATGGCAGGTGGGGCTCAGTGTCAGCAGCTCCTCAGACAGGCCTCCATGGTCTCTAGCCAAAGGCCACCTCATTCACGTGAGAAGCCGTGCATGAGAAGGAGTGTGTATTATACTTGGATCCACAGAGCTGCAGAAAGTCAGCTGGGTGCTCCAGGAGCTCCCCGTATAAACATCCCTGACCAGAGTTAGGGGTATGCTTAGTTCTGAAATGTCAGCGACATTCTAGAGCAGGGCGTGGGAGTGCACACCTGTGGGACCAGCGCTCAGGAGGCTGAGCTGGAAGATCAGGAGTTGGAGGCCAGCCTGGGCTGCATAGGAAGACCCAGTTTCAAAACACAAAAATGAACATACAAAACGGAGGGCATATTCTAATTGTCAGTATAATCATTAACTTTCTTATACATAAATAATAATTAGCATAATAGAGCAAACCCTTCAATGACGATACACACAATACCAGAGAATAAATTTAGCTTTAGAGCCACAATGATACAGGAGAATAATGGAGAGATGTTTGCTCCTAGACTGTCAGGAAGACGTTCTTTCCCCAAGTCTCCTCTTACCTTAGAGCAATCCCAAGGAAAACGCAACAGACTTTGAGAAAAATCATCAAAATGCTGCTAAGTGTTGGCTAAATAAATACTACAGGATAGCTAGAGATGTTCTGAAGTAGAGCTTCTAGGACATTCCAAAACATATGACAAGGAGCCACACGCACATACACACACACGCACACACACAACCAAACAAACAAGCAAAAACAATAAATGTAATAAAATTTTAAGTAAAAACAAAAATGTATAATAATTCTATAGTAACTAAAACTATTGTCGAAACCGAGCTTTCAAACACATGGACCAGAATGGGCAGGATACAAACAGGTCCAAATACACTGTAGTCAGATCCCTGCTTCACTGTCTCCACTGAAACCAGTGGGTTGTGAGGTAACAGATATGCTAATTAGCCAGGTTTAGTCATGACACATTGTAATGTATATCAAGACACCACTCTGTACCCCATAAACATGTATATTTATGTATCATTTATAACAAATTCCCAGATAGCCAAATCTTTAAAAAAATAAAGCCATAATAAACGGACAAAAAAAACACCTAGGGAAAATTATAATTTTAGGGTAGAAAAGGCCTTTAAAAATGTTTCAAATATCAATGATTGAAAAATGTTAAAAAGTAAGTTTTTTAATGTAAAAAACATCCAAAGACAAAAAGGAAAGCTAGGGTAGGGAATGCAATACAGATGGTAAACATTAATCTATTTAATATGTAAAGAGCTTTTGTGTACACACAAAATATTGCTAGGCACTGTTTTTAATATGGGTGTGTGTGTGTCTCCTTCTCTGTATGTGCACCATATGTGTGCAGATACCCAAAGAGGCCAGAAGAGGGTGTCAGGTCTCCTGGAACTGAAGTCACAGGTTATTACGAGCTGTCTGGTGTGGGTTCTGAGAACCAAATCTGGGTCCTCTGCAAGAGCAACAAGTCCCCTGAACTGTTGAGCCCCCTCTCCAGCCTCTATATAAAGGGCTTAAAAAAAAAATAAGAAGGGGGCAGGAGAGATGCCTCGGCAGTTGAGAGCACACTCTGCTCTTGCAGAGGGCCTGAGTTCCAATCCCAGCACCGGTGACAGGTGGCTCACCCCCATCTCCAGATCTGACACCTCTGACCTCTGCAGGCAATTCACCAGTGTCCACATACTCTACACAGACACTCACGCATATGCATATTTAAAAATAGTAAAGAGAAATATTTTCAAAATTAATAAAAATAATCTGTAGAAAAACTAGACAGTGAATGGGCAGTTTGTTGGCAAAAATGCGGTGCCTCAAGAGTGTATGGGGAGATGTGCGCCTGCCTCATTGTCTCAAAGCTGCAAATTAAAACAGCTCTGAGATGCTTGAACTGATACCATTAGCTCTGTGTTAAGGCTTGGTGTTGGAAAGGGCACAGGAAAGATATTTTCCTATATTGCTATTGTAATTCCTGTTGGAGGAAAACTTGACAGTGTCCATCAAGGTTTTAGATACATTTAAGTACCCTCTGACTCAGAAGTTTTTATACCCTTTAAGGAACTTTCCTCCAGGCCTGCAATGATGGTTTTGCCCGTCATTTATAAAGGCAAACAAGTGGAACCAAAGCAGGCCCTGCAATAGAAATGGGCTCAGTAGATTATGGTGCTTCCGCACAATGCAACATTACGCTACCATGAAAAGAAAGGCAAGGGGCTGGAGAGAGAGAGAGGGCTCAGTGGTTAAGAGTGCTTGGCTTCCTTTCAGAAGACCCAGGTTCTGTTCTCAGCACCCATATCAGGTAGCTCACAACCTCCTGAAACTGAAACTACAGCTCAGGGGATCTGTTTTGCCCACACCCCGCTCCTCCCCCCACCCCCAACACATGTTGAGCTAGAGGCTGGAGAGGTGGCTCAGTGGTTAAGAGCACTTGCTGCCCTTACAGAGGACTCAGGTTTGATCCGCAGCACCCATCATGTGGCTCACACCTGCCTGTAACTCCAGTGCTCTCTTCTGGCCTCTGTAGGCACCTGCATGAATGTGGTGCACATAGAGACAAGTGGGCTCACACACATATACAAGTGATAATACATGTTTTTTTTTTTTTTTAAAGGAGAGCTATCTATACCAACCTGAATGTCTAGGACATACATTAGATTACAAAAACAAATTGTAGAAGAATGAAGTATGATCCCATGTATAAAAATGAAAATGCAAAACATAACATGAAATTGACTGCCATTAGTGGAACCACTGAATTCACACAGTGGACAGTCACATACTTGTATACACATCGTATGTAGCAGATGCTTGTGCATGAAGTTTCAGTAGGAGGCCTCTGCACCCCTTTCTCTGTCTTACAGGGCATTGAATCCCTGTCCTATCATAGTGAGTGAGGTTTTCATTTATCCCCACCAGACTCTCTTTGGATTAGCAAATGTTTGCAGAATCTCCCCCCCCCCCCCCGCCCTTATGTTCTTGATATCTGAGTTTACAAAGAATATAGCCTATTGTCTTGTTTACCTTTCTAGTGCTGGGATAAGACACCATGACTGAGGCAACTTATAAAAGAAAGCATTCAATGGGGCTAATGGTTCCAAAAGGTTCAAGCTCATGACCATGCGGAGTCTAGCAGCAGGCAGGCTTGACACTGAGGCAGTAGCTGAGAGCTTACATTCTGATCCACAAATAGGAGGCTGAGAAAGAGGCACTGGGAATAATGCTAGCTTTTGAAACCTCAAGTCCACCCCCAGTGACACACCTCTTCCAACAAGGTCACACCTCCTAATCCTTCCCAAACAGTTCCACCAACTGTGGACCAAGCATTCAAATATATGAGCCTGTGGGGGCCGTTCTCATCCAAACCACCACATCTGTTTTCATATCCACTTTTAAATAAAATCAAAACAGTTCCTGAACTATGAAGTCAAAGAGGAACTAAGTGATATGTATTTTCTAGGTACACATTCTGAAAGTCCGTACTGCAGGACATAATGAGGTGAGCTAGGGCCTCCTGGTACACAGAACACATGTACGAAGGAGTGTGGATGGAGGACTTACATGGGCTCATCCTGGCATTATGGTTTACCAGCAGGCTGAGGAACTCCTGGCACAGCTCCAAGTGAGACACAGTAGCTGGGGTCCTAGGGAATGTGAGGTGTGTGAAGACTGTGGAAACAGCAGGCTCACACTTAATAGAAACAAATTCAAGTGTCTGTAAACAGGTTTTCACCTACTTGAATGTTTGGTGGGATGAGGCAATAGTAAAGGCAAAAGAGAAATGAGGTCTGTCTGTCCGTCAGCCAGCAAATGCCCCTCAGCATAGAAAACCCCACAAACATTCCAGGCCTTGAAGGAGAGACTGCGGGGCTCTTGGGCCCCGAATCTCCGTTACCTCAGCCTGTGGTAGTGGCGGGCTGCAGAAGTCCAGAACTCTTCGATCCTCCAGCCCACCTCTGTCCCTCTTTCCTGGCCACAAAGAGAATGGGGGAGGGGGTCCCTGAGCTACCCCATCCTTGCTTCCACAAGTCAGGCAGCCCAAGGAAGGTCTCATTAGAGACGGAGTCAGTTTCTCTGTACCGTTTATATGCTGCATTAAATATTAAGCTAAACCCTGCTCTGCCAGCCGGGGCCACGCTTCAGAAACCACTCACCATCTGCAAATTTGGTGACATGACCAGCCAGTTCCGGCACTGTCAGCAGTTTAGGCCCGACCTGGTTGGGACTAATTATCTGCAGGTGTGTCCTTGGGCCACAGGCCTGCTGATGGGGCAGCTACTGGGTTTACCTACCTACAAAAGGGGGTGGCGGGTAGGGTGCCAGGCTCCTAGCTTCTGCCTGCCTCCCCACTGGTCAAAGAGCTGACAGTCTTGCCCCCACCTGGGCCCACCTGACCTTTTGCCTTTGAGAACAAAGGAGTTGGGCCAACATATGACCCTGTGGTCTCTTTCCTGGGGACCATTTCTTTGCATCAGCAGATTGGAATGACACTGAGAAAGGCCTCCTTTGGCCTCACAAGTGTGGGAGGCTCTTTCTGGTAGTGGCCTGGGCCCGGGGATCTGAGACATCCTGGCCACTGCTCCCATCAATCCACAGAGGCCATTCTATAACACAGTGGATGAGACTCACAAAGGCAGAGAGAGCAGCTGTCAGGTCCCAAGTCTCCAGCTCTGCCTGCTACATCCAATGTTTGGAGCATCAGGACCCCAAACATGGCCGCTTAAGAAAGCACACTCCTGCCCTCTTGATCTGAGCAGAAACTGAGGCTAGAGGAAGGAGCACCAGACCGGGAGTCAGAGGGGTGGGGTTAAGTTGGACTTGCCACTTAAGTGCTCTTATGTTGGGGGCAGATTCGGCGTCCTCTCTAAGCCTCAGTTATGAAATGGGGGAATGGCCGTTTCTGTTGCCTGCCTTCGATGTTTGGGGTTTTGTCTTATTTTTAATTTTCTGGTTTGTGATACTGGTGATCCCAGCAAGACTGCATGTTAGGCAAGTCCACTGGGTGGTGGTGGTGATGTCTGTATTGGCATCTGGCATTTGTGAGGATCATTTGAGTGGACCTTGCATAGGGCTAAGAAGCGTGGTGCTGAACGTATGTCTTGGTTCTTATGTAAATGAATCCTTTACCTCCATCCTCGGTGTATAACACAAAGACCCTCCCAGTGCCAGTTTCCTATGGAGGCGGGTAGGAGTCCCTTGGGGACTCTCCAAGGGTCCTTATTCTGCCTGTACAAGTCCACACAGAACGAGGTTCAGGACATTTGCTGTCAGGACATCTGGCTGAGGGGCTGGGAGAAAAAATGCCTGCCTGAGTGCATGCATGGATGTGTTCTCATATGCGTGCCTTGTAATTCTCTGTGTGTGTGTGCTCATGTGGGTGTGCACACCTGTGTGTTCTGACACGTGTGTGTGCATAAGCATGGAGGCCGGAGGTCGATGTTGGCTGTCATTCTTGATCCTTCTTGACCTTATTTTTGAACCAGAACTGTTCACTGTACCTGGAGTTCACCAGCTCAGCTGCCCTAGCTGGCCAGTGAGCTTCGGAATCTGCCTGTCTCTGCTTCTCCAGGATGGGGGTTACAGATGAATACTGCCCTACCTTTCAAACACATGGGTATTGGGGAGATGAGCTCAGCATGCTTGTGCAGCCAGCAACTGCCACCTGGGCCATCTCCCCATCTGAGAAACACTGAAAAACCCTGCATTTCTTTGGGCCTGTGAACGGAGGGACTCGGACCCTTGGGGTGGTCTCCAGGGTTGGGAGGCGGTTCCAGGCCCCTGGTGGGCCACCTCCTCATGCTGAGTGACTCAGGGAGCTTTCCTAAGGAGGCTTCCTGCTCGGATGTGCTCTGCTTCCCACTCAAGCTCCCTCTGGCTGGCCGCCAGGCAGCTCTGAACAGCCAATTGTTCATCTTTCCGTGGGGAACACCTCTTTTGACCCACTTTTTATGAGGCTTTTGGAGACTCATCAGATGCAGCTAAATACCTCTTCCCTCAGAGTGGAGTCATAATGAATAATGAAAGCAAGACACTGAGAAATGTCTGTGTTCAGGCTGCTGAAATGTGCCAGGAAAGTGACAATAGAAGCTGTCATACAGTATGAGAGCTGGGACCCAGTGCTGGGCCACCAGCTTCCAGTGGAAGACACTGGGCTGTGGATGTTGCTCTGTGCATTGGAAAGGGATGATACTAGTACCTACACACTCTGTGGGGCCTCTGGGGACAGTCTCTGCCCTCACTGGGTATGCCTGCATGCTAGGGCGTGTGTGAGGGGAGAAAGTCAGCACAGAGTGAACACACAGTGTGCTTTCATAATGTCAGGGGCTCTGGAGAAAATACCAAGGGGAGAATATGGAAAGACCGAGTGGGGAGTGAGGGGAGGGTGGTGAGGCGGTCTTCCCAGAATGTGATCTGAGGTTTAAATTATGAGAAGTTTGGGGATTCTTTGGGGAAAACAGATTTCCAGCAGAAGACACAGCCCCAGGAAGTGCCCTATAAATGTATACATGAGAGAATGAGGGGCCTCCGGGGTGGGGCCATTTCTCAGTTCCCTGTCTGCCACGAGTTGGGACCAGCTTGTAACTCAGACCTTGGGGATTTTCAGACTTAGTAGAAAGTACACAAGCAGGGTAGCGTGACTCTTCACATGGCTCTGCACAATTCCTTACCAAAACTTGGTCGCCTCTGCTGCCAGTGATCTTCCTTCCTCAAAAGCAAATGTAGTCCATGCTGGAAGCTGCTCTCAGTTGAAGTAACTTCAGGTCAGGAGCTGAGGCTGACACCTGTGCTGTGGGCTCACAGACCCAAGCATTGTCCCAAATACCCCTCAGCTTGGCATGTGCCCTTGGCATGTGTCCATCCCAAAGAGCTTTTGATCTGCATACCATGTTTTTAACATTAAAAGTATCACCTATCGTTTTGAAGATTGGAGAAGGATCCCAATGTCCACTGGGCGGAGAGGTATGCAATAGAGAGCCATTCCCACAGTGGAGCCGCAGGCAGTTGTGGGAAAGACTGAGGAATTTCACAGTGGCCTGATGGGGAGTGATCTTCGGGATTATTAGCATCATTCATTATCTTACTTGTGAGGCAGAGAACAGTAGGCTGCCTTTTGTGTAACCATGCTCTTGGACACTATAAATGCATATTTGTTTTGTGCATCTTACAGACGCCCTGGAAGTAGCCTCGGGGACATATGACCATGTTTAAGCACAGGGTGTGAGAACTGTTTTTCACTTCTGCAGTCAGCCACGACCACAGTTTTTTTTTTTAATTTTTTATTTTTATTTTGCAATACAATTCAGTTCTACATATCAGCCACGGATTCCCTTGTTCTCCCCCCTCCAGCCCCCCCACTACCACAGTTTGTAGTTGGAAAAATGTTAGTGTGGTTAGTGAGTGTGTGTGTGTGTGTGTGTGTGTGTGTGTGTGTGTGTGTGTGTGTGTACACAAGAGCCACAGCACTCACGTAAAGGTCAGAGGAAAATCTCCTGGAGTGGGTCTCTCCTTCCAGCTTTACTAAGGTTCCAGGGATGGAACTCAGGTCACTAAGCTTGCGTGGAAGAGCCTTCACCCACTGAACCATCTCCAGGTCCCCACTTACATTTGAAAGCTTTTGAATGTTGTCTATTTAGCAACTACCAAAACAATTTAAAAGTGACCTGAAAAAAATTAGAGGGTTTGACCTAAAGATTGAAACACCTCTCTTAGCCAGACAGTGGTGGCGCACCCCTTTAATCCCAGCACTTGGGAGGAAGAGGCAGGCAGATCTCTGTGAGTTCGAGGCCAGCCTGGTCTACAAAATGAGTCCTACAACAGCCAGGGCAAAAACCAAAGGGTGAAAAAAAAAAAGCAAACAAACCCCAAACACCTTTCTTGAAAGCTTGGTGGATTTGCTCCTCTCTTGGGTCAACATGGGGGGTGTGAGAGAAGCCCCACCTGAGATGCTCCAGGCAGTACCTACCTAGCCCTCTAGCTTACCTGACTTGCTAGCACTCTGGGGCAGTCGGGTGTTCAGCCCTGCCTACTTCCACTGCCCGGTCCCTCCAGTCTCCTTCACTAACTGCGGAACCTCCAGCTGTCATGAGCCCTCTGCGGTAGCAGGGAACTCTTTCTGTATATCACCAACAAGACAGTGCGGAGACTAGATTGCTGCATAAAAACATTCAACACTCAAGATTGGAAAGTCCCCTCTCTCTCCCCGAGACATCAGGCTGTTTGCCTTCCAGAATGATTTTGGGCAATTTCAATTGGATTTAAAATATTTGTTTCCACGTTAGGAAGGGTACCCATAGTGGTCGGTCCTTGGAATCTTAGTATTTGTAAGACCGCTCTGAGCCTCTGAGAAGCCAGAGGTTTGATCATTTGAAAGCCAAAGTGAAACACAGGCATCTCCATAATTAACATGCACACTGAAGAAACGATGCCTTGCTCTCAGGCTAGCCCAGTGTTCCCAAGAACTGTTTGCTGAATAAATGAATTAATATTTGCGTAAAGTGTGATGTCAATTAAAAAAAATAATTTCAGCTGAAAGTGCTCTACTTGTCTCTGACCTTGTATTTGGTGGGATAAAAATAAACGAAGCTGGATGGCCCTCCTGGTAATGCACTCATAGATTTTTTTACACTTGCAGGCAGCTTGGAAGCCGACCTTTCCAAATAGCCTTCCAGCGGGTCTCGGGGCCTCCAGCTTCCCAGTTCCCCCTGCTGTGATCTATCCTCCTAACATAGTGATTTCATTAGCCAGTTCTGGCCAGAGAGCTCCCAGACCTTCTCATTGTCTGGAGGAGAAAAGCTCCTGACTAATTTGTAGAGGTGTTTCCATGTATCATTCATTCACTCATTCCTTCATTCCTCCTTCCATCGAGACTTGGGTCTTCTTGTGTACTGGCCTGTGCTGGGCCAGAGGGTCCTGGAGTTCCTGCTGTCAACACACTCAGTCTGAGGGAGGAGGCAAACATGGAAACCTGTTCAAGGCAAAGCAAAGCAAAGAGAAAGACACATGTGCATAAGAGCTTGTGGTGGGGAGTGCGGTGGGGTCGTACTGTGTGTGGCTTCTCTTCGTCCAAGAATTTGAGGGAAGGTTTTGTGGGGAGGTGGTGTCTAAGAGAAGCCATGTTTCCCTGCTCTCAAGGGTTAATTTTTCATCACCTCGTCTATCTGTCTGTCAATAGGATCTTGTTATGTAGCCCTGACTAGTCTGGAACTTACTATGTAGAATGGGATGGTCCTAAATTAGTGGGCAATCCTTCTGCCTCTGCCTCCTGAGTGCTGGAATTTCATGCCACCATGCCCTACTTACCATGCTCCTCTCTTAAAAGTGCAGGGTGTTTGTTTTTATTGTTGTTTAGTTTTCCAAGACAGGGTTTCTCTGTGTAGCCTTGGCTGTCCTGGAACTTGCTCTATAGATCAGGCTGGCCTTGAACTCAGGGACTCACCTCCTGAGTGCTGAGATTAAAGATGTGTGCCACCACCACTGGCTGAAAGTTCATTTTTTAAGCGAGGCATCGTGGTAAATGCCTTTAAATCCCAGCACTTAGGAGGGAGATGTAGGCAGATCTCCGTGAGTTTAAGGCCAGCCTGGTCTACATATCAAGTTCCAGGATGATCAGAGCATCATAGAGAGACCTCATATCAACAAAAGTTTCCTTTTTAACCAAAAGTAATCCAAGCTCATTCTAAAGGGAATTCCAGAGGCACAGAAGTACATACAGCAGCCTGTGACCATGTTCCTGCACATTATTCCTGAGCCATTCTAGAATGCAGATGTTAGCAGAGTTGATGGTGTGGTATGTGTCTTTCTGGAACCTTATCTGTGCATAATCAATATGTACCACATTACATGCACGTGGCTGATTATCTATAATTGCCTTTATACTCTATATAATGTTAGCTTTTAATTTTTTTAACTTCGTATTTTTATAGAGACCCTAACCCATCAGTAAGTAAAGAACTGTCCCCTCTAATGATGTGGACAAACCATTGTGGATTTTTCTCCAGCAAGACATTGGTCATGGCCCATATCTTCAGGAGCACTACATAAATGGCTCTCAGTATTTGAGGCCAGGGGACGGTGGGGAATCCTTTTGTCTTCAGCTGGCTCAGGGCCGTGTGCAGAGACAGCTGCTTGGGGTCTGGCTGCCGCCTCCCTGTGTTCAGTGCTGTGGGGTGAAGATGTGAAGTTGCGGGGAGCCTTGGCGAAGCCACAGCGGGCCCGGCTTTAGATCGGCTCCTAAGGAGAACAACTTAAAAGGTTTTCAATTCAGTTATTTCAAGTGTATGGGTGAATGTGTAGGTCTGTGTACCACATGTGTCCCTGGTGCCCACAGAGGCCAGAAAAGGACATCTGGTCCTCTGGGACTGGGATTATAATATTTTGTGAGCCAACATATGGATGCTGGCATTGAATTTGTGTCCTCCGGAAGAGCAGCCAGTGGTCTTAACCACTCAGCCATCTCTCCAGCCCCCAGGAGCTCAACACTAAGTTCTCTGAGAAGTGAATGGGGGACCCTTGGAGCCAATCGAGCACTTGTGTGTGTGTGTTGGGTCTCTCCACCCTTTACTCGTTGAAATGTAGACACTATTTTTGTCCTCCTAACAGTTCAAGAGAGTGCCTGGGTTCCCTCAGCTGGCAGTAGAAGGGGTTTTCTCCTGCCTCCCCACCCCTGCCCTGTCCTGCTTTTGCTAGCATTGAGCTCTGTCTCATCACAGGACTCTGGGCAGAGCCTCCTGGGTTCTCAAGCACAGCCCGGCTGGCACTGGGGCTGTGAAGGCTGAGCACGGGGCCTGGTGCCCGTATAGACTCCAGAGCGGTCTGCCTGCCTTTGGCCTGCAGCTCGGTGACTTAGGATGGGGTGACCTCTGTTTCTCAGCTGTCTGTGTGTGAGCCTCCATTCCCTCTAGACATGGGGGTAGGACCTTGCCGTGTGACCCGTACACCTGCAAGAACAGTTGAAGGGAGGAAAGACGCACTTCCGCCCACGGTTTCGGAGGTGTCCCCCACCCTGTGCGGGGAGGATGACCGAGAAGAGCAGTTCGCACCATGGCAACCAGGAAGCAGAGGAAAGCAATGTGGGGTGAAGGCGATGCCAAGACACACCCGAGGACGTGCCTCATGGGACTTCCTTTTTACAACTAGGCACCATCCTCTCCTCCCTCCACCTCCCAAGAATGCATCATCTATCAGTCCGTCAATGGGTTCATCCATTCTTTAGGCCAGAGCCCTCAGGAAACACCGTCATAAATGCGCTCTGAGGCAGGCCTTACTGATCGCCTAGGGATTTCTCAATACAACCAAATGGACAATTAAGATGAACTATCACGTGGTTAAATGAGTTGAAATTGAAAGGCTTGGTGCCTCCTCCTGGGCTAGTTAAGCCTTGTTTTAAAAATCTGGAGTTCAGGAAGTTAGCCGGAGGCAGAGTCAGACTTTGAGGTCTTCACACCAAGGGATGGCTGCGGTGGAACCAGGGACACTGGTTTTCTATTCCAGATACTCCTGTGTCTTAGTTTCTAGTTGTTGCTATAGCAGATTACCTCAGTGGTTATCTCAGTGGTTAGAACATGAGGCCTGGATTCAGGCCTGTTTTCGCCTTCTTCCATTTGGCCACACTGGAGTCCTTGCTTCTTCTGGACTCTGGACTAGAATGCTTCTGTTGTTTGCCCAGAGGTGGTAGCCAACTGTGAAAGGAAGAATGGATGCCTTGGAGTCTATCAGATCCACACCCTAAGTCCCCCTACCGCACCCCGTAACTCCTACGGACTCTTAGAATGCCTTTCCCTTCTCTGAGTAACACTTTTCACATCTTCGAAATGGGGGGTCACAATCCCAGCCCATCTCTAGGACTCTAGGACTGTAGCGAGGTGTCCCTGGAGATAAGGCAAATGTCCCATAACCTGTAAGCACTGTGCCCTTTCCTATGAACCCAGAGAGCCTGCCACCCTGCCTGTACCAGATGTTCCAGGCTTGACTCCTAGAAGAAACATGGAAGCTGGTCCAGGGCTTTGCCTATAAAACACTTCCACCCCAGGCCTAGGAACCAGCTGACTCTCTCTATGTGCCTTCAGCAAAGGTGTCCGGGGAGCAGTCCCCGTGTGTTACTTTTTCCAAGAAGCACTCTCCTCCCCGCAACTGTCCGAGTCAGAAGTGATGCTCTCTCATCTGGGCCCTGAACCAGGCCACCGTTATGCTGATATCCCATTGATCCTCGATTCGTAATTCTTCAAGCCCTGCTTAACTTCCTGTGAGATTCCCGGTCCTCTCTGCCTCCTCCAGTTCAGTCTGATGCAGGGCTTGCGATACAGTAGGGACTCAGGAAGTGGGAGACAAATGGATAGATGAGCTATTATGATTGGTTGTTGCTAATCGCCCCTCACTCCACCCTTCTAGGTCATTGTCAAGGTTATTGATATGATTCACACACTCACATACATATCTTCTGTGAGCAAAAAGGCACATTTGATTTTGAGATATTATCATAATTATTATTTCTTCCCCAATCCATTGCCTTCTACTATCTGCTGCCTCCACTGCCCACCCTGCTGCCAATGTTCCAAGCCCAGGGAAAAAAAGCCTCTCTAATTTATCTCTATTAGCTTTTATTTTCATTATCTGAGGCTGTAGGACTTCTACACTCTGGGAATGTCTATGAATGCCTGGCGAGGCTGCAGCCAGCCTGAGACTTGAGGTGCCCTCTGTTTATCGGATGGGCTGTCTTCTTTTCTCACTAATCTCTTTGTATACCTCTAAAGTGCCATGTCCAGGATGGTGTCACTTGCCCACCTGGAGGGAGCTGGCAATCTATGTGAACTCTGTGGCAAGGCCTCTCCCCTGGGAGATGGTCTCAATTTTGAACAGCCAGAGGCACACCCAAGTTGGGGGCCAGTCAAGCTAAAGTCACCCATAGGAGGGAAAACACACACTTGCCTCCAACCTGCTCCGTTTCAGGCAGTGTTCTCGGTCTTTGGGTTTATACTAGCTTGTCCAGTCTGCATACTGACTCTGGAGGGAGTCAATCTCACTGTCTCCATTTTACTGTGTGATAACAGGCACAGGGGGGAGGTACATAGAAACTTGCTGAATGCCTCCGGCTTGAAAACGGTTGAGTCAGGATCCAAATGCAGACAGCAGGCTGCAGAGGCCACACGCTTGACCATGGAGCCTCTCACCAGGCCTGCTGTGCTTGTGACAGACAGGAAGTATGGCAGAGGAGATCTCAGTGGGGAAGACCGGGGACGGAGCAGGCGCAAAGCTGATGGCAGCCGGCCAATGGTCCTTTTATCTTGGGAAACTGTATTTGCTATTTTCCTCGTCTTTGTGACAAAATGCCTGAACAGAACAACCAAAGGAAGGGCAGGCTTACGCTGGCTCACTGTTTCAGGGGGATTTCAATCTGTCACCGTGGGGAAGGTGCTGCAGAATAGGCGGCTGGTGGCAGGCAGGCATGGCAGGTTCCTCACACTGTGGTTTAGACAGGAAGCAGAGGACGCAGACGAACCAGGAGTGCGTGGACCCTCCCGAGATTAACTCCTATGGAGCCACTTCCACCAGCCATGTCCTGCCTCCTACAGCCACAAGCTGGACCCAAGCATTCAAACCACGAGCCTGTGGGAGGACATTTCAGACTCAAGCCATAACAGAAATCGGGGCCCTCTCTGTTCTAGTGTATTCTTACCTGGAGCAGGCTGCCTGAGATGTCCAGCAATCCCGGGATGCTTGACTTAGCCCCTGTAAGGCTTTCTCACCCCATAGGCTGTCATCCAGTATGGTGAGCCCACGCCAACCCAGCAGCTCCTACCTAGACCCAAACTTTCCTTCGTTCTTTTGTTTTGAGGGGGTGGGGAAGCAATAGAGAAATAATTATCACTATGCTCCTCAGTCAACTTCCTGGCCAAGCCCGGGAGGGGGCGCTCATGACTTCAGGTCTGGTTCTCTTCAGACAGTCTGGTCTGGTCTCAGTTCTTCACCTTCACATTGAGAAGGCTTCCTGCTCCCTTATCCTGTATTGCCCTGCCTGGCTGAGAGGCAAGTGCAAGAGCAGACCTTGAGGGGTAGAAAACCCCAGCCGGGCACCTGACAGGGATAACGGGAGGATGGGCGGTGGGTTGGGATGGCCGGCCAGCCTCACTAACCCTAGCCTTCAAATGTGTCTCCTTTTCCCATCTCTGTGCACGATCAAAGCAGTTGGATGTGGGGGTGAGGTGGGAGCATGGGGCCAAGAGAGGAAGAAGCTAAGGGTGTGGTGATGCCACCAGCTAGATGGACTAGGAATATTTTAGTATCCTTCACTATCGGGGATGCCAGCCCTGGTGTTGCTGAGAGGAGCAGCATTGACGTGGATAGCCAGTGTGGGGCCGGGTAATGAAAACATTCTGGTCAGATCATTAGTCCAAAATCTCCTCAGGATGGAGGAATCGGCCCTGAGGCTCTGGGTTCCTTGCGTGCTTCCCCATTCCCCAGAACTCCCAGTTCAGGTCTCGGGGCCCCGTTTCAGCTGCTCCCGTCCTGTATTCCTGGGGTGGCCAGCCTCTCTGTGACTGGAGCTCACCTGCAGCAGGAAGTGACTGCGGCCGGCCAGGGCACCCTCTCAGGTGCATCCCTTCCTTGACCTTTGTAATTATTCCTGTTCAATCTCCCCTCGTGTTTTTCCCTCCCTGCTTTGAGGTGCTCAACTCGGCACCCTCTCCAGGGTATTAAGGATGTGAGTGAAATTGATGACCAGGATGTCTCGGGTCTTTATGATGATGAATGACTTTCACTGCCAAAGCTTTTATTGTCTGTGATTTGGGGAGAAGGAGAACTGATATATCAAGACTGCCTGTCACACCATTTAATACAGTTATAAATCCTGACGTCACTAACTGGTGGTCAGGAGCTGGCGAATTCCACCGGCCTCCACTTTGCAGGGCCTTTATGGATTTTTACCCCCACTCGCCCCTTCCTTGCTTGACTGTCACAATAGTGTTGGGGGGGGGAATGGACACAGTGAGGTGATTTTAAATATCCAGAGACGCTCTGGTCTAGGGAGGAAATGGGAACCCCTCCCTCACCTGTGGTCTCAGTTAAAAGCCTCGGGTTCTAAGATGAGCAGGAAATTCCTCCCTGGGACAGTTCCTAAAGCCCTACTCACCTTCTGTCACCTGGAGGCTGCCTGTCACCACTTCCGAGTGACTCAACATCTGCTACCTGCTGGAGCTCCCCCCCCCCCCCCCCCCCGAGGGAGGGTAACAAGGAAAGAGTTAACTTTCGATTTACAGAAGGGGAAACTGGGGCAAAGCAAAGTGAAGTGTTGGGCATGGTGGTCCACACACAAGTGAATACCAAGGGAAATCGCCCAGGGTGGAACCACGGAGCACCTCCATCAAGAATTTGGGGTGCCTGCCTCACTGCCAGTCCTAGGAAGAATCCTTGACCCCTACCTTAAGATCCTGGGAGGATTTTAAATTTTCTGACCCACAGTTTCCACACCTAGAAACAAGAAGAGCATTGTCCCCATAGACTGTTAGAGGGGTCATGTGGGGTCATGTCCATACCGTTCCCAACAAGCTCCAGGGACAGCAGAAGTAAATGCCTTCAAAGGTTGGAGCTGCAGTGAGAGAGGCATGTATGTACTCACAGGAGCCAAGGAGGCCACCTCTGCCTTCCTGAGGTTGTGTGGAAAGCGGCCGGGGAGGCCTCCTACAGAAAGCTACGCAGGAGCCTTGGGAGGGGAGGAACTAGCCAGGCTGGGACAGAGCTGAGGAAGCTTCTAAGCAGAGGGAATAGTGTGATAATGGTGAGGGAATGTACCCAGCAAAGAGAGAAGCAGGTGGAGATGGGGGAGGGACGGGTCACAGGGGCTCCCAAGGAACTGGATCAGATGTTAAGACATCTCCAAGGCCTTTAAGTAGCGAGTGGCATCCTATAGGAATCTCTTGGGGGGTCTTGGCAAAGATGTATGCAATAAGGACGAGGCTCAGCGAGAAGCTCTGATAGCTTGCACACCCTCAAGAGAGAAAGGATGAGGACCTGGACCAGACTGTAACCATGTGGATAAAAGGGAAGTGATGAGGCTAGAGCTGGCAACCAGCTCTAGTCCAACCCGGGGGTTGGGGGCAGTTAAATTGGAGAGTGAAGTCAGGATAGCTCCCCGGTTGGAGTTGGGAGACTAGGCAGATAATGAAACACAAAATAAAAGCCTCCCATCCACATGGGCTCAACACCCCCAGCACCTCACCCAGAGTCCAGTGGTGAGGCTGGGAAGGTGTTCTCTGAGCTAGTGGGCACTCATTCTCAGCTCTGTGCCAAGCGTGGTGCGGGCACTCACAGGGAACAGGTGACAAGGTCCCCCGTGACCGTTGGAGGCAGTCAGGCTTGCGTCTTCTAGGGAACAGCTGTCCCAACCACCTCACAAGTGCTAGGATGTAAACATGTGTGCAGGGCTCTGAGTGTGCTCAAGAGGGGGAGTGTGAGGGGCAGGGCTGCGGTTGGGAAAAGTGGGAGCCTGAGTGTGAGCTCAGGCACTGAAGAACCACAGGCAGAGCCTTCTTCAGAAGGCTGGAGCCAGGCAGGGGTACTCTTCAGGGTGAGCAGCAGTGGGAGCCTGTGTCGTGACTGGAACTGGCTATGAGGATATCCCCTAGTCCCCAGCTGGAGGGTACTGCAGGAGAGGTGGGTTGGCCTGTGCCAAAGTGTCCAGGCTGGGCCCTCTCGCCCCGGGATGCCACCAGAGCCTGCTGGGTGCCCTCATTATGCCTCTCATGTGCTGGGGAGAGACATGAGCATTGCCGGCTGCCTCCTGCTGGCGTGTGGAGCGCTGGGCAAACCACATGAGATCCCATCTCGCGCATAATGTGCAACCGAGGACAAAATTAGATTGAGAAGTAAATGGAGCCGAAAATTTCCAAAGCATTTCCCGTCAAGAAGC
The DNA here is from genome assembly GCF_007827085.1 of Peromyscus californicus insignis. NCBI lineage: Eukaryota > Metazoa > Chordata > Mammalia > Rodentia > Cricetidae > Peromyscus > Peromyscus californicus. The sequence continues at coordinate 103,020,513 of NW_026294573.1, forward strand.
TGTGTGATTGCATGTTTTAATTCTCTGCGTTTTGGTGGGGATGGCTGGAGAGAAAGGGACTTGGATGGGAGGGAACTTCTGGGTTCCCGGGGGCCTGATGGCCAGAGGGGAAAAGAGATGCCTTTTGTGCCCGTGAATTGAGACTCCATGCAGCTCCTTCTGACTTGCAAAAATGAACAAAGTGGGCACTGTTTTCTCCACTTTGGAGCTATGGAAGCTGGGAGTGGAAGCTACCTTGCCTGGGGCCACGCAAACAGTGTGCAGGTAGTGGACCGCCAGCCCTGAAATGACGAGCTTTCAAACTCAAGGTGATACTGTGCCCAGTGGCACACACCTATAACCCCAGCCTTTGGGAGACTGAGGAAGTGGAATCTTGAGTTTGAGGTCGTCCTGGACTACATAATGAGTTCCAGGCCAGCCTGGACTACATAGCAAGGCTGTGTCTCAAATGCCTAACCCCTACCAAAGCAAAACCAATCTCACGCTGATACCACACTGGGGAGCCCTCTTCCCTCCCACGCTCTGCCCCACCCCCACTTCTCCTTCCTCTAGTTCTAACTCTGGAAATCCCAGAAGGCAAATTGCAGACTTACCTTTGCAGGTATATAAAATGAGGCTTAGAGGGCTAAGGAGGTGGCCTGCTCAGAAAGTGTTTGCCATGCACGCATGAAGGTCTGACTCTATCCCCAACACACATGAAAAGCCAGGAGTGGTGACGTGTGCTTGTAATCCCAGAGTCAGGGAGGAAGAGACAAACCCACCTCTGATGCTCACTGCCACGCAAGTCTCAGGCCCCACTGAGGGATTTTTGTTTCAAAAGGAAAAATAAAATAAAATAAAAGGTGAGGCCAGTGAGACAGTGAGATGGCTCAGCCAGAAAAGGTGCTTGTCACCGAGCCGGACGACCTGAGTTCAATCCCTGATCCCTACATGATGGAAAAAAAAACACCCAACTCCGGCAAATTGTCCTCTGACCTCCACACATGCGCTGTGGAGCATAAAAGCATGCATGAACCTTTCACAATTAAGCAATTAGGAAAAAAAGGTGGGCAGGTGCTTCTGAGGAACAATACCAGAGGTTGGCCTCTGGCTTACACACAAACAAGCACACCCATGTACACACACACAGGATCATGTCTACATGCCCTCAGAAACACACCAACACTAAATAAATAAGTGACCCTTAGCGGAGCGCTATCATTTGTTGGTAGTACAGAGGCAGATCCTCTTCTATCAGGTTTCTCTGTGTGTTACCCCATCTCTCTCTGCCCAGTAGCTCCCAGAAGGCTCCAGAGACCCTTCTTACTTGCCTGTGCCTACAGAGCCCAAGAAGATACCAATATTCTTGGGGTTCCTACCAAGAAAACAAAACAAAACAAATAAAACGCTTCTGGCTCATTTCATCTGGGACCCCAGGCCCCAGACGAGTGAAAAACTGTCAGTTTCCGAAGCTGGAGGAATGGATGCTGTGTGATTGGGGGAAGAAGTGGGAGTGGGAGAGAGCTGGAGAAAGCGAAGGGAGGTCACAGGGAGCAGTGAGGGGCGGGTGGCTCCCGAGACCAGGCCTGGCTGTGCTGGCGCTCTGCACAGGACTTTACCCTTGCTGCGTCTTCACTACTCACAGAACAGGCACTTCATCATCTCCGGCATTGCTAAGGCCTTTTGAGACTTTTTAGTGGGCTTTGTTTTTTAAATGGTTTATCACCATGTTGTCTAGACTGGTCTTGAATTTCTGGGCTCAAAAGATCTCCTAAAGTAGGAAGTCCTGTAGGATCAAACCCAGGATTCTTTTCTCTCTCTCTCTCTCTCTCTCTCTCTCTCTCTCTCTCTCTCTCTCTCTCTCTCTCTCTCTCTGAGACCGGGTCTATATATCCCAGGCTATGAAGCTAAGGTTGGATTTGAACTCCTAATCTTCTTACTTCTACATCCCAAGTGCCGCCCCTTCTGGGATCCCACTTGTGCCTCCTGGTGACCTGTGAGGGAAGCAGGGTGGGGCAGGGGTGATTAGCTACATTTCACAGCAGAACTCAAGATCCGAGCTGGCAGGGACTTGCAAGCAGGAGTCTGAGCAATACCGGGGCTCTGAGAACAGGCAGGAGCACTGTGACAGTTAAACCTCATACTGCTTCTCTGGGAGGGGAGGGCCAGTACCCTGCAGCCCGCAGTGGGACTGAATGGGTGTTCTCTGCAGCACATTCATTTGCTATGCCCCCTAGGAGGTGCCCCAGCAGGGCAGGCTTGGTTTTCTTTGGCAAGCATCACACCTGCCCAGCCCTCCTCTTGCTCTTAGCCATAGGCTAGCAATATTGGCCTTACTAATTGGATTGGGGAAAGAGTTGAGGGTGAGAGTTTTGCCAGATATCAGCATTGCCCAGATGTGCCCCCCAGACAGGCCTCTGTGACATTGACATCTAGACCTCAGGATGTGACAAGGAAAGGTTGTGGTGGTGGTTCAGGGTGGACCGGAGTCCCTTGCAAGCGATCAACGTATATCAGTGGTGTGGACATTTACCTACTGGCTTTTTCTTGAGTCCTTAGATATTTCTGTAGCACTGTTTGATCTCTTAGGTAAGCAGACCAGGGTCTAGGTTCCAAGGCAGGGTGTTCCAAGAGGGGAGAGAACATACCTGAGGTACAGTAGGGAAGTGGTGGGCTTTCTCACTCTCAGGCCCAGACTGGCTCTGCCTTAGTGGGCTTTGCACATGACCTGCCAGCTCTGACCTCACTCCTTAGCTTAAAAGGATCAGCAGGCCCCCTCCCACCTCCCCCATCCCACTTAGGCAGATCACTAAACCTGTCTCAGCGTCACTTGGCACCTTCATTCATGCACGGGCTAGGTGTAAGAACAGCCCAACTGATACTTACGGACATTTGCACAGGCTTGGTGCGTGTGAAGTCTTCGATCCTTTTTACCAGTCTGAGTTTGTAGATGAGGGAACCGATGCATGCCCAAGGTTGTCAATGGCTGGAGCTCATCCTCATAACTTCTAGGCTCAGCACCCCAATAACAGCACCGGTTACACTCTTCCATAGGGCTGTGGGGTGACTGAATGGGACAATGCACTCAAGTAGGAGTGTCTGATAGACAGTGGGAGCTCCCCAATGTCACCAATGTCCCACTGCTCTTCAGCCCAGTATATGCTCAGCACAGGCTCTCCAGCCACAGAGCATGCACAGCACAGGCTCTCCAGCCACAGAGCATGCTCAGCACAGGCTCTCCAGCCACAGAGCATGCTCAGCACAGGCTCTCCAGCCACAGAGCATGCTCAGCACAGGCTCTGCAGCCACAGTGCTGGACCGCTGTAGGACAGGGCTGAGTGGCTCCCAAGGCTGTGCCCACTGGGAGAGGGCAAACCCTCTCCACTCACTGGCCTCCAGTCCTACCATCACCTAATGCACACAGGTTCCAACCTGGTAGGAGAACAGCATGAAGGAGATTTGTGTCAGGAAGGGCTGGTCCTGTGGAGAGTGGGCCAAGAGAGAGGCTCCAGGCCAGACGCTGTCCACATGTGACCACAACTCTGTTTCAGAAAAGCCTCCTAACTGTCCCAGCAAAGAGGAGCTGTAGCCGCCCTCTCCCCCAACTCACTGGCAGTAAGGACAAGAGGCAGTTACCTTTCCAAAGTCTAGTAAGTGGCAGAGCTGGGGTTTGGGCCCCAGTAGGTGGAATCTCTAGAAAGTTCTTTCAACGAAGTGTTCACTTTGCCATTTAAGTGGCGAGGACCGAAGGAAGGTTTCCAGCAGTGACCTGATGCAAACAGAACAGTACTTATGAGACCAACTTGGACAGACTGAGGGTAGCTGTAGAGCCAGGGTGCCACAGGTGACAACAGAGGTATTATGAGTGGACGTGCTGAATTGGGCACAGTGCTGTGTGCACATTGTTCATTTAATCCACGCAGCAATGCCGCGAGGCAGAGGTTCTTCACTTCATGAATTTGAGACTGGGATGTGGCAAGGCAGCTTGTTCAGGACCACACGCCTAGCAGACTCGGAGCCAGGAGCTGAATGGAGACCACAGTCCTAGGCCTTTGTCCCTAACCACCATGCCATACCACCTACCTTATAAAGATGGGATGGTCTCAAATAGTCTCAAATCTAGACAACATCTTCAGGAGAACTCTGTGCTTCCTGTGCCTTCATTTCCCCCCCACTTAACAATGAGGTACCAGATATGGATGCCCTCTCCCAGGGGGGCAGGCTGTCCTGCACATTAGGTCAGGGGAGTGTGCTCTGCAGTAGCAGTGGCTACCAGGAGTGGCCAGAGTGATTGGAGAAATAGGTGACAGCCATGTTGGCAGCCTGGGTAGAGGACACTCAGCAACCTTCACACTTCAGTCTAGGCTAGCAACTGTGGGATTCTGAGACATCAAACGACAAAAAGAGGTCAAGCATGGTGACCCACATCTGTCATCCCAGCACAGGAGAATCAGGAGTTCAAGGTTACCCTCAACAACATAGTGAGTGAGGCCAGCTTCTGTCTCAAACAAAACAAACAAAAAAAGAGGCAAAGGTATAGTTTTGTTCTCCAGTAGCTCGGAGATGGCCTGGTCTGGACAGGAACATACAGGAGAAGGGGTGTGGTTGGCACCCTTCAGCAAACCTCACAGAGGTTTGTCCTGGTCCCACCCTCTGCACAAAGAGCCTTCACCATCTGTTAATGACAACTAGGGGCGGGGGGCTTACCAGACACTTCTTTGTCTAAACAAGTCTTGGTAAGAGATACACAGCCAGGCTGGAAGGCAAGGCACCCCCTGCTTCTGACGACCTCACCCAGGCTTGTCCTGTGACTAGGCATGCCCCCGCCGCCTGGTACAGCAGCAAAGCCTTGGGAGACTGTAGGCAGTCACTGGTGTCACCACGAATCACCCTGACCCCTGAGGTTTGGGCTCTGTATCTGTTCCTGTCATTTTCCTGTCCCCACCTGTGACGGTGAATACTGATTGCCACTCGACTGGCCCTAGCATCACGTAGCAGACAAACCTCTGGGCATGTCTGTGAGCAGTGTTCTAGATGGGATTAACCGGGGTGCGATGACCCACCTTAGGTGTGGGGAGCACCATTCAGCGGGCTGGGGCCCTGGACTGAATAAAAGCAGAGGTGAGCTGAGCATCAGCATTCATCTCTCTCTGCTTCCTGACTGTGGAAGCGATGTGACCAGCTGCTTCAGTGCTCCTGCAGCCGTGGCTCCCCGCTGTGAGAGACAGTACTCTCAAACCATGAGCCTTCTGGCTGCTCTGGCCAGGTAGTTTGTTACAGCAATAAGGAAAATAATCAACACACCACGGTCCTTGCCACCCACCTGTCACTCTTCCTAATGGCAGTGTGAGCAGATCCAAAGTCTCCTTTCCCGCTTTTGACTCTGCTGTTTACAATACATTGGTGGCAGCCTGGGAAGTTAGGCCACTAAGCCTGTTGGAATAATGTGCCCTTGAAGATTCAGTTTTCTGGAGCTGGAGGCAGGAAGGACTCAGACAAGGTCGTATACCTTCCTTCTGGCTGTTCATAGCCATGTGGAAAGGAGCTGATGTTGGTGAATGGGGTATTTCAGACAGGCAGGACAGGCTACCACTGAGCATTGGGTACTGGCCAGGAGAGGCCTGGTGAGTTTTGGATAAGTATTTGATACATGTGTAAGTGACATGGCCAAGATGCTCCTGGCATCATGAGGCTGTCCTGAAAAGCAAGGACTGTCTCCTATGACAGCTCAGTTCCAGAATAAGGGATAGCAACTTCATGCATCTTAAATATCATTCTCCTAGACTGTGAGTGGGCCCCTTGGGGTATAGACACTGTCTGGCTCTTAAGAAAAAAAAGTTAATTTTAAATCAAAATGTTAATTTTGAATAGAAGGTAATACATTCATGTGATTAAATATTCAAACTGTACAGAAAAAAACAATATAACGAAAACTACGCCTCCTCCTTGCCAACCTCAGCTCTCTCATTCAGCTTTGTGTAAACATGTCACCTTAACATTTTATTTATCTCTCAGCACATGGATCTGATCCAATTTTTTTACTAGCAGAGACAAAACTATGTAGTACAGAATCCTCTTGCATTTTGTTTTATACATTTAATCATATATGTTGGAGATCTCTCCATAATCCCTACATTCAAATTCCTTCTTCTCCTTATCCTTCCCTCCCCTCCTCTCCCTTCCCCCACCCCTCCCTCCCTTCTAATTAAATGCAGATCCTCGTGTGTTTGCTGTGTGTCTCCACGGTAAAATCTTAGACTCAGAATTGCTAGTTAAAGGGAAGGTGCAGTTTGTATTTGTGGTTCACCTATTAAAACAGAATTTATAGGATGCACGATGTGGGCAGGGGAGTTTAGGCCCAGAAGCCAGAACCTCAATCGACATCCAACTCACCCTGTCTTAGAGTTTCTATTGCCGTGAAGAGACACCATGACAACGGTAACTCTTATAAAGGAAAACATTTAATTGGGTTGGCTTGCTTATAGTTTCAGAGGTTCAGTCCATTATCATCACGGTAGGGAGCATGGCAGCGTGCAGGCAGATGTGTTGCTGGGGTAGTAGCTGAGAGTCCTACATCTTGCCAGCAACAGGAAGTTGACTGTGACACTGGACGGTATCCTGAGCATAGGCAACCTCAAAGCCCCCTCCGCCCCCCAACAATGACACACTTCCTCCAACAAGGCCATATCCACCCCAACAAAGCCACACCTCCTAATAGTGCTACTCCCTATGAGATTATGGGGCCAATTACATTCAAACTACCACACATGCTTACTAACTGAGCACCTTTATTTTAAATTAAGGGTTGCAAAGATTTCCATCTCCCAGAGTGGCTGTGATGCTTAAATAGAATGTACACACAGAGCCCCTGGGCTGAACTCAGTAAGAGCTACATGTATGATGTTGTTGTGGTTGTTTTGAGGACTGTTCTCCTGTCCGAGTCCTTTGGACTCAGGGGCACCACATAGTGGATTTCAGATAATGCATGAACAAGTGAATGGACCAGCCCGCAGTTGCCTTGTGGCTCCTCCTGTGGCAAACATGGCCCCCTCCCATCTCTGAATCAGGACCTGTCTTGGCAGAAAGGCCCTGAGCAAGGTGTGGTGGGGCTGCTTGTTGGCTTTGCTCACTGGAGCTCTGCCTTCTTCCTTTCATCGTGTTGGATCAACAGTTGCCGGTGCAGCCGGAGTAAGCCACAAGGTGCACCAAAATATTGAGTAAGCCCAGCATCTGCTCCAAAACTCCAGGCAGATGAAAGTCACTCTCTCAAACCCCAAACACAAGGACTCAGTGGTACATCTTACCTAGCACAGGCGAGTTCTGGGTTTAATCCCCAGGACCCTCCAAGCACACAGGCTAGCTAGTCAGGTATAGTAGCGCACACATATAATCCCAGCACTTGGGAAGCAGAAGCAGGAGGATGTGGAGTTCAAGGCCAGCCTCAGCTACCTAGTGACTTTAGAGTTTGGGCTACAGAGGACTATCTCAAAAACCAAAACAAAACCAATAAACAAAAGAAAGAAAAATCCCCAGAACCCAGGACTGGGGAGATGGCATGGCTCCCAGTGACTTCAGAGAAGTACATGAGGTCTGCCCAGATGGAGGACTGGGCGACTGGAGATAGAAAAGTTAAGGCACCCAATTACTTACTGAGTGCTCATATTTGTCTTTCTGGCTCTTCAGATCCAGGCTGCACTTTTAGTCTGGCTACTAAGAGACAGGCCAGTCAGAATTAGTTACATGTGGGGAATTAGTAATTTGGGAAAAAGAAATATAGGCTTATTGTTTCTAGATAAACAACACTCCCTAAATGAACGGCTAATAAGCCTGGCATTAGGAGCCTGCCAGACCTCCTGTGATGGCTAGCTGCTGCTCATCTCAATTAGCTGGTCACTGTCTGTAGGCTGAGGTGGGCTGCTACGGCACGGCCCCCATGAAACAGCACATCCTTTGACAGTGACAGGTCCAGAAGAAGAGGGACTCCTGAGCAGCAGTCCGTTTGTCCATCTCAGCTGCCAGTGGGGGCTGCGAGCTCGTGCTGTGTGCACTGTGTTCAGGCAAGAGAGGCTGAGTACCAGGCCTTGTTTCCTCTCCGAGTCCTTGGCATTGTTCTTCCATTTCCCCCAAAGTGGCAGTCGTCCGTCTTACTAAAAATCTTCAGCTCACGTCACCATCTCAGGCATGGTTCCTGTAACAGGTGTCAGATGCACCCTTGAACAGTTACAAACATAATTGCTTTAGTCATAATTGCTATAACAAGATACTAGGGATAAATAACTTCCAGAGAGATGTGTACTCAGCCCACAGTACCGCAGTTCCCAGCCCAGGATCCAGTGGACTCGCCGCTTTGAGCCTCTAGTGGGGATGTTGGGTCACGGTGGTGTGGCGTGTATATGGAGGGCATTCTACATCATGACTAGGAAGAAAAAACTAAAAAAGCCAGGGTTCCACAATCCCCTTCAAAGACACGCCCCAAATGGCCTAAGGACCTCCCCCTAGGTCCGACTTTCTTACAGCCGCACCCTTTCTCCAACGGTGCCTCGCTGGGGACAAAGCACAGGACCTTTGACAGACACTGACCCAAGCCACAGCATGAATATTCTACCAATACAAAACTGACAATACATAAAATGAAGATCTGATTCTATTTGTTAACTAACTAGGAAATTTGTTGATTCTCAGACTACTTGAGAAACAGGGATTTATACCCTCTATCAGGAAAAGCCTTTATAAACGTCTTTGTGGGCTGGGGAGACGGCTCAGTGGGTGACGGCATTTGCCACAAAGTCTGATGACCTAGAACCCACATGGTGGGAGGGGAAAAATCGGCTTCCACAAGTTGTCCTCTGACTACCAGACGCATGCTATGACATGCGTGTACACACAAACACTCATGCACGAACAATAAGTGTTTTACCTGCATGTATGTCTGTGCAATGCATGTGTGTCTACAGAGGCCATAAAAGGGCGTTGGATTCCCTGGAACTGAAGTTACAGATGGTCGTGGGCCTCCATAGCTACACAGGCACGGAGACTCAAACCCAGGTCCTCTGGAAGAGTAGCTAGTGCTTAATTACTGAGCCATCCCTTGAGCCCCTGAAATCTTTTTTAATTAAAAAAAAAAAAAGCCAGGAATGGTAGCACATGCCTTTAATCTCAGGTCTTAGGAGACAGAGGCAGGCAGATATCTGAGTTCAAGGCCAGCCTGGTCTACAAAGCAAGTTCCATGACAGCTAGGGCTATGCAGAGAAACGCTGTCTCAAAAAACAAATAAACAAAGTAATATTTGTGGGTGGGGAGTTCTGGGGATTGAATCCAGGTCTTGTGTGTGCTAGGCAAGCACTCTATCATTGAGCTGTACTTCCAGTTCCTCAAGAAAAACTTTTTAAAAAGTCAGCATAAGAACCAGATTGAAAACAAAACTGGTTAATGTTCTATGAGGCCTCTCTGCCAAACCTGGAAGATTATCTCTCTCATCCAGCAGAAATCTGCATATTAGTCTGGGCCCCCACTGACTCACAGCTCAACTTACACACCACTCTCCAAACAAGGTACATTCCCTGAGAGACACAACCTTTGGTCTGCCACTGAGGAATGCCCTGCCACACTGAGGGGTCCTGTACACTGCCCACCTTTATGACTTGTTTAAGTTGTGAGGGATGTTCCGCAACTCACAGGAGCAGGGTCTCTTATGGCTCTTTGACTGTGAGCAGGGGACTCCTGGGAAGACACCATGAGCAGCCCTGGGGGAGGAAGAAGTGTCTGCGGTCATGGTGACAAGGACATGAGGGGGCAGGAGCAGGTGTGTTACCTTTGCCCTCTTCAGTTTGGCCAAAGTGGACCTTGGCATGGCGTGGGGGTGGGGAGGCCCGGGAGCAGCTGCTAGAATGGTGGGAGGAAAGGGGACAGTGTAGTCCAGGGCAAGTGGGTGTCATAGAGCAGGGGACAGAAAGTCAGGAGGGCTCAGAGACTGACTGGGTGTGGAGAAAGTCTCACCTTCATAAGAAATGTTCTCACTTTGAAGCCAGAGTGACCAGGCAGCGAGGAGTCACCCACAGGAGTGAAAAGGCAGGGTAGCCCCAGGAAGCTGACTGGCTCCCACCCGTCTTCCTGAATGTTGTCTGTGTTTTATTTGGCCCTCCTCCACCACCAGGGCTTTCCTCTCTGGCAGGTACCTGGGCCCTGGGCAGCAGGGTCTGCTGACCCTGGGCAGCAGTCCTGACTCTAGCCAGGCCTGGCAGTGGATGGAGCTGCTGCTGGTGTGAGGTGGGTCAGATGGGACTCCAGGGCCTTGAGGACGGGTAATGGTGGAAAATTGGAAGTCTAGGGGCTAAACACTTGGACATATTTTCTTTGTTTTCAGGACATATATTTATTTTAAGTTTGTTTTTAAATTTTTTAAATAAATTTTATTATAAACCCTTGCAAAAAAAATTATTTTTTAAATTGTAAAATCACATTAGTTATGAGCATTGACATAATCGAAATACTCCCAATGAAATGGAACTCTGTGGAAAGCAGGGCTCCCACTACTCCCAGTTATCCAGGCAGGTACTGCACATCCATGTCCATCCTTAGAGAGGAGACCGACCGTGGCGATGGTATGCAGGTCAGCAGCCCCATCTCCTTCAAGAAGTTTCTGTCCTGGATATGTGGCAACAAGACTGACTTCGGAACCTCTTTTTACTGGGTGCCGCTCAGAGGCTCTGGGGCAGGGGCGGGGGCGGGGGGGGGGGGGGAGCTGTGTGCAGGTATCAGGCAGACACGGATGAGTCTGTCTTGGAAGCATGGAAGCAGCTGTAACCAGCCTCTCTGCCTGTCCCTAAACCGATAATGAGCCCACCAACTTGTAGGGTATTGGCATGGGAAGAACCTCTTCCAACTGGTTCCACCATTGTCCTTTATAGTTAGGGCAGAGGGAGAGACTGCCACAGAGACCTCCCTCCTGTGGGCAGGACCTCCTGGCTACCAGGGGCTGTCAGGACCAAGGACAGCACCCACCCCCCCACCCCTCGGTCAAGGAGCCATCTCTGGCTTCCTGTGCACCCACCCCACCCCACCCCAAGCCCATTCACAGTTAAGGCCTGCCCTCCAGTGAGAATGGAGCGGTATGTCGGTCCTTTCCCTCCCACTCACCGTCAGGTAGGTGGAGGGGGAGTTGAGTCTGTGCCCCATGGCATTCAACGTGAAGGCTTTGCACACTGTCAGAGTAATGAATTCTGCAAGGGCTGGAAGCAAGGGCTGGAGGATTTTTGTGTCATGTGTCTAAGAGTGACAACCCCCAGTGGTTAATTACTGCCACACGATGAGAACCGAGCTGGTAGCAAAATGAGATAAGTTCATTATGAGCTAAATTTGAAGTTAATTGGATTCACTCACTCCCCCCCCCCCCCCCATTAGTATACATACAGACTACCTAGGAAGGGGCTGTGTGGAAAAAAAAAAAAGTTGCATCTGAGCAGAAACTGGTAATGGGGCAGGTCTGGTCATTTTATGGAGGTAGCAAGGAAGAGAGAGCCTCTGAGATGTGAGTAAGAGGGAGCCATAGCTCTTTCAGCTGAGCAGAACTGAATCGTTGGGTTAAATTCATCTTAGCGGACACTTTCTGAGCACCGACTGCATACCAGGCCAGGAGAGGGGAGGCAGGGGACAACAGTAGCTCCTGATCTCTGGAAAGCTCCAGTCCAGAGGCAGAAGGAGGACACGAGTCAGGGTGCAGGGAAGGAATGTGGAGGGATCTGGTGTCAGAAGGCCCAGGGTTTGGGTGTGGCTCCATTCCTTACCAAGGGTGTGAACTTGAGTGATGGTCTAAACAAAACCTCTGCACCTTTATCCTCATGTCTAAATGGCTGGTGGTGGAGCTTGTCTCAGGACGGCGTTGAGGGGCAAACGAATGAGTATCTGCAGAACACAATGTGACGTAGAACACAGCCCACACTAGAAACATAGCTGTCATTGGAGATTAGGCACAAGAAGTATTGGCCCAAAGTATGCCTCATAGGAACCCCTGTGGCTCTTTTGATTGGCCAGTGTCCAGGGATGCCCAGAGTTAAGGTGAGGGAAAATAGATACCACTTCTGCATGAGAAGATTACAAGGAATTCCCGGATCCATTTGAAAACAGTCATAGCCGGGCGGTGGTGGCGCACGCCTTTAATCCCAGCACTCGGGAGGCAGAGCCAGGTGGATCTCTGTGAGTTCAAGGCCAGCCTGGGCTACCAAGTGAGTTCCAGGAAAAGGCGCAAAGCTACACAGAGAAACCCTGTCTCGAAAAACCAAAAAAAAAAAAAAAAAAAAAGAAAACAGTCATAAAGAGTGCCATTGTTTCATCCCCTAAAAGAACTTTTTCCAATTATAGAAAGAGACTCAGATAATTTTATTACTTTCCTAAAAATCACACAAGTAGTAAGTAGTAGAGGTAAGATTTGAACTCAGGCCTGTGTGTCTCCCAGACTGGACCCCTCCCTGCCACATTCTAAGGTCTAGATTTGGCTCTAGAGGTAACTGGGGAAGGTGTGTGAAAGGGAGTGGTTAAGGGGGTGGTGGAGTGGGGGGTAGGGGGTGGGGGGTTTGCTTCCTGGCTCTTCAGGTCTGACCCTCACAGAGCTGACCCAGCATCTCCTCCCTGGAGGTAAGGCTGCCCTCTGGCAGCCGTGGCCCTCAGGTCAGCTATGGCTCGTCTTTGCCCACCCCTGCCCTCTCCCCGAGGTGCACCCCAAACCGGCTCACACCTCCCCTTCAATTGTTCATCCACATTCACACTCCTTCTTTGTCCCTCCAAGACTTTCTGTGACTTTTGGAATCTGACCTTGGGTTTTCTTCGCTCGTCAGCTGGCGGGTATATGAGCAGTCTCCATTGTCTGGCTATTATCACAAATAATGCTACTTTGAACCCTCACACACAGGTTTTCCCAGGGACAGTTGGTCCCATTTCTCTTGGTGACACAACTGGAGGGGAATTGCTGGGTCACGTGGGAACTCTGTGTCCAGACTTCCTGAAGTACACACACCCTTTCACATTCCCTCCAGCGGGAGATGAGAAATCCAGTTCTCTTCACCTACGGAAGATTATATTCTGTCTTTTCAATGCCACCGTGGCGGTCGGGGAGAAGCACTGTGTCACCACGGCTTTGATTTGCATTTCCCTAATGGCCAACGGTGCTGAGCTAAGTCTGGGCTTAATCTGGGCTTCCATTTGCTCCTTTTTGTCCACGTGCCTATGAACGTCCTTTGCTCATTTGAAACTGGTTTGTTTGTCTCTCTTTTTTATTAATTTCCGACTTTTTAATATATTCTAGATGAAGCCTTTTATGAGAAACTTGATTTGCAAATATTTTCTCCCATGCTATGAGTCATCTTCATTTTCTTCTCCTTTTAAAACTTTTTTAACAAAAAAAAAATTTTTAGACAGGTCTTACTATGTGGCCCTGTCTGTCCCGGAACTCGCTCTGTAGACCAGGCTGGACTTGAACTCACAGAGATTCACCTATCTCTGCCTCCTGAGTGCTGGGATTAAAGGTGTGCACCACAACCCCCAGCTTATCCTTATTTTCTTATTGGTGTCTTTTAAAGCATAAAAATTTTAAACTTTAATTTGCTCATTTTTTTAATCATTTGTGTGATTTTTTAAGAAAGCCTGGCCTAATCCAAGGCCGTGGATGTTAATTGTTTCTTCTGAGGGTTCCTTAGTTTGAGTGACTACACTTAGGCCTTTGGTCCATTCTGAGTTATGTTAAGGCAGCATGAGCACCTCTGAGTTTGAGTCATCATTACCTGCCTCTCCACACATCTAGCCTGGAGGGGACCTCACTCGCTCTCTCGGCTATGTGTAGCTCTGAGTTTTGCCTCAGAAGCACATGGAGTTTGTTCTTCTGAGTACTGTGAGGAGTGGTGTGAGGAGTGGTGTGAGGAGTGGTGTGAGGAGTGGTGTGAGGAGCTTACTCTTTTTTCCGTTCAGGGTGGTCTGGCTAAAGATGTCACTTCATTTTCAAATACTGACTCCCAGTTGTACTTAGGGTTGTGCCTGTCTTTTTGTTTCCCCTTTTACGTGTTGACTCTTTCCTCCTTCCTGAGATTCTTTTATTGCTTTTTCATCCGGCCCTTCTGAGTCGAGCTCTTTGCCAAGGTTCTGATTTCCTGAACCTTTGCTTGAAGGATCAAGGTTTTAAAGTGTATGTACCAGCAGCAAAAACTGTTGACCAAGCATGACCCAAAGGGCAGACACTGGTTGAAGAATGAGCCGGATCCCAGGAGGCAGGTGCCCCAGAGTCCAGGCCAAGCCTTGCTCAGATTCTCTGAGTTTCCATGGGCACACCCTGCCCTTTTCTGGGCCCTGGTCTCCATCTCGGGCAGCTGGGGAGTGCATGAGCAACTGTACTAGGTGGTTCTCACCACACACCCTCCATATTCCAGAAGACATGTCTGGCACCCCTCTTTTGTCTTTACCCTCAGAAAAACATGTTCACTATTAAAAAAATCTATGTAGTCAAATTTCCTTCTGGAAGATGGAGCCCATAAGTAATGGTGACGGTGTCCCAGCTGAGAGATGGTACTTCAGGAATCATGACCAGAAGTACAGATAGTCCCATAGCAAGGGAGGGGCGTGGATGGATTGGCTAGCCAGACAGACATAGACACTGGTTCACTGGGGACATCTCCTCTCCTGTAAGAAAGGACTCATATCAGTACCTCAGCTCCTCGGGGTGTTGAGGGCTGGAGGCGTTAACCTTTTCAAAACCTTGGCAAGAGCCTCGTGTTTCATAATTTCTTTGTAAGTGTTCTTTGCATGCAATTGACATCATTAGGTAGGAACCTGGGGTCAGGGACAGGTGGGGAGATGCTGCCCAAGTTGGTGGAGATGCTCCCACGATGGCCAGAGGTGCCCCTCACCAAAGCAGCCACTGACTTTGGTTGTCTCACAGACTGGCTACTGACATCTCAGCCCTGTGCCGAGTAGTCCAATTGGTGCCCATTCCGCTTCCTGAGACACCGTCACAGTTCTCCGCTACCCCCATCCCTGGTCACTGACTCTGTGAAGGAGACTGAGGATGAGAAGGCCTTAGGCTGGGGTAGGCACTGGGCTGAGGTGTCTGCTCTGCCACAGTCCTTGTGGACCCCAAGCCAGTCAATCCCCTTCCTCTATGGCCTCAGTTTTCCATCTGCAAAATGGCAAGAAGAGCCTGGTCCAGGGTCCCCTCTTGAGTCTGTCCTTGAACAGGAGTGGAGGGGGCTGCGTGGACCCCCAAGACCCTTGCTTCTTCAGCAGAATGGCTTCTTTCACTAAAATGATTTAGCCCTGTGCCCTTCTGACCTGGGGGTACAAAGACTTGACTTGGAGCTCCAACTTTGCAGAGAGGCACGGGAAGCCTAATAGGGCAAACCTCCTCCATCGCCTCCGGTCCTGCAAGCTGGAGCTTTCAGTTTCGGCTTGGCCCTTCTTGAGAGGCTTGCCTGGGTGCAATTTGTGCCGAGGATGAGGGACTCCCAGAATTAATCCTGGGGTGTTGGCTCAACTCCAACATCTCATGTAAAGACACGTGAGTCAGGGTGCCCAGCCCAAAGTCAGGGAGGTGATGAGCTGGGACAGGAAGGGGACTTCTTTTGGGGATTGTCAGGAGTTCTTGAAGTTCTGGAAGGTTGGCAGACTGGGAGTTGAGGCAGCTTCCAGGGTGGTCACTGACGGATGGCACTAGAAGGGCTGTGGAGGGCATGTTCATGTTCTCACACTACATACTGGATTCTGTTCTTTGGGGGGACATTGGTCAGTGATGGCCCTCCTCTGGCCACCTCTTGGCGGGGCTGGGCTCAGAGCCCCTACTTGTGTACTGCTGGATTGTAGGAAAGATTGACAAGCGCTCTGCCACTCATCTTGGCTCTGCACGATCAGCAGTCACTCACTGTCCAGCCCACGGGCCCCTTCTGACTCCCCGCCCCCTCCCTGTCCTCAGTGTCCACACCCTAGTCCCAAATCTGCATCCTTTCTTCCACTTCCCGTTTCCCATCACTTTGCTTTTCAGGGTTAGCTGTCCGTTCTCTCCCCTAGGACAGCGTCGTCCTTCAGGGTCCAGTAAGGGGAGTGCTTTCTCAAGGTCTCCCTGTCGTATATAAGCTACAGGAGGGTTGGAAGGGCCACAGGCCCTGCTCCTTCCTGAGGGGACACAGACAGGGACACGGTTGGTTCTTTCCTTGCTAACAGCATTCTGCTACCTTGAGATTCCTTTCCACAAGCCTCTTGGATGTTTGGTTACCCTGTGGACTTACTCATAAAATGCCGCTATGTGCCACAAGATGCCTGCTCTGCCATGGGTCCCTGTGAGACCCAAGCCACTCTCTCTCCTTTTTTCCATTTAAGGTCTGTTTTGTCATCCCCAGAATGTCAGCTTGGGCTGGCCAAGGAGAGTTCTCAGTGCTCTTCTTGCGCTGATTCTTGAGCAGCGTGAAAGACTCTTAATGGATTCCCACCTCTCCAGCCGGGCCATGGTGATGGACATGAAGCCACCCCTGTCCTCGAATAGCTGGGAGTCCCCACTTGAGAGTCAGGGCCCTCACCTCCACGTGCCAGCAGTGGGGCAGTATTGGTGTTGGGAGAAGTGCCCTGCATGTTCACTGAATAAAGGAACAGCTCTGGGTCTTGGGAGGGAAAATGCAATACACGGCCAGATATGGAGCTGGAAGATAGGAAGGAGCTGCTCCCCCCCACAGCCTGTTGGGAATGGAGGAGGGAGATGTGTGAGCCTGGCCACGGTGGGCGACTGGATGTGGCTGGAGGGGGGGGGGCACTGTATGCTGAGAACCAATGGGAAGCCACAGGGTGGAGATGGAGCAGTCTAAGTCACACTTGGGGAGTACACAGCCCGCTATGTGGCACGGTCATTGTCCCCCTTCCTGAGAGGTTCTGATTTCTCAGAGATAGACCACAGTTCTAGCTTGTTCCTCGCCAAGTAGAGCCAGGAGAGCTGGTGTGGAGTGTGTGTGTGTGTGTGTGTGTGTGTGTGTGTGTGTGTGTGTGTGTGTGTGTGTGTGAGTCATGGGGAGTAGAGCATGCTGGTGTTCAGCATCCAGAAGTGACGAATGTGTAGGATGTCCAGGGAGCTGGGGCCGGGCAGCAGTCTGCAGAGATGCTCACCCTGTGATCTGTTGCTTTGATTCTTCAGGCCGCGACTTGGCAAGCACGACCCTCCCCGGGTACCCTCCGCACGTTCCCCCCGCTGGACAGGGCAGCTACTCCGCACCAACGCTGACAGGGATGGTGCCTGGTGAGTTTGCACTGTCCTCATCTCCACAGCAGGCAGCAGACGGGGTTGCTGTGGGAGGGCACTCTCTGCCCCAAAGCAGACCAGGTGACCTCCATGCTTCAGAGAAATCAACCTGAATAAATCAGCAGAGGTCGACTCAGCCTCTTCCGCAGCAGGGTCTGCAGTGGGGCCAGGCTAGCAGTGGCTTCACTGGGGAGGATGTCAGAGGCTGGGTCCTTGTCTGACACTTAAAAAGTCCCTGGTCAGCCACACTGGGCACCAGAACCCATGGGGGTGCAGGGCCAAGAGTGCGGGGCCAGCCAGTTGGGGTATGCCCCTAGCCTTCCTTCCCTCCTCCAACTTCTTTATTCCTCAGTCTGTGTACCAGGAACCATATAGAAGCCCCCCAAGGTGCGTGCACTTGGTGGCCTTATCCCTTGAGCGTGAGCACAGTGTGTTTTCACGACCGGTAGGTTGTTGACGACTGAGTTTGCCACTTGGACCATACTGAACTCCATTAAAACCTTAAACTCTGTCCCTGTACCAGTGAAGTGTCATTGACACCAAGAACAGAGATCTCCATTCCTTAAAGGATGTCCTCTGTTTCCCTCTCTCTGTCCATCCCGTGGACCAGGATGAGTCCACAGAGCCAAGGGGCGCCTTTCTCCACTCTGGAGGCCCACCTGGGTGGAGCTAAGTTTCTTCTGGCTCTACCTCAGGGCTGTCCTCTTGAAGGTGCCCTAATGGCCTGTTTGTGAACCCCTAATGGTGAGCTCTTGGTGGGAACGTGAATGAGCTTGAGTGTAAGGTATAGGAGGATTCACAGGTGTGTGTGTGCACGTGTGCATGTGCGTGTGTGTGTGCGTGTGCGTGTGCGTGTGTGTGTGTGTGTGTGTGTGTGTGTGTGTGTACACATACATGCCAACAAGTGGAGCAGTTTAGGGCACAGGTAAGTGGGGTTTCCCACACCGCACACCCCGGCAGAGAATATCAAGGAGCCCTGGAATTGGAAATCCCATCCTAGCCTAGTTGTGTGCGCCGTGTATTTAACAAGGTAGGAGGTTGGAGCATATTTCATTTAACGGTTTGTTAGCTTGATTTATGCCTTTTAAATATGAGACATATGGGAAATGGCCTCGGTGAGCACTCTTGTCCTGGGCCTTGCCAACACCGGGGAGGCCTGCCAGGTGGTACCCAAAAGCTTCGCCTTTCCTGCTGCAAGGATGGCCCTATGGCAGACACTGGAAAAATGCAGTGCCCAGACTAACAGAGGTGGTGGGCACACACTGCCACCACCACACCCTTGGGCTCCTCATCTGCCAGCCTCTAGTCATTGAGACCACAGACCACATTCAAGAACGGCTCTTCACCTTTGTGTAGCACTTCTATACCAACAGGCAGACTTCTTTCTCTGTGCTCACAAGGAACAGCTCTGTCAGATGGGCTGGCTCGCGGGTGTCACCCCATTTCTCTAAGTGGCTGGGATCCAAAGAAGTTAGCGGACTGCATGGAGCTGCGAATGAGCTTGGCCCTTAGCAGAGGGGTGCTCTAAGTCCCCAACTCTAGCTTTTCAGAAGGGGATTGTAGTAACCCTGGGTCCTGGTCCCAGTTAGAGCTGGTGAAAGAGAGACCACATTGATGGCCCTGCCAGAGAGCCTCCCCTTCTCCCAGAGAGCTAGTTGAGAGAAGCAGCCGAACCTCGTCTGGTTTATCCAAAGAGAACAACCCTTGGATCCTGTCATTCCTCCAGCCCCGACTCCCAGGCCCCACATACCTGGCTATGGGATGGCAGAGGCCCCACCGGGATGGTAGCTTCTCATCTAGTAGGGATGGGAGCAGGAGTCACAGGACCATACAAGGGCACAGTGTCCCATCTGTTGCAATGGGAATACAGGGCCTCCAGGATTCAGTCCTTCACCACAGAGGGCAAGTGCACAGAACTGAAGAGGAGAAAGTAAGAACTATGGTTGGGGGCGTGCTGCTCAAGGACCCTGAATTCTTCCTGCTCCGTATCTCTCCCCCTGCTTCCAGCCCCTTCACCTCCCCTTCCTCCTCCTGACTGGCTCCGAGCTTTCTCTTGTCCCACACTCACAGCACTTAATGCCAGATCAAGACAGCTTAGTTCTTGCTCCTCAGTGTCCTGGCCACTGTCATGTCCTGTTTCTATGTTGTCTCCAAATCTGTTTCTTAGATGGCTTACATCGCCAGCACAGAGGCCCTCGCCTTTCAGCAGAACAGTGGTCTGGCCAGCCCCCCATGCATTGTCAAGGGCTGGCCCTAGCTAGCTTGGTGGGCCCCTATTCCAGCCCTCCCTGTCCTGAGTCACCCATCTTCATTCTGTATCCTTGGCTGGACCACGTCCCACCTTGGCCTGTTGCGATCCAGCCTCACTCTTCAGGTCTGAGCATAAGCGTCACTGCCCACAAGCTTCCAGGATGCTCCCACCTGGGGCCAGTGTTTTGTGTTCCACGGGCTATGTGGTGCCCACTGCTCTCACTGGAACCTTCTTAACCTTGGGTGTCATCATAGCACCAAGCAGGCTCTAGGTACTTTCTGTGAGTGTTGGCTAGGGGACGGTGTCAGGGCAAAGCAGATAAACCTGAGTTTTAATTTCCTGTGACAAGTAGAAGAAAATCCGAAACGCAGTGCTCAGGATAGTGGGAACATTGTCTCACAGCTCTGTAATGAGTCTGAAGTCAGGATCACCGGGCCAAAACGCTGGTGCTGTCACAGTCCCCTCCCTGGGAAGCCCTGGAGTGGCTGTCCCTCAACTCGTCCAGCTTGGTCCTTGCTGGAGCTGCATCATCCCAAGGCCAAGTCTCTACATCACCCTTCTTTCATATAAGGGCACTCATGGCCCGTGTGGGCAATCCCGGTCATTCACAGCTCAAGGTCCCAACTTCTTCACGTCTGCCACCTTGTCTTGGCACTCACAGGTTTCACATAAGGAGCCCCACACTTCAGGTTCCAGGGACCAGGACGTGACTACTCTGTGATCTGTTTGAGGGCTTCGATCTTACATTTGTTCAGATTTCTGCCGCTTAACCTCTCAGGTTTCCAAGTCCATGAGGTATTTACTTGATGGGATCCAGTTATCACAGCCGTGGGGGGGTGGGGCTGTTGGCATGTTCTGAGAAAACAGTTGACATGACTCTGGGGGAGCTGTTATCTAGTTTCCCAGCTCTGAGGTGGCCACACTGGGATGGATGGTTTCACTACGTGAATCAGTCTTCCGTACTTGCCATGGGCCTGCAGGGCAATCTGCAGGGAAACTGGAAACCCCATAGCTCTCTGCCTCCATGGGCTCTAGGAATCGCTTGGCTGTCACTGATTTCCACATATGAGTAGAGCCTTCCATTTATAACATTTGCTTTCAGGACACACAGAAGGGAGACTGCCTCCAGGGTACACTCAGGCAGTTGAACTTTGGGATGTGAAAAAAACGGGCCCAGCGTGTTCTGTGTTGAGTGGCAGCTTGTTGGCAAGCCCTGCTTCCTGGCCCTGATGCTGTTACTGTGTGTTATCTGCCTCTCCTGCTCCAGGACGTTCTCATGTCCGGCAGAACACGGCATCCAGCTCCTCTGAGGTGTTTGCAGACTCCTTTCCTGCAGCCCTTTGCAGATTGCTTACATTGAAGGGAGCAAAGCCCGCATATTGTATCAGCTTAAGGTGGAGACAGTTTTCAGTTTCTATTTTCATCAAGTCTCAGCAAATGCCAAAAGTTTTGCACCAAAGATTCCATAGTGTCTTGATCGGTGAGTAAGTATCAGACGCCTGCCTGAAGATATTTGTGCAACCTAACAGATATTGACATGGCATTTGGAACTCTTAAATACCCCAGGCTGCAGGGAAGGGAGTTCGCTGCCCTTTGGCTTCAGTGAGTCTGAAAACAGGGCAAGCATCTTTGAGAATCAGTCAAGGGATCAGGGACTCCCTCCCCAGCCCCTCACTTGGCTCCCGCTTTGGAGCTGTAGACCAAGTGCCAGCAGGCCTGACAGTGCCCTCGTCTTCCCCAGGCTGTAGCGGATACTGAAGCTGATAGACAGGAGGCCTGTCAGAGCAGTGTGAACAAAGGAGCATGGCCGGTCCCCGCGGTCCCCGCGGTCCCCGTGGTCCTGGGCACTCTAGTAGTCACTAGTAGTCAAGGATTGGGAAACATAACTTCTAGAAGCCTTGCCATTGAGTTATACACTGAAATGAGAAGTTTTGGTCTCTTGAGGAGGTGGTAGCTGAGGACGAGGGACAGAAGGGATGTCTGGAACCAGAAGGGACGTCTGGAGCAAGCTGCAGGGGTAAGGCAGGAGCCTCCTCTGCTCTGCCCTGACGCTGAGGGACCTGATCCTTCAGCTGCGGCACCTGTGGCTTTCTCAGCTCCTCTCCGCCAGCCTGCCTGGCTCATTCACGCCTTTCTGTTCCTCTCCATAGACAAGCCTGCTCCAGTAACCTAAGTGTATTAATTCCCTGTTCCACCCATAGCAAATTATCAAAACCCAGGGACCTAAAACAATGGAAAATTTTCTTACACTTCTTGAAGTCTGATCCCCAAACAGTCTAATGGAGCCAGCATCAAGGTGTTGCGTTCCCTCTGGACCCTCGAAGGGAGAGCTGTTTTCTTCCGTTCTCTGGCTTGTGGCCCCACTGTTTCCTAGTTAAGGTTGGCAGTGTTGGGCCTCATCACGTATGCTGCCATCCTTCTCTCCCGGCCTTCCTCTGTCTCCTGTTAGAAGGGGTCCTGTGCTTACCTCAGGTTTATGGCTCAACCCAGGCTAATTCCTTTTTCTTCAGGACAGTTCAGCAGCAACCTTAATTCTATCACCTTCATTTCTCTCTGCTCTGGGGATGAGGATGTCAGGAGAGGAAGGATTTTTCTGTTATGGTGAGACTATCCCTGATTCTGAGTTCTGCTGGCCAGGCTTAAGGGGTGGAGGCTAGAACCTGGCAGGATATGGCCAAGTTTCGCAGGGTCCTGTGTGGTCCGCCAAGTTTTACTCGTGGGAGTAACATACGCTTTGCATAGGTGGGAGATGATAGACTTCAGACATTTCATTCCCACCCTGTGTAGAGACTCTTCCCACAATTAGAACAGAACCCAGTGAACCGGACAAGTTTAGAAAAGGCCCACAGAAGCTAGCCAGCAAAGACTTGGTGGAGACTCCAGCACTGATGGGAAGTTGAACCGTTGCCCTCTGGGTGCTTCTCTAGAGAATGAATGGCTTTTGCTCTTTGTGTGCGCATATGTGCGCGTGCGTGCGTGTGCACGTGTGTCCCGCTTTCTCCTTGAGCTCTCCTTGGGCTGGCCGCAGAGCACACACCTGTTGCTTGTCTCTGACTCTTTGCTGCCCTCTCGTGGCCTCCAGTCGTTCGGCCATGCTAGGACTAGACGAAGGAACCCAGACACAAACTGGATGAAGCCACAGCCAGTCCATTCTCTTGTCTACTATTCACTCCTCAGACATTTCCTAAGAAACACTAAGTGCTGGTTCTGGGTCCAGTGTGGCGTTTCAGACCCAGTTGCTGCCCTCAGGGAGCTTCCAGTCTAATTTAGGAGACAGATTAAAAATAAAATCACTTCATGTGCTGTGCTAAAAGGTATGGCATTGAGGAGATGACTTAATAATAACGTATTATTATTATTATTATTATTATATTATTGTACAACAGGTATTAATAACAATAAAATACCTGTTGTGCAAGTGTGAGGACCTGAGTTCAGTCCTCTGAACCCACATTTTAAAAAAAAATCTAGGCATGGTGGCACACATTTGTCATTCTGGCTCTGGGAAAGCAGAGACAGAGGATCCCTGGGGCCTGCTGGCCAACTTGCTTATTTGAGTGAGTTCTAGACCAGTGGGAGACTGTCAAGACAAGGTGGACAGTGCCTCCTGAGGAGTGACTCTGAGGTTGGCTATGGCCGCCACATGCATCCACATGAATGTGCACACTTGATAGATAGATAGATAGATAGATAGATAGATAGATAGATAGATAGATAGATGATAGTGTGCACAC
This sequence comes from Peromyscus californicus insignis, assembly GCF_007827085.1. Taxonomy (NCBI): domain Eukaryota; kingdom Metazoa; phylum Chordata; class Mammalia; order Rodentia; family Cricetidae; genus Peromyscus; species Peromyscus californicus. Next base: position 103,043,734 of record NW_026294573.1, read on the forward strand.
TTAGATACATAGATACATAGGTACATAGATACATAGATACATACATACATAGATACATACATAGATAGATAATAGATAGATAAATAAATATAGATAGATGATAGATGATAGATAGATATGTAGATGGATAGATAGATGTTAGATAGAAAGAGATGGATAGATAGATAGATAGATAGATAGATAGATAGATAGATAGATAGGTAGATAATAAATAGATGATAGACAGACAGACAGACAGACAGAAGATAAACTCCAGGAATGTATGCAGTGCTCAAGAAGTCAGAGGGAAGGGATTGTTGAGTTGCCTGGGGTAATGGGATGGAGTGGAGGCAATCAGGAAAGGTGTCTTAGAGATCATTTGAGCCGAAGCTTGAAGATTGGATTTGCCAGTCAGAAATGCCAATACTGGTATTGTCATCTAAGAGGGACCAGAGAGCGTGGGCACCTGGGAGGGGCTGGGTCTGAAGCTTTGGAAGGCTAGAAGAGAAGAGCAGGAGAGGAGGCTGGCCCTGATGGAAAGGCCTCTGCTGGCACCATCGACACTCCCTTGAGCGTCAGGGCATGAGACAGTGTTCTGCTGCAGATGTCTGGAATGGCCTTAGGACTTGAGGCCTCTATGTCCTCCCACATAGCTCAATCCTGTGTGGGTAAATCCACTGAGGTGTCTCTGGACTTAGGGAGAAACTGGCAGCCACACAGGCTTTCTGAAGTCTTGCTACAGTGGGGGAGAGGTGTCATAAAAGCAAAGACTCAGAATTGGAAAAGCCCCTGGGCCTGAGGGCCCTGCTTAAGCTGAGGAGACCTGGGTTCTGATCCCAGTGGCCAGTCTGACACTAATGGGACTTTGTACATGACCCTGGGGCTTCCTGTTCCTAAAACAGGAGGCAGTGGGTGGGGAAACAGGACTGAATGCACCCCAAGGCGTTTCCTAGCCCTGCCACTCCAGGCCAGTGTCCACGCAAATGCCATCTGGCCAGCCTAGGGAGCTCTGGAGTCCCACTATCTCTGCTCACTCTAAATGGGCAGTAAATGCTTCCAGGTTCTCTTCATATTTGGGGCTATAATGTGATAGAGCCCCCCCACTCCCGGCTACAGGGTGACTCAGCAAGGACCTCTAGGGATTGCTGAAGGAAAGAGGCCAAGGATTACAGATCTTACATAAGCCTTCCACACTTAAACTAGAAAGGTCCCCAAAACTGCCTTGCAGGCCAGGACTAGCTCTCAAGACCAACACACCTGGAATCGGTGCCCAAAAGCTCGGAAATCTGGAAACTTAGGGCACTCTTTTGCTCCATCGGCATAAGCTAAGTTCCTTTCAGAAGCATAAAGGTGGTGAAGAGGGAGTGTATCCCAGGCCCTAGCAGGTGCTGGGATGTCGCATCCGCCTCGACCAGCAAGGAAGATGCAACACCAGGCTCTTCTCCAAGCAGTTTATTCAGGAACCTTGAACAATCATCTGACCCCGGGGAAAGCCATCTTCTCACTCCGGGGAAAGCCAGCCCACGCCCTTTATAGCCACTGGGCAACCAACCCCGTAGTGCCACGTGGACAATGCCGATAGGGTCAGACATACGCAAGCAAGCCAGATTCCACGCCCAAGCCAAATAAGGAGTTGTTTATCCCAGAGAACACCTGCCATCGGGAAGGCGGAAGCCGGACGCCGGCGCCATCTTTGAGGCGCGGCTGTGCACGGCTCTCTACACTGGGAGTCTGTTCACACAGGTCAATCAGAAAAAAGTTCCTAGCTGAGAAAGACGGCTCAGCCCAGGTATCCTTGGCCTGCCAGGAAGGGGAACACTTGGCCACACTAGGGGAACTTGGAGCTGGTAGATGAGGAAACCTTATCTTGGGTGCTTGTCTGCATCACGGTCAGTGGCTCCCAGGTCTCTGACCCCTCTGATGGTGGTGGTCGACCCTAGGCTCCAGTCATGGTATGTGAGGCTGTGTTGAGATTCTGACCAAGTTTCCACCAAAGGCCCTTGTTTAGTTACTTTTCTATTGCCACGATGAGATACCATGACCAAGGCAGCTTATAAAACAAAAGCATTTAATTGGGGGCTGGCTTACAGTTTGAGAGGATTGGTCCGTTACCGTCATGGCAGGCAGCAGGTAGGCTTGGTGCTAGAGAAGTAGCTGAGAGCTCACATCTGATCCACAAATTTCAGAGACGGGGGGGCGGGGGAGAGATTGAGCCTGGTATTGGCTTTTGAAACCTCAAAGCCACCCCCAGTGACACACCTCCTCCAACAGCCCACACCTCCGGACCCTTCCCACTCCCTGGGGGCCAAGTGTTCAAACATAAGGGCTATGGGAGCCATTCTGGTTCGAATCAGCAGAGACCCTCTGAGACTGGTGGTTTCCTTGAAAACAATACTGTGACTAGGTTGTAGTGGTCTTGCAGATAAAAGGGCTACAGTCAAGATTCGCTTTAGAAGGAATGAAAGTGTTTGTGGGAGCCTTGCACAGTGGATATATAACGATGCCCTCAATGCTCTCCCCTGCTGAGAGTTTGGAGTGCTTGGTTGGTACAGAGGGGAGCATGGGAGACACATGAGGTTTTAAGGAGGATCGATGGTCTCACTGGGCCTTGGGTTGGGCCATCAGCTTCTAGGTCCTGATGATCAAGGTAGATTCTGACGAGAGAGATCAGATGTGAATCCAGTACCGAGGAAGGACTGACATCCCTAGACGCTGGCCCCACAGTCAGTACAAAGCAGCTTGACTCCAGGCCTAGGGCTCAAGGCTGCTCATCTGCGAATGCCTCCAGTACCACTGCTTGCCAAAAGGCCAGCCAAGAGGGCCCACGGCAGTTCTCTCTGGTTACCTGCCTGAGTCTTGCCTGGGGGCAAATGAGGAGGAGCAGATACAGGCCTGGCTTAGCAGGGATGGGGTGGAGCAGAAGAGGCTGCAATCATAGGAAGAGCCAGGCCAGAGGGCACCCCACCACCACTCTCCTGTCCTTACCACCTGGGCTGCTCATGCTAGAGAGCCAGGGCTCACACCAGCCTTTGTCCACTGGACATCAGTGGTCTGACCGCTTAAGGCTGAGGAACCCCCTCACACCTGCCCAGCCTTCCTTCTGGTTTTTCTCCCATTATCATGAGTATCAGCCCCTCCCAGACTGGAGAACCTGCAGAGGGCCCACGCTGGATGTCCCACAAGACTGTAAAGAGGGGTGCAGGGTCCCAGACAGGCCCTGTGTGAAAGATCTATTCCCTTTTTGAGGACTTTACAACAGTCTGATGCCTGAGGGGGGAATATGTACTTTGCCTCTGAAATTCAAAAAGGAAGCTGGCAGGCTAGCATTAATAAATGCTATGTGAAATGTCTGCATATTGCAACATTAGCTTTTATTAACTATTACATTTAATGCTCATAAAAATTTCATCAGACTTGAAAACAATTTTAGGTTAGAGTGTTTCACTTTGTAAAAGTTCCCAAGTCCACACCATGATTGCTAAGAAATCATAGCTAATCATTACTCACATTACTCATGGTCAACTGGTTTCAAAAGCAAGAATATAATTATAAGCTTTTGGTGATTTTAGAGCAGAAATTAACAGTGGGCTATCGTTATTGTGCTGTTAGAATAGAAGGGGCCTTCACAGGATGGTACTTGAGTGCCTGGGGAGGAGGGACTTGAGATAGACCAAATTTCCTGTTAAACCATGTTGACCACATGAATAAAGGCAAGGCCTTCAGACGATGAGGTGTCAGCAGCCCTCAGTCCCTCCCTTCAGTTCATTGACCATCTTCATCTACACATGAACCTAAGGACAACTTGTCAAGCAAGTCATTTAGGGCCTAGAGAGGAACAAGTGTGGTGTCACATAAGCCCAGGGATTTAGCCTAGCCAGGGGAGTGCTAGGCTCAAAAGAGGGGGGCATGTGCGTCTACAGAGGGCTGTGTAAAGATGGGGAACACACCATGGCCCATATTCAAAGGTGGGGAAGTGAGAAGCCAGCTGAAGCCTTCAGAGGCGTCTGTGTCGCTGTCCCTACACATGGGAGGGACCTGGCAAAACAGTCCTCACCTGGAGAAACCAGGTGTTAATCAGTGCGGGGAGAGGGATGGCCTTCACAGAAAGGGCCTGAGCCATGTGTTGTCCTGTGCACTGGCCCTTCCATACCAGCTCTGGCCTGTGTTTTGCCTCTTTGTTTGCTGGAATCCATAACCCCCTGTTTCTAAGATTTTGTCAGCTGTCGGCCCTCAGCTGGGCCAGCCACCGCCTCTAGCTCACTGCACCTAAGACACTTCTTTCCAGAGCCCAGAGCCTGCAGAAGCAGTGGGAGTCAGTAGGAGACCTCCAAGGGAAGAGCGTTCTCAAATGACACCAAATCTCCATGCTTCTGCCAACCACCCCCTAAACTTCACGGTGTTGGCCGTCCAGAGAGGTGACACACACTTGTTACCCAAGTTGCCGCTGAAAGCACCTTATGAGAGTGGAATGTTCACCCCAGCTCAGAAGCAAGTTAACAGCTCTGGTGGTGATGTACCTAGTTTGGACTCACACCATAGGCAACCTGGGAGCAACGAGGCTGAGTGAGGTCTAGAACTCCTATCTCAAGTTCAGCCAGCCTTGGTGCCCCCGGAGACTAAGAGGGCGTGGAGCCTATTTTAGAGCGAGTTCTAATTGGTCTTAATAATAAAAACCCAGAGTCAGATATCAGGGTAAACGCTGAAAGATCAGAGATGTAAAGGAGTCAGCCGCTGGAGAGACTTCTTACCTCTACAGAATCCTCAGACCAAAAGGGCAGGCTGATCTCCTGTCTCCTCCCGCCTTATATTCCTCTCTCTGCTCAGCCATATCACTTCCTGTTTCCTCCTCCCTAGTGCTGGGATTAAAGGAGTGTGCCTCCCAAGTGCTGGGATCAAAGGCATGAGACCCCAAGAGCTGGGATTAAAGGTGTGTGCCACCACTGCCTGGCCTCTATGGTTAACTAGTGGCTGGCTCTGCACTCTGATCTCCAGGCAAGCTTTATTTGTTAGAGCACAGACAAAATATCACCACAGCCTATTTAATAGGCACTGGGCCCAGGAGAAGAATATGGCTTCCCTGGTGCTCCCCTGAGGCACCAGACCCACAGTTCCTTCCAGGCCCAGCAGAAGCCCTTCCTTCTGGGATGCTAGGGAACTGCACTTCAGATTCTGGGATATTCCTTTCTCCCGCCCTATCTATCTGTCAATGTTGAGTCTGCCCTAGGCTAAACAACATTTACTCTTTCAGGGTACCTATTTGTCATTAAGGACCTCAATTCCCCTGTGAGCACCCCAGGGCCTTGTCCATGGTCAGCTCAACCCCAGGCTGTTGGGACTATGTGCCCCTGTCTCCTGATGGCTTTAGGGGTTAGACCCAGCCTGGAGCTCCTCTCAGAGGAGGGACTATGCCCAGTCCCGACACACAGTAGATGTCTGGGAGATGTAGGTAGAACTTACTGAAATACTGCACCCACTGCTTCCTCGCTTAACTGGCCTGAGTGGAGTCCAGGCTCAGGGTCCAGGGTGTAATTAAACAGGGCTTGTGCTCCACTTAAACGCTGCCCTAATCCTTCCAGTATTTGCTCTGGCTGCTCTCTGGAAGATACTGAGACAATGGCCCTTGTTACCCTCTGTTTGAGCTATTTATTTTTTTTTCACTTTTCCTCCTTCCCCTCCCGGGGGACTCGCCTCTCGCCCTCAGCCCTCATGTTTCCCCTTTCTCTTGACTGTCACTCTCATTGTCCCCCTGGGGCCTGGAAGGCAGGGTGACAGGCAAGAGGAGCCCAACCAGGCCAGGGAGGCTGGAAATATAGTCATTAATGGGAGCCGGGAAGCCCAGATGTCCTCCCTGAATGCGGGTAATTTGTTTTTAATGAAAAACCACGCGGTGACCCTGAACAAATGAATGTTCTTTATAAGGAGTCTATGTGCAGAGGCAAAATAAAGGACTTAAGGGAGGCTTAAAGCCAGGCTGGGAAGGAAGGAAGGAAGAAACAAGGAGAAAAAAAAGTGTGAACTGTCTCCTCATATTCTTTTGTCTAAAGAGCATCCCAGCTCAGAAATGCTTGGGAAGTGTCCCTCCAGACCAGGAGACAGGACAGTTGGGACCATCTTGAGACACTTTTCACCCAAGTACTAAGAACGTGACCTCTCATTCGCACCGAGCTTTATGGTTTCCAAACCTCCCAGCATGACTGCTGGCCCCAGTTTACAGAGATGAAAACTGAGCCCCAGGAGAAGGGGTTGTTAGAGTCACACCGCAAACGGAGACTCCGGCCGACGGGGGAAGGACTTTACCCACTTGAAGTTCGACTCCTTGACACTCCGCATTCTTGTCTAGAAGGGGCTTCCTCTGTGAGGCGCCAGAGGAGGGTTGTGGTGTGAGCTGATCCGCAACAAGCGAAAGTACCATGTTAATATTGAGGGGCCTGGACTGAACCAAATGCACTGGGACTTGGGGAATGCCCTGCTTTTCCAAGAACACGTTAGGTAAGGATTCATACAGAGAGAACACCCAGGAATGAGGCTGGGGGATGAGGGGAGACAAAAAACAAAACACCTGATTGACACAAAAAAATTCTGTGTCTGACTTTCACAGCTCAGGAACGGGCCCTGCAGCCTCCACCTCCCAGGCTCTTTCCTGAGGGCATAGAGCAGGTCATGGTGGGAACGGCAGCCATTCGGGCACTGTCTCAAGAGAGCTGCAGCTAGGGGCCCTGCCCACGGTGGGCAAGTCCACCCTGTTGGAGAAACATGACAGGTGGCTGAAGCAGGCCTGGGTTGAGGAGTGCGGATGGAGACCATGCTAACACATACCTCTCAGGGTCCAGAGAGGCCTTCACATAGTCTACAGTATCTTCACCCTCCATCGTGGAGAGAGAGGCCTGGAGCCCCAAGCTGAGGACAGGAGAGGCTGTGGGCAGAGTCACAGGGGAGGCTAAAGGAAGAGCCAGCCTGCCTTCATGTCTCCAATTGCCTCAGTTCTTCCTGGAAGCAAGGAAGGGAAGCATCTTGCCTCCCACCCACCCACAGACTTGGAGTTTCCCAAATACTCCCAGGCACCAGAGTTTCTAATAAGTGTTTGAAAAACCCTTGTCCCACTGGCCCTCCATCATGCTCCTGCTGGGGCCTGTAGGCCTGGCCAGCTCTGAGAGCCCTTCCTGCTCTGGCCCAGGGTATATAAATGGTATCCTCCCCAGGCCAGCAGAGTAGGTCCTGGAACCTGGGGCATTGTGGGGAGGAGGGGGGGAGGAGGTCCCGCTCCTTCCAGCTCTGCTTTTTACCCTCGTCAGGTAGCTCGACAAAATGCAGTGATTGTGTTCTCTCTCTGGGTTCAGTCCCTCTGGAAGGGGCAGCCCAACCAGAAAATCAGGCAAACAGCAAACTCAGAGCACAACCTGTGCCTGCCATCACTAAGTCTGGCCTCTGGGTTAGGCCTTTGCCCCCCAGCATGACAGTCCCCAGCCTCCAGAAGCAGACCTTCCTCGCAGCAGGCTTCTGTAATTGAGGGTTTACTCTTCACCAGCTTCCCAGGTGGATTTCAGCCACATCAGGCTGGCTGGGGATCCCGATCACAGAATGGGAGGGCTGCCAACATTCCTTGTAATGCTGGATGTATGACCACCCCGCCCTTGGAAGGCGACCTCACTGCCTTGGTGCCCAGCCCTGCTCCTGGAGTGGCCACACCCCTCCCCATTCCAGCTGGGAACTGGGATCATGCCAGGAAACAGTGCCTCTCTGGATGCATCCCAGAGCATCCTTCCGGAAGTGCACTGCCAACCAAAATGATCACGAGAAACACCGGCACGTTGCTCTTTCTACAGCGGACAATTACAAACACCTGGCAAGGCTGCCAACTGGCAAATGAATTCCGGAAATTTCAGCTTGGCTTCCTTACGCTGCCACTGAGCCAGCTGGGTGGGGTCCGCATTTGTGAGCGAGGTTCTGGCTGTCTCCCTTCATGTGCACTCCACTCAGTCATTCCCCGGGTACTCAAGGCTCTTCCCCAATGCTGAGCCCGGTTCACAGTGTGGGCACAGACACGACCAAATGATTCTGAAGCCCTAAGAGCTTCTAGGAGGAGAAGCGGCCGTGTTTCATGTTCAGAATGGAGGGAAGGCAACTTGAACACGGTGCTTGGGAGTGGCTTTGCTGGAATGATCAGCCCAGGAGGCAAAGAAGATACAAAAGGGTGAGGTTGGAGGGGCACAACAGCTGGAGGCTGGCCTGCCCACAGGGACACATGCCTGACTGGTGACCAGCTCCAGTCCCATTCATGATGGGAGGGCTCTGAGGGAAGGCTGCTGCCTGGAAATCTCAGGCCCGAAGCAGGGGCTGACCTGTGTGTACAAACAGGAGGCTCCATATTTAGGAGCAGGGAGGAGCAAGGGAGGTGCCCTGAATGGCTGCCTGCTTTGGAAATTTCTATGCATTTGTAATAACAAAATTACCATAATTTGCTCGTTAACGCCGCTAGATCAGTCAAGCATTGTTCCTTCGCAGGCGGGCTGGGAGGTGTGCGCCTCTCTGCACACTCCACACACCCCAGCCAGCCTGCCAGCCCGTCGGAGCACTAGAAATTAGCATGCAAATGGTCCTAATTCGGTGGGCGAGCTGTCAGGCAGGCCTCTCCGGCCTCGTCTCTGTGAAGACCCTGACAGCCCAGCTCCAGAGCTGGCCCACCCTCCTTGCTCCAGCCAGGAGGAGCTCTGAGGGGCACCTCCAGACTGACAGCTTGGCCGTCTCCCTCCCTCTGCTAGTGCCATCAGGCCTGGCGGCAGACTCCCTAGGGAGCAAGCAGGGCCTGCCACCATGCTGGCCCGAGGCAGGCTAGCGGGTGGGCTGCGGGGGAGGCTGGCCCATGCTCGGGCCCACCAGCCACCAGCCTTGGCTGGCTTGAGCATATGGGGCAATGTGAGAATGGAGAGGTGTCCCCCGACTCAGGGTCCAATCCTAGCCGATAGGCTCCAAGTGACCCCATGGGACTCTGGGAGTACCTTCTCTATCTGTCCATGTGAAGGAAGGTGGGTCAACTGCTGATTCCAGGGTTACTGGCCCCAGAGGGAGCTCGGCTTCTATCCAGGCTTGCGGTCGACACCTTCTCAGGGGCGTCATCTTTTTGTTCTCCTGTGAGGGGGTGACGGCCTTGCATGGTAGAGGCAGCGAAATTAACTGAGACCTTCCACGCACTGTCCTTTTGTTGACTCTTCCCACCCCTCAGCCCCTGGCCTTTCACTGTCCATCTGGAGGGCAGGTGGGCGCTACCCCATTTCATGGAGGATGGAGCCTGCTTCCCCCTTGTGACTCGAAGTACTAGGATACAAGCCTGGAGTCTCATAGAGCCTTTGTGTGTGTGTGTGTGTGTGTGTGTGTGTGTGTGTGTGTGTGTGTGTGTGTGTGTGTGGTGGAGGAGGCTGATTCTGTTGCCCAGGCTAGCCTGGAACTCCTGAACATTTCTATTTCAGTTTTCTTGTGGTGCTCAGGGTGGAACCCAAGGCAAATACTCAATCATGGAACCTTCCTCAGAGCTCTTTGAAGAGAAAACTCAGATCACCCTCTACCTGGCACATGACCCATGGCTTATTCCATTTACCCAGAGCTGTCCTCAGGCTGTTTCTTAGGACCCCATTCCTTCTCCTGAGCAGACAGAACTATTGCCAGGACTCAGAGTCTGGTGAGCGGAAAGCAGGCTAGATCTTAGTTCCTAAATCACCCTGCCAGTCATCTGGCTGTCCTTGTTCAGTAAGCAACACAGTCATTCCTAGGCCAGAGATGGTACCAGATGCCCTGGAACCGGAGTTACAGACAGTTGTGACATGCTGAGTGGGTGCTGGGAACCGAACCTGGTCCTCTGGAGAAGCAATCCGTGCTCTTAGTGACTGAGACATCTCTCCAGCCCTCACTGGGCCTTTTTAAACCTTCAGATAAATGAAGAAGCAAGAACCCTAAGAACTCCAAAGCCCTGCTTCTCCTGGCTCTGGGGGACATGAACCCCTGCTGCCTCACAAGGCTGCTTCATGCTCAGCACAGAGCCTGACATAAGACACCTGCTCATGGACTGGTTAACCCACTTTAAATAAGCTGGAGATCCACCCAGGAGGCGTTCAGACAGTGCTTGGCCACCAGGATGCTCCCGTCAGTGCCTGGGGCAGCGTTCTCCTCCTACGGCTTTCCTTTCCCACTTATTCCGGTTGGACTTTGGGGGGTCATGAGAAGACACTGGGGGAAACTTGGGTTCTGTATACCAACCTCTCATGTCGTGCCAACCACAGAACCCCTGGCACTATGGCAACATTTCAGGGGCACATCTGTTTCCACCCAAGAGCTGCTGGGAACTTGTGAAATTCCCTGCGTGCGTTGGGAAAGAGGCTTGCCAGTTTAATTTCTGCTGGAGGAAGGGTTGCAGGGCTCCCCCTAGTGGCCAAGTGAGATGCCTCACTCCCTACACTCGGGTGTGTGGTAGGATAACACACACACACACACACACACACACACACACACACACACACACCCTTGGTTTACTCAGCTTCCACATCTATTCTCTGCCAGATTCCTCACCACAACCCTGGAGTCACATCTTGTACTGCTCTTGTCATAGGCTCAACGTGAGGACGGGGCTGGCCAAGCACAGCCAGGACGAGACCACAGTATTTGCCGTCTACCCAGCAGCCCACCGCCATACTTGGTCTTAGATTTTGCCAGTGACCATCTGCTTGCATGGCATGTGGCCTGGCCCTCCCCCATCTTATGGCATAAGGCCCCAAGGGCCAGAGATTTTTACCCTTTGGAAAAATCAGTCTTGCAATGAATGTCTGTGATGGCTTCCCCGTGTCTCCTCACTGCCACCATTGTTCCTACAGACCTTTATTTTATTTTATTCCATTGAGACAGGGTGTGGTGGCTTGAATGGAAATGGCCCCCATAGGTTCATAGGGAGCGGCACTATTTGAAACGATTAGGAGGTGTGGCCCTGTTGGAGTAGGTATGAGCTTGTTGGAGGAAGTGTGCCATTGGGGGTGGGCTTTGAGGTCTCAGAAGCTCAAGCCAGGCCCAGTCTCTCTGACTGTTCCTGCTGCCTGCCAATCCTGATGTAGAACTCTCAGCTCCTCTCCAGCACCATGTCTGCCTGCATGCCACCATGCTTCCTGCCATGATGACAATGAACTAAACCTATGAACTGTAAGCCAGCCCCAGTTAAATGTTTTCCTCTATAAGAGTTGCTGTGGTCATGGTGTCTCTTCATAGCAATGGAAACTCTAACTAAGACACTGGGTACTGGCCTGCCAAAACTTGCTGTGTAGACCAGGCTGGCCTCCAACTCACAGAGACCTGCCTGTCTCTGCCTCCTAAGCACTGGGATTAAAGTGTGCACTCCCATGCCCAGCTTCCAGGCCACTTCTAATAGCCACTCCAGTAATCCTAAGCCAGGTCATGTTTTTCTTTGAAGTGTGGATGCCAGAGTCCTCCCATGACTCTTTGGCCACTTCTCTCCTCATCTCTTCCCTCCCTCCCTCCCTCCCTCGCTCTTACTTCACCAGCCATACAGAACTCCTTGCTCCTCTGCCCACATTCCCACCACAGGGCCTTTGCACATTCTGCTTCCTCTGCTCTTCCCACCCTGTTCAGTTGGCTAGCTCTTGCTTCCTTTTCAGTCACAGGGAAGGCATCCCTAGTCACTGTCTAAAATCCCGCCCCCCTGCCCCTGCTCTGTCTATTCTGTTCCTACGCTGTGGCCCCTCCTTGCACAGCACCGCCTAGCACCCTGTGTGCTCTGTTTTTATGCTCTGGCCTCACAGTGTGATTGTTTCCCCAGAGTGTAAGCTCCGAAACACCCAGGACTGGTGTCTGCTCTGCTCAGGCCCGTGGCTCCATGTCTAGTCAGGCACCTCTCTGTGCCTGGACTATGAACGCAGGGGTGAAATGGTGACCTTGTTTAGTACCTGGCCTCAAGGTGGACACCTGTCAGGTCTCCCCAGCACACCTGGGGGGCTTCTCCACCTGCTCTGCATTTTTTCCCCTAGGAAACATCTCCGTTCTTCTCACCTTGGTCACCAAGATATCCACCACACCCACACCCACCACACCCCATCCCCTGCGCTTCCTTCCCCCAGAGCTGCCTCAGGCAAGTCTGCGGGGTAGTCCCAGAGGACACAGAAGTGAAGTGTCCATGGTATTTAAGGATTAGGTCTCACGCAGGTAGGATGGATCAGAGTGTCAAGGCACCTGCTGCCCAGGCTGATGACCTGAGCTCCATCCCTGGAACCAACCCACATGGTAGAAGGAGAAAACCAACCCCAGCAGTTGTCCTCAAACTTCAACATGTACACAAACACACACACACACACATACACACACACACACATACACACACATCATACATATATACATAGATCAATGTTTTAAAGAAGAAAGCTTTCCATCAGGGTAGCCAACTTCAAAGTGGACCTGCTCACTATGTTCTTGGGGAAACTGAGGCCCAGGCTGGCAAAGGGCTTTGATGTAATGACTTTTGAAGTGGAGACAGGACCATGCCAGGTACCTGTGTATGTTCTAACCAGGGGGTGGTGCCTTCACAGTGCCTGTACATTACCAGACACCCTGAAGAATGGCAGCCCCAAAGTATGGCTGGAGGCCTCCTATACAGCGAGTCCTTCTTGGTGGTTAGCCTGCTGGGACAGCCTTCTTAGCGATTGACCTCTGAGGAGCCGGTTTCAGAGGCCTGGACTCTCAGACCTCAGAGGATGCTGGGAAACTACAGTGTTGACCAGCGTACCTCCGACTCCATTGCACATAGCCAAGGGGACATCTTCTGAGCAGAAGGTGGCCAGCTCTGCAGATTGCTAATTCAGGAATCTACATTTCCAATAACTCTGCTGGAGGCCAGTCCTGCCGCTCTGAGGACCAGGCCTTGCTCCCTCGTTTTCAAACTCACCAGATGTACTCTGACAGCTGGCTCCACTCATTCAAATAAGCTAGACTGGTGGTGTTTGTTGTTGTTTTACTTTGTTTATTGTTGCTTTGAGACAGTGTTTTACTATGTGGCTGATCTGGAACTCACAAAGATCCACCTGCTTGTGCCTCCTGAGTGCTGGGATACTACGCAGCCTATGCTGAGCATCCAGACTTGAGCCCTCCACAGTCCCCCCACCCCCATCACTGAACATTGCTCCCGCCCTGGGGCGGCTCTGCAGGGGGGTCTGGGGAGTAGAGTCTAAGAAGGGAATTGTTGACACAGTGAGGAAGGGTAAACAGCAAGAAGTGGGTGCGTCCCACTACCTCCTTTAAGAAAGCAAAACCCAAAGGATTGTGCAAGAATGTAGCACTGTAGAAAAGGGGGGTTGTGACTCCGTGAGGCCAGCACAGGAGGGATGGGAGCCTTGAAGTCCCTTCTCGCAAGGATAAACCAGGAGAGCCACAGCAGCTGAAGTCTCCAAAGGCTCTGATCTCTGGCTTCCTTTTTAACCCTAAATCTGAGGAAAGAAATAAGCCTCCCCTCACCCCCCCAACACACACCCCAAGCCCCATCTTGTCTCTAGTACCTGTCTCAGCACACTGGTCCCCAGCCACCTGAGAGGAAGGTAATTTATGTGTGTACAGCCCCCTCCTGCAGACTGTGGGCTCTCCGTGGGCAGGAACCGTATCTGATTCATCTCTACTTCCCAGTCCTACCCCTGTATGCTGGGGGCAGGCAAGGTGTGCAAAATTGAGTGTGTTCCTCGGGGTGCGGTGGGGCTCTGGGCTTTGGAGTTCCCAGCCCACAGTGAAGCCACACATCGCAGTAGTAATTGCAGAGGTAAATCTTGTCTGGTCTCCTCGCAAACACTTGGGGAGGCATTCCATAAATATGTCGGCAGCAGCATTAAAATTTGATGGCAGGTAGTGCAGGTCGGGACTAGCACTGTGACTTCCCAGCAAGGTATGACACCTTCACCTCCATCTCATTAGTCAGCCCAAGATGCTCAGGGGAAGCCCAGCCTCACCAGCAGAGGGGACTGCGGGCTCCCAGACCCGCGGATGCTTTGAGGGACAGGGCAGGTCAAGGCCACAGGAAGGTACATTTGCTTTGAGCTGGCACTGGGCTGGCACCTGACTGAATGGAATCCCTATAGGCCCTGGGAATGTGCTGGGACACTAGAGGCTCTCTGACTTGGAGTGGCCTGGGACAACTTTTTTGTTGTTGTTGTTGTTGTTTTCGAGACAGGGTTTCTCTGTGTAGCTTTGCTCCTTTCCCGGATCTCACTCTGTAGACCAGGCTTGGCCTCGAACCCACAAAGATCCGCCTGCCTCTGCCTCCCGAGTGCTGGGATTAAAGGTGTGTGCCGCCAACGCCCGGCTGGGACAATTTTTTGAGACTGAGAGCTGGTGGTAGGGACCAGGATCTTGGTGATAGGGACCAGGGACAAGGTCTTTACAGTCAGCCTGGAGGAAATTGTCTATTTTCGAAACACAAACAAATTAACAAAGAGAACATGTTAAAGGGATGGAAACTGGTGTATCATTAAGCAAGCAAAGAGTCACTGGCCCAAGGTCCGGGTCCCAGGAGTATTCCCCAGGGGCAGAAAGCCCAGACACCAATCTCATCTTGCATCTACCTTACTGTTGCCCACAGTGGGAAACTGAGGCTAAGACAATCCCGGAAGGGGCAAGCTGGAAGACACACATGATCAGGAGCCCTGGTTCCTAGTTTGAGGCTTTCCTTACAATCAAGAATTTTAGACACTTGTTGAAACATGAGAGAAACATCTGAAATGTATTTTAATATTATATTTTGTTAATTCTTTGATAATTTAATACTTACAAAGAATTTTGATTCTATTTACCCCCTCTGCCCTCCTCACTCCTCTCAGATCCACCCTCCACTCCTCACCCCTTCCCAACTTGGTCTTCATTTTGTTTTTAATAACCCACCAAGTCCAATTCATATACTTATAGGTGTGGGGCCGTCAACCAGAGCAGTGCAGACTCACCAGGGGCCACACCCTTAAGAAAATGGACTCTTCTCCCAGAAGCAGTCAGCTGTCTACAGCTGCTCAGCTAGGGGATGGAGCTTGTGGGTCCCTCCTCCTCCATGCTAGATGTTGACTTGCCTTGGTCTTGTGTGGGTCTTGCGTGGGCACCACAGCTGCCGTGAGTTCGAGGTGCAGTGTCCTGTCCTGTCCTGAAGACGCTGTCTTGCTCCAATCCTCCCTGACCTCTGGCTCTGAGAAGCTTTCTGTCCCCTCTCCTGAGATGGTCACTGAGCCTTGGAGGGAGGGAATGTGGTGTAGATGTCTCCTTTATGGTTGAATGCTCCACAGACACTCATTTTCTGTACTTTGACCAGTTGTGGGTTTTTGTGTTAACCGTCTGAAATATATCTTTTAACACAGAGAATAAAAGTCCCCAACATGTTCATTTTTTCCATCAGTCATACAGAGCATTGAGTTTGATATCAAATAGTCCCTTACATTTGTGTCATACTTTTTAATTCACAAAGAACTTTCAAGTATGTCAATATTATTTGGCCCCATGAGTGCTGGGATTACTCAGCCCCTCAGATTCAGTTACACTGACTTTTCCAATGCCATTCAAGTGAGTGCCAGTGGGCAATGGCCAGGCCTGGTGGCGGCCTCCCAACTATTAACAGAGAGGCAGCCACTACGCTCTTAGCCTGTGCAGGAAACTGTACACACCTTTCTGTCACTAATTCTAAACTCATGCTGCAGCTCAGAGCTGCCCCTGTTCCCGGGTTTGCCAGCCAGGGTCTGATTCCTGCAGCTGCTGTGATGCAGTATTGAGAGAAGAGCAGGGGACACACCACCCTGGATTCTCTACACACACAAACAAACAACTGCCCGAGACAGGCTACTCACCTAGAAAAGAGGTCAGTGGTTATGAATATTCAAGTTCAAGATCGGACCGGCTCGCTGGTCTGAGCCTGTGGCAGGAGTGGCATGTGCATTTTGGTAAACAGTGACATGGTGAATAAGGAAGCAGAGAGAGGAAGGGACCGGACACCCACCCTCAGAGAGTTAAAGGCCTCCCACTAGTCCACCCCCGAAAGACCCACAGCCCTGCTCAGGAGCACCACTCTGGGTGCTAAGTCTTTAACAATGGGCCTTTAGGGAGGCATCCAACCTCCTGCTGAACTGGCCTCTTGGCAGGGAAGAGATGGGACTTCCTCCATACTTTTCAATGCTTCAGAATGTTGCCTGGGCTGGCAGGTGGACAGGGATGAATTTTGGAAGCAAGTATGTGATGAGATTCCAATGTCCTCTGACAACAGCCACTTCCTGGCTCTCTTAGTCAAAATGGTTTTCAGCTGCCACGTTGCTCCTGAATCTACTTTTACTTCTGCTGACACCCATGTGCCATTGTTACAGAAGTTCTCACAGGTCTGGGACCTGGGCTCCTCCTCCCGAGGGTATTGATCTCTGGGAGAAAGGCCACTGTGAATGCTGAATGAGATGGGTTTGCCGAAATAAAGTCTGTCACTAGTGTGTGGCCCTAACAGTAAAGATGTAGCCCTGAGTCGGAGATGGCAGGTGAGTTTCCCTAAGTTCATGTCTGAGATCCAGGAGGAGTCTCAGGATCTCAAGGGTCAGAAGAACCATTTTACTCTTTCTTTTTCAACTCATAAGCTGCCCTGAATGTGTTCTCACAGTGAGCACAATGAGTCCAGTGTGGACCTCGTGAGATCATTAGACACCTTCATGGATATGTGGGTGGGTTTTCTTGGTAACTACTGTAGTCTAGATCGGGAGGGATCCCTAAGACCCTTATGTTGAAGGCCCCAGCCTAGCGCTATTGACATGTGAAAGAACCTGTAAGAGGTGGGCCAATGGGAGTTCTTTAAGTCATTGGGACACTGAGGGGGATTCTAGGCACAGATCTTCCTTCTTTCTCTTTTCCATTTCCCAGCTGTGAGGTGAGCAGCCTCGCTCTGTTATGTCTTCCGCCATGATAGGCTGCCCCCTAACCTCCCACACCCACCCCCGTTACAAACTTCAAACCAATAGGTTTGAAACCTCAAAACCGTGAGCCAAAATAAACCTGTTTCCTCTTCAAGTTAGTTATCTCAGGTGACAGATCACACCTCAGTGTCATTCCATCTGAGCTGTGGAACTGGGAGCATGGGGGCTCCTAGGAATAGTTTGTGACCACTGTAGGCCACACTCAGTGCCCACAGTCAGCATTGATGATACGGGCAGGGCCCTGTGTTAGGGCTAGAAGGGTCTGTCGGTGGCCAGAGTCAGCCTGGAAGAGCCACAGACTCAGTGGCGGGGAGACCAAAGCAGTTCACAGTGGCCCTGAGTCTGGCCAGAAAGTACAGTGATGGATCCAGGACTGGGGACTCAGGGGACAGAGGCAGAACTCTCTCACTAGGGAAGGTTATCCAGAAGAGCTTCCTGGAGGAGGTGGCATTTGAGCTGGGTCTTGATGAGTTGGGGATAGGACATGAAGCTGAAAGGAAGGCAAAGCTTGGGTTGAAGAAAATGGCACATTCAGATGGAGACGGACCGTGCATGGGAAATGTCAGTAGGGTGGGAACTTGGAACACGCCGTGTGGCAAGGGACAGTGAAGTGCGGCTGGATGGTCCATTGTAAGCAGATCCCAAAGGGCCTTGACCAGCCTACATGAGGCAACTTGGGCGCATCCTGCTGAGGCATGGCGGGGTTCCAGGCTCCCTTGCCCTGCATTCATACCCATAAAAATCTGGTATTATCTGGCACCATAGGGAGTAGAAGGAGGTCATGTGTGTTGTCTTGCCCGTTGTATGCTTATAGTGGAGCATAATGGATCAGAATTTTGGAATGAGACTACAGTAAGAAAGCAGATTTAAGCCGGGCGGTGGTGGCGCACGCCTTTAATCCCAGCACTCGGGAGGCAGAGGCAGGCGGATCTCTGTGAGTTCGAGGCCAGCCTGGTCTCCAAAGCGAGTTCCAGGAAAGGCGCAAAGCTACACAGAGAAACCCTGTCTCGAAAAACCAAAAAAAAAAAAAAAAAAAAGAAAGCAGATTTACATTGAACCATGTTGAATATGTGCGACAGCATAACCAATGGTCCCAAATGCCTCCTGGGACAAGCATGTCAAAGGAAGAGGGGAAATAAACCACAGGGACAAGACAATAGACCTACCCTGCTTGGTCTATGGCTAATGCACATTTACGCCTTTAAAACTTAGTTATTCATCAGTCTATGTCAATGTCAATAGGACTATGCAGCTCAAGGCCCAACTCTTGCATCTGATAGACCATCACAGGGTAGAGTCTGGGTGTGCCATGGCCTAAGGTTGGGGTGCTATAATGCAGCCATGAGTCCCTGGAGAATCTGCAGGTTTTTAAGTGTAGACATGGGAAGCAGAGCACGCGCGCGCGCGCGCGCGCGCGCACACACACACACACACACACACACACACACCACACACAACGGAGCCAGGAGGTCACATGACAGTCTTTGGCTGGCCAGTAGCAGAATCAGTGCTCAGGCCTGTGCTCACCCAGGTCTCTGCAGCTCTCCAGCACTGCCGTGGGCCACCAGCAACAGACAAGAATCCATTGTGCATTCTCTCCTCATGGCCACCCTCTCTCTTGGTTTTTCTCTTCCTCGGCATTTCTGAAGGAAAGCCTGAGCTGGTAGGAGAGGAGGTTTTTCCCAGTGGTGGATCGATGCGCACCACACAGGGCTGTCCGCGTTGACAGGCTGACCTTTCCTGAGCTTGGGTTTTTGCCTCCCTTTTGGGAGCCCAGGAAGGTCTTGCCGTGGAGAGGAAGGGCAAGCATCCCTTAGCCTGGGAAGGGCCAGGCTGGAGGCTGGGTTCAGGGAAGTTGGGACAGAGAAGCCTCTTGGAGGTCATTTGCATATGTGCCACCTTCACAGATAAGAAAACTGAGGCTTGGTAAGAAATTAGTTGTTTATTGGTCCCTCAGAGTGACTCTGACAGAGCTCTGTCAAATACACACATATACATAGACACACATATCTATGCATATGTTGTGTATATTGCTGTATATTCATACGTGTGTGCATATATGTATACATCCTGCCTATATGTAATATGTATATGTATATAATAACAATGATGCATAGGCTGGCTATGTCTGTGTCCTGTCCTCATTTTGATCACTGTGGTCACAAACAGTTCCAAATGGCAACAGCCCAGGTACCTGCTGATCCCTGATCCACCACCTGTCACGTGGCTCTACAAGACCACTGGGAGGAGCTAAGGTAGCCTTAGCTCCTTTCAGATCTCTTCTCCTTCCTTCTCCTCCTCTTCCTCCTCCTCCACAAAGATTTTCTCTGCCAGCCCAGTTTGACTCCTTCAGAAACAGAAGTTGACTGGGAAGTCACTTTGAAAGACTTTCCCTATGTTAATTGCAGCTGGCCAAGGTCTGGAGCGGAGGTGGGAGCCCACCATCTGCAGACAGGTCGGCCCCCAGCCAGCTCGCAAATCCCGTCATCTGGCAGGTGTCGTTTTGGGTTAATTAAGAGCTATGCGGGGCCTGTTTGCCTGTCACTTCTGAGAATTTTAGGAAACTTTGACTTTCTTGCCATCTCTGGGTTTGGAGCGAAGGGGAAAATGGAAACACCTATGATGCTGGAGCCCAGACTTCCCAGGCAGCCGCAGCAGAACACTTTATCACAGCCCCCTCCAGACTTAATTGTCCCGAGAGTTCACTTTTGTGTTTGATGCATCTGTATTTGGAAGGCTGTGATGTTTGGGGGACTCCCACATCTATCCTAAGTGTGTGTTTGTTTTCCCTTTGGTTTTTGTGTTTGTTTGGTTGGTTGGTTTTGACACGTTTTTATTGCACTCTAGCCCTCCCACCCTTAGTCCTCTTGTCACTTTCTGTTTTGAGACAGACTCTCAATACGTTGCACAGACTGGCCTTGAACTCTCTCTGTGGTGTAGACCCTGAACTTACCGCCCTTACCGTCCTCTTGTTTCTCAGCCTCCACAGTGGCTGGGATGACAGACCTGTACCAGCAGGCTCAGCTCGTAGTCACATTCCTTAAACTTCTGAGAAGAGCCCTTCCCCCAGCGTAGTCTGCTTAGGGACATCAATGGGGCCATCAGGAGCCTCCTTCAGTGACCAGAGCCCAGATCAACACTGCTAACCCGAGAGCATATGATGTTATATCCACACAGCTGGGTTCTCCTCATTCTCTGTAGGGTGATATTAACATTCTAGAACTTGCCAGACCTGAGCTTGGGTAACATGGTCCACGCATTTGTCAAATGAAAGCATTAGTATGCTTATATTTATTGGTTTCATTACATGTAAACTTCATATCCGAAGGGAAAATGTGTTCATTACATCAGTTATGAGCTTTAGTTCATGATGTACGTGCTAGAATACTTAAGAGAAAATATACTGATGTTGGTAACTTAATTAAAATGCAAAAATGATACTTGGCAGGATAGAGTGGTGGGGAGATACAGCACAGACCAGCCTGGGGTAGCTGAGGGTAGAGAGGAGGTCCTCTGAAGGTCTAGGGACTGCTGTGCTGGGGGAGGAGGTCTGGGGTGCGCTCCCTTCTCCCCTGCCTAGAGTTTTCCCTAACAGTTATGAAAAACTGCTGAAATCCAGCCCCACCCCCTCAAACTGGGGTCTGCAAAGATCCTTTATAACCATGATGCCACTTGACCTTCTCCACAAGCTTAGGAAGCTGAGACTTCCCTTTCCTGCTACTTAGAGAGGAAGACACTGAACCTTAAGGGGTAAATCCATATGCCCACAGCCACACAGCCTGCAGGTGGTGCAGCCTGGGTCTGTGTGACATCACAGGCCATTTTCTTTTCTTCTAAAAAGATTTTGTTTTCATTTGTGTGCATGTCTGTGTGTCTATATATGTGTGTGTGGGTGTCCTCAGAAGCTAGAAGAATCCACGGGAGCTGCAGTTACAGGCAGTTGTGAACTGCCAGATGTAGGTGCTGGGAACTGAGCTCTGGTCCTCTGGAAGGGCAAGCACTCTTTCCAGCTCCCTAAAGGCCATTCTCTACCTTCTTCTCCATGGTAGCATCTCTAGGCAACAGCAGGCTGCCGCATACCCAGGGCATGGCCTGGGGCTGCTGCTCTCTGACCTGTTGATACAGCTTGAATCCCATCCTGAGTCACCACTGGCCAACTCCTGCCAGCCTTGGTTCACACGGTGCCTCCTTTCTGGATGCTCTCCCTTAGCACTTCAACTAAAAGCAAGTTGGAATCAGACCCTTGTTTGCCACCTCGTAGAAAACTACGATGTCCTTCAGAGTTTTGCAGTGTTCCCAGGCTTCTCTCCCACACTGCCCTGGGACTCTATGATCTACACTGTCCTTTATAACCATACCTACATTGTAACTCCATTGGCTACACAAAGATGGCACCCAGGCATCTCCTCTGACTTCCATGTCTGGGGAAAACACCAACTCTAGTCTTGGGATGTTGTCTCGGGATGTTTTCTATTGCTATAACAAAGTACCTGAGGCTGGGTAATTTATAAGGAAGAGAAGATTATCTGAGCTCACTGTGGATTCTGGAAAGTGTAAGGGCATAGCAGTGGCATCTAGCCAGGACGTGATGATGTGGAGGAAAGCTGAAGGGTGAGGGCACACACAAGAGACACGCAGGGAAGTTTGGGTTTGCTTCCTACAGCCCACTCTCCTGAGAAGAACCTAAGTCCTTTTGAATGACCTCATCGCCTCATAAAGGCCACCCTCAAAATAGTCATGTGACATACAAGTTTCTCCATGAATTTTGGAGAGGGCATCCATGTGCAAACCACAGCAGTGAATGGCCAGCTTTATGAATGCATGAGAGATGAACAGGGGGTGGTGACTTTCACCCCTACCAGGGCACCTTAGAGCTGGATCGAGGACTCAAAATCTTCAAATGTTCACACACACACACACACACACACACACACACACACACACACACACACATGCTCACACACACACTACGCTCACACATTCCATGTGGAGCATGTGCATGTTCAAGTCCTTCCAATCAGGCCCTTCCATTTTCTCAGGCACCCCTCAGCTCTGTCTACTTTCACCATGTGGGGCCAGCTTGCCTGCTAACTACAGGCCTGAGTCCACATGGTTTCCCTCCATGGGACCACTTCCCTGGCCAGGATGGAGAAGACCATGGCACTGGTTTCTTTTGGAGAGTTCTTAGGTGATTCCATGCGTCCAACTCTAGGCAGCATCCGGACTTGCCTTGAAGGAGAGCCAATGAGTGTTAATCCTGAGATCACCACAGAAAACCAGTTCTACCACTTGGGGCCAAATTTGAAGCAAGCTTTATTAAAATATTAAATACTGACCAAGATGGAATTTGGTCAGGACCACTCCTGGAAATATCCCAGCTGAATGGCCCTGAGACACACACTGTATGGCTTTATATGGACAAAACCCCTAGGTCACTGTACTTTCTCATGAGGCTTTGTTGTTACTTTTTAAGAACTACAACTCCCGGCATTCCAGGAAGTTGCCTGGTCCTTGGGCAGGTGGGGCTTACAGGTTAATTTTGGGTCTTACGTGTGCCTGGTGCCTCCTGGATGGAGGTCCCGCCGACCGAGTGACAGCTATCAGGACACAAACTCACCCCCAACTTGGGCCTTACAGAACCTGACTTGTTAAAAAGAAATAAAAGCTAGGACTTAAGGAGTTCACAGCTTTGAGAGGTGCCCAGAGTATGAATCAGTAGAACGAGGCAAGGAGCCCCAAGGCAGGGCAGTCCTTTTCACTGGGCAAATTCACAAGGGAAGGTGTTTCGTTGTGTGACCTTTGACCTCGGGCCTGCTGGCTTCACCTCTGGAAGCCCCAGCAAAAGCCAGAAGGAGGGCCTTGGGTTTCCTACTCCCAGGAAGCCTGCTCTGGAGGAGGATTTCATGCCTGTGGATGGCCAGTTCCCTCTGCCGTGGCCACGACTACTTCCATTGGTAACCAGGGGCATGCTAAAGAAAACCCTTCCATCCTGACCCTGACACACCCTGCAGCTGCCTCTGCTGGGGCTTCTTGGAAGGCTGCACCACCTCATGTCACACACTAACTGGCCTCAAGCCTCAGCCCCAGCTTTCTGCTCCGCCCTGAGTCCCTGCATCCCTTTGGTGCTGGAGTTCTACCCATCCTTGAGGCCGGGCTCAGTAACCCTTCAGTGGGCCAAGGAGCTGCCCCAGGACTCTAAGCTAAGTACACCTTGCTTTTACAAGCTGCTTTTGTGAAGTTCCAGCAACAAATGAGGTGCTCCTCAGTGTTGGGATGGTAGTAAGGAGGTTGGAGCCCCATAGCTGCTGAGTGGATCCAGGAAGGGTCTATAGCAGTGGTTCTCAACCCCTGGGTCCTGACCCCTTTGGGGTCTCATATCGGATATAAATGTATATACAAATATATAAATATCAGATATTTACATTGCAGTTCATAACAGTAAAATTACAGTTACGAATTAGCAACAAGATCATTTTATGGTTGGGGGTCACCACATGAGGAGCTGTATTAAAGGGTCACAGCATTAGGAAGGTTGAAAATATTTGGTCTGCTCTGTCCTTTGTCAAATGAGGAAACAGAGGTCCAGGGTGGGAAAACAATGTCTTAAAGATAAGCAAGTTCAGGGCCAGGAGACAGGAACCTGGCCTTGGAGTTGTGTTCTGGCCTGAGTGAGAACATTTCACATCTGAAATGCAGTTTTAACAATATTGTGAGCATCGCAAGGTGCCTAGGAGGTTCAGTGGGATCCTGGACGTGGAGGAGGGTTTGGTGACTGGTGGAGGAACATGAGCCTCCTCTGAACACTCCACAGTACCACACGAACTTGGAAATTGCCCTAACTTGTCAGAGAAGGAGCTGAGACAGAGGAGCTGAGTGACCCATTGAGAGTTCCAGAACTTTGAAAAGGCAGGCTCAGGATTTGAACCCAGGAAGCCTGGCCCCACATCCTCGACTTTGTGCCAAATTGATCAAGGACTGTGGTGTCCACCTGGTCAGTCTGCTGTCCCACAACCAGCTTTGGGACTGCGTGGACCAGATCTGTGGATAGCGTCCCTGGTCATAAGGCTCTGGCATCTCCACTCCGAACACTCTGCTAGATTACTACATAATCAGGCCATGGCAGAGTCCCCAACAGGTGATTGGAGAGCCTCTAGGCTGGTCTCATGTCCCTAAGATGGCCAAGCTCCCCTTACTAAGAATGTACTAGTCTAACAGGGCATGTCACAGGACAAGGACCCAGGTGCCCACCTCACCATGGCTCTGAGCATACCAGCTGGGGGTCCTGGTGGGCTTGTTTCCTCTGGGTACAGGATGCTGTGGTGGACAGCGAATCAGAAATTGCTTTAAATTGTAGCCCACAGCAGATGCCACAGCATGTCCCTGGCTGTGGAAGCTAATAATGGAAGTAGTGGTGGCCACTGTCCAAGTTAGAGATCCACTCGGTAATGTGTCCCTGGTTGACCTAGGAGTTTCACTCACTCATTCACTCACCCACTCACTCACTCACTCACTCAGTCACTCACTCACTTAACAATTAGTCATCCATGCATGCTAGATGGATGCCAAGCCTGGTGATGAAGCTTGGGATCGAGACATAAACAGACAAAACTCTGTCCCCAAGGAGTTATCAGCCTCATGGAAGAGACAGATAATTAACAAGATGAGAGTGGTGAACAAGACAGGTTGGGATGTGATAAGCTCTGTGGAATAAACCATGGCAGGACAGAAGGATGGGCTGGTCACAGAAAGCATCCAGGGAGGGCCTCTCCTGCATGGGGCCCAGAAAGGGGGTAGGAGGGAGCCTCAGGGACTCTGTGCCATGGGGATACCAATGAACTATTGTCTGCTGGAAACAGGGTGATATGTGGTGAGCAGGCAGGGCACAGACCAGTAGGAGCAGACTCTCCCATGCTGTGGGGACTTCACCCAAGGAAAGGCCAATGAGATGCTAGAGGATCATGCAGGAGACTGTGTGCCAGTGGAGGGGCAGGAAAGGGTGCCTCCTGGAAGCCACGTAGGTGGAAGAATGTGGCGGTGCTGGCTTAGGTTCTTCACCTTCTCCCGGATTTGGAAGTTGCTTATGCACCTTCGCAGACCTCCAGGGGTCCGTGCCAGCTCCCTCTACCTGAGTGGCCCTGGGACTCACCCCGCCCCTTGGGGGATGGAGCTCAGAGAAGCTTCCTGGAAGAGGTGGCCTGGCAGTATGAGCAATGGTGCTATTCAGAGACAGGCCAGGCTCAGCACTATCAGGGTGTACCTCTGACGGGCAGTTTATGGTGTCAGAGCCTTGGGGACAGTGTGTCCCCCTATCCAGGCCTCCCTCCAACCACATTCCTCCCAACCTGCTTCTCAAAGAGGACAAGGAGGAGGAGGAGGAGGAGGAGGGGGAGGAGGAGGGGGAGGGGGAGGGGGAGGGGGAGGGGGAGGGGGAGGGGGAGGAGGAAGGGGGTGGGAGGAGGCACTGTGGCGCTGACGGATATGCCGAGGCTGGGCTGCACACACACACTGTCACCACTCTTTCCCTCTGTATGCCGGAACCTGACACCCTGACCACTGAGGCATAAAAAACAGAGAATTGGAAGGCTCAGCCTGTCAGGCTGGGAGTGGCCCCAGGAGAGGCCTGAGCAGGAGTGTGTGTGTGTGTGTGTGTGTGTGTGTGTGTGTGTGTGTGTGTACACTCTGCCTGTGCTTGCCTATGAGGTGGGCGGAGGACTGGTCTCCTCCAAAGCCTCTTGTCCTTTGACCTCTGTGCGTTCCCTTTAGGGGGATCATGGAGTCATGCTTGGCCTCAGGTTGTCTCTCAGGACCATGTACCTCCTGTCGTCTCCAGCAGGGGAGGGCCTTACCTGAGGTTTAAGAAAATCGTTCAATGCCCCACTGGCTTTCTGTGCCCTGCTCCAAAGCCTCTGCTAGACACACCGGGCTCTCAGACACTCGGCGTGGAGGCTGGAGAACCCGGTCTGCCCTCCGGGGCCCCAGCTGTAGGGAGAAGGGAGGAGGAAATGGGCAGCGTCTGCGGCTACCAGAGTGTGGGGACAGGATTTGAAGCTGTGCCCTGGCCTAGCTGGCAGAAAAGAGACTCCCCTGGGGCTACTGCAAACCCGGGGAACAGCCAGGGGTGGGTGCTCAGCTCTTCGGGTTGCTGGATCTGAGCGAATTGTCCTCTGGGCCCACGCCACCCTCCCTTCACCCACGCGCACCTCACAGTGCCTGCCTGAGCATGCCCACAACATGAACGACTGTCCTCCCCAGTGCCTAGAAGACCCCAGCCCACTCCCTCTTTTGTATTTCATAAGCACTAGCCTGTCCCTTCATGTCAGCAGGGTGCTATCTGAATTCTCCAGACACACGGGGTGCCCCTGGGTCTCATGTCCCTGTTCAGTTGGCTGCCCTTGGCACGGTCACTCTGAATTCACAGCACAGAGGGGCCACACTAGAGCTAAGGCCGTGAGCAGTGGGACCACCCCACACTGGGGTCCTTAGGAGCCTCAGCCAGTGTTGACAGCCCAGCGGGCTAGGATTGAACTTAGGCAGGTGTACCAAGTGAGACCCCCCCCCCCCCCCACCCTGCACATGAGGACTCTGTGCCTTCTCTTCCCATTGATACAAAGTGCTTCAGGGTGGAATAAACAGCTCACTGCATGAGGATATAGCCCCGGTGTGCTATAGTTGGTAACCAAAAGTACCTGAAGCTCGCGGAGGAGACAAGCGCCTTCGATAGTCAGTATTTAAGCTGGCTTGAATCCACAGCCTTTTCTGAGCCTGATTTGACATTTGTCTCCTGTTTGTCTCTCTTCCCGCCTCCTGCAGGGAGTGAATTTTCTGGGAGTCCCTACAGCCACCCTCAGTATTCCTCCTACAATGATTCATGGAGGTTCCCCAACCCAGGACTGCTTGGTGAGTACTGTCCTATGGGGTCCCTGGGTCCTTGGATGCCTTACTTGGCTTCCTCATTGGGCTAGGGTCCCTTTCAAGGTCTGGTCAACTGGGGTGAGATGGGTATTTTGCTCCATGAATGTGGAATACAGGGGCTGTTATGGTGGTCTTAGGGTAGTTAATGCCACTGCAGCTCAAGGGAGCAGGAATGTGAGAAAGGAAAGAAAGCAGGGAAAGTGCTTGCCCATAAGTAACTAGTATTTCTTAAGAACTATTAAATATAGTGCAATTCCCTAAACAAAAGGCACTGGAAATACAAACTTGGATTGATTGGTGCTGGCTGCCTGGAAAACTGACTTGCTAAGGGCTCTGAGGCCCAGTGATTGATTAATGATGTCTGCTATGGGCACAACGGGTGCCAACTCTATTAGGAACCAGCTGCCCTGTGGCCTGCCAAGGCACGCTGTGTAGGGCTCAGCTGGTGCCTAACCTTTATCCAAGACTCAAACTGGCAGAATGTCCACGGCTGGAACATTCTGGTCTGTGAACATCATGGTGTATTTGTACACAGAGACATACAGACACACACACACACACACACACACACACACACACACACACACACTCTTACACCCCAAGCAGGACTGACTTTGCCCTCCAAGGTTCAAGAAGAGCCATTAGTTTTGTTAACCTAAACCTACACGAAACCAGCAGATGAGTGTCCGTCAAAGCGGAAGTAACTTGAAACAGAGGTCCTGGATGCAGACGTCACCCCTTAGCAGATAGAACCAGCCAATCAGCTTGCAGGTTACAATACTGCTCTCACCCCTACAGTCAGCTAAAGAGTTCTACTTGGAGCAGTGGAAGGAGAGGTTTTTGAGACTGCTCTGGCCTATCTGTCCGCACTAGCAAGACCTCCTCCAGTGAGAGCCCATTAATTCCCCGGATCCTTAATTATTGCCAACCCCTAGGCCTGTAAAGTCTCAGCCTTGATTCCTTCCCCTGGTCTGGTTTGATTAAGACAGAGCATGGTATGGATGCCACGTTCCTCAGTACCACCAGAACTGGATGTGGGATATGCTCTTGGGACCTTGGCCTACTCCAAGCATTCTGGTGTGTCATGCACAGCTGTGGACAGAAGAGGGGCACTGACCATTGATGCTCCATGTGAGCGAGAATTCCAGCCTGCCTTACAAAAGACTCCCTGGTCCCAGTTCTACAGGGAGACTCACAGGGAGTGTGTCTCACAGGAGGTCTGGGGCCTGTGGGAATGGCTTTCTAAGGCCACACTGACCCAGGCCTGATTTCACGGCCTAGGGAACACAAGAAGGGCAGGAATGCAGCCCATGGTGGCACAAAGCCCTGCCTGCCAAGAGGAGTCACCATGTTGTGCTTTTCACAAGACATCCCAGAGATTAGCAGTGATGCTCGCTTCTGGGGATTTAAGGGGCAGAGCAGCAGGGATGAAACTGCCCAGGGGTGGTATTGGAGTTGGGATGGTTGTGGAATATGCAAGAATGAGGGACTTTGAACCAGGCTGAGAAGTTGGGAACAGATGGCAGGGCAGTGACATGTCCAAAGGGGTTGTGGGGACCTGAGGCTTTTCTGCTCAAGTCTAAGTAAAAGCCAGTCCACAGCCCATAATGCCAGGCTTTGTCCAGAGATCTCACAGGCTCGGGGTGAGGAAGCCTCGCACAGGTGTACCTGTACTAGGTGCTGAGGGTTTTCAGGAGGGCTAGAAAAATGGGGAAGAAGCAGAATCCGAACTCTGATTATCTACAATCTATCTAGGCACATGGGAAATGCTTCACATGGTCGTCTCATTTTATGCTTTCAAAAGCCCTGTGGGAACCATCCTAATATCTCTGAGATACAGAGAAGTGAGGCTCAGAAAGGCAGACTCATGCACCCACGGGCAGGTGACAGACAAGGTATCACCTTGGCTCCAGAGTCAGCATCCTTAGGCAGTGTGTGGTGGGAGTCTCTCAAGCTCCCTAGCTAATTCAGGCTGGACAGCGGCAGCTGGAAGGAAGCCTCAGGCCCCTGCAGAAACAGGTGAGAGCCCTCAAACACTCAAGCCTTGTGTGTGATGAGGACAGCAGGCTGGTTTTGAGAGCCAGGTTAATGACTTATAATTGCAAACAACAGAATCCACTCTGGCTGATTTAAGCAGAAACATATTTAGTAAAGGACATCAGAGATTCCCAGAATCTCCAGACAGACTCAATAGATGGGCATGGTACAAGGGCCAGGAACACACCCAGTTGCATGGCAGGGCTGCTCTGCTGTAAGTACCCCCACTGCTGCCAGCTGGCACCCACCAATTACGCCACGACGCAGCTTCCCCTAGGTGCTCGACAGCATGGGAAGCTGTTCCCTGCCTCCATTCAGACATGGAGGCCTTTGACACCTGTTCCTAGTGAATGGAGCCCCCCAGCCCACTTCCTTAAGTGGCTTTCTTCTCCATCAATGTCCAACACAAGAAAGTCTAGTGGGCAGCCCTCAGGTAGAATGCCTGAGCCCCAGCCACAAGGGAAGCTGGGAGGATGAGTCAGAGGCCGGCCTGTGCCACAGGAAAGGTGCCAACACAAGAGGTGTGTAAATCATGCGGGGCCTACAAACATGAGACATGGCTCGAGTCCGTAACCTGGATCCGTCAGGCCACCCACCAGCCTGGGCCTCAGTTGGCTCAGGGATAAAATGAGGATGGTTACCATGGTAGCCTCTCTCTCACTCAGGCACCGAAGGTGAAGCTCTTGAGGCATGGTGCTCTGGATCCATAGGGATCCTGCTTGCATGAAGATGAAGACACGTGGCTCACCTGACCACAAGCCCTGCAAATAGCTCCAGTCTGCTCCCATCATACAGGCCCTGCCACAGACTTTTCAGTGGTTTGGCCAAACAAATCCCATGTCAGCCTAGAAAGACCCAGTCTGATGACTTCTCTGATTTGGGGTGAAGGAGGCCAGGAATGTGGTGACCTGTCCTGTGTTTCCTCAGGCTCAGGTGAAGACACACATCACAGCTCACTCTTCCCACTCAGACACAGCCTTGCACCGGCCCCTCAGGTACCCCAGCTGACCTGGCTGAAGCCTCCTTTACCAACGCAGTCAGGGTGAGGACTGAGAGCCCCCCTCAACACCTCATCCTGTGGGATCCCCCAAGCTGGTGAGGGGGCAACAGAGGCAAGCAGAGCTGGCAGGTCTGGCAGCAGAGAAGCAGGCCATGGTCAATTAGGATTAGAATAGGGCAGCCTGTGGCCGCTGTAAAGGGATTAGGGAGGGGACCAGGCCTGAGCCAACCTGGAATGACTGTGTCACGAGGTAAATTGATGATAATGTGAATTAGAGAGGAAAAATGACAGGAGGAAGGACAAGTTTATTCTAGTGGAGGTCTAATGGGCACCAAGAAGACAGAGTGCTTTGTGAGGTGATGTTTTCATTTTCTGTGGTAAACCAAACCCTCAGCCAGGGCTGCCACCCAGGCTGGCAAAGCCCTGCGGGGTAAACAGAGCTGTGGGAGGAAGTTGGAAACCTCACCACAGGGCTTCGAGAGAGCCATTCCCTCTACCCGCTGCCCCTTGTGGACCCTTTGTGAGGGCAGCCCCTATGATTTTCATATTCTTGAGCAATTTCCAGACCTGCAGGGAATGAACCCCACCCCCACCCTGCTGCTGTCCCATCCCACAGAGTCAGGGTTGGAGTGGGGAGGTGACCTTGGAGGCCGCAGGAGAGTGTCTTTGGGGATTCTTGGGTGTGGAATGCTTGCCTGGGCTTTCTGGAACAGCAAGGGGAGGTGCCACACTATCGATGCCTGAGGCTATACCGTCTTCCTGAGTCAGAGGCAAGAGTGGACCAGCCTGTGAGGCTGAGTGTAGAAGGGAGTCCGGATGCCAAAGTGTCCCCTACCCTACTGCATGCTAGCCAAATGGCCTTGGCAAGTGTCCCTCATCCATAAAACAGGGACAACTGTAGTTCCTACCTGAGAGTTAACAGATGTTAAGTCCTTAGAAGAAAGTGACCGTTCCCACAGCCCCATCACACCCTCATTCCTGGGTGCCCTCACATTTGCCCCCCTGTGACCCCTTTTTAAAGAAGAAAACAACTGAGGCTCAGGGGAGCAAATCCGCCTGGTCAACGCCTTTTACGGAGACATGTTTGGGCCTGTGAAGAAAACCCCACAGCTCCGCCCCCAGTTAGGGTATCTGGGAAAACAGCCAGGCTCCGCCCCCAGTTAGGGTGTCTGGGAGAACAGCCAGGCTCCGCCCCCAGTTAGGGTATCTGGGAGAACAGCCAGGCTCCGCCCCCAGTTAGGGTATCTGGGAGAACAGCCAGGGTTGGTTTGGATTTGAGTGAGTCTCCAGAACAAATCCAAGCCCATTCCTCTGGGAATTCAGCTCATTAAGCCCACCCCACAAGACTGGCTGATAGAGCCCCAACTTCTGTCTGCTGCAATAAGCCCGTCCCTCTGGTGTCGACCTTGAACTGTATTGTGGTGAATGAACCCCTTGCCAAGGACACATATCCTGGGTTCACGGCCAGGATCCAGTACTGAGGGGCTTTGTGACATGAGTGGGTTTTTCTTTTGCTGACCATCCTCACTGTGAACGGTTTAAAGCTCTGGCTTCTGTGATCTGAGAATCCAGCCAGGCCCCTGGGTCCCCAGCTCCCCAAGAACCTGGGAAGAGTTTTAGTATAGATAGGACTTCTGGTAGCTTCCTTAGAGAACATGTCCAAACAGCAGGAAACAGTCCAGAGGCGTGAGAGGAACCCGGGGACCACTCTGTCCTGAGGTCACAGGAAGGGGCCTTACCCCCCTCACACTGCCGCCACTGCTCCATGTCCTTGTCCATGCCTGAGGCCAGACCAATCCCACTTCCTGTCAGGTGGTCACCGGAGCTTGTCTGAAAGCCCTGCTTCCCAGGGCACAAACTCCTTTTTAAATTTTTTTTTCCCAAGACAGGGTCTCAGTATGTAGGCTGGTCTTCAACGCTGGGCAATGTTCTTGCCTCAGGCTCCCAAGCCCTGGATTATACGTGTGAGCTAACATGCCCGGGTCAGATTCCCCTGAACTCTGAGCATCCAGCCATGTTGAATCGGTGGCTGCCCACTGTTGCTCATGCCTGCAGCCAATGAGGTGAGGAAATGGACGGTTGAGCAGGATCCCCACTACCGCTTGTTCACTCAGGGCCGTTGTTCCTTCATACCAGGATCCTCACTGAGCAGAGCTGGAAGCTGGGGGCAAATGCCAAGAAGGCCAGAGCCCAGGCCTTCACTATTAAGGATTCTCTGCCCTAGGAGAGGGGACATGCACAAGGAGAGAGGTGGTCACACCATGCGGCTCAACCTGTGAAGGAAAGTGAGCTCATGGGAGAGTCTTCCCAGAGGAGAAAGGCAGAGTCCTAGGGCTTGGAGGAAGCCTAGGCAGGAAAGAGGATAAGGGCACAGGCCCGGAACTCCAAGCAGGAGTCCCGAGTCTGATAAAATGGGGCCACTGGCCCTGCCCCCTACATTTGAATGAGATGACCCATGTAGATGACAGGCACAAACTTTGGGTGTGGTGGGGAGTATGGCCGGGAGTAATGGGCAGAATGGCCAACGAGCCCAGGGAGGTTGGCCAAGGCTTGTCAACAGACAAAAACCTGAACACTTTTATCCTTGTTGTAGGTAAGGCCTCAAAGACATTTTTACACACGACCAGACACTAACTATTTTAGGCTTTGTGGTCCATAAGGACAACTACCCAGTTCTTCTCAATGACATGGAAGCAGCCAGAAGCCACACAAAAGGAAGGGAGACCACGTGCAGCAGCAGCCAGGATAGAAACCAGGGCCTTCAGTCTGCATGCAGCTCTGGGTGGCGCTGATCCGACTCGGGAAAAAGATCAGGACAAAGATCTTAGGGAGAGTGGACAGTGGCCCTAACTGGATGAGGGGAGACTGGCGGACAAGGGACCCCCGGTTTCACCTCAGTGCCCTCTTGTCTCTTCCAGGCTCCCCATACTATTACAGCGCCGCAGCCCGAGGGGCGGCCCCACCTGCCGCAGCCACCGCCTATGACCGCCACTGACCCTCAGAGCCATGTGGGCACCAATTCTTCAACGCGTATCATTGAGATAGACAGCTTCCTAATCCCCCAGACAGACAGAGGGGCCCAACAATGCCGTCTCCCACCCCATCCCACACACAGCTGAAGCATCCAACCCTCCATTTTTCCCTGCCTAGGATCCAGGTAGGGCTGTTGGACTTCTGGATTCTTATCCATTTCAAGAGTCAGTTGACAAGCTTCTCCCAGTGGTGACAGGGGCTCTGCTGTTCTGAAGACCATTGCAGCCCAGCCCAGCCTACCAGTCCTCCTGACCGTCTGACCATCTGTGGGGTTCAGCCACGGCAGGCCTGCAAAGGAGAGCGGGCTTTTGTTGCTTCCCAGCACCCATGTAAATACCTTCTTCTTCTCCGTGGCCCTGAAGGTCTGACAGAGCAGATTACCCACAATGCACCACAGGCTATCTTCCACCTCTGCACAGAACACCCTTCCCTCTGCCCTGGCGCCCTGTCAGGTATCTCAAAGCCGTCTTTGATACTGATAGTGGCCACCTTGAGGATGCCCGGCCTCTAGTTCACGTCTCGAATATCTACAAGGCTCACTGGGGGTCATGGCACAAGCTTCCCCTGAGGTTCCCCCCAAGAGGAATACACTTCGGGGAGACTCCCTGGCCTCTTGCCTCCATTTCCACGGAGCCACCATAGTGTCAATGGTCCTTTTCTGAATCAAGGGACTCCAAGAGAACTGTCTAGGACAGCTGCTGTCCTAAAGAAAGAGGTCATCCATCCAAGCGCTGATGGCATTGTGACTCTGAATAGCTATCTGGATCAAAAGATCATCGGACCCAGGCCAGGGTCCGATGGTCCTCCTGGCCCCTGGAACCACCAAACTGAATATGTTTGCTGAGGCATGCCCAAGCTCAGACCTCTTTGGACATCAGCCATGGGCACTTTGCAACCATCCTTTGGGACCCCCAACGACTGGATTCTGGGCGAGTCTGTCCCAGCCACAGAGACAGTGGCTGGCAGAAAGGACTGATGCCAGCACTGAGGACCAGCATACCCTGCAGGCATCAGCCAGGACCCGAGCTTCCTCTCAAGCAGCGCTGCCACCCTTGGGGAGCACAGAGTGTGGCTGGGCATGGAGGTGCTGGGGATGGTGGCAGGTACCCGACCTACACCTGCAGGCCAGCTTGCTCATACAAGGTGTCGAGATGGAACTCACTGTGGGAAAGGCAGAGGAATCCGTGGGAGACAGAGGAGGGGCTAGGGGAGGGACGGGCCAAACACTGAGGAACTGGTGGGTAACTTGAGGGTGGGTTTGAGTCTGGGGTGCCCGGTGATACAATTTATTCATCTGGAACCTCTGTTCTCTGCACAGCCCATCCTGCCAACTCAAAATGGCAGAGAAGAACCCCTGTCTAAACTGAGGCTTAACATGATCATGTCAGCAAACGACGGTTTCACATGACAGCAGCGTCCCTAGGGTCTGCCGTCTTGTGGGACTTCAGACCCTTGACCTCTCTGAGCCTCTGGGGGGCTAACAGCTGGCTTAGCTTACTAGTTTTCCTTCTCTCCCTTCCTCCCTTCCTCCCAGGGAGCTGAGGCAGGGGCAATGTCACCTGGGGCAGGCCCTCCCTTTTGAGCAAGCACGTGGGATCTTGCTAACGTTCCAGTCAAGTGTAAAACAAGGGTGGGAACCGAAAAGCCTTCAGAAAGACCTGGGCTAGTTCTGAGAGGAAACTGAGGCCCAGCTTAGGGAACCAGAACCAGATGGGGAGACCAAACAGACCCCCCACACACACACACACACAAGTGTTTTGTGCCTCAATACCTCCCACAGGGCAGTGGGACAGAAGAAGAAACTGAGGCTCAGTTAAGTGGAGTCCCCACTGACTGGCAGAGGTAGGGCTGGGACCTGGACCCCTTTAGCTGTCACTTCCATCTAGCCATCTCTTGTACCTGGGAGAGAAGGTGACTGTGAAGATGGTAAGAGGTACCATTTGTCCCCGTACTCCAGATCAGGCTTCCGAACAGGTACAACTGCCAAGGATTCCTGTCACCGGGCCAGAGGCAAGGTGCATGAGCTCGAAGCAGGCTTAGTGCTTGGGGAACTTGCTGCCAAAGAAAGGTAGCCGGGGCCCCAGCCCACCTCCAGGAGCTGAGTGACCTGCATTCAGCTTCCACTTGTCAGCTAAGGTAGGAGAAGGCTCCATCCTCATGCCTCCTCTGTCCCGTGCCACTGGTCTCTTAGAGGGGTGTTCACCCTGTGCTCCTGGCAGTTCCAAGCTGCAAGAGGGCAGCCTCCCTGTACCAGCCTTCCATGTGTACACCTTCCTTCCTTCCTTCCTCAGCAAAGCCCACCCAGCCCTGCAGTGGCTCCCCCTCCCCCGCCACCTGACCATGCCCATGTAAGGAGCTCCACCTGTGTGTCTTTCCTCTCTCCCCTGAGGTGCTGCTGGGCCTCAGATTGGAGTCTGTATTTATGAGACAACCCGGGGTTCCTGGGGTGCCAGGGAGAAGCACAAGGGAGCAGAGGCACACGGCTGCTCATGCACACACTGCTCTCGCCGGCTCTTGAGATGCAGACGCACGTGAGTGTTCTCACATTTGCACACCTGCTCTCTCCAGCTAGCACTCGCACACTGCAGACGCACATGCCAGAGAATTCAAAACGGAGTCTGAGGCTTCCGCAGCACCATGGCAGGAGACCTGGCTATTCCTCCACAGGCCTTCAGTCCTGTTTGAACTTGGTGAAAAGAGATCTTTTCACACCATTTGTCCAGCTCCAGCCCGAGAACTTGTGATGATATACCAAGCCCACCTTTGCTAAGGCACCTGCTTAGAGATTGTGCCTTCATAACCGAAACTGCTTTGTAATGCTCCACTATCCCATGGGGCTAAAATCCTGGCATCCAAGGCTCCCTGTGAAGATAAGGATGAAGAGAATCCTCAGATCTCCGAGTAATATTCTTTGCACACAGAGTTGAGCCCCCATCATGAAGTATATGACTTGAAGACTCCCACCCCTTAGTACTCCAGAATTCCCCAGACCTACAAGAAGGAAAGAACAGAGCCCAAAAGTTGGTCCAGTAACAGAAAGGGGTTGGGGACTGGTGGCCTTGTTGGTCCCATTAACACTGACACTTTCAGTCTTTACCTAAATTCACCGGAACACTTCTGAGTGTTCACATGGAGCCTTTCCCTGATGTACCCTGAGGCTCCCAGGACAGTGTGTCCAAGCCCATGCCACGGTCCCTGGCAGGGTCTAGACATGAACAGGTTCTGGCTCTCAGAGCATGAGGCAACAGTTCCATGAGCCATCTCCATTCTCTTTTCTCTGCCCTTTCTACTTTGGAACAAACTGTGACAATGTGCAGGGGTGCCTGGGCCATCCAGATTGCAATATCTGAGGCCAGCCGGGTGGTTCAAACCCACCCTCTGGGCAGGGCACAAAGCAGCAGGGTACGGTGCATCTCCGGGTGTCTAGAGCATGATTGGCCCATGGATTGGCATCTCAATAGTGAAAACTTTAAAAACGCCCTTTCAGTCAAAGGAAAAGGTGCCTATGGGCTGAATGGAGCCCACCAGCCACCGACGTGTGAGCCCCAGTCTTGTCAAAAGCCCTTCTGTTCTCTCCTTACTCTTCCACGAACACTTGGAGAAGACGGGAAGGGGATGAGAGATGTGCAAACAGTTTGAACTTGGGAAGTGGTGGTGGGGTGAAAGACGCACGTGGTGGGTCTGAGGGGAGCTGGTGGTTTTCTACGTATGGAGCCCCAGATGTGGCCACAGGGCATTGAGGGGTGAAATCCCTTTATGAGGAGGCAGGCTCCGAAGTGACGGCTGTGCCTTTGGCAGCCTTAGCTCCATCCACCCCCTTGTGGGTGACATTTCAGCTAGAATTTAACTCCGAGCCATGGGGAGCAAATCTTAAAAACAAACCGAGCACTCCCAAACAAATACTAGGAACAAGTGGAGACAGAAACGCAGTCTCCCAGGAGACCCCTGCACAGGCCAGGCCAGGCTGGAGCAGGTTGACCCTGTAAGTCTCTGCGTTAGACCAGCTCCATAGTGGCCCTGGCCTTGTCGCCCATCTGGAGTCTGCCTGTGATGATTTCCAGGCACACAGTGGTGCACCTGGGTAAATTTATTCCTTTAGTGCTTTACCTCCCAGAGGTCCAAGGCATGTGCATTTCTTAAAAGGAAACAAAATCCATGTCTGGAGACGTGGACAGTCAGGCCACGACATCTCGCCTTGAGTCTGCCCTCCCTCCCAGTGGCTGCTTCAGCCCCTTGGCCCTGTTGTCCTGGGCCTCAAGATTCTTTTTGCATATTCATGAGGGAGCCACAGAGTTGATCCACACTTGCCTTCTGTCAGCTAAGGCTGTTCCTCCAGTGGCAGCCAGGTCCCCAAGGGCCAGCTGCAGAGCACATAGTGAGACCCTTGCCCAGGTGCTGTTCGGATGTAGATGCAGCTTCTGTAGAGAGAGGGGCATGCTGGGAGCAGCAGGCACCCATCTATCTGTCTTTGGTGATTCCTCATCACTGAGGCCCAGTTCCTGGACACTCCCAGGACCAACAGGGAACTCATATCTGATCACTGCCATTCCTGGGTTTTAATCCAGAAGTTCCTCTGAGTTCGTCTCCAGATGAGATGAGGTTGAACACAGCCACCCTTTAGGACCTCTAGATTCTTCTGACCACACCTTAGTCTCCTGAGCAGTACCAAGTTGCTGTTTCTGTCCTCACTGTGGGAATGGCATGGCATGTTGGTGACCTCTCAGTGGGATCAGGCTCAGCCTGGACAGCTTGGAGCACGGAGCAGAGAGGGCAGAAAGAAAACAAAT
Source organism: Peromyscus californicus insignis (assembly GCF_007827085.1). Lineage (NCBI taxonomy): Eukaryota > Metazoa > Chordata > Mammalia > Rodentia > Cricetidae > Peromyscus > Peromyscus californicus. The sequence goes on from NW_026294573.1 coordinate 103,081,434, forward strand.
CGAAGACAAGGGGCTGGCAGTTCTGTGCTTCCCACTGACTCCAAGACCCGGCTTCAGGAGGCCAACCTGTAGTCTCACTTGACCTGGTTCACTTACCTGCTAAGTTGCACATGGGGTACAGTCCCCCAAACCACCATTCAGACGGTGCATCCCTGGTCTTCTCCAAAAGCACCACTGAGAACATGTGACGATGGGCTTTTGATTTACAAATGGTACATTTCACTTACAGTGGAACAGAAAGGAAACCACTTAATGACCCCCTCGTTTCCAAGCATGAGTACATTTTAATGAAACGATTTTATTGTATTTGAGGAAATGGAGAGTTGAAAATTCCAACCAATCAATAGCCAATTAGTTGCTATAAAGTTAAAAAGAAAATAAATCCCGTCTATTCTAAACATCCTGCAAAACTCAGAGCCTCATAGTCAGGCCTTCCTCTTCATGCCGTGTGCACATGTGCATGGACAAGGGAGTTCACACACACGTGCGAGAGCACACACACGTACATAGTCTCACCACATATACAGTCACACACTCACACACTCACATACCTCTATCACACACCCACACACATACACACTCTCTCTCTAATACTAGGACACGGAACTCAGAAGAACTGTTGTGTCTCCCGGGGCCAGTTCTTGCTGGCTCTCCTTGCCTTTGGTCACAGGTGAGCAGACCCAGCAGCAGCCTGTCCTGAGGCTCAGAAAGGGACAGAGTTGACCCCAAGGCCCGAGCCACGGGGTGGGTAGTGGGCAGTGAGGGCCTGCTGTTGCCAACACGCCTCTTCTCTGACTGGCTACAGGGTCCCCCTCACAGTAGGAAGAGGGTAGAATTTTGTGGCCCTGGCTCCTGCTGGACGATGCTGCCCTGGTCTGTCATCCTCTAGTGGCCTGAGGACATTGAGTATTTGTAGGAATGCAGATGACATTCTGATGGAACTCGTGGGTTTTGCTTCTCATTCTTTTAGATGGTTAACACTGTCCTAGGGACTGGCCCAGCATCAAAGAAATGCATATCTACTGTATCCGCCAAAGTTTGTGATGCCTGCATAGACGCTTGTTAAAAAAAATATACAAAAAAACCCAACAAAAAATAAATAAAACCACACAATTGAATTGCCTTTGAAAGTGGGAGACGATCTGTCTCCAACAGATTGAGAAACAAAAAGCTTCTTAAAAGTGTGTATGTTTTATATTCTTTTTTTCTAGTAGAACTGACTTGAAATATTGGTGGTTTTTTTTTCTTAGTGATGTGTGTTGCTTTTGTGTGTGATAATATTTGAATGTAATTACAGCAGTGCCAATTTGCCAAAGATGTTGGACATATTTTTCTTTTGTTGGGGGAAGGGTGGGGCTTCGGGTGGGACTTGGGGGGACACTGGGATGGTTTAATTTTTTAATTTAACTTTTTTTCTCGTCAAACCTGGGATTTGTGGTCTTATTTTAAGTTAAATGGTTGACTGCAACACCTTTATTTTAAATTAGCTGGAGAAACATGCAATAAGGTTGGCGTAGTTTCAATATCTGTGTCTTTTCATGAGTGACTGTTCCTTGTGAAGAATTGATTTTATGTAACCTTTATGTGAGATAATTATTTGTAAATATTTGCCATAATTTTATTGGTTCCTAAAATAAAAGTAATTTTTTAAGTTCAGAAAAAGGATTTGATCGTATTTGTTCTTACTAATCCGGACATGGTCTGTGACAGCTTTGACTAAGTCACCTCGAGTAGTGAACAGCTTGATGGCTCTTGGTTAAATTGGGGTCAGAAGCAAATTTAGACACCCAGTATGTACGACAGCCGGGGCAGACTCTGCACTTGGGGACCCCAGGCCAGTTCACTAGGTCAGTAATGGGTGACACCCACCCACCCCCACTACACACACCACTCACACTCTTACATACTCACACTCACACAGTCTCTCACACACTCACACATACTCACACACACACTCTCTCACACACATACACACACACTCACAGTCACACACTGTCTCACACACACGCATACTCAAACTCTCACACACACACATACTCATACTCTCTCACACACATACACACTCTCACACACACACACATACTCACACACTCTCTCACACACACATACACACACTCATACTCACACACTCACACATACTCTCACACATACTCACATGCTCACACTCTCACATGCATATACACACTCACATACTCACACACACTCTCTCTCACACACACATACACACACTCATATTCACACATGCACACACTCTCACACACACTTACATACTCACACTCTCTCACACGTATACACACACTCACACACACTCATACACACACTCTCTCACACACACATATACATACACACACACCACATACACCACACACACACTCACACACACTCTCTCTCTCCCACACACACACTCACACTCTCTCACACACACTCTCATACACACGCACACTCTCCCGCACACACACACTCTCTCTCACACACACACTCTCTCTCTCACACACACACTCACACTCTCTCTCTCACACACACACACACACACACTCACTGTGCCGCCCATTGGCCTGGGAACCTTCACTAAGCTCTTTAACCTCAACTTCTTCAACTCAGACATCATCGGGACTACCCACATCATTTGTTCCACTTGTTCATTCATTCAGCAATTGACTGGACATCCATTCTGCCTCCATTACATCAGTAAACAGCAGTGAAGAACCCGGCGCACATCACATTCATAACCCAGTAGCTTGGGAACGCTGAGTTAACGCAGCTGAATGAGTGAGTGGTGTGTGGCTGCACCTTCGCCTTTAACCTCAACCCGGCCTGAGTCTCCTTGAACCTGAAGTGTCTGGGTACTGACAGCTCAGAAGCCTCTCACACCAGAATACCTTGCCCATAGTCTCCAAGGCACAGCTCTGTCTGACCTGAGCTTGGTGCCCAGGCTCTACAGTCTTGAGAGGCAAACCCTGTCCCTGAGCCTTTCTAACTGAGCAGCTGGGCTGCATGGGAACCAGAGGTGGCTGTTTTTTTTTCCCCCCCATCGGGGGAAGGGCAGCTGTAGACCCGAGCCATGCCCCTGCCGGGCTGTGTCAGCCTGCAAGGGCAGGCGGGGACCACTGTGCCCCTTGGCACAGTGCGTGCAACTCAGTAATTGCCAGAGATGGAGTGGGCGAGTGACCATGTGGGGGCTGTGGACTGCGACTCATTCATATTTAATAAAGCCGGCTGCATGGCCTCCATTCATTTTTGCAATGGATGGTGACGCCGAAGATGTTTCCTCAGGGAGGGAGAAGGCGGGTGAGCATGGAAGAGCCCAGCTCTTCTTCCTCCTAAGCCTCTGACTTAGAGCACCAACTTGAGAGAGAAGCGCTTGTGTTTGGGGTAGATAACACAGGGAGGGAGCCACGAAGGCTCATGCTTCTGTGTCTGTGGGGACAGAAGCCTTGCTCCTGCTGTCTGTCTCAGAAGCAGGGCAGTGGTGTCTGTGATAGCCAGGGCAGGTGCAGCCCCACGTGAGAGCTCAATGAAGGTGAGGGACAGAGCCCCCAGGAGAGGAGGGTGACTATAATTGAATTGGAAATGTTTCCCACAAGTTGGTGTTTTGAAAGTTTGGTCCCCGGTGATGCGAATTTGGGAGGCGGAGCCCAGCTGGAGGAAACGGGTGGGTCTTTGGCAGGATATTATGACTGGCCATTTCCCTCCCGACTTTCTCTGCACATCCTGGACCACCATGAGGACTTGCCTGTTCTGCCCCATGCTCCCACCACCATAATGTCTGGCCCGAGCACATGGGGCCAAACAAATATGTCCTGACCCCTCTGAAATGGTGAGCCAAAATAAAACTTTTTCATGGGTAAGTTCTTTCCGTTCGGGGGTTTGTCACAGCAAAAGAAGAGTAATAAATCTGAGAGCCGAAGTGCCAGCCTGCATCTTTCTCTACCTGGAACAACCACGAGGGAGAGAAGGGAGGCCTGAGGTCTGAAGCGCAAGGTGAAGCCTCAGGTCTGTTCATTCCCCAGACTCCCTCCAAGCCAGGCCCTGGTAGGTGCTGCACACAGGGATGGCCAGAGTGGGGAAGGAAGCCTCCATGAGACAAGGCACAGTCTCTTAAGGGGTTTGGCAGGGGGCCATTTTGTTGGTACAAGCACTCTCTTAGCTTACAGTCGTTCTCATTCCTTCTCCTGTACAATGGGTGTGTGTGCTCCTTGTCACACTTACCTCAGTGTTGTGAGGGGTAAGGGTTGTGCAGTGTGTGAAAAGGTTTTCTAGATGATGAATGTGACATTCACCAAGATGTCTTCTCTGGTGTAAAGAAGTCAAAATGTGGGCTGGGGGATGGGTCCGTGGCCAAAGCGCGTTCTGCACAAACATGAGAACCTGAGTTCAGGTCCTCCAGAACTGACGTGAAAGCCAGGCATGACGGTGTGTGCCGGTAACTCTGGTGCTAGGGGAAGAGAAGGAGCAGAACCAGGGGCTTGCTTAGCCAGCCAGGGTAGCCTGAGCTCCTGTTCCCCAGAGCCCTGAGAGTCTCCAAAGAATGAGGTGGGAAGTGACAGAAGAAACCCGTCTGGCGCAGGTGATGTGTATGCTTTAATTCTGGTCACCACATGACCAGAGTCATCTACACTTGGGCAGACAGGCAAGTGTATCCTCAGAAGGGAATTTCCGTTCAGTTTTGAGAGAGTTCGCCAGGGAAAGGCTTCCCGGAAGAGGTGCCTTTTGAGTTGAGCCAGGAACAAAGCACAGGATTCCAACAGGGATTTTAAGAGAGGCGGGAAGGAGAGGCCTCCCAGGCTAAGGTGTGTTGGGTGCAGACCCCAGACTGCTCACCCCTGAACCCTGTGGTCCTGCCCTCCGAGACTCTGTATGTCAGACTGAGTGCTAACCTGAATAGGGACCAAAAGAGACGGTTACCTGGGCCCACGTCATTTCCTAGCAGCTAGAACTGCCCAAAGAGTAAAAGAAGGTAGCAAGTGTAGACGGGGGCTGAAGCCCCCCCTCAGCCGGCTGCAGAGAGCGGGAGAAGTGAGCATACCCAGCACATGGCTATGGGGGAGGGGGACCTCCAGGCCTACTTGCCCCAGCTGACTTCAGGCGAGGTACTCCACCTGCCAAGTCCAGGAAGTGGGGTGGTTGGCACCCGGAAGCCTCCTCACAGCAGACACAGCCATTGTGGTTTTAGACTGCTAGAGATATTGACACCCCAAGTGATCGTGTTTGGTTTTGGTTTGCTTATTGTTACGTGCTGATTCTTTTTCTTCAGGGAGTACGCCTTATACACGATCTTTAAATAATTTTTTAAATTAACAAGCTGTTCTTGGCTTGGTCTCCCCAGGATCTGATGATAGGAGGCATTCAAGCCCTGCTTCAGGCCAACTCTGAGGGCATTTAGTAAATAAAGCACCTCCTGGTGTTTGTTTTCAAGGCTGAGGAACTCAGCACCCCACACAGGCTGGCTTCCTGACTTGTTTCCTTTCCGTTCTGGAGGCTCCAGTGTGCACAGGACTGGAGCCCTCTGAGGCCCCTCACCATCCTGCTGGTGGAGACGGAGACACCCCTCTGTCTTCCTTCCACGCATCCTGTCAGAAGGGCACCAGCCTGCCCGGATTAGAGCCCACCCTAATGACCACTTCCCCTTAGACACTTCTCGAAGACCCTGTCTCAGAACCGCTACCTTCTGCTGTACTGTTGGGTAGGACTTTGGCGTGTGAATTTGGGGATCTGTCCACAACTCCACCCAAGATTACAGAGACTCGCAGGTCCCAGTCCAGCTAGGCTGGCTCTTCATACACCAGCCGCCCTTGGCATGTCTTACTGTCTCTAGCCAGCACGCTGTGTCCTGTCTGTGCTGGAGACTTTTGCCTCACCGCCCACTTCCATTTCTTAGCTCTCCAGTATGGTCCCCAGAAAGATCTTTCCTAGCACCCCACATTTAATCTAGTTTCTGCTGGACTAAGTAAGGAGTTACTTTACAATTTTCCATGAAACTAGCAGGGTTATAGGTACTGCATGCAACATGACTTTGTAGCTCAAAAAGAGATACAAAGTCTCCAAAGAAAAGAGTGATGTATTTGGATAATGTATATTATATAATAGAGATAAAATTTTATGTGTGATTAAAAAAAAATTTTTAACAAAATGCAAAGGCAAATAGCTCGGTAAAATAAATCTAAGAAATGCGAAAAGACACAGTGCTCTTAATATACAAAAGTTTTGCATGTAAAATGTGAAGACAGTCCCCTCCTCCACAGAAAAAGTGGTCGAAGACACACATGACTCATTCACAAAAGGACATACATGTACTACTACTTATCAGTACAAGCTCAGCCTGTGATTAAAAGCATAACTCAAATTTACAGGAATATTTATTGCTTTGCTTTATGGTTTCAAATGGGATTTCACTCTAGCCCAGGCTGACCTTGAACTCAAACTCAGGATGATCCTCCTGCCTCAGCCTCCCAGGCATTACAGGTGAGCCAACTCACACGGTTTTTAAAAGAACAGGGCCTCCGTCAATACTGGAGACGGGACAGAGCAACAGACCCCACCGGGCCGCCGCTGAGCTGTCTGAGAGTGTGAGACCAAAGCCGTCCCTCCATGTCTAGGCCTGACGCTGGTCCCTCAGTTGCCTGAAAGTGGGGGTTGAAAGGGGCAAAGCAGAGACCCCGGGCTTAGCCTGAACACCCCTGGGTGTGGGACTCTTCCAAGAGGCTGCCGTAGTCTTAGAGGACATGGACAGCTCAGGTTGGGAGGGAGGTGTGGCTTTTCCAGATCAGTGGTGTCATGGGGAAGGGCACGCGGAGGCGGCGGCAGCGGAGCTTCCCCCCTCATCCACAAACATGTGTAAATATCGCAACGGCGCTAATGTAACCAAGAGAATCACTTCCTGTTGTTTCCCCTTCAGTGATATTTTCTGCTTGGCTGAGTTTGCTTAGCATGCTGGAAAGGCCAACTCATCAGTTCTTGGTGTTAATCAAGAGCAGTAATTGTCCGAGTGCAGAGCCCTCCTGACTCGCACTCTGCTGAATAGGATAACAAGTTCCAAAAATGCTAAGCAGCGGTTTCTACAAGCGGGCCTCTTTTAATAGGGAAGGCCCCCAAAGAGCATTTATAAAGAAAGCCCTTCTGTGAAGTGGAATCAAAACATTGTGTGTATTTTACAGAGCATGGCAGCCAAGTTGAAAACTTGGAGAAATTCTTAAACCATGGACTCCATAGATGCCCGCTCATTTTCCCCCTCACTGGTAAGCTTGTGGATTGGTTAAGGCGACGCCAGCCTATATAATAAAATAAGCAGAGCCCACAACTGCAATGGTAACCCGCTAGAAATCTGTTTGGGGCCCACATAACTGGCGTTCCCAGAAGGTGGACAGCCTTCCACAAGGTGACCCAAGGACCCAGGCTCCTTTTCTCTCTTGGCTTTGCCATTTTCAAGTTTGCCTTATTTGAGAGCATTAGACCTTTGAAGAAGGAAAGAGCCTGCCATCTCCATCAGCAGGGCTGAAAGGGTCTACCTTCACAGACTTCTAGCCACCACCTAGCCCTACGGCCACACACCGTTGCAAGGGGGACGGGTGCGGCCTAGCCCTATGGCCACACACCGTTGCAAGGGGGACGGGTGCGGCCTAGCTGTGTGATGAAGACAGGAGACAGGTTTGGGGCAGGACCAGCAACACCCATGAGTGCTGAGAATTGCTACCGTGGCTTCTTCACTCAGAATGGCCTGAACACGCCCTCCCCAGCTCCAGGCCTCACCTCTGCCCTGCCCTCAGCTTGAACCCTACCTGACACCAAGCTTCTGTCCTGGGAGGATGGAAGGCGTTTCACGGTACATCCTCTGCAAACCTGCTCCAGACCCACTCTGCTCAGCTGCCCACCTTCTAAACAGAGCTCTGGGTTAAGCCGTGAACAAGAACTCCTGTTAGCATTTACTGAGTACTAACTGTTTACTGGGCACTAATACTTAGAGGACTTTTTCCTGTTGCTCCAGAATTACATAACCAAGGCCCATAATTGAAGCCAAACATTCATGTCACTTTTTACCGTACTGATATACTGCAGAGGCTAGACTTGATGCTCAGTAACAGCCTCCATTCACCATCCGTGACCACAACCATTGACCACAAATGCAAGAGGTTTGAGACAGAAGGAAGCGGACAGCAAGGGGAACGCTCAGGTTCATCAGAGAGGCCAGACACTCCCTCCCGTTGAGGAGGATTGCTGATTCCTCCTCAAGCCGAGCAGCAACAGCTGAGAGAACCCCTTGCAAGGTAACTTCGAGAAGAGGAGACTAGAATTTCCACTTCCTGTTTGAGCATCTTCTCCATCAGCCACGATTCTGGCCCCGCCCTTCTGCTTACTGGAGCGAGAGAAAGGATATACCAACTACATGCCAGTGCCTTGTGGGCAATGGAATGCCACTGGTGATAGCTACAGTTATATTGCCCTGCTGGGACCCCAAAGAGCCTCTCTTGGCAAAGGGGCATTTAGACGCTGCAGGCTGTTTTGGGTGGGAAGTCTTTATTAAGGGGCTTGGGGAGAAACAGAGCCAGCCCATCGGGCTGCCGCTGAGCTGTCTGAGAGTCAACATCCACGAACTGGGCACAGGAGTGGGGAGGGGAGGAACATAGGATTTATCACCACAGGACCACAATAGGCAGATGATGCAGGTGTAATTCGGGTCCCTAATGCACTGACCCTAATTGAAAGAGAGTATCCTGGGTGGGCCTGACTTCAACAGGCCATCTCTTTACAAGAGGGTTTAGGACCAGGGAGGCAGATATCTGCCATGCTCCGGGCAGAGTTATGCTCCAGGGAATGGGCAGCAGCCTCCAGGAGCCAGGAACATCAGTTCTAGAGCTGTCGGAACTTGATTCACTGTCCTGAGTTGAACCGGGCTCTATCAGCAGCTCAGGGATGGAGCAGGCCCTGAGCTGTAAAAGCAGTAGCAGCCTCTCAGGAACCTTGAGCTCAGCCTTGGCAGCCCCAAGGAGAGGATCCAGCTAAGGAACAACCAAACTCCTGTCCCACAGTAACCATGAGATAATGATGGTTATCTGAAGTCACCATCCGTGGTTTGCAGCAATGGAAGAGGAACGCGGAGTCTCTTCAGGCCACAGAAAGGCCCAGCCTGCCCTGGAGAGGGAAAGAACACCATGTTTGAGACAGAAGTTTCCAAAAGAGCAGAGCTGACGTCAAAATGAAATTGTTCTAGTAACTGGAAATAATCAGAAAGTTCTAGAATCTGACCCAGGATGATAAAAATCCCGCCACTCTACCAGAAATGGGAAAGAACAGCTTTACCCAGTGAAGAGTGGAACTTTATCTCATTTCGTGTTTACAGCTCAGAGTGACATCTCTTAAACAAATTGATTCCACACACGTATCGTCTCATTTAACCCACACAATAACATGGTGAGTGTAATTACCAGCCTCGCGGATGAGCTTGGAAAGAGATTTCACCATTATGCAGGTGGTAGCCAGTGTGGCCAAGACTTGAAGCCAAGTGGTGTGGCCCCCAAAAAGGAAGTTACTGAGCCTCTGCACCCCAACTGAGCACTCCGTTGGTCTTAGCACCCCAGCCAGCTATGCAGGAGGCAGCAAAGGCCTGGGGGGGGGGGTGCCAAGGGTGTTCCACTCACTCTTCCCCAGAGGCAGGGTTCTTGGGCCCTTCTCATATTCTTACGCCTCCGGCAGGCGCAGTTCAACCTAGGCCAAACCAAAATGCCAGTAAAACCATGAATCCACTGGGCGGCGGAAGGCTGCCACGCTCTGCATTTGTTACTGCGGCTGTCACTGTTTCTTTGTGGTTTTTCCATTTTGTTGTTATTGTTTATTGATTGATTGACTGATTGATTGATTGATTGATTTCAGACCATATGGAGTCTCCCAAGTGCTAGGTTGGCAGGCATGTGCCACCACACCTGACTGGATCTGTACTTGAAATACATTGCCAATTTTCCTTGTTCCTCAGCCAGCACGGATTCCTTGATCTCCACTTCATGGCAGGCTCTCTGCAGGGTACAAGGGCACAGAGGTGAAGTATGCCTGGTCCCTGACTCGGGAGAACACCCCTTCTGGGGGGCAGGGAGGGGCATAGATGGAGGTTCAGGAGTTCAGAAACGGTGTCTACAAGGCACTGGGGAATGCAGGACTGCGTGGGACGGGTGTCCTCTGGGAGTCGGTACTGTCACCACACAGCAAGAATGGCCAGCCCTGCTAAGCATGCTCACTCAGCCCTGTAAGGGCTTTTTGTGTTTCCCCAGGTGAAACCTACTGTCCTTTTCTCATCTGGGAAGAAGGGGGATGCCTGGTCACCGAGCACCGAGCGGGAGCTGGATGGCCACTTGGCAACACTGAACGACCCATCCGGTGCACCTGGGCAGGGCCTTCGAAGGCATGAAGTGAGCTTCCATTTGTTCCTCTCTTCATGCTTTTTAAAAGGCCAGCAAATGGCGCTGTGGGTAAAGACTCTTGTCACCAAGTCTGATGGCTTAAGTTCAGTTCCCAGGACCACTTGGTGGAAGGAGAGGACAACCTCCCTCAGACTGTCTCTGAACTATGCACACACAAACACACAGTAAGTACATAAACATGATAACATTTAGAAAAAAAAATACTGACCGATGGTATTCTTCAGCTGGCAAAGGTGATTGCCACAGAAGCCTGGCAACCTGAGTTGCATCCCTGGTGCCCATATAAGGGTGGAAGGAAAGAATCAGCTCCACAAAGTTGTCCTTTGACCCCCATGCATGTGCCATGGCATTAATGTCCACACATATACACTATGCACACAGTAATAGAAAGACAGATGAATGGATGGATGGATAGATAGATAGATAGATAGATAGATAGATAGATAGATAGATAGATAAAAGATAGATAGATAGATAAAAGATAGATATGGATAGATAGATAGATAGATAGATGATAGATAGATAGATAGATAGATAGATAGATAGATAGATAGATAGATAGATAATGGATAGATGAATAGATAGTGGATAGATGGATGGGTAGATAGAAAAACAAATTCAAGGGGCTGGAGCAATGGCTCAGTGGTTAAGAGTGCTTGCTGCTCTTCCAGAAGACTGGCATTCAGCTCTTAGAACCCACGTCAGGTGATTCACAACTGCCCATGACTCCAGCTCTAGAGGGTTTTCCCCCCATAGGCACTCACAAGCACGTGTACACATCCACACACAGGCACAGAGACATAAACACAAATTAATATAGGGGCCAGCAATACAGCTCAGTGGGTAAGTGGACTTGCTGCCAAACCCGACGACCTGACTTCCATCTCTGGAACTCACACAGTGGAAGGAGAGAACCAACTCCTGCAAGCTGTCCTTTGACCTCCACATGTATGGCACGGCATATGTGCAAACACACACACACACACACACACACACACACGCACACACACACGTCAATCAATCAATTAGATAATTAAATAAATGTAAGAAAACCGTTTTAACTAAAATAATTCCAAAAGGAAGTTAAAAAGCAGGCAAGTGGCTCTCACTTCCTCCCAACCACAGGCTCTCAGGTCTCTTGCCTCTGATCACAGCCTCTGTCTAGTCTCCCTGACGAGCACGTGTAGAGAGGGAATCACTTTATTTAAAACTACTTTTGGCCACAGTCTAGTTTCTTAGGAGTGTTTCGTTGTGAAGAAGTGCAATGTTTTTCTTGGCAAAGCTAAAAGAGCAGACTTTTTTTTCAAATCCTTGTTAAATATTTATTCTACTGCTGGTAATAGTTAGCTATTCCGCTATGAATGACTGACAAATTCAGAATAACAGTGGCTTAAACAGGACAGATCATCTGCTCTCACAGATGGAGCCTGGAGGTCAGTGATCCATGGCTGATATGGCAGCTTGGCCAAGGAGCCCCACAGGGAGCAGACTCAGTCAACCTTGGCCCTCCCAAGGCTGCATCTCCTCAGCCACTTGGCCCAAGACAGAGCATCGGGATTCCAGCCTCCAGAACAGAAGAGACAAAGAAGGGGCTGTCCCTTCAGCAAGGTTCTAGAAAACCACTGCCTGGCACATCTGCCTACACCCAACTGGCTGGAGCTGAATCAGGTGGTGGCATCTCGTTGCAAGGAATGCCAGGACTGAGACCTCTGTCCTGAGACATTTGTTCATCTGTGCATTCTATTCATATTACTGAGAGGAGCTGATGGAACAGAGCTATTGTACCCTCACGATCCCTTTGCCTACCCCATTGGTTCAGTTTAGAGACATATTCCTCCAGTGGAGTTGAATTGGAAAGTGATGGGGGACAGGGTAGTCTTGTGCAGAAATGTCAGAGGACTTGGGCCTCTTCAGAAACCCACAAAGATCCAGAGGAGACCAGACCCCAGGGAACTGTCATCTTCTTGCCCGATTCCTCTCCCATCCAGATTAGAAGGTCCTCCTCTGGGATTCGATGTCTCTTCTGCACAATGGGGACTTAGATTGAGCCTTGGTCTGGGGAGGGGCTATGGTTCCATATTGGCCACAGTCAAGTGATCAAGAATCACTCAGACACAAGGGTGAGTCAGAGATGTGAGGGTCACTTGTATCTGGACTCCCCTGTGGTGATCTTGGTAGTTCAGAGGCCCTCTGCAGCCCCAAGTGTTGTGCTGCTGAGCTAGTGAGCTGGATCTCAGTGAATACTGCTCCCCACATGTGATGGTAATGTTGTCATCTTGACCAGATCTAGAGTCACCTCGGAGACAAACCTGTGTGAAAGAGTTTCTAGCTGGGCGGTGGTGGTGCATGCCTTTAATCCCAGCACTCGGGAGGCAGAGGCAGGTGGATCTCTGTGAGTTCAAGGCCAGCCTGGTCTACAGAGCAAGATCCAGAACAGACACCAAGACTACGCAGAAAAGAGTTTCTAGACTGAGTTCACTGAGGTGGAAAGACCTGATCGTGGGTGGCACTGTTCTATGAACTGGGGTCTAAACTGAAGGAAAAGCCAGCTGAGCACGAATGAGTGTCCATTTCTTTCTCCTTCTTGACCACAGAGACAACGTGGCCGGCTGCCTCACACCCCTGCCACCTTGACTCCCCCACCATGGAAGACTGTACTTTCAAACTGTGAGCCAGAACACCCCCTCCTCCCGTACGTTGTTCTGCCAGGCTTTTGACTGCAGCAATGAGCCAATAACTAACACACCCCCAGAATGAAATTGCAGTTGCCTGGCCACAATGAGGCATGCATCTTTGGAAATAGCTCCCCAGCTACAGAAGTACCAAGCTGCCAGGGACTGCCACTCAGTTCCAAGGGGAGCTATTAAAAATAGTGATTTAGGGGTCCATGAGGGGCAAACTTTGAGAGCAGGTGTATCAGTTACTTTTCTATTGCTTTGATAAAACACTGTGACCCAAAAAATTCATAGAAGAAAGGGTTTGTTGGGGCTTATGGGTCCAGCAAAATAGGAGTCCATTACGTCAGGGAAGCATGGCGCAGGCAGCAGACCTGGCGGAAGGAACAGCGAAGAGCGCGCATCCCGAACAGCAAGCAGGAAGCAAAGAGAGCAAACTAGGGCTACACAGTGTGAGGTTTTGAAACCTTTTTCTCTAGCAAGGCTACACTTGCTAAGCCTCCCCAAACAGCGCCACCAAGTGGGGACCTAGTCTCCAAATGCCAGGGTCTATGGGGGATATTTTCTTTCAAACCACCACAACAGGAAAGTCTGTTCTGCAGAGACACCTGTCTAACTTGTGGTATCCTTGAGGAAGAATGGTGTGTAGATGAGAATGAACCAAAGGTATTATCGTTTAGTCTTTGGAGGGCAGCTTTAAGAACATTCTACAGAACACTAACAACACTGAAGTTCTCAAGAAATACTGGGACCCTCCCTCATGACTAGAAAACTGACTTAGGAGAAGAAAAAACAAATGTATAGTTAAACAGACACTTATTTGAATGGACTAGAGTAGCATTCTCAAATTCTCTAGAGCCTGAGATTGGCTGATGTTAGTTAATATTAACAGCTATTGGGAATTTTCTGGTAACAAAGGAGTTAAGTTGGGTATTGGAAAAATTCCTAGGCTACATGGAGGTTTGAAATGAATCAGGTGAGCTTCAGTGGGGGGAAAGAGTTAGTTGTGGGTTTGGAAGATGCTGTTCAGGAGACATGTGAACACTAAGACTGTTCAAAGACTTCCCCTGAATCAAACCTATGCTTAATTAAAGAAGTTTTGAGTAATTTTACTTTATTTTTATTTATGTATATGTGTCTGTTCATGTGTATACCACATGTGTGCAGGTGCCTGAGGAGGCCAGAAAAGGGTACCAGATCCCCTGGAGCTGGAGTTACAGGCAGTTGTGGGTGCTGGGAACTAAACTTGGGTTCTCTGGAAAAGTAGCAAGAGCTCTTAGCCACTGAGTCACTTCTCCAGTCCCTAATTAAAGAACTTTTAAGGTGAGAAGTGTGCCTTGCTATTTTTAGACAGTCGTGACCCTTGCCTATATGAGCAGCCAGAATCACAGAGAAATTTGGAAACCCTGCAGGCGAAAGTCCGCTGTCCGTGGTACTGAAGCATCCTTAGGTCCTAGCCCAGCCGACAGATGTTCCTCCTTCTGCCGGGACGCTAGGGTTTCTGTCCAACTTCCCCAGTGATTCGGAACCTGGTGGAGGTTTTAATTTCCTATCTTGATGAAAAATGTGTGGTTTATACACTGTCACAGGACAAATGGAATTAGGATTTATTTCCACAACTTACATAGTGTGTTTGGGTTTTTTTCCATATGTCTTTGACAGTCCTATCACATTTCTGACAGTTACAATATTTTTTCCTTCCTGGGAAGTTGGGAAGAGGCAGAGAACATGTTTCCCTGCTTCCTTCCCTAAGTCTTGAGAGTACTTGGTACAACGCAGCTCTGTGCGGATGTGTTTAATGTGTGTGGGGGGTGTGGGGTTATGTTTGTGTGCGGTGTGCTGGGCTACAGTGTGTGTACATGTATATGTTAGGTATGGCACTGTGCATTTGCATCTGTATTTGTGATGTGGTAGTGGTGTGAGAATGTACGTACAATAAAAAATTAGCCAATTAGATGCTGTTCCAATTCAGATATCATTAATAACAACGCTTTCTCCTCACAATGTCATGCACTGATGTGTGTTGGGCTTGCCAGCAGTTGGGAAGGGTCAGATTGTTCTCCATGCAGATTCCATGTGTTTTCAATTAATCTCACATCTGTGTTTGCAAGTGTGCTGCTTTAATTACATAGGTGAGGAAAAGTCTCACTCCCCATTATTAATGGAGGAACATTCCTTCACTGCATGCTGTAGAGCCTTCATCAGGAAGAGCCGTTAAACATGACATCAGTCCCAATCCTTTGACTAATTCCTTTTTCATTATTAGAGCAGATTTACAACTTAGGAGTCAGGGTGTTGAGCTTTTTTCTCCCTCTAGAAAATTCGTCTGTATCCTAGAATCAGCTTGTAGCTCAATGTAAATTCAGTGTAGAATTCAGTCAGTTATTAAGTGGATTTAAGTGGCTGAACCCTGGTGTAATCTGACCAGCAATGCATGAAGGAAAGAGTTGGAGGTGTAAAAAATGTCAAATAGCTTTCTCAGATGCATTAAACTATTAATAAAGATAAAACGATCTTTATGTTTGGGGTTTAGAACATCTCTTTTATGATAGCAAGAAGCCACTTTGATTCACGACTCGTTGCTTTCAGGGTCTGGTGTCATTATTCAGAAGGTGTCAGGAAGAAAGCAAGACAAGCTCCTCACAGAGGGAGAGCCGAGAACGAGGCTGGAGCTTAGGAGTGCTCTGGGTCAGCTGTGCTAGGTGAGGCAATGGCAGCTAGGGGATGAAAATGGAAGTGTCCAGAGGACCCTCCACTAGGCTCTGAGACATCTTTTTCTGGGGCCCTTCTGGGTAGGCTGTGGCCCAGAGTGGCCTGCCTGAGGCATCTCACAGAGATGCTGTGCTGGACACATTCCATTGCTCTCATCCACACTGGTCCCCATCTTCTTGCTCTGTCCTGACCTGTATCTAAGGTTGGTCTCTGGACTAAATCACCCTGACTCCCTAAGCCTCTGGCTTCCAATGGATGGAGGTAGCCAATTAGGGGCAGGCATCAGTGGGACATTGGAGGGAGAGAGGAGTGGCAAGTCCGAGTTTGTCCCCTGCTCCTTCCTGGCCTCACCCCAATGGCTGCTTTCTGCAGTTTGCAGCTCCCCCTCTGCTGCCCTGTCTCTCTTGCATCCTGAGTCGTCTTACCACCTCTGCCTCACAGCTAAACTGTTTAAGGGGCAGCCATTTCTTCTGGGAGCCGGGAGGAGGGAGCCCCAACATAGCACATTTGTTAAGTGGGGACCATGGGTGCACGGCAACTTCTCAAGGCTTTTCAGGCACATGGGCACATCGCTGCATGTGCTGGTGCCAGTCTTCAATGGATACTGCCCAGGCAGCTTCCAGGAACCAGGGATCAGAGTAGGCAGGCCCTGCCCTCAGAGAGTTTACAGCAGCAGGTTAGTCCTGTGTGTTAGACTATTATGGGGTGGCTCAGACTCTGAAGACCACATAAGAGGAGAGGTGCATGAAGGCCAGAGAGCAAGGTTTCCTGGAGGAACTCAAAGGATGAAAAATGTCTGAGAAAGGGAGTTGGGGACAGGACAAGGGGACAGCGTGTTCTTGCCAGAGGAAGTGACATACACAAAACTCCAAAGGCAAGGAAGACCTGGGGTGTTTGACAGCTGCAGGAGTCGGAGGACAAGAAAATGTATAAACAAAGGAAAGGCATTGAGAAAGCACCACAGGGTGGATAGTGCCTCCTCCGGCCTCTGCCCCGCCCCCAGGCCCTACAGGACTTTCAGAACCCATGGGCTCTTGGACACAACCTGGTTTACATCTGCATAAGAGCCCCGGTCTACAGTGTGAAGCACAGAAACGGGCAAGAAACAAAGTGGCTCCATCACAGGCGCTAGAGTGAGATGGATCCTGGCAGTACATCGAGCCCCACATTTTCTACATGGGGACATGAGGTCCGGAGAGACTCAGGCCTTACTCAGGTCGTGCAAGCAAAAAGCAGTTAAGGTTGCTAAGATCAGGGTGGAAGGGAAAAGCCATGGTCTGCCTGGAAACCACCTCATCTGGGAAGGAAAATTCATGGAGAGGGGCTAGAGGGGCAGGCTCTGAGCCCCTCATGTGTCATAGCCAGCCTGGATTGTCTTGTAACCCAGGAGAGCCTGGCCCTTCACCTGGATGCACCCTGGGTACCTCTGCCCAGCCCCTGGCTCGGCACAGGTGACTGGAGCTTCCCACTGAAATCATGTGAATATTAAGCTAATCAAAGCCTTGCTTGAGGAGGGATGGGGCCAGGAAGGCGGCCCTAACGAGCCGCGTGTCACTCCCTCCACCCCACGCGTCTTGTGCTGTCCCATTTGTCTGGCTGTAATCTACATTTCAAATGATTACATGGGAAGCTGAAGTGGTAGTGACAAGGATAAACGAAGCTTGTTAAACTAATAGCTGCACTAATGCCCAAATATGTGAACTTCCCGACGCAGGCCGCATCCCAGCCTGGCGGAGCTGTCAGCCCAGCTCCCCCGGGCTCCGCCGCCAGCCGCGGCCACATGATGAATGGCCCTGTCGACCAAACTCATCCGGGGCCCAATTAAACAGGCAGAAATGAACTAGAGCCGTCAGGCAGCCAGGGAGGGGGGAAGTGGGATGGGGGAGGCCAAAGCAGACACACAGGGAGGCTGGGGGAAGGGGGGGGGAGTCAGAGCGGATAGGGGGAGTAGGGAGAGAGAGGTACATTGGGCCAGGGAGCAGGGAGAGGCAACAGCTTGGGAGCGGGAAGGCAGAGAGCTGAGGACGACATGGCAGAGTGGGAGGGAAGAAGAAGAAGGAGAGAGAGAGAGAGAGAGAGAGAGAGAGAGAGAGAGAGAGAGAGAGAGAGCAGAGACACCAAGAGGGCAGGAACCAGCACCCACTGAGATACACAGGCACCCAGAGTGGGAGAGAGACAGGCAGAGACACCCAGAGACACAGCAGCACAGGAGAGGCACATGGTACCCTTAGCCCAGCAAAGAGGACGGCTGGCGCCTGGGATGGGGTGAGGGGGGCGGGCGGGCCGAGGAGCGGATCAGGGAAGAGAGAATAGTCCCCTGGCAAGTCACTGCCGCTCACGGCAGCGGGGAAGTCGTTCTGTCAGAAAATGGTCATTTAATGGTTTGCCGAGCCTGCGACAGACATGTCATGTGAGGCGGCTGGGCGGCGGTCCCAGGGCATTTCATTTATTAATTACCAGTTTCCAGCGGCTCCCTCCACGGCTGCCTTACACTCATCATCAGCCTAGCCCCCTGACTGGAGCCGCCCCACCCCCACGACACCACTGCCAGGCACTTGGTCCCATTTTCCAGAGGAGGAAGACAGAGGCAAACGCCAGACAGACCAAGCCTTCCTTTCTGCCAGTCTCTGGCGGGCAGTGGACCACCTCCAGGACAGAGAGTGGGCACCAAGTCCCTTCCTAAGCCAAGGCTAAAGGAAGGCTGAAGCCTTGCTCCTGGCCCTTCCCTTTTTAAAATACACATTACATTTTTTTGTTTATTTTCAGTCTTGGTTTTTAAGACAAGATCTTTCTATGAAGCCCAGGCTAACTGAGAGCTCTCCCCTCTCCTCTCTGGCCTCTCAAGTGCTGGGGATACAAGCATGTGCCACAACGCTTGGCAATACATCACACTTTGTAAGCCATAAGGATAGTCAACTAGCACTTGTAACATAATCTTACACGTTTCCTGCAACTCAAGTTTACTGTGTTCTGGTCCATCCCTCCTCCTTTCAGAAATCCTTAAGTCTTTCATTCAGAGCCAAGTAATTAGAAGGCTAGTCCTTCTCTGTGGCCCTAGCCTAGAAGAAATGCTTCATCAGAATATGTATTGAGGGGGCTGGAGAGATGACTCAGTGGTTAAGAACACTGGTTGCTCTTCCAGAGGACCCAGGATCCATTCCCATCACCCACATGGCAGCTCACAGCCCTCTGGAGGAGTCAGTGTTCTCAGGGATGGGAAGGAGGCTGGGGAGGAGACACTTCATCCAGGGCTTCTTAGAGCCCTCAGGTCCAGGGTCCCTGGATCTGCTTTTTTTTCAACCACAGTAGTAAGGGTCCTCTTCGTGGGCTCTTGGTAGCAGGCCCAGGACTAGGAGCTTTGGAAACACTGGCTATTAGTTCATTCCCCACCAATGCAGAAGTCATATGCTTCAGATTCTTCAGTGGGGTCATCAGTGTTTGTGGGTACAGTGGGTCTCCCCTGCAAAGTACCTTAACCAAAAGGAAGCTCGTACTGCAGGAACAAGCCACGGCCCATGAGAGCCACTAGCAGAGGAAAAGCCTCTCAAAAGTGAAGATGGGTAAACTCTGGACCACGGAGAACAAAACAGCCCATGGGGAGGGGGGAGTAGTTTTTATCAGCTCTGGTTTACCTCCACTGGAGCTCTGCTCTCAGTTTGCTAATTTGCTGGGCTGACAGTCAGTCTTGGCACAGGCTTGACCAAATGCTACAGACATCCCTTCTTTCTACTGAATGGAAGGGTAGGGCTGTCAACAGCTTTTCTTTCTTTTTCCTTCCTTCCTTCCTTCCTTCCTTTTCTTTCTTCCTTCCTTCCTTCCTTCCTTCCTTCCTTCCTTCCTTCCTTTCTTTCTTTCTTTCTTTCTTTCTTTCTTTCTTTCTTTCTTTCTTTCTTTCTTTCTTTTTGAGACAGGGTTTCTCTGTATAGCCCAGGCTATCCTGGAATTTTCTCTGTAGACTCAGCTTACCTCAAACTCAAGAGATCCACCTGCCTCTGCCTCTGCCTCTGCCTCTGCCTCGTGAGTGCTGGGATTAAAGGTGTATGCCACAACCTCCATTGAGGAAGTGCCACCGAGATGGGAGATAATGAGGCCAGTATACAAAATGAGGGAACCCAAGTAACTGGGGAGGAACAATCCTGAGGACTTGATTCAGCCAGGCCTGAATTCAGGGGGCATCTCCTAGAGGTTCCCATTCCTTTGGCCCAGCTATAGCTGTCCATTCTTACAGAATGTGTCAAAATCCTTTCCCTTGCATCTGAAAAGAGGCATGAAACTAACACAAGGCCCCTTCCTTGTGTCATTCTGTTTTGTACCACAGTTGGCACTCTGTGCCCTGCTCTGAGCCACATTGGGTATCAAGCTCAGATACACATTGTCTTGTCACTAGGGAAGAAGGCTCAGCTGCAGGACTCTGTGTCTCCAACTGCCTCTCTTGTGACATCTCCTTAAGGCATCAGGACAAAAGAAAGTTGACCACGGTATCCCTTCTCTGAGCTCAAAGGTGGCTAAAGGCTTTGAGGACTTGACCGGAATTGTGTGTACCTGTTCCTGTGTGCAAGGTCTCTCCCTGAACCTGCTGCTTGCGATTTGGCTAGGCTGGCTGGCACACAAGCCCCAGGAACCTGTTTGCTCTGCTTCAGTGTTGGGATTACAGATGTGCACTACCAGGCCAGGCTCTTCATGTGTGTACTGGAACCCAAACTCAGGACCCCACAATGGTGCAGTGACACTTTACTGACTCAGCTATCTCCCCAGCTTCCTTGGGATTTTGTAAAAGGCTGTCTCCAGAAAGGATGAAGGGAGATGTCTCCGCCAAGGACTCCAGTTACACCACACTCCTGTCTCAAAGCCTTCAGTGACTCCACACTACCATAGAGGAAGCGTAGCACCTGAGCTTAGCAGTCAAGAAGAGCCACAACCTGTCACAGAGACTTCATCCCCTCCTTCCTGCCTCTGGATTCCACTAGTGCCATCCCCCATCCTCCTTCTCAAACACCCAGAAAGTTCTTTGTAGGCCCAGTCCAAGTACTATTCTTGTGGTCAGCCTTCCTCAGTCCCCTAGAAACAAAACAACTCTGCGGGGCCACCCCTGAAAGCAGCTGCCGGACTCTGGTGGCCCATCACAGCTGCTTTACGCTAAGTGCGTGGCTTCTTCTACCTGGCTTTGTTCTCCCCCCTAACTGAGCAAACACCAGCAACCCTGGGTTCATCCTTTAGGCACTCAGTGGCCAGTTGCCCCCAGAGGTTCCCCTTACCTGCTTCCCCAATACAATCTGTTCCCTTCATTTTCTTACCTTGTCCTCTCAGAATTTTAAATCACTCTTCAGTGGGGTTATTGCATTTTATAATCAAATATTTATTATCATGAATATTTGATTGATGTTTATATCATTTGACCAGAACATGTGCTCCCTAAGGGCTGAGATTTGTGTGTGTATGTGTGCGCATACACACATACACACACACACACCCCACATATGCATGTGTATGGGGGCCAGAGGAGGATGGTGAATGTCTTCCCCAATTGTTCTTCACATTTTGTTTTGGTTTGTTTGTTTGTTTGTTTGTTTTTGTTAACAAGATCTCTCACTGAACCTGGAGCTCAATGATTTAGCTAAACTGGCTAATAAGCAAGCCCAGATAGCCTCTTGTCTCGGACTCTCTAGTGCTGGGTTTACACCAACATGCCACCATGCCTGGATTTGATGTGGATGCTGGGGATTGAACTCAGGTCCTCATACTTGTGTGGCTTCCTGGCTGAGCCGCCTTCTGGGGCTACAAAGTGTAGCTAGAATGCTGTCTGACATACCAGTCAGTGTTGGCAGACTTGGTACCGGTAGAAGCAGTGACCAGACAGGTATACAGTAAGTGAACAAGGCTGGATGACTGACTACCTCTCCTGCCCTTTACCAACTGAACACCTGCTAGGACCAGAGACTTTATGCCTCTCCTTGTCTCACAGACCCTGTGAGTAGCCAGAGAACATGATTTTACTACAGCAAGTGCACAGTCTTCAAGCATCCCTGGATTCTATTGATGACTATCTCAGGCACCAGGAAGCTTGAGCACCAACTCAAGGTAGGCCAAGAACTGAGTTCTTGCACACTAGGACTGCAGGAATGCTGAACAAGCCCCTCTGCACTTAGAGAGTGCATGTACATTTTTCCTGAGATGTTCTGACCCATCACCTCTCCAATGGGCTATGACATCGTTCTCAAATTTTATTACTACAAGATGGGCGTCCTCAACTCCTCAGTAAACAGCATTACACAGGCCCCCCACACACACATGCAAATCCAGAATGGACAGTAACCCCAGGCATGGTGGAGTGTTTGATGGAATGACCACGGGAAAGCAAGCCAGGAGCCGGCTTTAAAAACAATATTTATTTATTACAATTGGCAGAGCAATGGAGAAAATCACCACTTAGATCAGACTTTACATTTTCAGAGGATTTTGTAATCAGCACAATTTCTCCGGACAATTTTTGAGGACAGGTTCTTTTTGTCTTTTCCATTTGCAGGCAGGGAGGTAGTGGAGAAAAGGAGACGCCATGCTCTCAATTATGCAGAGCACATGCTGATAGACTCTGGCTTGCTGGAATGGAAGCATCTTTTTCTCATGTCTACCATGTCTAGGTTCTTGTTTACATACAAGGCTTTTATTAGACAGTCTGGGCCCTGGTTCCCTGCTGGTTTCTCTGGGGGTACGTTTCCCTTGTCCCACTCAAAGAAGAAAACAATGTGTTGTCATACACCATTTCTACTTATCACTTTCCTTGGCCACCTGTCTTTGGAAACGTCATGCAAATTGTATGAGTGAGGTTAGGCTAGGTAATGCTGCTGTAACAAATAATACCAGGTTTAAGTGCTTCAAACAACAAAACTTTATTTCTATCTCAAGTCATGTGTACACTGTAGATCAGCTGCATGGGCTTTGCTAATTGTAGGTGCTCAGAGACCCAGGCAGATGGAATAGCTTCCATCTCATATGTTCAATGCTCTGGTACAGATGTGCTATATGTCATATCAGAGATGATTTTGGAATAGCCATACAGCACCCAAGAAGGGTAACAACTCTGCCAAAGGGAGTAGAGGATTACAAATACCTGGCAACTCACACTAAAAAATTGAAGTTTTTTCCCTTAAGTCTAGAAAAATGCCAATTCTGTGAATAGAAAGATGTTTTACAACTGATTGTACATTTTTAGGAAGGCAAGGAAGGGAGGGAGGGAAGGAAGGAAGGAAGGAAGGAAGGAAGGAAGGAAGGAAGGAAGGAGAAAGAAAAGACAAGAAAAACTAAGAGCTTTGCAACGATTGCTTTTTTAGCAAAATAAAGACATATTAAAGAGGAAAGCCTAGATAATGAAATAGAACAAGGAAAACAATAAAGGTGTACAGATTGAAGAAAAACAGCAAGAGTTGTGTCTCCTTGTAGCTGCCACGACTATGTGCACAGGAGAACCTATGTACCTACAACACAATGAAACAAACCACTGGAAGGAGAGCGTGCATTTAGACTCTCACTATATATCGAGTCACAGAAAGTCAATTGCATTCTACATATGAACCATTTAAAAAAGATGTTAGAATAAATGCCATTTGTAACAGCATTCAGAAACACAAAACACTTGTGTGTGGATGTAATAAAAATGGCATGAATCTTCTACACTGAAATTATGAAACAATGTCTGGAAGAAATATGCTTTTTAAATGACCAAATGAAATGGAATAAATTAAAATGTAAAATCCATGTGACAGAAGACTCAATAGCTTTATGATATCAACTGTGGAAACCCACAGAGGTTTCCTAGTGAGAACTTACACAGGGCCAGAGAACCTGAGCTTGCTTTACCCAGCAGGGGTTTACCAGGTGTTGGAAAGGGTCTGCACTTGGCTTGTGGTGTGCTTTGATCTAGCGGGGGGAGGGGTGTCTTTTGCCCCGCCCTTGACATTGTTATAAAAGGCCCTTTTGAATAAACGGAAAAGGCCGTTGGGTATTGACCCAGGTCCTCCCAAAGCTATCCTGTGTTTCTGTCTTCTCCTCTTCATTATCTTTCTATCTAATATTCTCTTATCCCTCTCTCCTCCTCATAAGAACCCTTGAAAAGGTGGGAGCTAGGCTCCTACAATCAACTGTCCTAAAACTGATCTAAAGATCCAAAGTAATCCAAGTCATAAAGATCCTTAAATTTGATTTGAAAGCCAGATGTGATGGCACTCACCTTTAATCCCAGCACGAGAAAGGCAGAGGAAGGCAGAGCTCTGTGAGTTTAAGGCCAGCCTGATCTACCTAGTGAGTTCCAGGCTAGCCAGGGATACATAATAAGGCCCTGTCTCAAGCAAAGGACCATTAATAGCCAAAAGTATTTTGAAAATCAATTAGAAATGAGAAGAATTACACTACCAAACTTCACGTTAAGCTACAACAACCTAAACAGTGTGGTTTTGATGAAAAGAGAGACAGCTGTATCAGTGGAACAGAACAGTGGGTCCAGACATAGGGCCATATGTATATTGTCACTTGGTTTTTGTCAAGGAAGCCTAGTCAGTTAGTAGAGAAAGGAAAATGTCTTTGACAGCGGTCTGGAACAATGGTTATCTCTATGAGGAACAAAGATTCTAGACTCCATCTCACCCCATATACAAACACTAGATGGAACGTGGATGTAAAAAACAAAATTATTAAAAGAAAATGTAGAATTTGTTTATGACCTCTAGGTAAGCAAACATTTCTTAGGACATATAAAATAAATTATAAAAGTGGAAAAAGAGAATGAATTATAAAAATAGAAGCTTCTCTTATCAAAAAGTATCATCAAGGGCTAGAGAGATGGGTCAGCAGGTGTAATTAGTCAATACTCTTTTGCTATGAAGGGACACCATGACCAAGGCAATTCTTATAAAAGAAAGCATTAATTGAGGGCTTGCTTACCATTTCAGAGGGTGAGCCCATTATCATGGGAGAGAGTGTGGGGCAGCAGGCACAGTGCTGGACAGGTAGCTGATGGCTTCCATCCTGATCTGCAGGCAGAGAGAGAGGGAGGGAGACTGGACCTGAGCTTTTGAAACCTCAAAGTCCACTCCCAGTGACACACCTCCTCTGACAAGGCCACACCTCCTCCAATAAGGCCACACCTCCTAATCTTCCCAAACAGTTCCACTAACTGAGGACCAAGCATTCAAACATATGAGCCTATGCAGACCATCTCATTCAAACCACCACAGCGGGTAAAAGCACTTGCTGCATAAGCTTGATGACCTGAGATCAATTCCTGGAGCCCACAGTGGAAAGAGAACATTATCCTCTGACCTCCAGGTCCATGCTATAGCATGCATACACTTGCACACAGGCACACTAATAATAAAATAAGCAAATAAAAAAATAAAGCACCATCAAGAAAAAGTATGTAAACCATAAAAGGAGAGGAAATGGTCATAGCATAATCATCCAATGGAAGTCCTAAACAATGCAGAATTAGGCTTGGAATGTAGCGCAGGGTAGAGGGCCTGCTTAGGATGTGCAGTACCCTGGGTTCATTCTCTAGCACCAAATAACAGCAAACATAATTTCTAAAGAAAAAGGTAAAGGTATTGAGCAGATACTTTACGAAGATCTATACAACTGGCTAAGACACATCCAAAGTGTCACTTGTCAGAAAAATGCAAATCAAAACCGCAGTGAGCCATCATTCCTTCTCATGAGGAAGGCTGAACCGACAAACACCAACCGCAGCAGATTCTGGGGAGGAGGAAGGCACCTGGGGTTTGTGTGCTTTGCCGTTTGTGATGTCAATGGCGCAACCACTTTTGAAAACTGTTTCACAGCTTCTTGAAAAGCTAAGCATATGTCTTCCCAGCAACTTCATTTCTAGGTATGTGTCCAAGAAAAATTAAAATATGTTCATGAAGGCTGGTAAAAGCAATTGTCATAGAACTTTACCCATAATAATTAAAAGCAGAAAACAATTGAGATGTCTCCCTGCAGAAGGAGTAAGCTGTAGGCTAGTCATCCAATGGAATGTCGCTGAGCAATATAGAGGAACGGGCCACAGTGACGCGCACTGAGGACGAATCTCAAAGCATCGCGACAAAAGGAGGTCAGACACAGAACGTGTGCAATCTTGTTGCGGGGTATTTGAGCAAACTGTCTAAAGATGTGTCGCCACATCACCTCACCTGCCTAAGGCACCCGATTGGTTTAATAAAAAGCTGAATGGCCAATAGCTAGGCAGGAGAGATTAGGCAGGAACTTTCCAAGGAAAGAGAGGAACTTGGGAAGAATCTAGGTGTGTGAGAGCCGCCAGTGAGACATGGAGGGCGTCAGACATGCAGAATGGAGAAGAGGTAAAAAGCCACGCGGCAGAATGTAGATTAATAGAGACAGGTTAATTTAAGTTATAAGAGCTAGTGGGACAAACCTAAGCTAAAGGCCAAGCTTTCATAATTAATAAGTCTCCATGTCATTATTTGGGGGTCGGTCCAAGAAAGTCCAACAAGAAAGACCCGCTACACAATCTACGATGCCACTTGTTCTGGAATGGGAGAGCTCACTTGCATTAGAACTCAGAGAATTTCTATGTAAAAAAGTTCAGCCTTAACCTGCATCCATGGCACTGATGGAAAACACGCATACTCACAGTGTGAGCCCTCTACTATACGCAGATTATGCCTCAGGGTCAACCCCCAGCTGCGGGGAAGCTGGGCAGCCACACCCCGAGACGCTCTGAATCAAACCATGGACCTGTCACTATGTAAAGGGGAACAGTGGTGTCAAGCGATGGTGTCCGACACCCTTGGGTGTCAGAGCGTGCTCTCACAGCACTGGGCACTCACTCATACCATCCTCACAGTGACTGGGAGTGTTCTGCACACGACAGGGCTCTCTGACAGAGAGTATGGGAACTCAGCCCCATGGCATGCAGAAGAAATGGAAACTGCTGAGCCCTTAAAAGCAAGAAAACCCCAGAATTGATTACACACTCCTGACATTCCCAGGGCAAGGCCCCTCCACGTGGCCCCATGTGTGGATTAGCGGAGTCTGGATCCAAGAGAGGGAAAAATGTCTGCCCGAATGCAGCCACTCCTTCCTCAGAGACCTCCAAGAGCCCAGTGAGGAAGATGTGCCTGCTAGTGTCCCTACCCCACAGACAAAGAGACTGAAGCCAGGAGAGGTCACATGACTTGTTACACAGTCACAGAGTCCAGGCAGCGGGAGATCTTAATGCTCTCTCCTGCCCAGTCAGCCTATTCCCATTTAAATGGCAACTGGGAGGCAGTATGGCACAGTGGGTAAGGCTGGAGAGCTAGAGCACCCAGACTTCGGCTCATGCCTCCAGTAACAGTGGGAAACCTTGGGTTAGAGAACCATCCTGGGCTTTGGTTTCTCTTCGGTAAAATGGGAATGAAAATATAATGGCAGCTAGCTATCTCTCAAGACAGAACTGAGCAGTTCAGGAGAGGGAGCAGGACCCCAGGTTCATAGTAAGTGCTCAGGAAGTGGTGCTCCATCTTGTTTGGTGTGGAGATCCACTTGGTGGCATAGTACCCAGGACCAATGACTTTGACACCACCTTAAGCTCTCGTCCTACAAGACTAAAAACATCTGGATCGTGTATGATGTTTGCCACCCCAAGGAAAGCTGGGGCCCTAATTAAAATTGCTGCTCTGTTTGCATTATCAGCTGTCAAGATATTTTTTTTCTTCCCACAGAGCAAAAATTTTTCTTATCAAAAATCTATCCACTAAAATGCTAATGATCGTCAGTGATTAGAAAGTGCCGCTCAAGTTTTGAAAGTTCCCAGTGGGCCTCTCAGACATGGCTTATAACTCGTCAGCTGGAGAAACGTTCTCAAGAAATCAAAGTTTGCTGTATGAAAAAAAAAAAAAAAAAAAAAAAGAAGGAGAGAGAGAGATATTTCATTTTCTTAACGCTTCACTGTGCAGGTCCAGGAGGGACTTCCAGTTAAGTGACAGAGACCACATTATTAGTTATGGAGTGATTTCTTTCTTTCTTTCTTTTTTTTTTTTTTTTTGGTTTTTCAAGACAAGGATTTCTCTGTGTAATTTTGGTGCCTGTCCTGGAGCTCACTCTGTAGACCAAGCTGGTCTTGAACTCACAAAGATCCGCCTGGCTCTGTGCTGTGGGATGTTCTGTATGGCAAATGTGTTGCTAATTAGTCAATAAATAAAACACTGATTGGCCATTGGCTAGGCAGGAAGTGTAGGAGGGACAAGGAGGAGAATAAAGCTGGGAAGTGGAAGGCTGAGTCAGAGAGACACTGCCAGCCACCAAGATGAGAAACAGCATGTGAAGATACCGGTAAGCCACGAGCCATGTGGCAAGGTATAGATTAATGGAAATGGATTAATTTAAGCTATAAGAACAGTTAGCAAGAAGCCTGCCACGGCCATACAGTTTGTAACCGATATAAGTCTCTGTGTTTACTTGGTCGGGTCTGACGGCTGTGGGACTGGCAGGTGAGAGAGATTTGCCCTGACTGTGGGCCAGGCAGGAAAACTCTAACTACAAATGGCGTCCAACGTGGTGGCAAGAGTTTCCACCTAAAACCTGAGAAAAGATTCTAAAACGGAGCTAAAAACAGTTCCTAATTGTCTCTCTCAAATGAGCAGCAGCTGCTGGTTTGAGCTACTGGTGGGTTCCTAGCGTGCGTGCATGCTCAACCTGCAGTATGGCGGGAATGAGGCCTTTGCAAGTGGCACTTTGAGCTGCATGGTGGATTTAGCCTTTGCTGGTGCAGAGCAAAAGGGGAGGTTTCTGGGCTACACACTGCTTGGCTAAAAGCATAGACCCCCGATAGCTCCCAGAGCTGGCGGTAAACCATGGCCATGTTGGGAAGCTGAGGTGGGTGGATCCAGCAGCCACAGCTGCTGCAGTTTAAGGCAATAGATTCACAATAAGACAGATTCAGATGTAATAGTTTACAATGTGTATAAAAGATACGTAGGCTTGAAAGAGACAAAAAAGATGATATATAGAGTTATAGAAACAAATATATAGTTTTAAAAAATAAAGTCTTTAAAGAGACAGTAAAGGTAGTATAAAAAATAAGCCACGTAAAAATGGATATTACACAGAGAATCTGCATTGTGTTGTCTTTGGGACTTTTAACTGCAGAAAAATATTTGATTGTAAAAGCTGTTGAGTTATGCCAAAATGTATATTTTTTTTTTTTTTTTTTTTTTTTGGTTTTTCGAGACAGGGTTTCTCTGTGTAGCTTTGCGCCTTTCCTGGAACTCACTTGGTAGTCCAGGCTGGCCTCGAACTCACAGAGATCCGCCTGGCTCTGCCTCCCGAGTGCTGGGATTAAAGGCGTGCGCCACCACCGCCCGGCCCCAAAATGTATATTTTAAAGATACTTTGACTTCAAAATTTGGATGTAAGGATATGTTGCTTTGGAAAAGAGTCTCTTTTGTTTCCACAGAAAGCAAGAGGCTATGGATTTGTTCCAGAGTAAGATACATCAGGTTTGACCAGCCAAGACCCCCTGAAAGGTCTCCGATGACACCATGGCCCAGATGATCCAACATCCAGAATGGTTTCAAGGCAACTGGCTCAGACGATACACCCTCATAGACTTTTCCATGATCCTAAAATTTTCTTTGTATCCCCATAAGATACAGCGCCCCCCTCCAGCAGGAAGTAGTAAGAGAAGCTACGCCCAAATTCCCAAATTGTATGTAATTTTACTTTGTTAAGGTTAAAACCTTCCTTTTGGAAAAAAAAAAATGGGGGAAGTGCTGTGGGATGTTCTGTATGGCAAATGTGTTGCTAATTAGTCAATAAATAAAACACTGATTGGCCATTGGCTAGGCAGGAAGTGTAGGCGGGACAAGGAGGAGAATAAAGCTGGGAAGTGGAAGGCTGAGTCAGAGAGACACTGCCAGCCACCAAGATGAGAAACAGCATGTGAAGATACCGGTAAGCCACGAGCCATGTGGCAAGGTATAGATTAATGGAAATGGATTAATTTAAGCTATAAGAACAGTTAGCAAGAAGCCTGCCACGGCCATACAGTTTGTAACCGATATAAGTCTCTGTGTTTACTTGGTCAGGTCTGACGGCTGTGGGACTGGCAGGTGAGAGAGATTTGCCCTGACTGTGGGCCAGGCAGGAAAACTCTAGCAACAGCTCTGCTGCCGGAGTGCTGGGATTAAAGGCGTGTGCCACCACCCGGCTGTGGAGTGATTTCTAATAGAAATCTCCCAAGGTAAGTTATTCAAGATAGACCCCAAACAACCCCAAAGCCTGTATGGCTTATCTTAACCAGTGAGCATTCTGTTTGGCCACACGGAGGGGTGTGCTGTCCACTTTTCTTGGCTTAGTTCAGCCCTTGCCTCCCACATTCTTCTCCCTCTACAAGAGGAAAAGATCTACGGGATGTGTACCTCGGCGTGCAGCCATGATCTCCAGACCGTCAGCTGTTCCCCATGGTCAGACCTGAGGACCTGTGGCTTCCTGGGTTAGGTCCTTCGAGGCCGAGTAGGGTTTGGTGAGAAGGTTCAGCTGGCAAAGGCCTTTGCTACCAAGCCTGGCCACCCGAGTTCAATCCCCGGAACCTACATGGTGGAAGGAAAAAGCTGACTCACACAACTTGTCTCCCCCCACACAAAGAAAGAGAAAGACAGACAGACAGACAGAAATACATATATACACACATACATACATACATATATACATACATACATACATACATACATAAATGGGATGGAGCCCCAGCAGGACCAGATGGGCCAATGATGCCCAGATGGGCTTATTCTACGCTCCTGACTGCCCACACATTGGCTCTGTCAGAAGCCGGACACCGGGCACTTGAGATACCTCCTCCTGACTGGCCTCTCTGGGCTTCTGGAGCTACCAGAATCCAGAGCTGAACTGTCAGAACAGTCACCCAGGACACAGGAGTTTGGTGTTCAGTTGTCTGGTGACAGCAGGCCAGTGCAGCTGGAGGGGCAAAGTCAGAAGGACACAGCACCCAGTGGCACTTATGGCATCCACTCAGCAGACAGGCTGGGGCTTTGTCTCAGCCCCTCACTACCCATTCAGTCAAGAAATGTAACTGAGCCTCTGTCACATGCCAAGAACTGTGCTGGAACCAGAGATCCAGAGGTGAACAGATGTTGTCCTTGCCATGTCCTGTCCCCCAAGCTTCCAGTCTGGTGGATGTGGTAACAACCAATGAAATAAACAAATCAATCCCATAGTTACAGACTCAGATTGGTGTCTTGAAGGAAACAGTGATATGTTAGGAATGAGTCTTCACTGTCTGGCCACTGAGCCATGTGTTTCAGTGGTACCTGGGAACATGTCCCAAGTGCAAATTCCTCGGCCCCAACTCTACAGGATCAGAAATTCTAGAGTGGGACCCAGTAACTTGCAGTTTACCAAGCTGTTGAGTAGCCTAGGCACATGGTTGAGTTTGAGGCCCTGGTGATGGCATGTTGGGTGGTGTCTTGGTGTTCTATTGCTAAAGAAAGACACCATGACCGAGGCAGCTTATAGAAGAAAACGTTTAATTGGGGGGCTGGCTTACAGCTTCAGAGGGTCAGTCTATTATCATCATGATGGGGAGCATGGTGGCATGCAGGCAGACATGGTGCTGGAGAAGGAGCTGAGAGCTACATTCTGATCTACAGCGGGGGAGGGGGAGAGAGAGAGAGAGAGAGAGAGAGAGAGAGAGAGAGAGAGAGAGAGAGAGAGAGAACACTGGGCCTGGAGTGGGCTTTTGAAAACTCCAAGCCCGTCCCTAGCGAAATGCTTCCTCCAACAAGGTCACACCTCCTAATCCTTCTAAACCTTGCCACTCCCTGGTGACTGAACGTTCAACTATGTGAGCCTATGCGGGCCTTTCTTTTTTTTTTTTTTTTTTTTTTTTTTTTTTTTGGTTTTTCGAGACAGGGTTTCTCTGTGTAGCTTTGCGCCTTTCCTGGAACTCGCTTGGTAGTCCAGGCTGGCCTCGAACTCACAGAGATCCGCCTGGCTCTGCCTCCCGAGTGCTGGGATTAAAGGCGTGCGCCACCACCGCCCGGCCTATGCGGGCCTTTCTTATTCAACACCACAGGTGCTGAGCAGCTTGTGTGAGGTTAGCCTAGGAAGCAGCATGCAGCCAGCGAGGCTGCAGGAATGAGGAGGATCCCTGAGGAAAGCAGCCTCAGCTGTGTGTCCTCCGGCCTCAGTTACCTCAGCTGGGAAGCAGCAGTGATGTAGTTCTCCTGTGACAACACTTCCTGGGGAAGGGCCTTAGCACAGACTCCGCCCAAGTGTGCGATCTCCGGTAATAACTATTCTAGCAAGGACAGTAGAGCTACCTGTAGCCCCAGTTCGGGGCAGGCAGAGAGGGGAAGATTGCCAGAGCTCCCTGGACAGACGGTCTAGTCCAGTTAGTGAGCTCCGGGTTTAAAGAGAGACCCTGTCTCAAAAAATGAGATGGAGAACGATAGAGGAAGACACTCAACACCAGCCTCTGACTGCCACATGCACACATACACCAACAAAGGTTGTTTTTAATGATTGTGGTCATTAGAGCATCATGCCCTTGGGTCCCAGTTCCAGAGTCCCTTGCACTAAGAAGTGCCAAGAAAGCTTTTGGAGAAGCCCATGCCAGCACCCTGGGCCTGTATTTAGTGCCCATAGCAACCAGGCCATAGCAATGAAGCATCCAGGGGTCATTCCATGGACCGACTGAACCACTTCTAACTCTATAATGTATTCTATATCCAAAGAAACCCAAAGCCCCAGAGCTTTTATGTAAAAATTCCTTTAAAATGAGTTTTAAATTTATCTTATTTTTGAGAGAGGGTCTCACTATGCAACTCAGACCATCCTTGAATTGTTATTTTCCCACACTGGATTTGAACTCATGACCCTCCCGCTTCAGTCTCCCAGGAGTTTCTGGGAGCCATGTGTGCCACCATGCCTGGACCTTTCTGCAGTTTTGAAGCAGCGTGGATCCTGGTGGTCCATCCCACCAAGATGATGGGGACACTTCCATCTTTAGCACCAAGGTTTGTTTCCTCTGTCCAACTAACCAGCAGGCACACCGCAAGTCCTTCCCAAGAGCTAAGTGCACAGTCACTGACCTCAGGGGGCTGGGACCTGGTTGTGGGACATAAGACACAAGGAGCAGCTACTCAGACATAGGCCGGAAAGGCTGTGGGAGATATACCAAGTGTTCAAGGGACAGGGCCATTGATTCCTGCTGAGGCCGGGGAAGACCTTCCTGGCTCTCCCTTCCCTCGAGGGCATTCATCATTTCTTTTAGGAGCTTCCAGGTCTAAAGAACTTAAAACAATTCTAAAGAATTGTTCTCTCCTGCACCAAACTGCTCTTGGAATTGTAAATCAAAACTTTCAGTTTATAGAAATCCTTAGTTCTCAAGCGAAAGAGAGACTGTAGGTCAGTTTAACCTCTCTGCCAGCCCTTTAGGGGGGCGATGAGGTTTGAGAGGTACCCCCACTGTGCTGCAGAACCAGGTACTCCTTGGGAGCTTTCTACACCAGGTCTCCCACCCAGGGTGAAACACGGCACCACATCGAAGTGAGGAGTTGAGAAGGCTCCATATCATCAGGCCCTCAGCCCCGGGGCCTCTCAGGTGGACAGGCTGGAGGGGAGGAACCTTGTGAGCCACCCTTGAACCTCCTGCTAGAAGGCCCTGGGTCTCCAGTGCTGGCTTTTTTGGGTTTTGGTGGTTTGGTTTGGTTTTCTGTTGTTTATTACTACCAGTTTTAGATTCCTGCATCAAGAATCAGGACCACCTACCTAGAAATGCCCCCCATAAGAGCAGACAAAAGCCCAGAATCTTCTAAAGCACCCTTCCTGCTTACCCTGCTTTTGTAACATCTTTTTGTTTTGGTTTTTTGACAGGGGATGGGGTGGGCATGGTCTTATATATTCCAGGCTGGCCTTGAACTCACTGTTAGCAGAGGATGTCCTTGCCTCTGGAGTGCTGGTTACAGCATTCCAGGATTACAGGCATGCAGCATCACACCTGGCTTATGCAGTACTGGGGATAAAAGGCAGGGCTTTGCGCTTCCTAGGTGCACACTCTACCAATGGACCGCTGTATCCGTAGCCCCCAGTTCCTTGCCTCTTGGTCTGAGAGCTTTGGAGAAGCATGCTACCATTCCCTGGTTTTGTCCTGCATTGCTGTCTGTTCCCACAACTGGGACACATCTGGTGTGTGTTCCTGCTGGGCCTCCCTCTCCTGTGGTTCCAGCTCACCACCAAGGTTCCTGGATCCTACCTGGGTCCAACCTGAGATGACTGGTTCCCTCCTCCTGAGGCTGCCCCAGGAGGACAAAACTCTGCCTAACACCGGGGGAAACCTAACACCGGGGAATGTCCCATTCAACATCCCTGTAAAAGTTCGGGAAATTCACGGAGCTGGTGGGAAAATAACAGAGCGGCAGGCTTGGCTAATGAAAATTACACTGCTTAGAATCAATGAAGTGAGCTAAGGTTAGTCGATCGTCCAGGTAAACCCTTTATTTGCATCATTATTATGTGTCGGACCAGCTTGGCGAGGAGTTTAATTCAGTGATGCCACTGAGCTCTCATTTAGGCCTGAGCTGCAGTGTAGTGCTGCTATCCTCTCCCAGTTATCAGTAGGGGAAGGATATATTAGTGTAAAGACGTGTTTCCAAGGCCACTGAGATGCCTCAGCAGGTAAAGGGGTCTCTCACCAAACCTGATGACCTGAGTTTGATCCCCAGAACCCACAGGATGAAAGGAGAGAACCACTCTCACATGTTGTCCTCGGACTTCCACACACGCGTGGATGATGCACACGCAAAAGAAAGAAAGAAAGAAAGAAGTGTAAACAACACAAATTTGCCGCTATCAGGTATCTGGACCTGTGTTGTGCTTGGAAAATTCTCCTGTTAAAGGATAGCAGAACTGGGCGGTGGTGGCACACGCCTTTAATCCCAGCACTCAGGAGGCAGAGGCGGGTGGATCTCGGTGAGTTCAAAGCCAGCCTGGTCTACAGAGCAAGTTCCAGGTCAGCCATAACGGTACATTGAGACACTCTCAGAAAAGAGAAAAGGAAGGAGGAGGGAGGGAGGGAGGAAGAGAGGGAAGGAGGAAGGGAAGGAGAGAAGGAGAGACGGGACAGGGAATAGCAGAGACCACCCGAGTCAGGGCAAGCCAGAAAGGAATCTCCTGTTGCTGTGGTCACTCAGCCCATTCTTGAAGATTTCTGGGCATGGTAAGCTCACTCTCTACAAGAAACCCGGACCTTAGGGCAGCATTGGTTGTGCGGTTCTCTCTTAGGTGGATTCAATCTGTCTTTGTGGTTGACACCTTTCATCTACTTTTGTTGATCTTAAAAAAAAATGGAGAAAAGATGTCCGGTTGGTGCTCTCCCATGACAGTCCCTCCAGTATTTTAAGACACTGTGGAGGCCCAAATTGCTCAAGGGCTCATAAGGGGACGATTTGACCACGGGCGTGGTTACCAGGTGTTTGGAAGGGTCTGCACTTGGCTGTATCTAGCAAGGAGGAGGTCTTTTGGCATTGTTATGAAAAGCCCTTTTGAATAAAGTTCTGGGCTGGTGGATATTGATCCAGGCCCTCCCGAAGCTATCCTGTGTTTCTGTCTTTCTTCTCGTCAGCTAGGTCTCTCTTTCTATCTGATATTTTCTTACCCCTCTTTCTTCAAGAGTACCCAGGGTAAAGTGGGGGCAGGTCCCCCACAAGACACTGAGATGAACAATGGTTCAAAGCTAAGGACCTAATGAATAACATTTGGGGCTATAATTCTGGTCCCACCTCACTCTTGGCTATGGTTATGAGGGAGTCACACAATCTCTTCACACCAGTTCCACGAATGAGAAAGTGGGCACCACCCTTCCTGGTCCTTGAGAGCATTGATGAGCCAGGACACCCAAGCGCCTACGAGATCACTTCCACTCTTGTGAGCTGCTGCTATTTTCATTGGCCTGCCTGACTAGATATTCCGTCTCTTCACTCTCCCCTTAAAAACTGCTCAAGGCCGGGCGGTGGTGGCGCACGCCTTTAATCCCAGCACTCGGGAGGCAGAGGCAGGCGGATCTCTGTGAGTTCGAGGCCAGCCTGGGCTACAGGCGCAAAGCTACACAGAGAAACCCTGTCTCGGAAAAAAAAAAAAAAAAAAAAAAAAAAAAAACTGCTCAAACCTTCTTCCTGTTCCTCAGATACAAGGCACAGTAAAGTACTGTTCTGAAACGTGAAAGAGCCATCTCACAGAAAAGCCTGGGTGAAGTTGCTTAGCCTGTGGTGAGTATCGGTAAAACACTTCACACGATGGTTCGGGGTGCTTTTGTAACTCTTCTAGAATGGGGGCGAGAAACTGACGACAGACATGTCTCAAACCGAACTGACTTTTGAATAACTTGGATGTGTACCTAAGTGAAATGTCTTAAATAAAGATTAGGCATGTGTGCAGAGCATTGCTCTAATTACTCGGCCCGCGCAGACACCTCCCTTCTTTGGAGACGCGCCGAGTCTCAGTTCCCATTTCCCCCCAGGTATTGCGCTTCACGGTGATGAATGGGAACTGATTCTTGGAATAAAAATGCTATTTCCGTGGGGCTGTGGCGGCAGTGGGAACGTTGTTGTGCTATTTGAAATGCACACTCCTGGCAAGGAGGCCCGCCGCCGCCTCCGAGAACACCCCCGGCTCATCCCGAAGAGTCTCAGAGGACCCCAAAGCTTTTGGATGGCAGGCGTTTCAGGAGCACCGGGGACTGCTCCTGGGTCGCACGCAGAGCTGCAGCTCCCACTACAGCTGTTCCAGGCACACACAGTAGCTTTTCCTTGGCCAGTCAACCATGGCATCTAGGAAACCCCCAAAGCAACGAGTGCCTCTCTTTTCTCCTCTGGTTGCCCACGCCGTTTTTGGTTTGGGGCTGTGGTTGTTTGAGTGTGACTATATTCCACGGAGGCTGCTGCACACATTATCTCATCAGACTCAGGGTGCCCATCTGAGCTTGGCAACTTTATTCCCACTGTACAGATAAAGCAGTTGAGACTTGGGTCTCGGTTGGATTGCTCAGTTACTTCAGCTCTCGCTTCTCCGTGCCCTGGAGAGAAAGGGTGACTGAATTAGTCTCAGCAATAAAACTGGGGCAGAAATGAAGTGGGTCACTTTAAGAACCAGGAAGTGTCACCCTGTCCTTCCTGCATTGCCCTGGCCACCAGAGAAGCAGTAAGAAACAGAAGCTTCCACAAACCGATCCCCAAGTTACCTATGAAAATCAGCACCAGCAAACCCTAAATAAAGAACACATAGCGGCCTGATGGTGGTGGTGCACGCCTTTAATCCCAGCACTCAGGAGGCAGAGCCAGGCAGATCTCTGTGAGTTCCAGGCCAGCCTAGTCTATAGAGCGAGTTCCAGGACAGCCAAGGTTACACAGAGAAACCCTGTCTCGAAAAAACAAAAACAAACAAACAACAAAAAAAAACACATAGCAAGCTGTCATTTCAGCCCATTAGATTTCAGGGCTATTTGTTACTGCAGTATAACCTATACTATCCTGACTGGTACAAAAATGGTCAAAGTACTGCCAAGGTTGTGTGGATGGAATCTGAAGCCAGGCTTTCCTAATTTTAAAGTTTATGCTTCAGGTACTGCTTATCACGTTGTCTCCCTTCTTCCCTACTCCCTGGTGCTCTGTCCTATCACTCCCTGTCCCAACCTGCGGATTGGATAACCACACTCCCAGGGCTCCACTTTTCCCAGCTTGAAGTGCTCCTGGGTTCCACAAAGGCAGTTGTGCCCACGAGAGGAAGAGCATGGAATGACCTCTCCCCCTCTGTTGCCCTGTGCCCTTTGCCCTCCCTCCTGTCTGGGCTCTCCCCTTGAAACTCCAATCTTACTGTGTTCTCCACTCTATTAAAACTCTCCTGTGGCTGGGCCTGGGGTGTAGGCATTATTCCAGTTGCCTAGGAGACTCAAATAAGATGACACAAGTTCAAGGCCTGAACTCGAGAATACGGTGAGTTCAAGACCAACCCTGGGCACCTTGTAACCTGGGCAACTTAACAAGACTAAATGTAGCTCAACTCACACCTGCCTGGTATATACAAGGCCGTGGGTTCGATTCCCAGTGCTTCAAACAAAACAAAACACTCCCTGTCTCCCTGGTGCCTTAGGAGAAAGGGCTGGTGCTCTCTCTTACCGACTGTGAACAGGTTTCTGTTTCCTGTCCAGTTGGTTCTGCATAGACCATGACATAAGAACGTTCAGAGCTGACAATATGGTTCAGTGGGTAAAGGTGCTTGCCACCAAGCCTGGCAGCCTGAGTTCAATTCCTAGAAACCACATGGTGGAAGGTGAGAACTAACTCCTGCAAGTTGTCCTCTGACCTCTACATTTGTGTGCACACGTGAACATTTGCACACACAAAATAAATAATCGTGATTTTTTTAAAGAAGAAACAAAAATTCAATTACCCAAACCTCACAGGCACAAGTATCTCTCTAATTCTTCCAGTCTTCTTACACACACACACACACACACACACACACACACACACACACACACACGCATCATGTGTCCCCTCCCTTCACTTCCCGTACCTCTGTCCCTCTCCATCACTCACATGTCATTCTGCACCATCCTTGTCTGAACATGCTGCCTCCTCACCCCACTCCGAAGCACCCAGGACAAGGGCACACCAGAGTCTTTTCTGTGTTCCCCGAGTTCCTTCAAGGCCTGATCCAGACGGGGGGCTTCTGACTTTGACAAATACCAGCCCCCCCCCAACTTGAGCTGCAACCGAGGACAAAATGGGGTGTGTGTGTGTGTGTGTGTGTGTGTGTGTGTGTGTGCCTGTGTCTCTGTGTGTGTCTGTCTCTGTGTGTATGTGTGCCTGTGTGTGTGTCAGTGTGTGTCTCTGTGTGTGTGTCAGTGTGTGTCTCTGTGTATGTGCCTGTGTGTGTGTGTGTGTATCAGGGTGTGTGCATGTGTGTGTATCAGTGTGTGTGTTTGTGTGTGTCAATATGTGTGTCAGTGTACGTGTCTGTGTGTGTCTCTGTGTATGTGCCTGTGTTTGTGTGTCTTTGTGTATGTGCCTGTGTGTCTGTGTGTGTGTCAGCATGTGTGTCTGTGTGTGTTACATTTTGCACCTTGGCTCCATTCTCTTGAAGATCCTCTGGAACAAACAAAACAAACCAGCGTGTTCTGTTCTCCGAGCTCCAGCCTGGTTCTCCCTGGGCGCCGCTGTGTTCTCAAACATCATCTGCTTTCCCACTCCCAGGTCTATCTATCATCTTTGCCAGAATCTGTCCCTGAGGGGCTGTGCCATGAGAATCGTCAACATTTAACACACTCAGAGCTGGTTCCATCATGAGGGAGGCTGGCAGGCTGAGAACTGCTTGTCTTCTCCAAGGAGCAGGAACTCCAGACAGGCTTCCCTCCGAGGCCTCATCTTCCTTCCTGCTTTCTAATTTCCTTTTATCGGAGAGATAAGTCAGGACAGATGCAGGGGAGAGAGAGAGAGAGAGAGAGAGAGAGAGAGAGAGAGAGAGAGAGAGAGAGAGAGAGACCACTGTCCCCTTCAAGTGCTGGCTTTCCGATCTTAGCCCGCTCACCACTCTGACACAACCCTGTGTTATGTTCTCACCACCCACCACCACGTGGTATTGGTGGCCAGGGCCCACGTGTAAAGGTCACCTGCCCTCCCTCGTGTGTTCAGTAGCGTCTGCTGTGCCTGAAGGGCTGGACCGTGACAGACCGCTAGTGGTGGGATCCCAGGGGGGCCTCTGGCAGGCTGCTGTGAATAAAGACAGGATGAGGAAGGAGGTGGGGTGAAAACAGACAGGCGAAGGCCTTGTGGGTGGTGTCTATGCCCAGGATCACTTCCTACCCTTTTCTGGTTCTAACACTCACTTCTTCCAAGAAGATCAAGAAAGGTATGGGAGACTATTCCACAATAATGTCTGGGTGTGAAGAAAGATGATTTTGGTACTTGACCCTGGCCAGACTCATGCTCAGGAGCAAACACAGGTAAGTGTCATAAAACAGAGGTCAAAAGAAAGGTCGGGAGAGATAGTGACTGCCTCCTGGGATTCCCTCCCATCTCTACTTCCAGGTGGAAAAGTCCAAGACATAGATCCATGACCAGAGAAGTAGCCACAGCATGCCCTCACCAATCACCTCTAGACATTCCTCAAATGGAAGCTGAGGCACTGTCTTGAAGCTGCTTCTGGAGAGTCTCAGCTTTGGGGTGACAGAGAAAGAAGACAATTGGAGATGCATGTGCTAGCCCAGCGCTCTGCAAGCTTCCTGTGGCTCGGCTTCTGGAGGTGCTGAGCCTGAGCCCCTGAGAAAGGGTGCTTCCCCCCAAACCACCAGGACTGGGCTGACTGATGGAGCTGAGTTCATTTTTCCTCCTGAGTAGAGAGACAATGCAGAAAAATTGGATGAAATTGATATGGTGTCTGCAAGTGAAGTTACTCTACTTCCAAAGGCCTCATTCAGAGATTTGCACATGCTCCTTCCAGTGTTAGGGCAAATGATTTTTGTTTGATCCCTGCACAGCTAAATCAGATCAGTTTCCACGAGACCAGGTGGTTAACAAGTGAGGCCATCCCTCGTCTTTCACTTCCTCTATCTGCTCTGCATACCCCTCACTGTCCACCATGTTATCAGGCCACTGAATTTCCCACCATGCTCCTAGACTTCCCAGACTCCAGAGCCATGAACCTAGCTAGATAACTTCCTTCCTTTATAAATCACCGAGCCTTCCGTATAATTTTATAGCAACAGAAGATGGAAAAAGGAACCAGGGCACTATGACTGTGAAGCTGATGTGACCTCAGGGGGTCACATACAACTGTAGCCATAGCCAAGCTGTTGACAGCACCTCCAGGTGGTACAGGAAGGAAGGGTCTTCATTTGAGCTAAAGGACAGCTGGACTCCATGAGGACACGGAGGTCACAGCCCTGGAACCAGGCTTTCCGATGCTCAGCCCTGTGCTCAAACCTCAACTGCCCAAGTCAGGCATTCCTACTTTCCTTAGGCCCTGGTTTGCAAGTGGCTTCTGTTTTGAGTTAATGGGAAGGGGTGTATGATTGATTAGTAATGTCTGCCCATGAGCGAAGGCCAGAGTGACACCAGAGGTGAAGTATATTTATGGACCCTTCTCCAAACCCTAAGCAATATACCTTTTTTTCCTCTTCGGAATAAAACAGTTTTGAAATTACCTCCTCCTTCCTGTCTCCAGCTCAATAAAATTTTCTGACCGAATGGCCAGAAGGTGGGAAACTTCAGTGTAATGCTACCTGGGAAGGAAGGTTTGATAAACAATTTAACATTGACTTCAAGATTGCAAGGGGAGTGTTT
Organism: Peromyscus californicus insignis; assembly: GCF_007827085.1. Taxonomy (NCBI): domain Eukaryota; kingdom Metazoa; phylum Chordata; class Mammalia; order Rodentia; family Cricetidae; genus Peromyscus; species Peromyscus californicus. The sequence goes on from NW_026294573.1 coordinate 103,122,573, forward strand.
AATTTGCTCAAGAGACCCACTGTCCTCCAGGACTCCAGTCCATTAGCTTTTGTCCAACTAATGACAAGTGAGTTTTCTGTATTCATTAGAGCAGACTTGGGATTTGGCTTCAGGGGCAGTGAACTGGAGAGGAAATCACACCAGACTCAAGAGGAATGTTCTTGATTGCTTGCTGTACGTCTGGAAAAGAATAAAATGGTGTTTTCTAGAATCCTTGTAAGTCAGACATCCCTGTGATGTGGAGGGGGGGGTTTCAGGGAATCAGGACCCGCCCTAAAAGACCTTCTCAGGTCAAGTCAAACTGGGTGAACCCAGCTCAGGTGACCTCACCAGCAGCTGGCTGCATCCTTTCTCCAGGCTATGCCCACAGAGACGGGAGAGACTGGATCTGGTGCTGGAGAACTCACAGTTTAATCAAGAAACCGAGGCAGCACCCATACCCTGCTGGTGGGAGCAGTGAAACAAGCCCCTGGTGCTCACCGTTCCTTGAATCCTAAGCCCTGACTCTCCCACTGTGGCTCACAACATTCGGCTGCTCTCAGAACGATGGTCACAGAGATTCTGGAAGACACCAAATGTCTTGAAAAACAAAACCAAGCCTCCAAGCGCTGGCCATGCTTCACTGCTGCGTTCTCTGTGTCTTCACTTCAGCTGCCCCATGAGGGTCAGAGTCTGGGCTGTTCTCAGAGCCCTACCGCACCCCACCCCACCCCAGTTACCCCGGAATGCTTATACAAGGCCAGGAGGCTGCTGAGACTGCTGTTTGCCTGAGCAGTATCTTTGTGAAAATCATGTCCCTAGACCATCAGTGGCAGGCAGGAGGTTGATGGCTAACCCAAAATCAAGAGAAGGCGGAATCTGGTGGAGAGGTTCACAAAGATGTGGCATGATTAAGAAAAATCAGCAAATAGCCTGGTATGATTACGTACACTTGTAACCCCAGCCCTCAGGAAGGCTGAGGCAGGAGGTTTATGAGCTCAAAGCCAGCCTGACCTACATAGCCAGACTTTGTGCCAAAACAAACAAAACCCCACAAAGGCTTGGGAGATACCTCAGTCAGTAAAGTGTTTGTTTTACAAGCACGAGGTCCTGAGATCCACTCCCAGAAACCTCTTAAAAACCTAGGAGTGTTGGGGCTGGAGAGATGGCTCAGTGGTTAAGAACACTTGCTGACCTTCCAGAGGACCCAGGTTCAGTTCCCACACCAGGCAGCTCACAATAGCTTATAACTCCAGTTCCAGGGAATCTGATGCCCTCTTTTGGCTTCCAAGGGCACTGTGTCCATGTTATGCATATACACACAGTCAGGCACATACATACATACATACATACATACATACATATAAAATAAATAAGTATATGTATTATTTATTTATACATATATATTTAAAAGACAGGACTGGTGGCGCACACTTGTACTTTTAGTGTTGGGGAGGCAGACGCAATAGGAACCTTGAGGCTACCTGGACAACCAGTCTAGACTACCCAGTTCGCTCCAGGCCAATGGGAGACCCTCATTTCTGAGAATGATACCCTAGACTGCCCTCTGGCTTCCACATGGCTCACACATGTGAACTCTTATACACAAGAGAGAGGAAGAAAGAGAGAGGGAGAGACCGAGACAGAGGAAACAGAATACCAGAAAATGCTGGCCAAACTGTCCACTAGGATCAGAAGGGAGCCACAGCATCATGAGGCCTGAAAGGACATCAGGAGAAAATGACATTAAGAGAAAGACAGCCACTGTCAAGCCAGGAAAGGAATGAGGCACTGATACCTCACCCTCCCTCACCACCCTCCCGCCTCCTGCTGGTGCCTTCCAGAAAGCCAGGGAGCCCTAAGTCCTGCAGAGTAGAAAGTGGGGGACAAGGGTAGAATCAGGACTAGGGACAGGCCCCAGCACCCCCTCCTCCTGACAGTCGCTGCTTCCTGCAGAGTGTCAAGACCAGCATTCCGTCCTCACTGTTCCCACCGTGGCTGTGGGGTCAGCATTCCGTCCTCACTGTTCCCACCGTGGCTGTGGGGTCAGCGTTCTGTCCTCACTGTTCCCACCGTGGCTGTGGGGTCAGCGTTCCGTCCTCACTGTTCCCACTGCGGCTGTGGGGTCAGCGTTAGTCTCTGCCTCCAGGGGAGGAGATGCTGTCATCATCAGGGCTGAGGCCAGTCTCCCTTCTGCCCCAACACAGCCCACCCTTTAGCACCTCCAAACATCCTGAACAAGAGTCCTTAGTGTCCTCCATATCCATGAAAGATCAACTAGAAAATCCAGTCCGGGACAAATGCCACTTCCTCCTTGAAGCCTGTCTGAGTCCGCCAGGTGGAAGTTGAGATTCCTTCCTCCGAAGACGGTACCACCATTGCTCACAAGGGGCTTGCTACTCTCTCTCTCTCTCTCTCTCTCTCTCTCTCTCTCTCTCTCTCTCTCTCCCCCAATGTGTTTCTCTGTGTCTCTGTCTGACTCTGTCTTTCTCTGTCTCTGTCTCTGTCTCTCTCTGTCTCTGTCTCTGTCTCTGTCTCTCTCTCTCTCTCTCTCTCACACACACACACACACACACACACACACACACACACACTGGCTCCTCTGTGAATAGAAAGTGGCACTTGTTCATTTTAGAATCTGTCCTTTGAAATAGCCAAGGCCCCATTCCTGAGGAGAGCAGCCAAGAGGCCATTCACTGTCACAATTTTGTGAGCACTCAATGACATTCTGCATGTGCCATTCAGCGACAGACTGACTGTCTCTAGGGGCAAAAAGTGATCCCCATGGCTATCCTGGAAGCCTAGACTCTCAGCAGGGCCACTATTCAGGGGCTGGAACCTATCCAGATCCTTTAATGAGTCCCAACACCACTCTGTGTCCCCTGTTTGTCTCGCCCAAAGCAAATAGAAGCAGCAATAGTGTATCTGTCACATCTCCACACAGAGCTCCAAGGACACCTTCTGCTCAAGGGCAGAGTCCAGGAGTTCATTGGATGGCCCAAACCCAACATCGGGTGATGTGGTTGCTTTCCTGTGCACGTAACATGTTCAGTTCTCCTCCGGGCCCCTAAGAGGACGGCATCTACCTATCCACTTAGAGCTAGGCCTGGCTGACTTGCTGTGGAAGTGTGAGAGGCTGTCTGCTTGTCACTTCCAAGAGGAAGCTTTAAGAGTCCACACACGATCCGCCACTCTTTCGCCCTCCCTCTGTTACAGTGAGCAGCAGTGTTCCATATAATAGTTGTCCTGTCAGTCAGGGCCTGGCTGACGATGACAACAGCATGGACCAGTGCCCTTGGCTGATTCCTACGCAATGTGCTGTAGGCCATTGAGACCTGGGAGGTGCTCGTTACCACAGCACAGACTAGCTGACCCTGACTAATACCCATGGGCCTGTTACTTTCTCCATTTCACAGCAAGGAACTAGTATCTATTGCATGGGCACGTCTGAATATTACCTGGTTTGGTCAGTGTAAACTAGAATGTAATTAGTTCTTTATAAACATTAGCTATGTGGATATAGCTCTGTATATCTTCACTCCATCTAGCCACAGAACATGCATAAATCCAGATGTAGATAGGAAATAACTTTTTTAGGCTAGCTAGTTTTCCCAAGGCATGTCTCAGAGAAGTCCCAGGCCCTCAGCCGGGAAGGAAGGCCAAGATCTCCACAGGCACCCGCAGATTCTACTGGGAGCAATTTTTTTTTTTCTTCACCAGAAGCCAGAGCTCAAGAATTAGCAGCCTCAGCAAATGCCAGCCCTTCCTTGGTTCTTCCCATCTGTCTAGCCATCGACCTTGACTCGTGAGCAATTGCTGCCGACTGTGTGTGAGCTGGCAGCCATGGATTTTCTTTCCTTCTGGGTTAAATTTCTGGCCGTCAGTGGATGAGTGTCTATTACCTGCAATTCCCCGCCTCTGGAAGAACTAGAAGGCTAAGGCGTGAGGGGGCTGCAACAGCCACAGAGACGGGTATCCTGGAGATCCAGCCCAGGATCATACTCTCCCCTGCAAGCTCTGATCACCAGAATGTCTTAAGATTCTTGATTGACAAAGGGCAACAGGACCCACCAGTACATTTGCAGCATGCACTACCTAAATTTACTATGCAGCGTTCTCCTCTGTTTTTTGTTTTTTTTTTTTGTTGTTGTTGTTGTTTTTTTTCGAGACAGGGTTTCTCTGTGTAGCTTTGTGCCTTTCCTGGATCTCGCGCTGTAGACCAGGCTGGCCCCGAACTCACAGAGATTCGCCTGCCTCTGCCTCCCGAGTGCTGGGATTAAAGGCGTGCGCCACCACCGCCCGGCTCCTCTGTTTTTTAAAAACATGTTCAGTACTCGGTGGGCGGGCGCCAGGCACCTTGCAGGCTTAGGTTTCTGCCTCCGCCAACTTGCAAATCACAGAATAACAGCAGCAGCTGCAATGGCTAACATTTTGAGTGTTACATTGTACATTACCTTTCAATAAGAGACTAAGACGGCCTGGCGTGGTGGTACGCGCCTTTGATCCCAGCAATCAGGAGGCAGAGGCAGGTGGATCTCTGTGAGTTTGAGGCCAGCCTGGTCTACAGAGCCAGTTTTGGGACAGCTAGGATGGTTACACAGAGAAACCCTCTCTCAGGGAGAGAAAGGGAGAGAGAGAGAGACAGAGAGACAGAGAGAGACAGAGAGAGACAGAGAGACAAAGACACAGACACAGAGACACAGAGACAGAAATAGAGGGGGGGACAGGCATGGGTGAGACACTGTCACCATTTCAAAAATGAAGAAGCTGAGGCAGAGAGGTTATGACAGAGCCAACGATGGTTAGAAAATGGTAGATCCAGGATTTCGGGCCAGATGGGTCTGACTGCAGAATTCCCATAACCTGAAGAGTTGCCAGAGAAGGAGCTGGCCTCTCGGATACTGCTGACAACAGCCTGTGGGTCTTGCTGCTTTCCTGTTCAGGCTGAGTTACTGGGGCCAGAGTTACGAGGGATTCCTGCAGTCACACGGCAAGCAGGTGATGGAGCAGGACTCATTCCCAAGGGTGCGATATCCGAGCTTCTTCCTTCCAGGAAGCGCTCTGCCATGAAGAGTGGAGATGGGCTTGTTCTCCCTTCCAAGCACAAGGGAGCCATATCAGACAGGGTTCTCTGGAGGAACAGATCCAAAAGACTATATACACACATGGACGTGTATACTTACGTGTCTGTGTGTATTTTTATGAAATCTGTGAAATGGAGACTCTGTACACAGGAGGGCTGGGTAGTCCAGCAATGGCAGTCTGCACGCTGCAGAGGCTAAGAGCCTGGCAGCCACTTAGCCCGCTAGGCTGGACACCTCAGCAGTCCCCACCAAGCCCTGAAAACCTGGAAGTGCCCCCAGAGAGTCACTGTGTCGGAGTCCATGTTGGAGGGCCAAAGAAGATGGAGTCTGACCTCAGCAGCGATAGATGCTCTCATTGAGAAAGAATCGAAGGAACGCATGCTGCCTTCTCCTCAGACCCTTTTAAGTACCAGCTGCTCCTCAGAAAGTGCTGCCCACTTTGCCTTGGGTCCTCCCTTCCCTTCAGTTAGTAGGTACCCTAGCCGACATGCTCAGAGGTGAGTCTCCCATGTGACTCTAAGTCTCCTCCAGTTGACAATCAACCATACGGACACCAATGACGTTTAATGGGGACATACACAGAGTCTGAGGGAGCAGTTGGAAGTGACTAATTCCAGGCTGCTGAAGGAATACTTCCTCGGAGGGGATAGCATTCGAGGAGAAAGGAGAGAAGAGAATCCTGAAGGAATGGTAGGAGAGCTGGTACAGTCACACCAGGGCACAATACTGGGGCCAAGGCAGCCCGAGGCTGACACTGCCCGTGCCTCTTGAAGCCTGGCACTTGGAGAGTCCCCTGCCTTTTCCTCTGCTTTCCTTCATTCCATATCCAGACAGCTCCCAAGAGACAGTAGACTTCAGATACCCTGATTCCCTTCCCCAGAGCATGGGGGCACATGTGGGGAGCATGGGGTGGCCAGGGAGATCCCAAGGACACACCCACAGAGACCTGAACAAATTCTTCAGCCACATCCAATTTCCCCCACTGCGTTAACATCTCGTCTTCCTGAGTCCATGATTCATTTGTTTTCTACCTGCCTGTCCCCACCCTGGGAAAAAAAATGGACGAGAGTAAGGAGAGAATAAAATAATAGGGACTTTTGAGTCTAGAGCAGTCATTAAATACTCTCTGCCCGCCGGGCGGTGGTGGCGCATGCCTTTAATCCCAGCACTTGGGAGGCAGAGCCAGGAGGATCTCTGTGAGTTCGAGGCCAGCCTGGGCTACCAAGTGAGTTCCAGGACAGGCGCAAAGCTACACAGAGAAACCCTGTCTCGAAAAACCAAAAAAAAAAAAAAAAGAAAAAAAAAAAATACTCTCTGCCCATCCGGCTGCATTAAAAAGGAGAGACCTGTGAGGGCAGAGGGCATTGTTAAAACTGCCTTGGTGTGGCAGCAGGAGACAGGAGAAATAGGCTTGGAGAGAGAGGGCTTTCCACATTGTGCTGAAGTGATGGAAAACAATGGGTCCCCAAATGGAAGTAATGCTCACAGTTCTCTCCGGATCTGGATCCGGCAGGCAGTGGCGGAAACCCTCTCCTTGCTCCTTTTCAAGCAGGACTGAATTAATTCAGGGACTATGCGGGCCTTGTACTCCCTTTTCGATTACAGACAGACCTAGTTTTTGCAGAACTCATTAACTAGCAGGTCTATAGGGACCTGGGCTTCCAAGCCTTACTGGACAGGTCTCAAGAGCAGGCTTCTGAGGAATCCAGATGCCTGGCATTGGGCAAGGCCTGGGAGGATATTTGTGCCTCAAGTGCTGCTCTAGCTGGTCATGTGTATGCAAAGAAGGTCAAGGTGTAGAGGAGGCAGGAAGAGCCTAACAGGCTGCCTCTCCTCCCCTTGGCATGCCAGGCTGTGGCCACTCAGTGTCTCACACCGGGTGACTTAAACTGAGAATTTCCTATCAGTGCAAGCCTTCCCTCACACCTCTGTTGATGACCCTGTCTTAAGGCATATGACACTCACAGTGTGCAGTGGGTGTGTCCACCCCCTTCCCAGCTCCCGCCAATTTATCAGTTCCCAAGGGTCACCCCTCTGAGGCTTTGCTGTCCCAGCCTCAGTGTGTGGTGTGCTTATCATCTATGGTTGAGCACCTCAGCCAATAAATAAATGCAAAGGAGCAACTTTGGGGAAAGAAATGGTAAAAGCATATACTGTTTCACACAAAACTTCCCGAAAGCTTTGTACTAAGAGGTGAGTGGAGATAGCCCAGTTGAGTGGCCACATTCTAGGAAGGACCCAGACAGGGGCTGGATCTTCACAGGAGCAGCATAGCACAACCTGTCTGCTGAAGACATTTCCCAGCTCTGAACTTAACAGCTACCTCATCTGCAAAAATGGGGGTGATATAATTTCTTGATCAAGCTATTGTTTTCAAAATACTTAATGTTAGTGCTTAGCACCAAACGATGAGTCATCTGTTACCCTCATGTTCTTCAGCACCTGCACAGGCTGCAGGGCAACCACAAACACTGCCTCTGCTACCACAGAAACCAAGCTGCACTATGTCAATGGGGACCCCTGGTGGCAAGAACTGGAACTGTTGGACCTCTGTTTCTTCATTGTCTTTGATCCCAGAGGAGAATAATGAAACCATTATTCTCTTCTCCCCACCCATTTCTGTTCCTAGCTCAGTTTGTTTCCTTAGAGACCCTCTTACACATAAACAGCTCTTTCTCAACTTTAGCCCAGTTACCTTTAATTAAACTCTTTCTTAAGGGGCTCTATGGACGTGAAACTTTGTTTCCTTAACCAGCTCATAGCTACACTGTTACTTCCCTTGTAACACTGCCACTGGGTATGATCTGGAATACAGGCCTTATACTCCCCAGGAGAAAGGATGGGTACATAGGGCTGCTGGGAGTTCACTTTTAACTCTAAGAAAAGTCTTCCTTCTAGAATTGTCTTTCCAACAGAGGTTTTTATTAAATGGGCATCGGGAGCCACAAAAGATTTACTGCTACGTAGCTTTGCGGGCTGACCTGAAAAGTAAAGGACCACTTACTATTGATTTCCACAGGACCACCTGCTCTGAGGTCTGAACATTGTCTAAGTCTCAGCTGGGGCAGTCAGTCCTTAGAGTCTATACCTTAACCACAGGCACCTGGGGACACCTGTGAGCACTGTTAAAGGCTTGGCCTGGCGGGGAGGAAGGAGGGAATGAAGTCACCCATCATGCCCACTTTCAACACAGACATAAAATGCTCTTTTAACGTGGCCTGATTGGCTCTAGAGGGAAGGTGCAGTGTGAGCCTTGGTAGACAGTCTCCTGCTCCTGTCCTGGTGTGACTACCCAGCATCCTGACGATCTCAGGAACAGACACAGGCTTCCTGAGGGAGCTGAAGTCTGAAAAACAGACTCGGGGGGAACCACACTCCATGTGGCAGCTCAGAGGATGGATGCTATTCTTATTGGAGATGCCCATCACATTCTTCCTACTTTTTCTTAGAAAAACAGGTTAGAAAGGGGTCACCCTTCCCTGCTCCCAGCTGACTGGGCCTTGGGCCCATCTCTCATAGGCTTCTCCCTGAGAACAGACTGGAGCAAGAGGCCTTACAAGCTTGAGAGTGCCCTACAGTGGAGGCCCTGGTGGGCCATGCCTGAGCAGATGAGCAAGCAGGGAACTCAGTGAGTTACAGCAAAGGACGTAAGGAGCCTCCAGAGCAGCAAATGCAAACAGCCTCAGAAATAATGGAGGTGGCTGAGGCCTTTCCCAGCCTGTGAGGCCTGCCTGTGCCTTTTGAAAAAGAATGTCCTGAGTCTCTTGTGACCCCTCCCCTTTTTAGTGCCTAAAGATGTTGGGGATTAACCTCAGGGTCTTGCGCAGGCTAGGCCAAGGACGCCATCAATGAGCTATCTCCCAACCCACCACCTCCTTTTCAACCTGAATTCCTGGTGGGGCTCTACATCTTGCCTCACAATGACTCCTGGCCAGGCTCTCTGTCTTGGAGCAGAGCTGTGAGAAAATGATGGTGTCTTTGTCGCTCTACTCTCGAGGATGATTCTTGTAAATACTGCATGAGGCCTTAATGACCCCAAGGGAGGGAACCAGGCACACAGACAGGGAACCGGCATTTGTTTTGCCAGCTTTTCCGGGTACCTGTGGGTAAAGGACAGAGGTGTGGGTTTGGGGAGTATACAAGACAGAGAAGCAAGGCGAAGCCCCAGCTAACTCTCGGTGGCTGGTCTCTACAGAGAGTGCTTAAGCCAGGGTTTGGGACCATCTTTCTGATTTGACTGATACCACCGAAGGGATGGATGGGCATTGTCACCTCCGTGTTTAGGGATGTAATGTGGGGAGTTCAAACATTCATCTATATGTATTTTCTCACAGTGTTGAGCAGCCAAGGGGCAGTTCAACATGACGTCCCAGATGTGGGAGCCTCTTCCAGACCCTTGTGTATATACTCTTCTAATGAAAACACTATGTTGTGCAATATTACTTTAACTAGTCAAAGATGTGCTACATTTGTTTGTGCTATGGAATATTACTTTAACTGTATAAAGGTGTGTTACATTTATTTATGCTGCATTTGTTCAATTATGTAAGGATACATTGCATTTGCTTCGCCTTTCCTGCCTAAGGCACCTGATGGGTCTAATAAAAAAATGAACAGCCAATAGCTAGGCAGGAGAGGGATAGGCGGGGCTGGTGGGCAGAGAGAATAAGTAGGAGGAGGAATCTGGAGAACAAGAGAAGAAGAGAGGAGAGAACGAGGGAGAAAGAGAGGGAGATGCCTGGGGCCAGACGGGCAAGGGCCAGCCAGCAGAGCAGAAAGTACAGAAGGCAAGGTAAGAAGCCCCGAGGCAAAATGTAGACAAAGAGAAACAGGTTAATTTAAGTTAAAGAAAAATAAAAAGCTAGCCAGGAATGAGCATAAGCTAAGGCCAAGCATTCATCACTAATAATAAGTCTCATGTCATGATTTGGGAGCTGGTTGGTGCCCCCACCACACACACACACAAAGCAAAAACAAAAACGAAAGCCTGGTGCAACACTACATACAGTAATCCTCACCAACCAATTACTGTGAAAAGCTGTTGCGACAAGCATCAGATTAACTTCCGGCATGCAAACTAAATCCCTATAGTTTTTTTTTTTTTTTGGTTTTTCGAGACAGGGTTTCTCTGTGTAGCTTTGCGCCTTTCCTGGAACTCACTTGGTAGCCCAGGCTGGCCTCGAACTCACAGAGATCCGCCTGGCTCTGCCTCCCGAGTGCTGGGATTAAAGGCGTGCGCCACCACCGCCCGGCAGTTTTTTTAATTTTTAAATGTTTATTTTATTTGTGTATGTGTGTGCCTGAGTGTATGTGTGTCCACAGAGACCAGAAGAAGGAATGGGGTCCCCTAGAACTGGAGTTACAGATGGTGGTGAGCTGCCACGTGGGTACTGGGATTTGAACTCCGAGCTTTGCGAAAGCAGCCAGTGCTCTTAGCCACTGAGCCATCTCTGCAGCCCCAACTCTGATAGGATTAAGCACCTCTTTGAGATCAAGGGTGGTAAATAGGGTGATGGTTTGAATATGCCTCCCAAAGGTTCGTGATTGAAATGCTTGGTCCCTAGATGGTGGCACCGCTTAGAGAGGTTCTGGAAACTTCAGATGTGGGGCGGAACCAGAGGAAATGAATCACTGGAAACTGAGCTTTGGAAGTATATTATCCCTGGCTGCTTCCTGCCACGCCACTTCCTGGGTGGCATCAAGGGAGCAGCCTTCCTCCGCTGGATACTCCACCACCCCGATGGAGAGTGGAGGTCTCTACCAGGAGGAATTGATCCCTCTAAAACCAGGAGCCAAAATAAACCCTTCCTCTTCTAACCTGTTTCTTCAGGTGTTGGTAAAAGGCTAACTACCGCATGTTTCACCCCACTCGCCGGTGGAAGCTGCTTGGTGCCTGTGTTGAGAAGGATTCTGAGGACCCGAGTGAGGGGTTGATGAATGACTTAGAGTTTGCACAGTGAAAATTGGTACACTGAAGAAGGTAGCCACAGGTAAAAGCCACATGGGAACATCCCTACTCAGAACCCTGGGGACACTTGGCACCTGATCCAGCAAAGACCAGGAGCCTGAGTTTGGTGCGGAGGCCAATGAGCAACAGCTGAAACACTTGGAATCGGCGGATTTGGATGTGAGAGCACACTTGGAGAGCAGCAGCTGCCCCAAGACTCCTGTCAACTATGATGGCAGGGAACTCTGAGGAGAGCCAGCTGCAGTACAATCCTGCAAGGTCGCTGTGACCCCTCCTGCCAATGGCTCCCCCAACTTATCCAGAGGGTGGGGGTGGGCAAGCCTGTGCCTGCTTCATCAAGAAACTCGGTGTTCATTAAAGCCGTGACTCCCAGCCTGGCAGCCCTGCCGACGTGATGGTCCCCAAAGCCTTTCATGTGTCTGTTTATCGAACTCAGAGACAGTCTAGGTCCCCAAACCCAGGGAAGCTCAGGGCCCTGCAATGCAGCCCAGGTCCCAGAGGGGTCCCACAGTGGGGCTTGTACCTTGTTTCTGACCCCCGAACCATCCCTCTCCCAGCACCCCCACCCCCTGCACCATTCATCCCTCAGCACCCCTACCCCTCCATGAGCATCCCCACCACCCCCTCACCTCCAGGAGAGCACTGACTTCAGGCTTTGAATGAAATAAAAGCTGACAGTGTACAGCCATGTTTAGGTCTAAGCTACAAAGGAGTCATGCAATTATCTTTGTCAGAATTCATTTTGTCACACCCCTCTATTCCTTAGGTTGTAGCTACTGAGCTCTTTGAGAAGTTTGAAGAAACTGGGGGTAAAATGAAGGAGAGACAAGGCACATCTCTAGAAGAATATGGCTTCAGAGTGGAGTAAATGAGGTCCAGGGTAAGGCGTGAGCATGAGGGGCTGAAGAGAGAGGACCCCAGAATCCCAACAGGACCTTAGAGGCAAGTCAACTGACTGGAATTTCAACCCCCTGTCACCTCCCATCTCAGGGACGGGGTTCCATCAAAGCTCAGACCCCTACAGCACTTGGGCATGGGGGACTCCTACAATGTTCCCTCAGAGTTTGACCTAAAACACTCTGCGGAGACACCCCCCTGCTTGAAAGAGCCCAGTCCAAACCTAGAACAACCCGGGGAAAGACAAATACAGACAGGTTTTCTCACCACCCCCCAATATCATCACACAAGTATGCCCTGCCAGAGTCCCAGAATCACTGAGCTTCAGGGACCTCAGAGGTCATCCAGCCCAGGTGTCCACATTCCGGGCTGGGAAATCAATTTACTGAAGTGAAAGTGATTTTAAAATGAAATAGAAGAGAAGGGATAATGTCAGAATATATTGTTTTCAGTGAAAGAAATTGCTTTGTGAAACTTTTGTTTCAGAAGAGTGTGTGTGTGTGTGTGTGTGTGTGTGTGTGTGTGTGTGTGTGTGTTAGTTCAATTGCAAATCTGTTTCTGTGGGTCACAGTAGCAAATGTTTGAAAGCCACTGATTTAGCCCACATCCCACTGGTGTGGGCTGCCTTTATGACACTTTCAAAAAATCATGAGGCATTTCTTGCTCACCCCCCACTCCCCCATGAGACTCCAAAGACCCCACACATGGCCAAGGCCCCTATCACTGCCCACTGCTCTGTGCCCCGGAAGTGGTTCCTCCCATGGAGCTCATGTGTGCCTCTTGTCCCCTCCCCACTGGTTTTCTCTTGCTCTCTGACTCTCCCCTCTAAATAAACCCAACTCCACTTCCCACACCAGCCTGAGGGGACAGAGGGCAGTGCTGCAGACCTCTTGGCCATGCTCTTTGGGGGCTCTATAGCTCATCTTTCTCTTGACTGCCCAGTACCACTTATGAAAGCAAGGCCTTGGCCTTCATGCTGGGCCATCATCTCTGCCTAGTTCACAGCCTGTGTGATTTAGTGAGACTGGCCTCATCCCTGACTCCAGAAATAGCCAGTGTGAACATCCCAGGGACTGGATCCAGAGTGGGAACCGGATTCAAGCTGATCCAACCAAAAACAACCAGGGACTTCGGCCAAAATTCTTAGAAAAGGCATTAAGAAACTAAGATGATAGACAGGAAGTCCCAAACTACTACAGTGTCCATCTTTGCCAGAGCCTGGGGAAAGATCTGCTGTTGAATGGAGCCCACACAAAGGAGAGAATGAGAGGAAAACAGACAGAGAGAAGATTCAGTCCATTATCATCATGGTGGGACATGGTGATGTGCAGGCAGACATGGTGCTGGAGAAGGAGCTGAGAGTTCTACATCTTTGATCCTCAGGCAACAGGAAGTGAACCGAGACACTGGGCATGGCTTGAGCATATATAAGCCCTCAAAGCCCACCCCCACGGTGACATACTTCCTCCAACAAGGCCATACCTACTCCAACAAGGCCACACCTCCCAATGGTGCCACTCCCTGAGCTTATGGGGCCTAATTATATTCAAACTACCACAAGTTAGGAGCTAATAAATTTCTGTTGTTTGGGGTGGCAAGATGGTTCAGCAAGTAAAGGCACTTGCCGCATGCCTGGCCATCTGACCTCGATCTCCAAAACTCATACAGAGATAGGAGAGAACTGACTCCACAAAGTGGTCCTCTGACCTCCATATGAGCACACACACAACACACATACACACACAACAACTAACACAAAAGTCTATGTTTCCTATGTCCACACTAAGAACATCACAGAGATTAGCTCCCCAAATATTCGAAGAAGCCCTATAAAGCAAATGAGGAAACTGAGGCACACAGGTGTCAAGCAACTTGCCCAAGACCACACAGCTCATGGAGTGAACAGTATTCAAAACCAGGCCTGCTGACTACAGGCAAAACCTTTTCCAGAGATGAGGTATCTCAAGGAAGATCCAGAAAGCAGGAGGGGCATGGAAGGGTCTCATAGGGTTCAGAGGGAGAATGGCCCTGAAGATACCTTGATTTAGGACTTGAGTCCTGTCTTAGTTAGGATTTCTATCACTGTGAAGAGACACCATGACCACGGCAACTCTTATAAAGGAAACCATTTAATTGGGCCCATGATCCCCTTGCCATCTCTATCCCTTCCATGAATATGTTCCTACATAAGGATGTCCTTTCAAATGCCTTGTTTTATATGGAAGGCTTTTGTTTTTGTTTTTGTTGTTTTTGTTTTTAATGCCATGTGGATTCTCTGGATTGTTCTCATGAACCAAAAGACAGAAAGGGTTTAGTAGGGAGCATGGGAACCATCCAGAGAGTCCATGTATTGTTAAGAAACTAGGATGTTATAAGGCAAGACATTGAGAAGGACTTCCTCAAATAGTAGCAGGAACTGAACAGAGACTAAAGAATCCACAGGAAAGTCTTCCTCCCAAACTCAAAGTGGATATTGGGAAGAAAGGACACGCACACAGGGACTTCAGGAAGTGTAGTCAGGATGAAGAGGGGGAGGAGAAAGAAGAGGAAGAGGAAGAGGAGAAAGAGGAAGAAGAGGAGGTGAGGAAGAGGAGGTGAAGAAGAGGAGGAGCTGTGATGCTTCAGGGGAAAGATGGTACTAATAAAGAGTGAGTGATGGGCTTTAATAACCCAGGATCCCATGCTGCCACCTGGGAGCTTGTGGGAGAAGGACTTGGGAGCCCAGGTGGAGAGGGTTTTGTAATCCTTCCTGGTCTTAGTGTTGATAACAAAGAACATGGCAGGAAGTCAGAAGGAAGATGGGAAGCCGGAAGGAAGATGGGAAGCCCAAGGGGAACACAGCAGAAGGGACACACAAGAGACCAAACAGGACGTGAGAAGTTTGAGGGGAAAAGAGAATCTGGAATATAGGGAAGGATGCTTGCTTGGTATGTATGAGGTCCTAGGTTCGATCCCCACCACCACCACAATAACAACAAAAGATGGGAACGTGGTGACATATTGCCACCATTTACAAGGCAGAGAGGCCCACATAGAAGGCCTATCCCACAGCACACTGGGGCTCATAGAAAGAAGCTGGCCTTCTAGGAATGGTAGAGGGAGACGGTAAGATAACTGACCAATGACACTAACGGACCGTCTCTTAGCTGATGGCCTTCATTAACAGAATATCACAAATGGCTTAATCTGAATTTTCAATATTTGAAAGACTTTAAACCAAAACAATTATTTCTAATAAAAAGGATCAATATTTGGTTTCCTGAGCTCCCAAGGAAATAATGATCTTCCAACAGGTTTGCTAGGATTGGAACTCCTTTAAACATCAAGTAAGCACAAATTTGCCTCATTCTAAGGTTAGAGCTGTGAAGAAAAGCAGGGTGGGGATTAGCCTGGCTGTCTGTGGCCTCCTCAGGCTGGGTCTGAATTATGGCTCACGTGGCCATGAAGATCTTTCACATCCTCATTGACATACTTAGCAACAGTTGGGAAGGGACAAACCCACCGTCCCAGCGAGACGAGATCCTGAAAGGGTGCTTTCCTGCTGTCTCCCTGGGGTTCTGCCACAGGTGCCCAGGGCAGGCGTCGCACGTCTCTGCAGACCCTGTCCCTGGGGATGATACACAACTGTCCATGTTGTTCTCAGGAGTTTCTGTGCTCCGGTGTGAGTACATGTGTTCACATGCACATGTCAGCCAGAGGTCAACCCTGGGTATCATTCCTCACGAGTCTCCCACTTGTTTTTTTGAGACAGGGTCTCTCATTAGCCTGGAGCTCACCCCGCGGGCCAGGCTGGCTGGGCAGTCCACCCAGGGAGCCTCCTGTCTCCTGCTCCTTGGAGCATCATAGCCCCCTTTTTCACAGACTCCGGGGCTTGAATTCGGGACATAATGCTTACTTAGCAAATAGTTTACCAACTACACTACCTCTCCAGCCCTTATGGCCACAAATCTGAAGGAGGGGACGGCTCTCGGGGCAATTGACGGAAGCCCTCAAGTTTCTCTTACTCCCCAGGGAGGCAGTCTGTTTTCAAGCCAACATCCAGCTAAAGTCGAAAGAAAGATTAGGAGAAGGCGAAGGTGGGAACAGAGAGAGGAAGAAGACAGGAAGGGGCGGGGAGAGAAATGGCAAGAGAAACCAGAGTGGAAGCAAAGCCTCTCCCCAGTGCCAAGAGCTTCCTGTGTGCTGGTTTTCTCCTCGCTAAGACCCGAATTGCCATGGCCCTGAGCTTTGCCCCATCCTCTCACCTGGCACACGGGATCCGAGCTCCCTCCTTTCACAGAACAGCAACAGCCAAAAGGAGAGGAGAAACTCATATCGAGCAATGCCAACACGATCCCTCCTTTTCTCCGTGAACCAGACCTTGGGGCCAGCGAGATGGCTCTGCAGGTAAAGGCACTTGCTGCTAAGCCAGACATCCTGCTTGACCCCTGAAACTCACATGGCGGGAGAATCAGCTCCCTCCAGTTGTCCTCTGACCTCTACACATGTGTTGTGGCATGACACACACAAATAAATAAACACATTTTAATGAGTAAAGGAAACATATTATACATGGGGGGGGGGGGGACTCCTGCTGCCTGGGAACAGGTAGAGACGAAATGGATCTTCCTTGGACCCCACGAAGCTGCAAGTTGAGAGGAGGTAAACATAAACCAGTGAACGGCACACCCAGGCCCTGGGGTAACCTGTCTGGGCTCCCCACACCCAAGTTCCTGAGACACTAGGCCCTGGGGTAACCTGTCTGGGCTCCCTACACCCAAGTTCCTGAGACACTAGGCCCTGGGGTAACCTGTCTGGGCTCCCCACACCCAAGTTCCTGAGACACTATGCCTGGGGTTTTGTCATTATTTTTGTTATGTATGTGTGTTGTGTCTATGTACGTGTATATCACGTACATAGGTGTGTCTGAACACCTGTGTAGGCCAGAAGAGGGTGTCATCTCCCCCAGAGCTGGAGTTCTAGATGGTTGTGATCCACTTAACATGGATGTTGTAAGCAGGGGACCAAGACCTGTTCATAGATTACCATTTAGTAGGAGACTGATGTTGGGATAGTGCTGGGTAAGGATGTCAGTCGGATTTCCCTTACTATAACAAACTGAGGCCACCTACTTATAAAGGGAAAGGTTTATTCTGGCTTACAGTTTTGGAGGTTTGAATCCATGAGGGATTGGTCTGTGGCCAGGCAGCATGTCTCGGCAGAAGTGGGCAGTAAAACAAACCCACTCACCTCAGTTGCTGGAAGTGCAAAAAGAAGAAAAGGAAGAGACACCCTCCGTGGCCTAAAGACCTCTCACTAGGTTCTTGCACTTCCCGATAGCGCTACCCTGAGATCATTTTAGCATATAAGCCTTTTGAGGGTGTTTAATATTCTGGCCATAGCAATGCACAGTCTCAAGACCGTGGGCACACTGAGTATGCAAAGACCTTGACAGTCGGCTTTCCAGTCTTCAGGAAAGACTGACTTGAGGAGTTGTCCCCTGCACCCTGGATACCATCAGTCCAGAGACTGAGTGAGGGGACACTCCTCCACCATGCCCCAGTGACTGCCCACAGCAAGGAAAGGCCCAGGCTGTCCTCCAGGATGAAACTGACATATCAGAGTTGGGATAACACTATCAACACCCTAGAGTCCCAGATGTCTCTTTTCTTCTCCATGCTCCACCTTTCCATTTTACTGGACCAAGAATCATGCCAGCACCAAGCACTTCATATCTGAGATTAGATATGGACTCAGACAAACTACAGAAACAGAGCTTGAAGCCCTCGGATCCCAGAAAGCCCTGTGCAGGGCTCTACCCAAGGCCCCCACCTTGTAGCTCATCTACTTACGTCCATTGTTCTTCTGAACCAGCCCCGAAGGTGAATGGACGTTTTTCCTCTCTCCCTAGAGTGATCTTTTTGAAATACAAATTGGGTCACCCCTTGCCCTGTATGAAGACCTTTTACGGCTTCCTCTGCCCCTTAGAATAAAAGTCAAGTTCCTTACGCATTCTGTGGGGCTCTGGATGTCCACTTCTCCCACAAACCACACACGATTTGTCTGTTTCTCACCCACATCTGTCTTCTCACTCCTACTCATGCTGATGCAAGCCACTTTCTTTCCCCGCCCCCAGGCCCTGGCACCAAACCTCAACTTAAACAGAACCTCCTCAGAGACTCCTTCTCCAGACACTCATTGAAACGAAGGACTTCCCACACCTCACCGTTCCTCTCCCCAGACCCAGGGATCTTTCTCTTTGCAGCACATGCTTCGTGAATCTGTGTCCTTCTTTGTGGAAAGTCAGATTTGCCCTCCCTGGTCCAAGGTGCACTGGAAAAGCCTAGGGCAAGCACATGAGGGCTCCTCGATAGCTGTTTGTTAGATAGATGAATTCATTTACTAAGTCAACATTTATTGGGCCTTCCAAATCGTGACAAGGATCAAGTGAACTAACACTACCCAAATATGAATGGTTTTCCTCAGCTGACATTTCTGCCCACAGCAAACTGGCAGGCATCAGCCTGGCTAACCACTGCCCGCTTTGGGATGTTTCCAGTGCAATCTGAACAATAGCAACCATGGAAAAGGTCAAGGATTCCTCACAGTTTGCACAACAAGGGCCATTTACAGTCCAATCATTTGAATTAATCTCCTGACTGATCTATTTTTGTCAAGCAAGCAAATATATATATATTGATATTTAAGAGGCTTGTGCATGTGGTGTTCGCTAAAATATGACTGCATTTTCCATAGTCATTGTCTCTGGAAGCTCATTCCCAGCTGTGCTGGCTCATTTAGCTAATCTGCAGTGAGTATAGTATTGATCCAAGCAGCCAGGGAGGAGACATTAGCCTGGTCACATGCGTGGTTGCACGGTCACTTCATGGACTGACTGAAGCCAAAAAGTCATGCTGGGAAAGTCTGGAAGTCATCCCTCTGCTGACCTCCCTACCCCTGAACGGTGACACGCACACACACACACACACACACACACACACACACACACACACACTCACGGTGACATCTGAGTTTACAGGACAGGGACAGTACGATGGCAACTTCCCAAGGAGACAATCCTACTCCCACAAAAGGCTCTTTCCATTCTTTTCTTCACTATTTTTGTTACTGGTAATCCTTCACAAGCATAATACTTAATGCTTGCTAGGATGAACCAAATGGACATTCTCTCATGCTGCTTATGCAGATGTAAATGAACACGATCAATTGGACAGTCAACGTAGCTGTCCCTATTCTCTGACCCTGAAATTCGACTTCTCGGAGCCTACTCTCAGTAAATAGCCATGCGTGTGCTTACAGTCATTACAGATATTCCAAAATAGGGGATGAATTAACGGAAAAAAATTAGTGTATGGATCCGACTCTCAGTAAATAGCCATGCATGTGCTTACAGTCATTACAGATATTCCAAAATAGGGGATGAATTAACAGAAAAAAATTAGTGTATGTCTTCACAAGCAATACTCTTTAGCCATGGAAAGCATTTGTGAATAATCACGTGGGGAGGGACGAGAGGGAGAGAAAGAGCTTTCAAACAGTGTAGACAGCTTGTACATCATCATTCAGAAGTGTTTCAACCTGCAATTATACATAGGAAAACTGTTGTGTTGATTAAAGAGAGGGTGTGTCACAGGGAAAGAGATAGCCCTCTCAATTCTATCCACATTTGAAATAAGAAAAACAAAAGGGTATGTTTTGAAAATGCATATGCCAAAATATTAAGTCTGTGCAGGGTGTCAAGGTTTCTTCTTCTTTCTAAGAGATTGTCTAGATTTTTCAGATTTTCCTAAATTGGGTGAGTATTTTTGTAGAATCAAAAAGAGAAAAAGTTCAACTTGGTTTGCAGATACACACATCTGGCCAGTGAGGACCTACTATCCATGAGGTCTGTGAAGCCACAGTGGAGGCGGGAAGAGATACAGGAGGAAGAGAATAACTTGTGTAAGGTCTGGGAACTGGGGCCTGGGTGCAGTGGTGCACACCTGTAATCCCAGTACCTTGGAGGCAGAGGCAGGAGAATCAGGAGTTCAAGGTCATTTTTTGATGTCTTAGTTACTGTTCTAGTGCTGTGAAGAGGCACCAAAACCAAGACAAGTCTTATGAAAGAAAGCATTTAATTGAGAACTTGCTTATAGTTTTGGAGGGTTAGTCCATGGTCAAGATGGCAGGAAGCAGACAGGCATGGCACTGGAGCAGGAGCTGAGAGATTTATATCCTGATCCACAGGCAGTAGGCAGAGAAAGAGAGAAAGAGATTGGACCTGGTGTGGGTTTTTGAAACCTCAAAGCCTACCCACAGTGACACACATCCTCCAACAAGGCCACACCTCCTCATCCTTCCTGAACAGTTCCACTAACTAGAGACTTAGTATTCAAACATAAGAGCCTATGAGGGACACTTTCATTCAAACCACCATACTTGGCTACATAGTTAGTTTGAGACCAGCTGTTACATAGAACCCTGTCCCAAAATAATGATAATAATCATAATGAAAGATTTTTTTAAAGGCTTGGAGATGTGAAAATATTTCATCTGCAGAACATGGTAAGTTCTTTTGCTTGGCCAATTGGGAGCCACAAAAAATGTAGTGGAGGGCTAGACCAGATGGGTTGGAAACACTCCTAAATCAGACACTTGGGAGATGTTAGGTCATGTGATGGGACTTAGAGAAGTGGCATATTGGGATGCTCTCTCAGGACAGTGTCTGCAGGCAAGTGTAGAGAGCGCTTGGATGGACCACACTATAGGCGTGGCACGAATAGAGAGGCTGGAATGTGGCCAGGTGAGAGATCAGTGGATGGAGTCATTGGACTGCTCCCTGCCCATCTCCCAAGACCTGCCGTGAGCTCGCTGAGGCAGAGGTTAAGAGCCCATGGTGCCAGAATTCCTGAGATTCACTCCGGCTTTACCACCTACAATTTTGTGATCACAAGCAAGCTATATGACCTCTGTGCCTCAATATCTTCATTTTTATGACACCATGTCCCAAGCTGTTGTGAAGAAGCAGTGGCAACACAGGCGAGTACTTCACCCAGGGCCTAGGACAGAGCAACAGTCCTGGCTAGCCGCCATGAGTCCTCTGGCTGGACGTCCCCTTGAGAGAGCTTGCCTGCAGGAGGCCTATATCCAAGGCATGCAGCAGGAGTCACCAAAGAGTTAAAATGTTGACAAAGTCAAGATCACAGAAAGACTGGAAAGAAGTTGGTCACAGCTTTGTGGTGAAGTTCCGGAATCAGAGACCAGGGTAAGATCAGCGTATCAGGACAGAATTTCTGGGCCCCTAGCCAATGACAAACCCCTGGGCATGGCCGCCTCTTTTCTGCTTGAAAGTCATTTGTTGTGACTCCGTGGGTACAACTTCCCTCTTTGAAGAAGACTATAACAGTTCCTGTCCCCAAATCAAGGTCCATGCACTCACATGGACTTAAAGGAAATAAAGACTCCCATTGCCCTCTTACTCACCTCACATCCACTAGTCCCAAATGTGAGGTGTACGTGGCTTCTTTAAGAACTGAAGGATGCCGGGCTGTGGTGGCGCACGCCTTTAATCCCAGCACTCGGGAGGCAGAGCCAGGCGGATCTCTGTGAGTTCGAGGCCAGCCTGGGCTACCAAGTGAGTTCCAGGAAAGGCGCAAAGCTACACAGAGAAACCCTGTCTCGAAAAACCAAAAAAAAAAAAAAAAAAAAAAAAAAGAACTGAAGGGTTGGGAGCAAAGCTTCCTCTGGCCTGAGTGGACAGGAGAGGTTGGTGGGAGGAGCCATGGTCCCAGCAAGCCCATCTACACTCGCAACTCCAGGACCACAGAAGTGATAAAGAGGCTGGCTCACTACAAGGCAAAGATATGCACAATCGATCCATGCCTTTAGGGCTGGGCTGCAATTTAAGGAGAGGCAAACAGAATAAAAAGGCCTATGTTCAAGAGACTCATTTGAACCCAGAGAGGGGCCGTAATAATGTGCACAGCAGCTCTGTTTAATTCGTCCTGGCTCTCTCAGAATAGCCCTGAGATAATCAAAAGGAAGTGAAGAGGAACCACCCAGACTCCGGTTCAGAAAGGATGTAGTAATTAGCATCCATGCCTGGACCCCGCTGTCAGGCAGAGCCTTGGTTGCAGTGGGGCCTCCTGCTGTCTTCCAGTGGCGGGAGGGAGACACTGATCCTTCCTCTCTCATCCTGCGGTTGGGAAGTACAGAAATGACACATCCATGACCGTATTTCTAAAATCATCTCTCAAAGAGATAAATGACTTCTGCCAGCCAGCATGGTCCGACCTGAGGCCTGGGAATAGATAAATCCATTTACTCAGAAGCTGGGGTCCATTTTTCTCCCAGGGCCATCCATAACCCCATCTCTTTCAATGTAGGAGACGCTCAGTGTGATGAATGGATCTTGGTCACAGACAAGAGGTCAGATCCTCTTGGGAAGGCACGGGCAGCCAATCACAGGGTGGCCTATGTACAGCCCGTTCAGGGTTCTTTGAGCGTAAGTAGCCTCTGCACCAATGGTCTCCCAGAAGGAAATGTACTCCAAGCCAGAACCCCTCCTTTTCACACTCAGCCTCTTGGACCGGGCCCGAGCAGGAGGAATCCTGCCTCGAAGAACAGCAGAGACCTGGTGTTTCCAGCTGTATCTCAGCACAAAGGAGGCAGAGGGAGGAAGATGGTGAAGACCCTGTCTCAGTAAGCAAAGCACTGGGGGCTCTTGCAGCTGGACAGAAAGACTGGCTGGGACCAGGGGGAGGCAGTCCCTGAAGCCTGGCCCCCAACGGACAGTCCAAACTCTCGCTTCCTCCAAGAGCAAAACGGGCCTCACAAAGATTTCCCACTGTTGGCGATGAGGTTTCACAAGGCAAGGCCACAAAAATCATCTTCTTTGTTAGACTGTTGTTCGTTGTCATTGTCACCTTGGAACAATCTAGAATCACTGGGGAAGAGCGCCTCCATGAGGGGCTGCTAGATAAGGTGGGCAATAACACTATTCCTTCGATCCAGATCCCAGGCTGTGTAAGTGTAGAAAAAAGGCAGAATACAAGTTACCATAAATACATTTATTTCTCTCATTTCTTTACTGTGGATGTGACGTGATTAGATGTTTCAAGTTCCTGCCTCCTTTTCCCCCAAATGATGAACCAGAACCTGGATTTATGAGCCCAATGAGCCTTTCTCTCTCCCTGAGTTGCTATTTGTCACAGCAAGAGAAATGGAACTAGAATGCTCTTCTAGCTCCTCGCTGCCTTCCTGGTCTCCCCAGCTTCCCAAGCCTCCATTTCCTCACCACAAAGAGGGGACTCTTGCCTTCATTCTGCAAGGATGTGATGAAACCAAATACATCCCCTGGTTAAAATACAAGGGCGTCACTATTCCATCCTGACCAATCAGATCACGGCAGAACATCTGGTCCAGCGTGTCTCAGCCTGAGCTACATGTTAGCATCCCTGAAGTACTGTAAAAATAAATGGAAGACTGAAGCCTGAAGCCCACCCCAGGTTGGACAGCTCCACCTCCTGGCTGCTGGTGGACGTGCACCTGTGCTTTTCACTAGGTCTTAGCCAGGAGGCTGAGAAGAGACTCCCGGACTTTTCCGTATGCAGCTAGGATGAGAAGTTCTGGCCATGTGCCCTCACACCCATCCCTTTCCTATGTACTAAATGGTTGACTGAGTCCCATGATCTTGCCAGGGGTTTCCCACGGAGAGGTAAAAGAAAGACCGCACTCTGGTTGTTAGGGTCATTTTTGATTGTCAACTTGACTGGAGAAGAAACACCTAGGGCATTTGGTGAGGACCACTTTTAGATTTTTTGTGAAGGCTTTTCCAGAGAGGATTAACTGTGTGGATATGAACTACCCAAATGTGGACAGTACCATCCTGTGGGCTAGAGTCATGGATGAAAGAAAAAGGAAGAAGGAAACAGTCACTGAGCACCAGCATTCTGCTTTCTCTGCTTCCTGATCCTCTAAGATGTGAACAAGCAGCTCCTGCCACCACGACTGAGAACGGGTCCCACTGCCACAGTGCCTTCCCCGCTCCAAGGGTCTGTATCCCCTTAGCCATGAGCCAACATGGATCTCTCCATCCTTACATCTCCCCTTGTGAGGGCCACAGCAAAGAGGAAAGGGACAAACACACTGTCTGGGACACAGCAGTGGGACACCGTAATATAGAATTAAGACCAAACTACATTTCCAAGATGCCCTGGCAGCCAAGACATAATTTCGGTTTCAGGAGACTATTTGGCAGGTGAGTCCAAGCTACTGTCCTTGTGTTTCAGCTTGTCCAGAAGCGCCTGCAGGTGCCCTGGTTAGTCAGGAAGCAGAGCAGACCCAAGGCCATTCTACTTTGCTGTTGTGCATCTGGCTGGCTGCTTTCTGAGTCCTGCATGTGTCTCACGATAGAGGCGGGTACTCCCCTGGTAGCCAGTTCTGCAGTATGGCTCCAGGAGTGATTTCTGGAGATCCAGCTGAGCCCTGCTCCTCAAGCACTTCTCAGACTCCATGCACAGCTGGCTTTCTATCAAAAGTCCCTCATTTCTTCAAACAGCTAATGTTATTTTTGTTATCTGCAACTCAAGAACCCTGATTCATGGGGATGGAGCCATGGCTCAGTGGTTAAGGACCCTGATTCATAAAAATACATTTTTCCCAAACTACCAGGCCTCAGGAGTGGGACCCAAATTAAATTAGTGACGGGGAGATGGCATTGAACTCACTAACTCGGGGCCAGAGACGGGGACCTCTGCTCTCACCCTCAGAGGGCAGTTGCCTAATGTAAGCCTCGGTGCCCGCATATGTGCAGGACTGACAGAGGAGCAGCCTGCACCTGCTGAGCTGAGTCCCTCCAGTGCTCAGTCACTGTCCCCACGTGCTCCCGCCGTGTGAGGGGTGGCACAGTTCCTGTTGGGAAAGAACTTTCCGGTGGAAGAACCAACCAGAGCAACATCTCAAGAGCGTCAGTCTTGGGACTTTGGAAAACAAGGAAGTGTGGGCAAGAAGAAGGGCTGGTGGAAGAGGACATGGTCTCTGGGCCTGGCTGAGAGTCTCAAGGCCACGGCAGGAGCAGGTCAGCCATCACACCGGCCAGCATCCCAGCTCTTGCCTCTTCATGGTCTTAATACGTATGGTGGTTTGGATGAGAATGGCCCCCATATACCTGAATACTCGATCCTCAGTTGGTAGAACTGTTTGAAAGGGCTTAGGAGGTGTGGCCTTGCTGGAGGAGGTGCGTCACTGAGGGCTGGCTTGGAGGTTTGCGAAGACTTGTGCCATTCCGAGTACCCCAGTGCTTTCTCATTCTCTCTCTCTCTCCCTCCCTCCCTTCCCTCCCTCTCTCCCACTCATGGATTAACATGGGAGTTCTCAGCTGTTTCTCCAGCTGCCTGCCACCTTGCCTTACTCTGTCTGCCATCACGCACTCTGGAACTGTAAGCCCAATTAAACTCTCTCTTTTATACACTGCCTTGGTCATAGTGTTTTATCACAATAATAGGAAAGAAATTAGCACAGTATCTAACTCCCTGCCAACTGTGAGGTGAACAAGTCACATGTGGCCCCATTTTATAGACAGGAACACAGAGGCTCCAAGGCAGGGGGCGAACTCAAGGTCAGAAGAGGAGTTTCTGAGGAAGAAGAATGCAAGCCCACTCTCTTGTGATATGGGGTCTGGTCTTCTTCCCCAGACCACATCAGCCCTGTGGGACCCAGTGCTTGGCAGGGGTTACACCTGCTGGTCAAGCAGCTGCTCTCACCAAGCTGCCTCTGGGCCTCAGAGACCCCATTTCAGAACTGTAGATGGATCCCAGGCCTCTGCTGAAGAAGATTAATACCCCCGGAATGAGGGAAACTCAGAGCTCTGTTCACCTCAGCCCTGCCAGTCTCCTGGCTGTAAGGACCTAGCACCGACCTGGAGTAGCTCATCACCTCAGAGCCGCAGCGTGCAGTAAAATGGACCAGAAGTAGTGCGTTGTTTGCTGCCAAGGTCTTTGGAGAGACGAAAGCAATGAAGGACATAAAGGCCTCTGGTCACCCTTGAGACCCAACTGTCTGTACTCCTCCACTGGAGCATGATGGGACCAGAGGGACTGTACATACCCTAGGGTGGGCATTTGTCCTCCTGACTTCTGTTTCCTGTCTCCAAGTTCCACTTCCTTTTTCTCTCCTTGGCATCGCCCTGACCTCCCCCTGCCTTATCTTTGTCCTTCCTGAGGTGTAACTGGAGAATTTTTCTCCAGCTCCCACCGCCAAGTCCCGCCAGTCCCGGAGCCCACTTACAAAATAAACACACAGACTCTTACATTATTTAAACTGCTTGGCCATTAGCTCAGGCCTATCATTGTCTAGCGCTCACTCTTATATTCAGCCCATTTCTATTAATCTTTACTTTGCCACGTGGCTCGTAGCTTACTGGTACTTTACATCTTCCTTGTCTTGGCGGTGGCTCCAGCCCGTCTCCCTTTCCTTCCTCCTTCCTCAATTCTCCTCTCTCCTTGTCCCGCCTATACTTCCTGCCTGGTCACTGGCCAATCAGTGCTTTATTTATATAGAGCGAAATCCACAGCACTGAGGACTCTTCCCTGACGAGGAAGGGGAAACTGAGCGTGTGGTAGCAGAAGGGACAGCTCCACGGTGGGAGGAAAGCCCCAGCAGCAGACTCTTGAGCCCCAGTGCTCAAGCTGGCTTTGGTGGTGGCCCTGCAGGGCCGAGGTGTCCCCTTTTGTTTCCAGTGTCTCCGTGCCACTGTGCTATCCCACAGCCAGCCCTGTGAGAAGTTCCATCCCATTAACTCCTCCACATCACCATGGTAACACAGGCTCCCGACTCTCCCAAAGACAGGAGATGCTCCACTGACACCAGGGTAGGCCTGTACTCCATCCCCAGATGAACAGGGAGGGGTGGAGACTCCACTCATTTCCAGCGGAGGTCAACACTTGCCATCCTGCCGCGAACCCGGCACAGGGCTTGCCCAGGAACCAGCCTCCACCTACAACAGCCACAACCCCCGAGTGTGTTAGCAGATGGCTTTCCACCTGGTTTATGTTGGCTTTCCCCAGGATCGCATCCCCGCCTTGTCTCTCTGAAACACCGATGTCTAAGCTGGCTCACCACAGACCCAGAGCTCACGCAGCAGCAATCCACAGCAATAGCAAACTCAGGCTTTCTCATTGACTCCTGTTGTAAACTTCTGAAGTCTATGTGTGGCTCCTCCCACACAGGAGAGAAATTGAAGCCCAGAGAGGTTAAGGAATGCTGTGAGGACTTAACTTTTGAACCCGGGCTACACTCTACTTGGCATATTTAATACTTAATAGTTCTTATGGCATGGCAGGCACTTTATTAGGGGTGTGTGTGTGTGTGTGTGTGTGTGTGTGTGTGTGTGTGTGTGTGCTTGAAAAAGGACTATTTGTAGGAGTTGGTTCTCTCCTTCAACCATGTGTATGCTAGGGACTGAACTCAGGTCGTCAAGCGTGGCTGTGAGAGGCCTTACCCACTGAGCCGTCTTGCTGGCCTGTAGTCTCCTAAGAAGCAGGCACTGTCAATTCACTTTACAAATGAGGAGACTGAGGCACAAGTAAGTCAGGTGACTGGCTCAGAATCACAAGAAAGGCTGGAGCCTAGATCCAAGCCCGGGCAATTCATTTCCCTAGTTTGTGGCCAGAATCACAATTTTGGGATGGTTGTAATTCTACCAGTCCTCGCTCCCAGCTACATTCCACCACACTCTGAAGTCAAGAAACTTACCACTTGGCCATCGTCCATCTCTCTGGAATCTACACCTGGCTCTTACTGAACCGGCTGGTCTCTCAAAGTGACCCCTATCCCCGGCTGGCATGGAGGGTTTTATCTCCCAGCCAGCCTAGAGCTTTCTTTTCCAGTTTGCCCTGCTCTCAGAATGCTCTTGCCTTTCTGCTCACAGTTGTGGGCTTTAAAAGGCTCCCATTTGGAACAACAGACGGGACTTGTCTTCTTCAGAGAAAAGAGCCCTCTGACGCCCTCACAAGGGAGGTCCCCCCTGTCCTCGTACGTTCAGCCTGTCTCCAAAGACCATTAACGCAATCAGTTAACAAGCGCCCTGCTCTAACAGAAAGGAAGGAAGAGGAGGAGCATTGTTAGTGGTTTGAAGGGGGGAAGAAATCATAAAATCCATCAAACCTGTGTTTGTCTCATTAAAAGTGTTCCTAATTTATAATGTCCTGGAATGCAGATGCCGCCCAGCTGCGCAGGCCTGGTCGTATTGCCTGGTACACATACGTCCCCCCTCCCACTCCTGGGCCCCCTCTCCCACCTCGCTGGGACTGCCATCAAGTGCTGCTCATCAGCAGCACTTACAGTAAATGGATTCATTTGTGGCGATGGGAGCTGAGAGACAAAGGTGACAATATAATTAAGGTTTTTAATTCTATGCCTGAACAGTTAAGTCCAGAACTCATGATAATTAGCCGGCTGTAATGAAAGATCTTTAATCGTTATTTTCCCTTTGTTTCCTATAATTGTTCATTTTGGCCAATGACATTTGTCCTTTCGTTTGAATCCGGCTGCACGGTTCCATTATGCCTATAAACTCTGAAGAGAATATGGTCATTTAACACGGAGCTGGTCATTCACAAAGTCAGTGGCGAGGTGGCCGCCAGAGCCCCTCACGACACTGCCACTGATGAGGGGAAGAGGCTGTGGTTACTGTCTGAAGGAGAAAAAAAACAAAACCTGAGCTCCCGAAATCCCCAGGCAGGAGAGGGAGCCCGGGCAGCTGACTGAGAAAGCAACGGGCCCTGCACAGAGGACCTGGCCTGAAGAGTCAGTTTGCAAAGCGGTTCTGGAAGATGGCTCTCACCACACAAGTGTTTGATTCTGGAGCGAGCATATTGTCTTTTCACGGTTTGGGGCTCTGCTATGAGGACGCCTCTTCTCCTTGCTTTTCATCCCTGTGCGTGTTGACTGGCATGCCCGCCTTTTGTAGCCCCTGAGAAGCTGAAACTGATTCTGTTTCACTGGGAGGGTTGTTTTGTTTCTAGGGTGCTTCTTAGGGGGCCTGCACCTTGGGCTTCAGAAAGCTTAGTCAACACATCACTCACATGACAAATACTTCTGGAGGAACTGTCCCATGCCAGGCAGGGACTGGGATGAGTAGACTCTCACCAGCCCCTGCTCACGTGGTCTCTAGAACCTAAAGGGTCAGCCTCTCTCCAGAGCTGCTGCGGCAGAGACACCTTCCCCTTGCTGGGGATGTTTGAATTCTGCTTCAACCAGGAGTCCCACTGGACAGGTTTCCTGAAGGTAAAGACTTCTCAGAAGCCAGAGTAACAGCCAATGGCTAGAGCTGCCAATGTGGAGATGGAGGAAGCAGGGTTTGAATCCTGCCTCTCAACTGCCAGGACTCAAGAAGACTCCTGCCCAGGAAAACCGAATGGTTGGCTTGTGATAAGAAAGAGAAACTGGCCTTTGACAAAATGAAAGGGATGTAGTAAGGTGCATTGGGGCTAAACAAATCTGTGTGGCTTTATGAGACATCCCAGACCATCTCTCCTGACCTGAGTCATGCCAGTGGCTTGCGCGGTCTGGAGAGGACAGAAGACAATCAACACCTCCTCAGCATCTCCCTCAAGTTCTAGATGGGTGTTATCTCCTCTCCAAGTTTCCTTTAATTACCTGAGGAGGAAGGCAGGCCACCACAATAAAAATCCCCTCCCCAGGCCACCACAATAAAAATCCCCTTGCTTGTCCTCATCTTGTTCACACAAAGTCAGAGAGGTTGTTTAAAAACCGCAGGACACTTCTCTGTAAAAACCTTCACCGGCTCCCCCAGGTCCTGAGGGGGAAAAAAAATCTCAGCCCTGAGTACAGTCAGGAGTGAACGCTGCCTGCCAGCCTCTGCGCTCACCCCAGGCCTTCCCTCCAGGCTGGCTGCTCAGCCCAGCATGGAGCAAGCTCATTTCAGCAACTGACCTTGGTCCATGCTGTTCCCTCTGCCTAGGGACAAGCCCCCCTTCCAACTTCCCTCTGCTTGGTGAATGGCGTCCTTCTCCCAGGCCCTGCTAAAAATGTCACTTTCCCAGTAGCTGTCTCTAAATGATGTTGCTATTATTTTATTTCTGGGCAAGCTTCCTGTCGTGGTGCATAAATTCATAGAGCAGACTGAAGAGTGTGTTTACTTTCTGCTTTCAGCCAGGGACTGTGAGCCCTGTGAGAGCAGGTCTGAAGCTGTGACCTCAAACCTAGAATAATGACCAGTACAGGAAGTGCCCAGGCCCGCTGTATTAGCCCTCAAAGTCAAGCCAGACCCATTAAGCTAGCCCTCAAAGGCCTTGGTTTGAGTGAAAAGAGACCAAAGGCATCTAGACCTCCTCGAGGTGGGAAGCCGCTAATGAATGGCTAATGAGAGCCCAGGACGGTATTGTGGGTGGAGCTCCTGAGCCTGAGCACCTACCCTGGGGTGCCAGCTAGACAGAGCCAGGGTGTAGCTAGAGTTTTCCTGCCTGGCCCACAGTCAGGACAAATCTCTGACACTCACGAGTCCCACAGCTGCTCAGACCCAACCAAGTAAACACAGAGACTTATATTGCTTACAAACTGTATGGCCATGGCAGGCTTCTTGCTAACTGTTCTTATAGCTTAAATTAATCCATTTTTATAAATCTATACCTTGCTACGTGGCTGGTGGCTTACCGGCATCTTCACATGCTGCTAGTCATGCCGCTGGCAGTGTCTCTGACTCAGCCTTCCACTTCCCAGCTTTATTCTCCTCCTTGTCCCGCCTACACTTCCTGCCTGGCCACTGGCCAATCAGTGATTTATTTATTGACCAATCAGCAACACACTTGACATACAGACCATCCCGCAGCACCAGGGTTTCTCAGGTGGAGGTGGCCAGAGGCCTCTCACTTAAGGGCAGCACCACGGCCCAGTTCTGGTGTGAGGTCTTCCACAGTGAGCCTTCTTATTGGTCATTCTCCTGTACAACAAAGCCCCAATTTTCTGCCTTTGGGATTCTGGGGGCTCTACCCAAGCAAGCCCCCTGCCTGTGTCCCCACCTTCTTCCACCACAGGTTCCAAGAGGAACCATACACATCAGCCTTGAAGCTGAGGTCACTTCCTCAAGTCCAGTTCTTCGACCCCGCTGCCTTCTTACTATAGCCCCTTAGGCAGAGAAAAGGTCCCTCGGGCTGAAGCACAGGTTCATCGTTCATGAAGAAACGCCCATCATCTTCTTCCAGGCTAACCTGTACTAACCATCCAGGGTACAAAAGGTGAACTGCTGCTCTCTGTCCAGTCCCTCTTCAGACCATCTCATACTCCTTTGGGCTCCTGCTGCCGACCTCCAAGAACAGAGGGTTCTTGCTCACTCTAGTCCAGCCGGATCATTGTCCCAGAGTCCCTCTCCAGCACAGTGGGAGCCATTCATTTATGCCCTGGCAAATATTTAGTGACCACCCACTGTGGGCACACTGTAGGTGCTCAACATGAATCCCTGCTCTCTTCCATGCTAGGCTGGTAAGAAGCAAACGTGAGTGTGATCATTTCCCATGAGTCTGGCCTCATGAAGGAAAGAAAGCTGAGCCCTTGGGGAGGCTGTGTTTGAGCAGACAGTTGTGGGCAGACCATCCTGGCAAGTTCTCCCTAAGCTGGCTCCTCCTCTTCCTGGGCAGTGACATCTCCATTTCTGGCTGGTTTGGGCTTATTTGTTTTCTTTTATGTGTATGAGTGTTCCGCCTGCATGTATGTGTGTGTACCACATATGTTCCTGGTACCCTCAAAGTTCAGAAAAGAGTGTTGGATCCCCTGGAATCCCCTAGAGTTGGGAACCACCATGTGGTTGCTGGGAACTGAACCAGGGTCCTTTACAAGAGCAACTAGTGCTCTTCACCACTGGGCCATCTGTCTAGCCCCCATTTCTGTTTTCTTGACCGGAAAACCCAGAGTCCCCAGCTCAGTCCCATGCAGGCCGCTGACACCAGCGCTGTGTCTTCTCTTGGAGGCCCTCCCTCTCACTCGGGTTGCATTACCACATCCGGTTGCTCTCAGCCTCCTGCCCCACCATTGACCCTCTGAATCCATCTTCTCACACTGCTGCCACATCTGCCTTCTAGAAGCTTCTCCAAAGCACATCTGCCTTCTAGAAGCTTCTCCAAAGCATGGTCTTCTGCTGCCTGAATACCTGTGGTGGCCACGGAGGCCTCTCAGAATAATTCCCCCATTCGAAGCTTGGTGACCAAGGTCTCCACCACCTTGCTCTAACCAATCATGCTGGGTCTTGTCATGACAACAGCTTGTCCCTCCAATACCCCAACCAAGCTGTGGATTCACCTCTTGCCACCTGTCCTTCTAGTCACGCTGTCTGTCCCTCTTGTCTGGAGTGTCCTCTCTGCCCTTTGTAGCTTAAGTGACCAACCCTGCTGCCTCCTCCATAACTCTTCACTCAGGCACTATAAAAACACACTACATACATCCCCTACACACACATATCACACACACACACACACACACACACACACACACACACACACACACACACACTCCATAGAAACAGCCCATACATCCCACACCTCCACACTCCCTGTCTCATTGTGATTAAGCTCAGATCCTCTACTCCCGTCTGCCCCTACTGGGAAAGGCGCATCCTCAAGATCACCCAGCAGCCCCTGAGTGTCCAGCTTCTGTGCTTAGCTTGGTGAGCTGAGTGTCTGGAAAGCTCACACCCACCCAGGAGGCCTGTGCCAGGGTCGGGGGGGAGGGCCTGGCCCCTCCCCCAAAGATGGATGGTTCATTCACCAGCACAGGAGGAGCAGAACTCATAGTCACCTTGAGCAAGGCCTTCTCCCCTGGCCAGCGCATCTCTCACTGGAGACAGAAGTGCTCACGTGCCTGCCTGCCACCAGCCGGCCACAAGGTGACTTCAAGTTACTCTGGGAACCCCACAGAGGAACCCAAGAATCCCTTCTACCTGTAAGGAAAATTTTAAAGAGTCCCATTTCCCTCGCACCTCCAGTTCTCTCCTCAGTGGAATGGGGGCACAGGGCAACTTGGCCTGACTGCATTGCTGGGGAAGGCTGGTGAGGTAAACCGTGGGGGATGATGCCAAGTGGGACCCACCAGACTGCATTCATTTTAGACCGAGGAGGGAATGGACCCTGTCCAACCTTCGTCATCAGCCCCCACCCCCATGCTAGGGTCCTACTCTGAGAGACAGAGGCATGGAGGGCACCGCCTGCAGCGTCCTCCCACCTCAGAAACCCAGGCCCCTGCACTATCTGCCTGCCGGAGTTCAACAGGTCACCAGCTGCCATTTGCAACTTCTGAACTGTCTGCTGGCAACCACCAGGCTGACAGGCCCTTTCCAGATAACGGCCATTCAGGCTTCAAGGCTGTAAGAACAGCATCACTACCACCCCTATTTTACAGGCAGAAAAACTGGGGCTCAGAGAAGTGTCATTTCTGCCCCCCAAGATCGCACAGTTTCTGAGTGGTGGGAATGAGGCCCAAACGTGGGTTAGCCTGATTTCAGAGATACTACCACAGCCTGGCTGTCCCTGCCTCGGGATACTTGTTCACTCCAGCAATCACCTTAGACAGACTCAGGCTAACAGCACCAGGTCCTGGGACAGAAGTTGCCTTCATGATGTGAAAAGCAAATGCTGGGCCATGTTGAGAGCAGTCGGAATGGTGCCTGGAGCATCCTGATGCAGACCATGAGTCCACCTGACTGCAGGGCCCTACCCTTGGACCAGCTTTCTCGGGACCCCTGGACCTCCCATCCCTGCCACTCAGCTGAGGAGGAGAACTCGGGCTGAGGAGTCACAGGTGGGACAAAAAGCCCAGCTCCACTCCCTACCTAGGCACCTTTGAGAAAGGTACTTGAGAGATGGCTTTCTCCTGAAGCCAGCTGGATCTCCAAGTTTTCCTTGGGACACATGAAGGGGTGGGGGGCACAGCTATCCTGCCCACTTCATGAGGTGAGGACAAAACAGGACAGCAGAAGCCAAAGCCCTTTGTGGGCTGAAGAGGAGTGAGCCTGGGAGCTAACTGGGTGGCTGGACCAGGCTCTTGTTCGCTGGAGGACACACAAGAATCCTGGGACCAGAGACAGATAAAGTGTGGGGGATGGGCAGTGTCACGTGTGTCTCGACGAGCAGGTCGTGGATGAAGTGGAGGGGGTGGGTGTCTTGGCCAGGCCCAACCCTCAGGCCCCACCCCCACTGATGATTTCTGGGGTCTGTGTCCCCAGGGCCTGCCAAGACCATGGTGACAGCAAGTGCCATTCCTGATGACTGGCTCCGGCCACAGGGCTGTTCTTGTGCCCTTGAATCTATTAAACAGAGCAAAGTGATTAATTATTTTACTGTCTTTATGGCATCAACTTTAACTTGCTTCCCATCCAGATTTCCAATTACATAAGCCAGAGCCTTAAACTCAGGAGGACATGTATTATTGAACTATTTATAATCGGAGTTTTTCAGAGCAGAAAAAGCTCTGCCAGGCAGCAGCTACACAACCAAAATTAATGATTCGGAGACCCAAAGACAATCTTTCTGCAATCAGAGGGGTGTGGGAGGCTGGAGGGGGAAAGCAGAGAGGTTGAGTCTGAATTAAGTACGGCAAACCACTTCCCACTAAAGGACACAGACCCTCAACGGGAGGGTGCGGCAGATGGGGTGGAGAATGGGAATCAGGACATACCCATGCAGCAAGCAAGCACCCCTATGTACCACTAGACCATTCCGTGGCTGGAAAGAAAGGTTTATGGTGATCTGAATGCCAAGGCTGTCTCTCAGGGGACAGAGAGAAGAGGAAAATGGTGGAAAAACAAGAAGATTTTAAGGGACAGCAGGGTGGGGTCTTTGAGGTGATACAGGCATCAGGATCTGTCCAGAATGACCAGATTGACCCTTGCCTGAGGTAGTTGACCTTTGGGGCCAAGGAGAGGTTCTCGGTGAATAGACACTGCCTTAAGAAATCTGCTCTCAACTGGGTGGTGGGGGTGCATGTCTTTAGTCCCAGCACTCAGGAGGCAGGTGGATCTCTGAGTTTAAGGCCAGCCTGGTCTATAGAGTGAGTTCCAGGACAGCCAGGGCTAGACAGAGAAACCCTGACTTAAAAAAAAAATCCACTCTCCTAGTAAACAGACTTCCTCCAGCTAGCCTTTCTTCAAAACAATTCTGTTCAAATACCACCTCTCCAAGAAGTCCTTCCCTAACTGATGATTTAAACTTGCCTTTAGGCTTGTTTACTTGATTACAATCCTGTTTACCCAGCCAAAATCCTCCTGTCTGGGACATGCCACCAGCACTGCCATGGCTGGAGGCCTTTGGGCCTAACACACAGGTTGTGTTATGGGTCATTCAGAGATTCACAAGTCCAACCATAAAAAAATGTTAATAAATAAGACGCTTTATTGAATACTGGCCAGGACCATGGATACCGGCCAGGTCCATACCCGAAGCTGGGGATTCCTGGACCATGGTCCCCAATTACATTAGTCAAGGGATTACAAAGGCAAGTCTCACAAGGCTATGCCCTTCCTGACTTCGTGCAAGCACACATCCTGATGTACCTCCTGCCTGGGTGTGATCAAGCACATCCTATGAGTTGGGGCAACCAAGCTTGTTTACAGACGCACACACATGATGTCCGTCATCTTCCATGAACAACAGCATTCCAGGAAGTTATCTGTCCACAGGCAAGTGGGGTTTACACTTTAGGGGTGTTTTGTTTTATAGACCTCTGAAGCACAGTAATTTAAACTGAAAACATAACATTAGTCATCACAGCTGAAGGTGGTGCAATTGAAGTGTGAGGGAACCTGAACCCCTGAGTCAGTATTGGAGTCCCATATTTCTGGAACAGTCAAAATTAGCAAAGCTCAAAACAGAATGTTCTATTAAATTTTAATTTCAGATAAGCAGTGAATACGTCTTCAGTTACAATGTGTCCCATATTTGGGACAGAGTGACCCTAAATGACCTTTCTGAAGGAGTTCTGGGCCCCCAAGATCACTGGGTTGTGTTTTGGAAAATGTCTTAGACTTTTAAATTTAGGCCCTGTTTATCAAAAATGATGCAACCAGCTGTCCTGTTTCTATGCATACCTATTTGTGTGCATGTGTATGTGGGTAAGTATGCATTCGGATTTCTGTGCATGGGGCTGGGGCAGAAGTCAATGTTAAATGTATTCCTCAGTCACTTCTCCATTTTATTTTTTGAGACAGGGGCTCCCACTGATCCTGGAGCTCATCAGTTGGCTAGACTGGCTGGCCAGGAAGTCCCAGGGATCCTCCTGTCTCTGTCACCCCAGCACTAAAATTATGAGTGAATGGCTTTTACAGGAATGCTAGAAAAAGGAATCTGAACTTGGGTCCCATTCTTGCATGGCAAGCTCGTTACTGACTGGGCCATCTCCCAGCCTCTGGTTATCCTATCTTTACCTGGCAGCCATACTCCTACCCATCAGAACATCAGCCATGCTTCACAGGTGAGACATAAATGTTGTGTTCAAGCTGTCACACACTTGGAAGTTTGTCACAGCAGCTAGCATTTATAAGCATGACTGAACATGACACCCCACTCATGCTCAGAGACAAGGTCTCACTATGTAGCTCTGGCTAGCCTAGAACTTGCTCTGTAGACCAGGCTGGCCTCCAACTCACAGAGACTTGCCGGCCTCTTCCTCTCCTGATTGCTGGATTAAAGGTGTGTGCCACCATGCCCAACCTAACATTACCCTCTTGTGGCACCAGGGATGAAGCAGTTCTGTAGACTGGTTGGTACTCATTCTGAGGGTGTAGTTGGAATTTTCTTTGGGCTGCCAAAAAGCTCCCAAATAAAGACAACAGAGACTTATTATTAATTATGAATGCTCTGTCTTAGCTTAGGCTTGTCCCACTAGCTTTTTTAACTTAATTTAACCTGTTTCTATTCATCTATGTTTTGCCTCAGAGCTTTTTACCTTTCTTTCATTCTGTATGTTCTACTTTCCTGCTTTGTGTGTCTGACTGGCTGGCCCCTGGTATCTCCCTGGCATCTCTTTTTCTTTCTTCCCTTCTTGAACCTAAATTCCTCCTCCTACTCACTCTCCCTGCCCAGAGGTCCTGCCTATACCTCCTCCCTCACTATTGGCTGTTCAGCTTTTTATTAGGCCAATCAAGTGCTTTAGGCAGGCAAGGTAAAACAGCAACACATCTTTACATAATTAAACAAATGCAACACATCTTTACACAGTTAGACAAATGTAACACATCTTTGCATAGTTAAGTAAATATTCCACAACATTTCCCATTTTTGTCTAAATAAAAAGAAAGGTTTTTAGCATTAACACAGTAAGACTATATACAATAAGAACCATTATCAAGTAAGAATTACATTTACAATATCCATTCCATTTGTACTTGGCAAATTCAGAGAAAATACTCCATTATCTATCCTATCTTGGTGAGTCCAAAGTTGTGTACCTAATTTACTTTCTATCCTAACTTTTATTACCAACCCAAAATTATCATTTTGGACCTCAAAACATTTTCTTAGATAAACAATTTAAGCTTTTATGTTTCTCAATCTTATAAAGTTTACAAAAAGAAACTCTTATGTAAGTTTCTTTTCTGAATTTGGTAACAAGGAAAACTATAACCAGCTCACCTTCAACTCCAATAGAGACCCAAGAAGGATATAATATTGCCTGAGTAAACAGGAAGTGCAGAGCAAGCAACTTCCAAAACTATAGAAATGACAAAGACATCTGACTGCCTAAACAGTTACCCAAGGTTCCTCTGCAATGTTGGGGCATCCGTCTTCAGTCTATAGGCCTAGAATATCTGACAGATTTTTCTATGAAGCAGGAATTTTGAAGAACTCCTTTACCTTGTCTTGGCAAAGTTCAATAATCTTTTTACAAAATCCATACCAATGTAAAGTATTTGAGATGAATAGGTGTCTTTTTATCCTATATTCCTATATCCTCACTAAATGATGACAAACATCCATAACCCACTGAATGACCAACAACCACCCACCCTAAATCTTTGGAATATGGGCATTGTATTCTTAAAATTACTTCCTACTGTCTGGGGGTGACAGCATCCCCAGGGACCCTGAGAAAATTGAGACAATGGGCAAGTCCTAAGAAACCTAGCTATAACACTTGTTGTCCAGTCTCTGTGCAATGGGAAAGTGCAAGGCTTATCTGCAGTCCTGGCTGGAGTAATCTGTGAGGCTGGACCATCTCAGTTAGCAGCCTTGAAGTTGTTCTGAACACAGAACTCTGAGGAAACTGCAACAGAGGCACTCTGATAGGCTGGATCACCTGGGCTACCCATTTTCATTGGT
Source organism: Peromyscus californicus insignis (assembly GCF_007827085.1). Classification (NCBI taxonomy): domain Eukaryota; kingdom Metazoa; phylum Chordata; class Mammalia; order Rodentia; family Cricetidae; genus Peromyscus; species Peromyscus californicus. The sequence goes on from NW_026294573.1 coordinate 103,160,801, forward strand.
GTCTGATCCCCTTGCTCTGAAAACACACAAACTTTCAAAGGTAACATACATATCTGCATTAACACAAGTATGGACTGTGCATTGTACACAAGCCAGCCAAATGTGATTTTTCTGTTTTATGTTTGAGCAGGTAAAAGACATCTGTCAACTTTATATAAGTTTTTATAAGTTTGTTTGGACTGTAAAATCAAACTATAATATAAATCTCTACCCATGCCATATGAAAGCATAACATGTAATAGGAAGTCATGAGGACTCTGTAACCAACAAGATTATCATGTCTCATCCAGTCTGAGAGCTGTTCTTAGGTCAAAGGATCAGCATATACATCACTTGTCTTATAGTTTTTCTAGGTTTATTTCTTTATGTCTGTAGCCAAGATTTTCAGGGGGTCTCCCCCAATCAAATCTGACCTCTATTAATTTTGAAGGAATCCACAGCCTTTCATTTTCTGTGGAAACAAAAGCATAACCTCTCCCCCAACACAATACATTTTCTGAATTCCATTTTAAACTTAAGACATCCCTAAATTAACTAGGCTGGTTTAATTCAGCAGGTCCTTTTAAAATCTCATGTCTCTCAGCAACTGTTGTTCACTCATCAGCATTCAAAAGATTCAAAGTCAACACAGCACCATACAGGACCCAGACTCCTTGTGTATTTCCAATCTTTATGTGGCCTTTTAAAAAAATATTATTTTACTCTTTCTTTAAAGACTTTACTTAATTTTTTAAAACTGTTTATTTTTTCCCACCACTGTCTATACCAATTTTATTTTCTTTCTTAAGCACACTGTAACCTGTTTAAAGAATTTTTTGATCTGGACCTGTTTTATTGTGCCACCTGTAGCATTCTCTGGCCATGTGAGCCAAACTTTAAACTGCTAAACAGGTAGCTAGAACCTCCACTGTATGGCTCTGGTGGTTGCCTCCACCCCCTCCTTGGGTCCCGGAGAGCCAAGCCTTAAGCCCATAGGCCTGGCAGAGAGCTGCATTTAACTGGGAGCTGTGTTTAACCAAGAGCTTCATTTAACCAGTCCAGCTATAGGAAGTTGGTGCCCACACTGTGGCAGATGTTTTTACTTAGCATGCTGGTTGCACAAATGTTCTGCTGCATAGCAGTGCCCCTTAAAAGAGCCATATCTAGGTTTGGGGGGATTTTCTCTCTTATTTTCAGCTTTCTCAGACCCTATGTGGAAATTCAGGCCCCATGTTGGGTGCCATTTGTAGTTGGAATTTTCTTTGAGCTGCCAACCAACTCCCAAATAAAGACAACAGAGACTTATTATTAATTATGAATGCTTGGCCTTAACTTAGACTTGTCCCACTACCTCTTTTAACTTAATTTAACCTGTTTCTATTCATCTATGTTTTGCCTCAGAGCTTTTTACCCTTCTTTCTTTCATTCTGTATGACCTACTTTCCTGTTTCCTCTGTGTCAGATTGGCTGGCTGGCCCCTAGTATCTTTTTCTTTCTCCCCTTCTTGAACCTAAATTCCTCCTCCTACTCACTCTCCCTGGCCAGAGGTCCTGCCTATACCTCCTCCCTTGCTACTGGCTGTTCAGCTTTTTATTAGACCAATCAGGTGCTTTAGTCAGGCAAGGTAAAACAGCAACACATCTTTACATAATTAAACAAATGCAACACATCTTTCCTTAGTTGAACAAATATTCCACAACAGGGGGCCTCCTCACTGGCTTTTCCAGCCTGGGCAGATATCAGTGAACACACGCTTGGGAGTTTCTCCCTTCCATAGATACATTTGGGGTCTCACAGGGGAAGAGAGAATGGATTGAATTCTTTCTCAGCCCATATTTCAAAAGCCCTCCACTTAGTGTCAACAATAATTCAATTAGGCCCATAAACCAAGCACAGTCTAAGACTAGGAGAGTCCAGAGTCTGAGTAGTCTCATGACGAAAACAGTGAGGAGAAGGAAACCACAGGCAAGCCTGAGTCCCTGCTGGAGGCACAATATCCTCCAGCTTCGGGTCCCAGTGCCTCAGTGGCTAAATGACCAACCAGTACAAGTATCACGGTGGAAGTGGCTGGACCAGAAGATGTGTCTTGACTCAGGTGTACAGATTCTTGAAGTTAGGCCATAGAGTCATCACAGCAGCTCCCAGGGAGTGATTTCCAGCATAGCCCAGAGCACAGAGAAAGAGTTTTCTTTTTATTTATCTTTATTTTATGCATATGGATGTTTTTCCTGCATGTATGAATGTGTACCACATGTGTACCTGGTACCTTCAGAGGCCAGAAAAGGGCACTGGATCTCCTGCAACTGGAGTTACAAATGATGGTGAGCCATTGTATGGGTGCTGGAAACTGAATCCTGGTCCTCTGAAACAGCACTCAACAGCTGAGCCATCTCTCGAGCGCCTAGAAGCAAGATTTTGAAGTTAAACAGACATAAATTCAGGTCATGGCTTTGCTGATTTTGAACTATATGATTCTCTCTTTCTCTCTCTCTCTCTCTCTCTCTCTCTCTCTCTCTCTCTCTCTCTCCCTTACTCCCTCCCTCTATGTGTGAATGTATGTGTGCATACATGTGTATGTGCACATGTGTGTATAATTTCACCTTTCTGAATTTCAGTTTCCTCTCCATAAAGTGAGCTAACACCAAACAAGTGTTACAGAATCATCAAGAAGGCCAGGGATGCAGTGCAGTGGTGGAACCCTTGCCTGGTATGTAAGACCCTAGCTTACACCTCTAGAACTGCAAAATAATAATCATAAATGAATAAATATATAAAGTAAAATCACCCAAGACAGAAAACCAAAACCAAACAATTAGTAAAACCATCCAAGATAGCATACCCAAATACTCAGCTCATAGTCAGTGCCCAATAAAGGAAAGAAGATGCAGAGGCTGGAGAAGGGGGGAAGAGGACCCTGCTTTTTAACCACTCCTTAGTTCCCATGAATATGAACATCATCCACCCCTATTTCTGTGGACCGGAGGCCACTTCAGCCAGGGCTGGGTTGAAAGAAGTGTTTAAGGTGCCTTCATCTTTCTCTTTCTTTTTTTGGGGGGGGGGTTTGGTTTTTCAAGACAGGGTTTCTCTGTGTAGCTCTGCACCTTTCCTGGATCTCGCTCTGTAGACCAAGCTGACCTCGAACTCACAAAGATCCACCTGCCTCTGTCTCCCAAGTGCTGGGATTAAAGGTGTGCGCCACCACCGCCCGGCATGCCTTCATCTTTCTTTCCAACAGGGCACCACAGAGTTCCCATCACCATAGAAACAGGGTTCCTAACAGAAGTTGGACTCCTAGTTAGTCTAACTCCAGCCTTACTCATTGGTGGTTGAAACTTGTCCCTCGTCATCAGAACAGACTGTGTGACCTACCTTGGGAACTCGGGCACTGCTGCCAGCTTTGTCTCTCCAAGCCTGAGCCTTGCTTCTTCAGGAGAGGACATGCTCCTGTGGACCTGTACCCTGAGGATGCAGGTGGCCTGGGCTCTGGCATCCCAATGCTCTTTCACAGCATCGTCTTCCCCCTGCTCCCGGAAACGCTGCACCAGCTCCTCCGAGCCATTACCGTTCGTCATGTTTATCTGCATTTAGGTGCAGTGGGGATTCACACACTTCGATCTGTCTTTGCTCATGAAGCAATGGCCCAAAAAATGGTAATGACACCTCTGATGCCGCAGCACTACTGCGTTCCTTGAGCCTAGGACTGCCAGACTCCACAAACAGAAGCACAGAACACCATGGTCCATTTGAATTGCACACAAGCAATAGATTATTTTTGTTGGGTGTGCGGGTGTATGCAAGGTGTGTGAAGGAGTGGTGGGAGGGCTGTTAGAGGGTTACATCAGCTGCCCTTCTTAATAGAGCTCTACATTATTTTTTGAGCCAGGGACTTTCACTGGCCACAGATCTCACCGATACAAGTAGGCTGGCTTCATTGAGCTCCAGGGATCGGCCTGTCTTCTCTCACCTCCAGTGTTGGGGGTTACAGGCAAGCACAGCTGCATCAGCGTTTATGTGGTTGCCAAGGTTCTGATCAGGTCCTCCTGTTTACACCGTGAGCACTCTACCTATGGAACCTGTTTACCTATGAAACCATCATTTTGAACCATCTCTGTGGCCCAAAAGGTAACTTTTAAATTACGTGTGTCTGTTGCTTTCACTACAGAATTACTTACTGTTTGTCTGAAATTCAAGTCCAGCACACTGTCTGTGTTTATCCAACGACCCTTTTTCTGGTATATCAGGTCACGCTCAGATAAAGAACTTCCAGTTAAGCAGGACCTAACGGGCAGGGGCGTTCTCCACACAGTCAATCTCACTTCCTCTTGCAGCTTCCACAGAGTCTTCAGGGCAGGCCCAGGGGACCCAGTCCCTGCTGCTCCAAGGGAACAAAGCTGTCCCTAAAGAAGAGGGCCTTCTTATTCTTCCTCGATCCCTCAGATGCCACGGAAACCTGTGTCCTTGTCATTACACCTTTGCTTGCGCTTAGTGGCCGCCCTGCAGTCGGAAGACTTCTTTCTGACAACTTACATACATGTCCACCATCTTGATTTTCACCTGGCCAGGGTAGCAGGGAGGTTCCACGGACTCAGAACTTTCCGTCCTAAAGCTGTGAAAGTCAAGCTGGAATGAGCCGTCACTCTACTATCCCAGGAAGATCACCTTGCACAGGACCGCTGCACTCAAGGGTTGAACACTGATCACTGCAGGTGTCACAGTCCTGAGTGCCTCCATTTTCTGGCAGTGCCTGAAGGAGGAAGGGGCAGTTTATGTTGTGTCTAGATTCAAGACAATGAGCTCAGCTCTCCACAGCAAGGAGGTGTGTGGCTGTGTGTGTGTGTGTGTGTGTGTGTGTGTGTGTGTGTGTGTGTGTGTGTGTGTGTGGTGTGTGTGTGTGTGTGCTCGTGCACGCGTGTGCAGTGTGCATAGATGTGTGTATCTGCATCTCTGGGAATGTGCACAGGACAGATGTTGGAGTAGTACAGGATACCCTCAAACGTTCACGTGAAAACAGATACCCTTACTTATGAGCAGATGGAGTTTGGCCCTGGGAAACTCAACCCAGCAATTTTTCTAAGAATAATTTAAAAGAGACGGTGAGAGCATCTGAGCACTCAACAATTTGTCAAGTTATAAAGCTTGTATACAATTAAATATGGTGTAGTCATTAAAACTAACAATTGTGGTAAATACTCATGATGTACAGAAGTTAGCAGCAGAATCAGGTGCCATTCTGCCTTCTCTTCCTCAGAGCCGATCAGGTTCACAGCAAGTTGAGAGGAAGGCAGAGCGATTTCCTGGGTGTTGCGAGGAAAGATAAGTCAGGAAGCATACATGGCCCTCAGAACCAATTATTTCCCAAACCCTCTCTGCCTGGAGGCCAGTAGGGGAATTGCAGGGGAGGCTGTATTCTGTTGCTGAGCCGGAGACTCCTAATTTCGTCCATCACCATCTTTGGGCCAAATCTCATAAGAAGGGAGAAGGTACTAGAGGCTTGTAGATAAGTCTGTGCTTCCTTACCTATACCCATTGATTTCCTTGAGGGAGTGGCTCTGGGGCAGATGTAGGACATGATATGAGAGGGTAGAGCTGTTTCACCATGAGAAATTCCCCTCAGTCCCAGAACCACTAGGGAAGACTCTCAGAGAACTCTGGCTTCCAAATGGGACACTGGATCTTGGCTACAAGAGAAAGCCATGGGCCAGTGAGAAGATCGTGAACAGGCCGGCCTCCTGAGGGGCTAGAGACAGGCGTGGCTATGCTTGGTAGGTTTTCTCTTCCATAACTGGGCTTTGAGGATGAGCCCAGTGTGTCTGAAGTATCCTTAAACTAGAGTCATAAGGCCATGACCATGTGGTCTCATGAGGTCATGATGCGGGGGTGAATGTCACATGAACAGGGTCCCAGGGCCACAAAAGGAAAGGTACAGTCACTGTGCCTTCCCATCTCTTAGTCATTCTAGAGAGTGGGACAGGGAAAAACTGTGACAGAGAAGTAATCCTGAGTGTGACAGAGCTTGGAATGGCTCTTTCCATCAGTGAAGGGTCCCTGAGCGGGAGCGGGGGAGAGAGTCCCCTGAATAATCATGAATTCATCAGAAAATTACTGGACTGATTTTCTGCATCAGGCACAACAAGGGCGTGTTAGGAGGGAAGCCTGGTTCTTAGAGAAAGCAGGCTCCACTGGGTGCACCTTGCCTGACCTCAGAGCACCTGCAGCCTCCCATGCACTGGAAGACCTACACCAGCATGGCTGCAGAGAGCAATGCCCAGGGAAGGCACTGTGAAATTTCCGGAGTCTCTAGTGTCCGACGTCAGAGCAGAGGCCAGTCTTCCACTCAGCTTTAGCCCTCAGAACTATTTCTCCAAGAGCAAACATCTCAGAAGGCCCATACAGCCACGTCACTCTCTGCATAGTCCCATTTTGCCATCACTCACCATTACCTAACAGCCCACATCCCATAATAAGCAGTGCAAACTCTTTGCAAGAGTAGGAAGGAAGCCATTGCTAAGGGCCCTGTAGCTAAGGGCCCATGAATGCATGTGGGACCCACTTTCAGACCCTCCACTGGAAAACGGCCCTGCTGATCCGAGGCAGTACCCACACCAGTGCCCTCACCTCCTTCAAAGGCATCCCTGTCTCCAGAGCACCCTATCTCTCCTCTTCCCCAGCAGAAGTAAGCCTGGAAACTTCCTGCGGGGCCCTTAACTCTAAAATAATGGTGGGACAGAGCAGGATCAAGGCCACTTCTGGGGAGGGTTCCAGATATTTCTGTGCTGGGGAGCCATCCGTTTATGTCTGGAAGCAGCAGCTGAGGCAGGCAACAGACAGAGCACTGAGTCAGGAATCCAAAGGGCCAACTCTGGAACAGAAATGCAAGACCCTGAGCCTCAGTTTCCCCACCCATGAAATGGGAGTATTAAAGCACACTCTGACTGCCACTGAGAACAGTGAAAACTCTACCATTAACAGACAGGGAAACTGATGCCCACAGGAAGGGGCTGCATGACGGGCCCACTCACGAGCCTCGTGCTCTCTTCATTCCTCTCATTTCACGCTCTCAGAGGAGAGTCTCTGTTGTTTGGTACCCAGGATACTGCCCCTGTCACATTGAGCATTTGATTCAAATTAATTCAGACAGGAAGGTTTCGAAGCCACTTTGTCTTGTTTTGTTTAGCTCTGCTATCTGACCAAAAAAGGCTGCCAAAATCCTACCCACCCACAAGTCCTCACGGCTGCTCAGGCTCCGGTCCCCCCTCAGCACCCCTCCTCACCCATGCACCAGCTGACTTAGTCAGACTCACAAAGGTTCCAGGATATTGGCTCCAAAGCAGCACCACGCTTTCTCCCTCTAAGTTGCCAAGAGAACAAGGGGACACCTCCAAGGCCATGCCACTTACAGACAATCCTTAACAGTGACAACGGCAGGGCAATGACCTTCCTAGGAATCTCTCGTAGTAACATTTCAGCCCTGGCCTGCGACAGGCTCCACTGACTCCTGGACATAAATTACTTGTTCATTATCAGGCCTCGACACGGGGGAAGACGGCTGCAGCTTGATTGTGTCTGTGTCCTGTGGCAGGTATTTGCATGCTGGTGTGCTGCTGTCCGTGGTCCTGTTTTACATGGTCTGGCGCGGCAGCCTTCTTCATCATCATGCAGGCTCTAATCTTAAGTCCCCCACCAACTTCAAACTTCACCCCGGATGCCCAAGAGCCTTGGGAGCTGGATGGCAGGGAAGACACACACATCCACACATAAGTGCTCACAACAAGAAGCCAGGGGCAAGGGAATATGGAAGGTCAGCTCCATCACCAATGGGCACAGAGTCTGGCTTGACTTAAGAGCCCTTGCTATAAGCCAAGTGCTGTGCTAAGTAGATGTGTTAGTTAGTAGTGTGGTCATGTCTGTAACCCCAGTGCTGGGGGTTGGAGGGGCAGATAGATCTCAGAGTTCATTCACCAGTCTAGCCAACCAGTGAGCTCTGGGTTCCGTGAGAGACCCTGTCCCAAGAAGCGAAGCAGATACTCAGTGTCAGCCTCTGGTCTCTTACACATGCACAACTTATGTGCACAAACACACACACACACACAGAGAGAGAGAGAGAGAGAGAGAGAGAGAGAGAGAGAGAGGTATTAGTTGGAATCTTTTGGTTGCACATAATAGAAACCCAACCCCAAGCAGCTTGACAGAAAAGGGAAATGACACGCGCATTCATTCAAACAGGAAAAACAAGGTCCATTCTAGACTAAGATGATAGACCCTGCCCTGCATGACACACAACCAGTGTCACTCTCCCCACATCTCCAATTTCTCCTACTGATTCAGCTGTCCCCACAGCCCAAGACCGGAACTCTGTGTCAATGTAAAGCTGTCCCCACAGCCCAGGACCGGAACTCTGTGTCAATGTAAAGCCTACAACAGAGAAGAGAGAACCCTTATTTCCTCAGCTGCAGTAGAAAGTTTCCAAGGACACACTGATTGGCTCCATGTAGTCACATGATTTGGCCAGAGTAATTCAACACTGTGGCTTCCAACCATGAGAGCAATAAGGAGTCCTTCTCCAGAGAGAGGGAGACACTCAACAGGGCAGAAAAGCCACAGAGGTCACCCAGATGTTACGCCTCCCCATCCATTTGGCACCAGAGTCGATTTCCTTTCCAGGTGAGGAAACCGAGGCTTGGGCGAACGGAGTGATTGGCAGTGATCGCACAGCTACAAAGAGGCAGAGCAAGGGTCAAGTCCAGGCCAAGTGTGTTCCAAAGCCATGCACTTTATCCCCACTGGTGAAACACTAACTTGGCAAGCACATCAGTCTGAGGCAGTCTGGCCTAGAGAGAAGAGACATAAGGGAGAGTGGCATGGGCAGAATCTTCTCGATTCACAGGCCGGGTCTACGGCTTCTGATTGAGGCTTTGCTGTTCGCCCCAGGGACTCTTCGGGTGAAGGATAGGGCAGAGGAGGTCAAGGCATCAGCACTGGTCTGAGTGAGCTGTGACCTCAAGATCCCCCAAGGTCCACAGGTTCTCGTTTAGGTTCGGTCAAGCACGCTTCTTCTTTGCTATATGTCTCTCATCTGCTGGTGGTCCACTGCATGCAAAGGAGGTGGTCTGAAGGGAGAGGACAGAAAGACAAACAACCAAAAACAACAAAAATGCTCTGATGACGTCTAGCCACAAGTGCCAGAAAGGGAATCCTGCAACCTATGCACATTCCACAATGTCCCAAATCGTCACACCTGCCTCGGGTCATCAGGTGCCTGAAAAGCAGGGTGTTCTTTCTGTATTTTTGCCAATAGTTTCTGGGTAACTATCTCCCCACCCCAGTTCTTCTCCATCAGCTCTCCATGGAGTCAGCATGTCATACAATCCGAGGGCGGGGACCAGAGAGATTCAACACCCTGTTCTGTAGAGGAGGAAATTAATGCCCAGGAAGGACATGGCTTTCCCAAAGACACACAGCTAGTGTGTCATTTTAGTATTTTTAATATCAGTATCCAAATCTCTTCCCCAGTCAAAATGCCAATAGGGATTAGTCAGCTTTCTGCTGCTATGACAAAATCCCTGAGATAATCAACTTAGAAGGAAGAGGGGTTTGTTTGGTGCCCCTGACCCTCTCCTCCAGTGACCTAACTTCCTTTCACTGGGTCCTACCTCTTAAAGGGTCTATCACTTCCCAAGAAAGACACGGGCTATTCAACAAATGGATCTGTGGGGGACATTCAAAATCCAAACTACAACAAAAGCTTATTAAAATACATCTGTATGCATCTAGCATCTGCACAGGAAACACTAGGTGAGCAAAGACAAAACCAGGCGGTGGTGGTGCACGCCTTTAGTCCCAGCACTTGGGAGCCGAGATAGTAGGATCTCTGTGAGTTCAAGGCCAGCCTGGTCTACAGAGTGAGTTCCAGGACAGCCAGGGCTGCGCAGAGAATCCCTGTTTCGAAACAAAACAAAATAACAAAGACAAGAGCTGTGTACTATCCTGCTGTGAGTACACAGCAGCCTTCTTGGAGATGCCATTGGCTTTCTAATGCAAAGAGAAATTTTGGCTGAGAACCACAGTTACTGGGGAAACTTATAGGTTAGCTCCCCTGGACGCTGACTTGGGGTACACAGGGACACTGACCTGCCAATGTCTGGTCCAGAAGAACATGGTGTATGAGGATCCTGAGACGGGAGCAGTTTGCCCAGGCCTCTTCCATGGGGATGTGAATACAATGCTTCCTCGGCTCTTGTCAACGTCCCTGAGTGTCCAAAGCCTTCTCTTGTCCCCTGATGGAAGGGACAGCACCCGCCTCAGACCTCACCTACCAGCACTCCTGTGAATCAGTGCTTGCCAACTCATCCTCCCTCAACTAGTCCCAGAATCCTTAGAGACAGGGCCTGCTGAGTCTCCCTGCCTCTCCCGGCCCATCCTAACCCCGGCGTGGACAGCAGCTGATTAATGAGAATCTGAAGAATGGGTGCTGAAGAGATGGCTCGGTCAGAAAAGCGCTTGTTTTTATAAGCACGAGGACCTTAGTTTGACCCCCAGAACCTACATAAAAAGCAGGGCAGGGAGGTGCGCATGCTTGTGATTCGAGTACTGGACAGAGGGGGGTAAACAGACCCCTGGAGAGGTAGCAAGGCCTATTTGGTGAAGTTCAAAAACTAATGTGACTGACTCTCTCAAATGAGGAGTGGAAAGCATATGAGAACCAAGACTGGAGGTGTCCTCTGACCTCCACACATACTCACATTCTCTCTCTCTCTCTCTCTCTCTCTCTCTCTCTCTCTCTCTCTCTCTCTCTCACACACACACACACACACACACACACACACACACACACACACACACACAGAAGGCCCTAGGTCACCAGGGTCTCTGTTTCTAATCCAGGAGGACTGTAGTAAAGGCTGTTCCTGGCATCCTGCAAGACAGACATCTCTGCCTAGAAACCACCAAGGGGCAGCGAGGGCCAACGCTCTGTCGGATCCACCAACTCCTCAATCCCCAAGCAGAGGAGGCTGTCAGCATCTCATCTGCTATCACACAGAGTTCCCAAGAGCCACGCCCAGGGCGTAGCACACAGGAAGTGCTTGACTGAGCCTGCCGAGAGAATGAAGAAATTCACCGAAGGAAACTGACCAAGTGCGGGAGAAACAGCAGTGTTTGCTGAATGACACCCTGTGACGAGCCGTGTGTGTGTGTGTGTGTGTGTGTGTGTGTGTGTGTGTGTGTGTGTGTGTGTGTGTACACATGCGCGCGCGCGTACATGCTCTGGGGTAGGTTACCTCAGTTTAATACCAGACACCATCCCCAGGAAGTGGTAGATGATCCAAGCTCAGAGAGGGGAGGTGACAAGCCCGTCGTCATATCCACCCCCAGATAGCTGTCTGGTCTCCTCAGAGTCTGCACAGAGTGTGTCACGAGGGCAGACCTGACTTTCCTACTTAGCGCTGCCCCGCCAGGGTCCAACACTGTGCCTGGCTTAAAGGAGATGCCCCTGGGTGAGGACTTGAGACTGTTCTCGGTGGCAGTGAAGGGAGACAGAGCAGGAAAATCCCAGACTTGGTGGCCAGGGCCAGAAGGCACACAAGCTCCCCAGCCATGACTCTGGCCTCCCCCACACTGGTCCTACTGGGCAGGCTGCCCACAGTGGCCATGCCACCCTGGGTGGCTGGCGAAGGGTTTCAGCAGCCAGAGTCCCCGGGCCAAGCAAACCCCAAGGTCCCCAAACTTTCTACTTCCATAAAGTGCTCTGATCTTGTCAAATTGCTACCAGAGGAGTCATAGCTGAGTGAGCACTTGCCAGGTTCCCGCCGCTCTCCCGAGAGCTGTCACCATCCTCATCCATCATAATTGAAGCAGTCCACCTGCTCTGAGCCCATCCTTCAACCGCAGTGAGGGCTGAGATGCAAAAGATGGGTCTTGTCGTCACCTTGACTTTTTTCCCTGGAGAACGCAAAGGTCAGAAGGGATCTTGAGGCAGGTGAAGGTGGCATAATACAAGCCCCGACCTCCCCACCGTGGCCATCTGCCAACTTCCAGCTGCTTTCCTCCACCAGGACCAGAGCAAGCTAGAGGCTCCCTTCACTCCCAAACAGGTGCCCGCACCTGCCTGCCATCTTCAATTCCGCAGAAAGGTGGACCCAGTGGAGTCGTGGATTTGGAGTTGATTTCCATTGATACCTGGACTTGGAACCACCCTATGACACACTTGTACTGTCCCTCTTCCCAGTCGGTACCTTGGTCCCGATTATCCGAGAGGAGAATTGCTGATCACTGGTTTCCTGGCCTTGGGTTCCTAGACTAAGGCAGAGGGCATAGGTAGGAGCAGAGGAAGATGGACAGGCCTCAAGCTGCCCTTCTTCCCGGACTCTGGCCCCGCCCAGGCAGCAGCAGCATCTTCCTGAACCTGGTGCTGCCTGTTCACAGAGCTCTTGCTCTGAAGCTGCCAACAGCCCCATCTATGTGCCGAACAAACACCAAGAAGTTTGTGCCGGCACTGGAAGAAGCAGCAGTCCAAGGAGCAGCAGGGACGCCTAGGAGAATCAAGTTTAAGAAAAAATGTGTTTCTTAGCCATCTGAGATGTCCTAGAACACTAAAAGATGTCAAAGGAAGAACAAGCCGCCAGCCTGTGCTTCTGACCGTCCCCCTGCAGGCTCCTCCCTGTTCAAACATCTCTAGGCCTTAGCTGGCACTGTTTCTTCTCCTCCTCTGTTCCCTGCAGGACTCTCACTCTGCTGTCCTCTGGTTTGACAACCCATTTCCTGAGCACCTACTCTGTGCCTGGGCTAGAGATAACGCAAACCCTGTCCTAGCTCCCAGACCGTCACCCAGCATCTCCCTCCTTCCCACGGAGCACAGCCAGCCAGTGTCACATGACTGCACAGCCTTGTCCACCCCTCCCCTGAGGAATCACCTGCCCCTCTTCTGACATCTCTTAGAGAGTAGGGGACAGAGGTTGAAGTCCAGGGTGGACAGGATCACAAGGAAGTCCAGGCGGCGGCTCAGAGGAGCTTTGTCACAGACGCCAAGCATTTCCAGACTCACGAGAGGCCACTTCTGCACCGCAGGAGAGTCAGGTGCTGGCCCCTGATCACTGTGCCTCAGTCACAGATCGGTGACAGCAGGAAAATCCTAGTGGGTCCCAGCTCCTTGCTTTATCTCCACAGCTCAAACCCTAGCCTGCAGCTTAAAATTGTGGAACTGGAAACCAGAGGAGCCTCCTCTGCAGTGGAATTCTCATCTGAGAAAACTCATTATTCTCATTGGGGCCATGTCCTGGTCCACCTCTGCCCACCCAAAGGGGTGCCCACAGGATGGAAGATTAGAGTCCTCTTCCCTCTTCCCGTCCCCAGTGAGAGTCACTTCTAACCCAGCCCAGGAAAGAACCCCTGCCTCTAGGAGACCCAGAGACTCGAGAGTGTATTTTGGGGAGGGATGGAGAGTCAGAGCTGCAGTGACATGGGGGGCAGTATGGCCTGAAAGCCCTTCCATCCGGTCCTGGGAGGGGCATGGCAAGCCTAACATCAACGCCTAGAGCAAGACTGGAAACAAAGGAGACAGGTGGAGGTGAGGGATGGCAAGGGACACCTGTGACCCCGGCACTCGGGAAGCTGCCACAGGAGAGCCATAAAGTCAAGGCCAGTCTGAGATACATAGTGAGGCCCCGGCTCACACCCCAAATGAGAGAGGTAAGTGGGTGGGAGGGTGAGACAGGATCTGTGTAGAGACTTCCAAGTGCCGGCTCCACACCTTCCTTGTTGTGGTTGGTATGACTGACAGGCAGGGCTCAGCACATCTGCCAGACAGAAAATTCAGGGGAATCTGCAGTTTTTCTGAAATCCAGTTACCCCACTCTTGCTAAGAACCCCACTGGGAAGGAAAACCTGGGTGCTTGCTCCCATCTCATCTACCGAAACCAGACAGCTGCTGTGACTTCCAGCCTTAACCCCTCCACTAGGGCATCCCATGCGGTGGTCGAGAGAGTCGGCAGTCGGCAGTCAAGGGGGCCAAGATCCAGCTAGGCCCTTCCTGACTGGCTGGCCTGTGAGTCTGCTCAGCTTGTCTAGAAAACCACACTACTAGCAGGGCAGTGGTGGCACATGCCTTTAATCCCAGCACTCGGGAGACAGAGCCAGGCGGATCTCTGTGAGTTCAAGGCCAGCCTGGTCTACAGAGCAAGATCCAGGACAGGTACCAAAACTACACAGAGAAATTCTGTCTCAAAAAAAAGAAAGAAAGAAAGAAAGAAAGAAAGAAAGAAAGAAAGAAAGAAAGAAAGAAAGAAAGAAAGAAAGAAAGAAAAAGAAAGAAAGAAAGAAAGAATAGGAAACCACACTACTTCAAAGCTCTGTGTTAACGGTGAGGTGATGTCTGTGTAACTCTAGAATGCAGCAAACAATTCCCAAACACACACACACACACACACACACACACACACACACACACACACACACACACGAAAGGGACATTGTACCTGGCAGAGGGAAAACAGCATGGGCCTCAGTTTCCCCTATGCAGAAGAGCATTCTCCTTACTCAGTTGAATCGTGAGGATGAAGTGAGATTACCGAGGGCAGTGCTTGGCCGTGCAAATCTTACCACCATGACCACTGTCTCCATTTGACATTGCATCATCCCTCCTCTGGGATGCGCGACTGGTTAGTAGAGGAGCCGCAATCCAAGCCAGTTCTCACTCAAGTACAGCATCTGACCCCATGGCAGCTCTCAAGGCAAAGTCCACCCAAGCAGTCAGTCCCTCCACTGGCACCGAGAGGGAAGAGACTGAGGCACTGGGGTTTGGAAAAGTCCTCTTTGCGGGTTCACAGGCACTTGTGACCCCTCATCTTAGAACCTGCTACCTTCCCACCATTTCCAGAATGTATCTCAGACCCGGGCCCTGCTCTGCTGAGAGCCCCAGCGGGTCTGAGTTCAGAACTGTACTTAGTGGGGTTTACAAGGATCTACCCACTGGGCTCCCAAGGACCCTCCCCCATCATTCCCACCAGCACCACACCATCCACCTTCCCATTGCAGGCATCCTGCTCACGGTCCTCTGTGCCTGTGACTCTTTTCAACTATTCCAACTCAAGTCTCTTCAAGATGCCACACTCTGCTCCCTCCTCCACGAAGACTGCTCTTCTAGCACTTTACCGATGCCTGCTCAGGTCCCAGTTTCCTTCTGCCTGGGGTCCTGGCAGCCAATGTGCTCACTGAAGACAGGTAAGTCACCTCAGCTTCCCAGGACCCAAGAGAGTAATCCCTATTTTAGGCATAATTTCATGATAATAATTTTGTGTGGTTCTGTATCATTCTATGCTTTGAAAGGCACATTTCTATCAATTACCTTAGCTTTAATCTTAAATTGCTCCCCCCATGATGGTAGGCTAAATATCATCCCCATTTGATGGGTGAAGAAACCGAGGTTGAATTTCCACCTCCTTGCTATGCTCACACACACACACACACACACACACACACACACACACTAACCAGGCATCGCAAGAAACATCTGAGGAACAAGGCAGGAGAAAGCGGTAGCCTGACGAATATTATTCTGTTAGTGGTTTTGTTTGTTTGCTTGTTTGTTTTTTTAAGAGAAATAAAGATGGCCTGAACTAGTAGAGACCAGTGACCTTGACATTCACCCAGGCAAGGCTGATGAGTGTGGGCAGGAAAAGGTGGAATCAGTGGGAGATAGCAGGGCCCAGGGTGAGAGAGTTCAGAACCCACATTTCCCAAGTCAACCACAAAAGCCTGTGGCCAGGAAGTCAAATTTAACATGTGTTCTGTTGTGTTTGGTTTCTGCAAGTCCTCTGGATTCTTCCCTCTTAGTCACCTAGGTGTTCTGTGCGCTCTCTCTCTCTCTCTCTCTCTCTCTCTCTCTCTCTCTCTCTCTCTCTCCCTCCCTCCCTCCCTCTCCCTCTGCATATATGTGTGTGTATGTGTGTTTATCTCTTTCTCTGTCTCTGTGTCTGTCATCTGTCTCTCTCCCTCCCTCCCTCCCTCTCTCTCCGTGTGTGTGTGTGTGTGCGCGTGTAAAATCCTCTATTACCTAGTGCCAGCCACCCCATCCTAGGGCTCAGGTCTTGTTTCTTAATGATGATTGATGGCTTTGAAGATGCAGCAAATCAATAGGGCCTGAATTCCTAAACTCTTGACAAGAGCTGAGGAGAACACACCTCTCAATGTCTGCCACTCGAAAGCAGATGAGGGTCTGCCCCTCACTCTCTGGCTTCTTCAGTGCTCACATCAGCCGCAGACAGGGCCTTGCAAGTCACTCAAAGAGATGATTTGCCAGTTGGTGCACAGCATGGCCCATTCACTTAACCAACTCTCAGCCATGCTATCTGTGCAGGTACTTGTCCTTGGTACTAGGGTAGGGGCGTGGAAGGAAAAGACGATGAAAAGTAAGCTCCTGTTCTAGTGAACTTAGTCTGCTGAAAAGAACAACGCCATACTACGTGACCCTGCAGAGGGAAGGACCAGAGTCTCTGTCCAGGCATCCTGTAGCTCTCCAGCCCTTCTGTGTCCTCTGGACAGTCCTTTAAGGAACATGTCGTCACAGAAGCTGGAGTCCCAGATGAGGTCACCAGGCCAAGGGTACAGAGCATGACAGGAATAGAGGGAGGATGGGGCACCTTCCTTATCTGAACTCAGGACCGTGGAGGGAGGGGAGATGCTGCCAAGGAGCCTGGGGCTTGTGAGCCAGCTCTCCAACCAGAAAACGTGACTTAAAAAAAAAGAGCTTGTGTGCAGGTCTTGTGCTCAACACAAACCAGATTTCGCAGTCTTTTTTGTTGTGAAGAGTACACACACACTCCTTTTGTTTGTTTTATTTAGTTTTTGTTTTTTTAAGAAAGAGAAAGAACAGGAAGTTGGATGGAGGGAGGGATGGGGAAAAGAATGTGATCAAAAATATTGTAAAATTAAAAAAGTTTTAAAGAAAGAGGAGCAGCCATTCTAGATTGAGCCTGTAACAGAAGTTCAGGAGAAAGGAAGGCATTGGTTTGCACGGAGCAGATGCTTAAGCAGTGGATCTCAACCTTCCTAGCGCTGTGACCCTTTAACACAGTTCCCCATGCTGTGGTGACCCCCAACCATAAAATTATTTTTGTTGCTGCTTCATAGCTGTGACTTGGCTACTGCTATGAATCGTAATGTAAATAATATACGACTATAAAGGGGTCCCAGGTTGAGAACAGCTGCCTTAAAGCCAGGCACCAACACAGGACAGAGCTGGGTCAAATGACACCAGACCACAAGGGGCGTCTGGCTGAGTGGGAAACAGGGAGCCACCAAGGGTGAGTTTCTGCTCAGGAGAGGGTCCTAGGACTGAATAACGTGGAGGCTGCATGCACAGCAAGAGAGCCCAGCACGGGACCTTGGGGGACTTGGCCTGGGTGCCCCCGGTCCCAGGCAGCAGCCGGGCGGCTGCAGGCGGGTGCCCCGATCCCGCTGAGCGCTGCGGAGGGCAGGAGGCGGCTGCGGGGCGAGCGGCCACGCGCCCCGACAGGTAAGTGATTGGATTAAGAGACCCGGCTGACAGGATGTCCGTTCAGCCGCTGAGGCTAATCAACTTCCCCATCCTGTCTGCTAATAAATCCTGCTCCGGGGACCACTCGCCTGATGATGGCTCCTCGGGGACCGCCGCCGACTTCTCCCGGAGCACTGGCTCGCAGTCTATTAAGGAGGCAGCGCGCGCCTGTCAGGTCCTCAGTCCCGCGGCGGCTCCGAGGTGCCCATCACCCAGGTGCGGCGGCCGCCAGCCATTGTTCCCGCCGCGGGGGTGACAGCCCGGCTGGGGGTCCCTCGCCTCGGGGGGTCCCGGGCCCCTCCGGGGCGGGGCGGCGGCCTAGCGGACCCCGCGCTCGGCCCTCAGAGCTGCCACCCGCTCAAGCCCGGGCTCCGCACATCAATTAGCAAGTGGCAGTTGCTGGATCTATAATATCTGCAGAGAAGATGTATAAATAAATTAAAGCTTTAATTATTTTCTTGCATTCGCAGCAGCTCTGGAGAGGTAACCAGCGCTGAGCTGTTGAGGAAGCTGCACTTGGCTTGACTCCCACCTCCCCCACTCCCCAAAAGGCGCTGGGCAGGGGGGTGGGGAGGAGAAACAATTTCCTTTGTTGCTCAATATAAAAAGTACAAGCCTTTTGACCTGAAGTCCCAGCTGCTTCTAAAATAATATGCTCCCACTTCAGTAACACACACACACACACACACACACACACACACACACACACACACACACACACATTCCTGTGAGTAGCGTCTATAGGCAGAGTTCAATCCCATATTTTCATCATGTCTGAAAGAACCTCCAAGGGCATTATTAAATATGTGAAATACGCCAGAAATATCCAAGCAATCCCCATCTGGCCCTGGGAAGGAGGAGGAAAGGACTGGGAAGTAATAAAGAGTGTTTATTTTTTAATTTTGATGACATGTTTTACATCATTAAAAAGGACAATTATTTTTAAAATTCAGCCAGCACGCTTCAGTGATTCAAAAGGTCTGCTGCCTCGGAATCCATCAGAACCTCCTTCCAAAAGCCCAGCTTGGTCCACCTTCAAGGCCAGGTTACATTTTTAAACACTCTAAACATGGTCATGACTGTGAGTCCAAAAAAGAAAGAAAGGAGGGAGGGAGGGAGGGAGGGAGGGAGGGAGGGAGGAAGGAAGGAAGGAAGGAAGGAAAGAAGGAAGGAAGAAAGGAAGGGAGAACCCTCATCTCAGGAAGCAGAAAGGGCAATAATGTTACAGATTTGCCTGTCCTTAAAAGGGATTTGGCCAGGCAATGATGGCCCACGCCTTTAATCCCAGCACTCGGGAGGCAGAACCAAGCAGATCTCTGTGAGTCCAAGGCCAGCCTGGTCTACAGAGCAAGATCCAGGACAGGCACCAAAACTACACAGAGAAACCCTGTCTCAAAAAAACAAAACAAAAAAGCCAAAAAGGTTTGGATCTCTAAGCCCAGGGGTTCTTAAACTCTGTCAGAAATTCGAAAGCCTGGTGGAAATTGAAGTTGGTTCAAAATGGCCCATCCTTTGCCAATTGACCAATATCTCCAAAGCAAAATACCATTGTTCCTCTATGAAATGCCTGCTGACTGTGCTCCAGAATATGGGTGACTCCTCGCCTGTACCACTCACTCCTAGTGAGAAAAGCATCCAGAATGTCACCAAACCCAGCACATAACAGCCAGCCCTAAAGACAGGTTTATCCTTCTATCTGGATCCATTTTCAATACACACCAAAAGGTCAGTGCATGGCAGTGTGGGTCTACTTAAGAGCAGGTGCCTCCTGTTCACTTCCCAGTCTGTTTATGGGACTACAATCCTAGAAACATACAAACATTATGCGAAGAGTAGTCTCAAGAACAATCTCCGATGTGTTGTTAGCCATTTCTCAGGTCAAGAGTTGAACGTCAGAACTTGCATATTGTTCAGCAGAACAAAATTAACACGTCAGGAATACCTGAATGTCCAATAAGGGGAGGTGGTTAGCTACATTTCTGCACCTCCTGGACAACCATGTGGCTGTCGCAAATGATACTGCAGACCTATACTTAATAGAACAGAAAGGTTTTAGAATTATAATAACTTAAAAAGAATTCCTACAGCCTGACCCCTTCCCTGTAAAAATGAAAAATACATGTACAGGAAGTGATAGACTTCACGACATTAAGAAGGGCTTTCCCTGACATTGGGACGGGGCAGGGTTTTTACTATCTCCTTTTGCTTATCTGTAAGCACACACTGCTCTCACTTCTCCTAATGACACAGAGGGCAAGTCATAAAGACAAGAAGGTAAGTTATAAAGATAAGAGGGCTACTTTGCCTCACAGTTCTGGTCCGAAGCTGAGGGACAGAATCTGGTGATAACCTTTTTGTCCTCAGAGTCCTGGGGTGGCTCAGGCATCATGTGACGAGAGACAGGAGCATGAACATACATGTATGAGTGTGTCCCGTGGTCTCTTCTCATGAAGTCACCAGTATCCAACCTCTGGCTGGCCTGTGTATTACTTTCTCATCGCTATAACCAAACATCTGGCGGAATAACCCAGATGGACTATTTATCCTTATTCATGGTTTCAGAGGGTTCGGTCCTTCACTGCAGGGAGGTACAGCAGAACACAGCAGGCCTCTTCCCAACAGACTCAAAGCAGAGAGCCGGAAGAATCCAAGAACAATCTGCCTCCAAGCACCCCTCCACAGTGACCCACTTCTTCCGGTTAGGCCCCACCTCCCAAAGTTCCCAGAACCTCCCAAATTAAGGCCACCAGCAAAGACTCAAGCACTCAAATCATGAGTAGTGGGGGGGGGCTTTTAGATTCAAACCACAACACCCTATCCACGTCTAACCACACCCCAGTGGCATCACCTGTAACCACGGTGGCTAGGGTTTTTCCATACCTTTCCTACCTCACAATGAGGACTAAACTCTACTATGAGTTTCTGGGTGGGTGGTGGTGGAGTAACATGGCCAAATCCGTAGCACAGTATTTCTAGCCTTAAAAACAAAAACAAAATCTTAGCATCCAGGAGGCAGAGGCAGGTGGATCTCTGGAAGTTCCAGGCTAGCAAGGATTTCACAGTGAGATCCTGTCTCAAATAAATAAGTAAATAAATAAATAAATGTGGTTTTAGTACACTAGTAAACAGAAGCAGCAAAGGGATGTCTGAAAACCATTAAGTGTGGGTCCAGGGTGGACTCTGACGCTGGCATGTGCTGACGAGTCAAACTTCCTTACTCCTCGTTGAACCAGGTCTTCAGTGGGGGTGTTTATAGGTATAACTGGAGTAAGGACAGGGTCATGCCCATGATATGACCTTAGGGAAAGCAAGAGGACCAGGATGTATAGGCAGGAAGATGGCGTCTCCTGGAGACAAGCTGGCATCAGGGTGTGGCTCCAGGGAAAAACCAACGACTAGTTGGGGTCAGTCCAGAGCTGCCCTGTGCCACCCAGCCTCCCGGTTCTCTGGCTTGCTGTGGTGGGCCAATGTTCTGGGATGAGGTGATGGTCTTACTCTCATGTTTCCTTACAGCTTTTGCTATCTTTAAAAATGTATTTGTTTTTATTATTTTTAGTTATGTGTATATGTATTTCTATGTAGGTATGTGCACATGAATGTTGTGCCCCTAGTGTCCAGAAGAGGGTGTCAGATCCCCTGAAGCTGGAGTTACAGGCAGTTGTGGCCTACCTGCTGAGGATACTGGGATCTGAACTCTGGTCCTCTGGAAGAGCAGTGCATGCTCCTAACCACTGAGCCATCTTTCCAGCCCACAGCCTTTGCTCTTGCTTCGATATAGATACTTCAATATAGGTTGCTATGATATAGATAATGAGGTAATTTCAGCAGAATGAGAATAAGGGACCAGAGAGAGGAAGAAAAAAAATCGAGAAAGGGACAGAGGGACTGAAAGCAGTCTTTGTTTTTTTGGTGCCAACTTCATGTCTACCCCAGAGGACATTAAAAAACAACCCTGGGCTGAAGAAGAGAAAATGGATGAAAGTGGGATACTAGAGGGGCCCCCAAAAAGGGCCCTGAACTCTGCTCTTGTCAGGTTGAATGGAGCTTACAGGGATAGCAAAAGCCTTTGTTGGATTTGGAGAGCTCTGAAAATGGGAGAGGACCCCCCCCCCCAGGCTTCCCCAGGGAGTCGGAGAAGACAGGAGCCTGGGAGAGCACCTGTGGACAAAGCTGTTGTGGGAGGAATAGGGAGCCCTGTGGGGCTTCAGGAGAGGAGAATACATAGATTCCTTTAATTCCTTAAAAGCCAGGGCAGCTGAGTTTTTTCTCACTTCTTTAGTGAGTTCTGCTAGGAAGCAAGGGAGCCACAGCCTATAGGTACTGGTCCTGTAGGTACTGAGGTCTTGTTGGTACTGAGGTCCTGTAGGTACTGGTCCCGTAGATACTGAGGATCTGTAAGTACTGGTCATGAGGGCCTACAGGACAGTGGCTGAAGAGCAGCCATGGGATGGATATCTCCTAAGACAGGGCTTCTCACAGTTTTTCCATCCGTGACCACTTTCAACCAAGAAATGTGTGCAAACTCAAGAGCCTAGGTATATAAAATAGGTATACAAATCAAGCATTTACCGACAACAAATCGTAAAGAAATGTAGTTTAAAGCAAGTCTTTGGCACATATAACTTTACCATTTGTTAAAGACAAAAGCAAATTTACATACTAATGAGATGAATATGCTTATTTTTACAGAAAGAATTAAATCCTGGCTGAATATTTGATATTGTAGGACATAACGCATCGTTAACATTTTTCAGAGTTGATTAGTATTTTGATCTCATAATTGTAAGTATTAAGAGTGCTGCTTTGCATAAATACATAGTACAAAATGGTAAAAATATGCTTAGGGCAATTTCAGAAATGGTTGGAAATTCTGCCCTAATCCCAAGCCAAAGTTTATGTCATGATCTTTATGAGACTCAAGTCAGGAAATCGAAAGGCAACTTTTTAGAATCAAACATCCTAAGACAACACAATGAAAATATATACTAATTTGATATTTAAATGCTGAGAAATGGCAGGAGGGGAATACCGAGTCTTTGTTTTCCATAATTAAACCATTATACTTCTCTAAGAATGTAAAACACTGCAATTACTAACATAGAGTCTCAGATAGAAGTCCTAGGCAGCACTGGTGGGGGGCGCGTTACACAGTACGAAGTCATGTGCAGAACAAGGTGCACACGTTATATGTTCAGGACCAAGGCTGCAGCGACATTGGACCAAGACTGCAGCGACCTCCCACAGAGCAACACGGTAAGCACCACCAGAAACTCCCTGGATTCAGTCACCTTCAGTTTTTGAGTAAAATTTTGGTCATTGAGTACTCAGAAAACTTTTCCTGCTGCCCCCCCCCCTTACACACACACACACATACACACATTTGATCACAGTTTAAGAAGCTGGATCATAGGCAACCCTAGAACGCAGACAACCCAGCTCTCTAGTGGTGACACTGAGAGACTCCCCCTACCCAAAATTGAGGTACAATCTGTCAGATGAAGAGAGAGAAGAGAACCCCCCAAGTAGCTGAGATCACCTGCAGTTCCCTGAGACGACCTTCCTACTTTGTCTTCTGGCCGGACATGCGGGACAAGACAGAAGCTGGGGGTTGATTAGGGTCACACAGGAAGCCACACAAAACCAGACTCTAGTCCCTGTTCTTCAGATACCCTGTCCCCTTCTCCCATTCCCGCACTGTGAGTGGCCACAAGGGCAACAGGACAGAATCAGATAGAGGGCTGGGACATCCCTGGGGCATGTGGCTGTGCAGGTAGGTGACGCCCCAGCCACTGTGGGGGGTCCAGGTGCTCCTGTGCCCCCTGAGCCAGCTTGTCCGCAGCCATGGCAGTCTGCTAATAACTGCGCTCCCTGCCCGCACAGCCTTCCAGCCCCTGATTTATCAGGATGGAGGGCATGCTCTTAAAGGGTCACAGCCCACCGTGGATCTCTGGCTCCTTTAGCAGTAAGTGGCAGAACATATTTTCTCTGCTAACTCCACTGTATGTTCCAGGATAGATTATTTTAAGAATCAAGACTAAATTGAAACAAGGCAGGCTTGAATTTTCCTCCCACAGAATCACAGGAGAGGGTCATCTATCAGCATGACACAGCAGGATAAGTTCCAAAGGACTGACTCCAAAGCCCAAGACTGTGGACTAGCTCCAGCATTTACTCGCCTGTGTGACCTTGGGTAAGTCACTCGCCCTCACGGCCTCTCAGGCTCCTCACCGACTAAGTCCCATCCCGGCACACAGGATGGTTTTTGTCAAGTCTGTCAAGGAAGTCCAAACCTGCCAATGGACATGACAGAATTTCCCTGGGGGAGGTGCAGAGTCGCGTGGCCTGCTGCTGACAGAGAAGAAAGTCTCAAATCCCTCATGATGCTAGAGATACAGATCAAATCAGTTGAGGAGAATCAAGCTGTCGAAGGTTCCAAGGTGGTCAGAGCCAGTGTTGGTGAAGGTGGGGAGTCACGTGGGCTCCCTAACACTGTTGTGAGGGGGCAGCCTGACAAGCCCCCACAGAGGGTGGATTTCTGTCAAAAATGAGCTTGCCCTTGGCCACAGCAGCGCCACACCCTGGAGCTGCCTGGAGAAAGTAAGTCACTGTCTGAACAAAGATGTGAAATGCTAGGCTGTAACCTGACTCTGCTGGTAGCATTTTCAAAAAAGAGAAGAAAAGGGGTTTGGGGGGGATGTCTGGCCCATAGGGGTTGGCTAAAGTGTGGTGTTTGGTAGAATATTGTACATCTGGTTTAACAGTTAGTTTCGAAAAACCATTAGTGATGCACAAATATCCATTATTTGGCGTCCTTAAGAGGCAGGATACAACAAAACAGTACGAAGAAAGAAATATACTAAAATAATGGCAGCGGGCAATGAGATGCACAGCTGGGTGGCTTTAGTTTTGTGTATATGTACCACCCACATGTCCTACGGTGGCCAATACATCCTCACTTCTAAAACAATGGAGGGGCCGGGTGGTGGTGGTGCTGGGCGATGGTGGTGCATGCCTTTGATTCCAGCACTCGGAAGGCAGAGGCAGGAGGATCTCTGTGAGTTCGAGGCCAGCCTGGTCTACAGAACGAGTTCCAGGACAGGCTCCAAAACAACACAGAGAAACCCTGTCTCTAAACAAACAAACAAATAAGCAAACAAACAAAACAATAATTATTCTTTCTCTGTAGGATGTGTATGAGGATCTCAGCGAGAAACATACGCCACACAGAAGACTAGAATTACACTCCCCAAAGACCTAACTCATCTCTGTGACCTCACTAATAGTTTGTGTCTCTCTGCCAGTCCTAACTGGGCGCTGCCTTATCTTTGAGTTATTTGTATCTCTATCTCTCCCCATGCTCCAAGAAGTCATTGCACAGGGTGGGGTGTCCTATGTCTTGCTAAAGGGGGATAGCCAGATCCGATCTCTGCCAAGACTCAGTGTACACACACACTCTTCACTGTGGGCTGAAAAAGTCTTTAAAATATCAGGCTCTCATCTCTGTAAGTCTTGCCTTAGCAAAACAGCCTTTGTGGGAACTGTCAGAATAGATTAAGGATTCTGAGCTGGAGACTCCTCCTTTCTCTGGAGTGGACGGGCCTAATGACAGTCACAGTGTTCCCACAAGAGAGTGGGGGACGTTTATCACAGAAAAATCATAGTAATATGACCAAGGAGCAGAGGTTAAAAGGAACACAAGCTTAGGTGTGCCGGCAGTCACCAAAGCTGGAAGTGGCAGGGCGAGACTCTCCTGGAGCCTTCGGGGTGCTGGGGGAGTAGCCCCAGGTGTACTTTTATTTCTAACCAATAGAACCAATTCTGTGTTTCTGGCCTCAAGGACCGTGAGAGAATCCACTGCTGCTGTCTGAAGCCAGCAGGTTTCTGATGGTTTGTTACAGCAGCCCTGGGAGATGGGCACACATGCCCTGCTGAAGCCCATGTGAAAGTTCCATAAACAAACGCTACTGGCCAAGCTTCCAGTTAAGTGATGCTGAAGATGTCTCATTCCCTGATCATTGGACAATGAACATGACCTGCTTCAGGACCTAAGGGCCAACACAGGGTTCAGCACAATTTCAGTGTCCTTGGAGCAAGGCTCCACCACTCCCCAGACCCTCTGCCTGGCTCAGCTTAGCAGTAGTCCTTATATATTGGGCCCTGTGTTCAGTTTGAAAAAAAAAAACACATGATTCTTTTAAAAAATGGTTTGGCACAACCCAATTTTAAGAATTTAGCAGAGCCAGGCAGTGGTAGGGCACACCTTTGATCCCAGCACTCGGGAGGCAGAGACAGGCAGATCTCTGTGAGTTCGAGGCCAGCCTGGTCTACAGAGCGAGATCCAGGACAGGCTCCAAAGCTATGATAAACCCTGTCTTGGGGGTTGGGGGAGAAAAGGAAGAAGAAGTTAGCAGAATAAATTGTGAAAACCACTGGGCTAGTCCAACACCTTCCTATCCAGACCAAGAAACCAGTGCCCAGGCAGGGCAAGGGACTCATCCAAGGTCATACTGCCAATTGGCGGCTGGGAGGAGGCAACAGTACAGACCTTTCAGCTCCACTCACTCAGATGCACTCCTGTGCTGTAAGATTCCTGGCATCTTCACCCTCACGGAGTGGCTGTTCTGTGGTTTTCTGTGGCTACTGTAACAAATTGACACACTCTGCATGACTCAAAACAACCAAAACTTACTGCCCCACAGATCCGGTCCGAACTACTAAAATCAGGACATCTGCTAGCCATGTTGCTTTAACCCTAGGGGAAGGGTCTGCTTGCCTCCGCAGCCTCCAGCAGCTCCTGCCGGGATCTGTCCTTCCACTCCAGTCTCCGCCTCCGTCTTCCCATGGCTTGTCCCTAGGCCTCCTGGGCCTCTTTCTCAGGACACCCCCCTCTAGTATGGCATCATCTTAACTTCTTATATCTGCCAACACCCCCATGTTACAGTCACATATTCTAGGTGCATAATTTAGACATGGGGGTGACACAATTCAACCAAGTACACATGGATTTGGGGTCTTTCTCCAAACCTGTGGGTTGAAAGGCCATTTAAGAGTCAAATAACTAAACATCCAGGTTTCTCTGAGTCTTTCTGCACTCTATGGTTGAACAGGCGGCCTGTTCTTCTGCCCTTTATAACCTGTTGTCCTGGTCAGTGTATTGCCAACTGGACACAAATTTGTTATTTGAGAAGAGGAACTTCAGTTGAGAAACCATCAGATTGACCTGGAGACAGGAGAGGGCAGCACATTTTCTGACTAATTATTGATGTGGGAGCACCAGGCCCACTCACTGTAGGTGATGATACCCCTAGGCAGGTGGTCCTGAGTCATGTAATACATGGATCCAAGCCCGTAAGCACCATGGGGCTCCTGCTTCAGTTCCTGCCTCCAGGTTCCTGCCTTGAGTTTCTACACTGGTTTCCCTCAGCAATGGACAGTGATCCCGCCGTGGAAAACAAACCTTCTCATGTCCAAGGTGCTTTGGGTCATGGTGTCTTTATCACAGCAACAGAAAGCAAACAAAGACACCTGTGCATTCCTTAGGGACAAAACTGCCAGCCCCCAACAGCAGTGGCACAAGGAGGGACTTGGTAACATAGCCTGAACAAACGAACTCAATGTGGCATTTGGGATCATAGCCCCCCCAAAATGAAACAGAAACCCAGGGGATTGTCCCCACAGAGTCTTGGACGGTTCTGCAGACTCAGGTCCGGCATGCAGCCGCCGGCCAGCAGGGGGCAGAGCGGTCTCAAGGACAGAGCGAAAAGTGAGGGAAGCTGGCTTTTCCCCTCGCCTGGAATCTGAGAAAACTGCTAATCAAACTCCTATTTGTGTGGATGGAGAAACTGAGGCCCAGACAGAGGGAACAGCTGTTCAAGCCCACGCCAAGAGGTGGGACCCAGCCCTCCAGCCACGGCCCCGGGGCAATTCGAGCTCTGCCAGCAAGTGTCGCTCTCCCGGGCTCCGTCCGGAAGGTTGAAATAGCTTGTCTCTGAAAAGTGGCTCCTCAAGACTCCTGCTAACCACTGTGTCCCGCTTCGACCTAGTGACATCAGTTCCAGAAAGCGCCCCAGGGGTACGTGAGGATGTCCATGCTGGTGTTGTTTATAGGAAAGAATTCGAAACATGAAACTTGGAAACCCATACAGAGCTGGATTAATAAATGATTAGGCACTCGTTTATGGACTATTTGTACAATTACTAAAATCTTAGTATTTATAAGGAAAATGTCCGTGCTAGAAAAAGATAAGTAATACATCGACTACATTTCCAATATTTTCAAATTCCACATACATATTTCTTATGGTTCCAAAGATACATACTAATTAGCATTAATTAAAAATTAGACCTTGAGCCAGGCGATGGTGGCGTACGCCTTTAATCCCAGCACTCGGGAGGCAGAGGCAGGCGGATCTCTGTGAGTTCAAGGCCAGCCTGGGCTACAGAGTGAGATCCAGGAAAGGCGCAAAGCTACACAGAGAAACCCTGTCTCGAAACCCCCCCCCCCAAAAAAAAAAAACAAAAACAAAAACAAAAAAATTAGACCTTGAGACTGAGGAGATGGCTCAGTGGGTAAGTGCACCCCCAGAACCCACTTAGAAACATGAAGTGGAAGTGCTAGCATACTGTAACCCCAGCACTTAGGGGACAGAGACAAGAGGATGGCTGGGGCTAATGAATGTGTAGCTTAAATTATACATGTATGTATACACCATTAGACCTTAGGTCGGAGTGTAGCCCAGTTGAGGACGCAGCTCATAAACACAGTCCTTCAGAAGGCTGGGTCTTCTGCTCCTGGGTTTGGGGTGCTCATGCTGCATCATAGAACCCCAAAGTCAGCCCCAGGGAAGAGCTCCCACCCTCTGTCTTTGAGAAAAAGGGGAACCGAATCCCAAATGCCACTGTCCTGTGTGGCTTTCGCTACCACTGACATCAAAGATGGAGGGGGCCTTATGTACGCTGGAGGTTTGTTTGAGCAGTGGACAGACTTATGCACATAGGAGAAAAGACAGCTTAATTTGTCAAGTAGCCCCCATCAGACAGCATGAAGAGCTTGCGTTTCTTACACCCCAAAGTTGGGGTGTCCATTTCCTTACTTTGCTTCATGTTATAATTCAGATGCCAAAGTGGCTTGCTAATGAGCAGGACACTTGCAACAGCCTCACGGGAGGGCTATGGGTTGTTTTGCAACAGCAAACAATTCATTTCACTCTTGTCTACGCATAGGTTAGACATGCACAAGACACAACACTGAAAACTAGATGGGCCTCGGCAATCAAACTGCATGGCTTTATCGTTTTTCATATTTAATTGGATTGGTTCCAATCTTTTTTAACAATCTTAAATTCTAGTTTTATTGAAATAATTTAATAAAAAATTTTAATAGATACTAATTATAACTTGAATTTTCATCTTTTCATCTTCATAGGTAAGTTTAGTGTGTGTGTGTGTGTGTGTGTGTGTGTGTGCGCGCGCGCGCGCGCGCGCATGTGTGTGTGCATACTGGGGAGAGGTGCACTCTTCCATGCAGGTGCATGTGTAGGTCAGAAGTTGATACTGGAAAGCCTTCCCTTCATGGAGTCTCCACCTTATTTTTGAGGTCTCTAACCGAAGCTCATTATTTTGGCTTGATGGGCTGGTCAGCAAGCACCCTGGATCTGCCTCATCCCCAAAGCCGGTACTCAGGGCATGAGATCCCCGAAGCCGGTGCTCGAGGCATGAGTGGAAGCTGCCCACAGCCTCACGTTCTAGAGTCTTCTCTGGAGCATGAAGGTATTGCCTCCCCTGAACTGGAGTTCCAGGTTTGGGTTCTGGGAAGCAAAGCGGGGTGCTCTTAACAGCTGAGCCATGGCTCCAGCCCCTTCGGTTTGCACAGAGCACTGATAAAGTTCCCTTAAGGACTGGCCTGAGATCACACAGCAATCAAGAAGCAAATTTTCTTCTCAGGTCCACCATACAGCCCAACTGCTCCCTCACATTGTGGCATTTAAAACTGAACACAGAGGCAGGTCTCATGGTATGTGGTTGTAGCCCCAGCGGCTCCAAGAACCTGAAGCAGGAGAATTAAATGTTCAAGACCTGCTTGGGCTGTAAAGCAAGACTGTGCTTCAGAATAAATAACAGTAAAAGGAAGATCGCGGATGTTGTTCAGTAGTGGAGGACTTGCTGTTGTGTGACGCTTTTCTTGTGGAGATGCAACACACATGTCTACACACCCCAGATAGGGATCTCATGACAGACCAAAACACAGATCCACCTAAGTCCAACCTGGGGAACCCTGAGTTTTGTTGGGGTTACTTACAGGAATATGAGTGAGGGGTTACTTACAGGAGCAGAAATGACTCACAGACAGCTGCATCACCAAAGCCCACCCCAGCATGGGTGACAGCTCATGAAGGCTGGGAATCGGAAACACACCGAACAGCCTTCAGGCAGCTCAACAGGTTAGAGAGTGTCCTTTCCGAGTGACTCTGGTCTAAACCTCTGCCAGGCAGCTTAGCTGATCTCAGGAGTCTTCTTTGCAGCTTGGCTTGTCTGAGAGGGACTGGAAGCAGTTATATTGCTTACTCTTGGAGGGAGGGGCCTAGTGAATCCTGTCAGTTTCAGGGACTTCCTGGGGCTATTTTTATTTGTTTACCTTCCTGCTTAAGGAGTTTCCCTGGAAGATGTAAGGCTTCAATCTCAGAGGAATCTGTTACACAACACTTACCTAGTTGGACTTTGGGAGTTTTTAGAAGACTCTACCTGGAGGTTTGTCTGGAGCTGCTAAGAGTCAAGTTAGAGGCTACAGTGTCCCAGAGATTCCTAGCTTGAACCTGGTTTATTGATTCTAAGGTAATGTTTTTGTTACATGCTAACATCTCTGAAATTGGTGTATAACTGAGCGTAATTGACAGCATGGTTTTCCTAAGTAAATCAATACTTGTGCAGCATACAATTCATTGATGGCATCATCAATTCAGTGAAGTCAGCTGACCTGTGACTATAGTGGCCAAGTCGTATTTGTCAATGAATTAGATATGCCAACGCCATGCTAAGGTTCTACATTTACCATCCTGTGGCCTTTCCCCAAATGCCTCCTCAGCCCCAAAAGCCAAAACCAAGTGAGGTCACCCAGCAGTGGTGCAGCCAGAATCAACAACCAGCTCTGTGGATGAAGTTTCGACTGCACCACAGAGAAATCCACCTTCCCAAGAGACTAAGGATAACCTTCTTAGTTACTAAGGAGCTCGACCAACCATCTGGTTGGTCCTGGTCTCAGGGGACTATCTGTGCAAAAACCAAGGAAGTCCCTGACAAAACAAGATGCCCAGTCATGCAAGAGTTCTCAGCTTCTCCTGACTGGTCTGTCTGCTTTTCAAGCCCAGCCCAGCCTCGCTCTGTGCCAAAGGAACCTGGAGCCCAGCTGGGATTCCCCAGGGAAGAAGCTGCCAATACCTGCTTCTTCCCTGAATGTCTGCCCCTGACGCAGGCTAGATCTGGTCACTCATTCAACCTGCTGCTCCCCTGTGGCCCTCACTGAGCCTGCTGCCCCCTCTGTGGGACCCTGGACCACCACCTCTGCCTTCTGGGCATGCCGGACAGGCACAGCTACTGTAGGGAGCCTTGCTTTCACTTCCCAGGAGACGCCTCAGACATCCCTCCCCATCCTGTCGGCTTCCCTGTAAGCAAGGCTCCCCACCCGCTTTGTTCCAGCCCCCTGCCCCTTCCTGACTCACTCTCCCCACTCGTCAACTGAGGGCCTCACACAGATCCCAGAGTGCAGGGCACAGCTGCCTCCCTGGAGTCCTTGTCCGTTTACATGGCTAATAAATGGACATATGTCAGCCTAACCTGACAGAGATGGGGTATGGGCTTTACCCTCTGCTCAGTCTCCAGCACGTGGCACAGGGCTCTGCAAACCTTAGAAACAATGGACTAAATGAACACAGAAGTCAATCTCCACGTGATCCCGCAGCACAGAAGCTACAATTACCCCATTTTCTCTGCCAAGAAACTGAGGCCCAGAAGATTAAGAAATGTGCTTCTAGACTCAACTACTAACTGGTGGGACAGAACAGGAGCCTGCCCAGAGCTGCAGTCCCTGAAAACCCCGGGGTTCCTGCCACTTCCAGGAGTCCAGAATCCTGCAGACTCAGGTCCATCCGGCCTCTGGTTCACACTATGTCCTGAAACCACACACTGTAAATTCTCTCCCTGCATTTTCCCACTAGAGTTCTGTTTCTGCCTTTTTTTTTTCTCCTCTCCCATCTCTGCCTTCTCACGTCTCCCCATGCTCTCCACAGCCTGAGAGACATCGGAGACCTGGCAAGACTTTAATGAAGAAAGTCTTAGACTAAGCGAAGGCATGAGTGGGGGGCGGGGGCACACACACCATCATACCCAGGGGAACCAGAGGCAAAGAGGAAATAAGAAGTATGCTTTTCTCTTTTCTCTTTTACGTCTGTCTCTAACAGAAAAGGCAACAAAAACTGATGAAAAATGAAATCAACTGTTGATGAGGAAGAAAACAAACATCTGGAGGAATTGGGGAAATAGATATAATAAGCATCGTTTGCAAGTGGCTTCCCCCTTCATAGCAAATCCCGTCGGGCAGCTCGAAGTGTAAACAGATTTGAACAATAAACTTACCGGACCATATACAATTATTTCTGGGGAGAAATGGATGAGCGCTTGGTTAGACAAATGGAAGAGGTGTGAATGAGTCTTAACACTCTGATCTAGCAAAATGGTCCTTTGAAATTAATGGAACAAAAAATTATACTGGGGAAGAGGAGCAGCCGGGGGAGCAGGCACTAAAATAGGAACCATGAAATGAAAACGCATTCTTATGAGTACGAGCGTAATGAAATGAATTTAAGAAAAGGTCAAGTTCGGGAGATGATCAGATGGGCTGTGGCTCCACAAAACCCCTAATTTACTGTGACATTTGAAGCCCAGGACTTTGGCATATACGGAATCCATAAGAAATCACCCATTCCGTGAGCCTTTTCTATGGCTGAAGGATCTCAGGTCCAGAGAGGGTGAGTGACTCACCCAAGACCACACAGCTTGGTAGGTATCTGACCTTACACTGCATTTAGAGCACATGTGGATGGAAGGAAGTCACGGGCTTCCTGGTTCTGGTCTGGTTGACTGACAGACGCTAGGCTTCATGGCTCAGAGAGGCAGGAAACTTGAAGCTTTTTCTCATCGTGTAGACAGAACACACTTTCTGGAGTCCGGAAGAGCTGGGTTCAAATCTAGATCTTACCAAGGACTGTCTGAGACCTGTTGATGACTCCCGGACTCCTAAGCCTCAGTCTCCTCCGGAGTAAAACACAATCAGCATCACACACCAGGCAGAATGTGATGAGACCCCCAGGAGACGCACCTAGTGCATAAGCTCAAAGTAAGTTCCAAGATTTAACTAATTCCTCAAAATTCTAAGTTTGCCCCAGAATGAAGAAAAATAATGACAATAAATGAACTCTAGAGGCTGAAGGTGGTGGTTCAAGACCAACCTGAGCTGCAAGCAGTTTCCAACAGTTTCCAAGCAGGAGAGGTCCGACAGAAAGGGATCAGGAGCCAAGAGTGGCCTCTGAGCTCCTTGTCTCCCCTCCGAGAAGATAAGAATGAACCGTGAGTGGGAATGCAGACTTAGACAGTGGCTCCAGCCTGGGACGTGCTAGAAGCCGCTTCCCAGTGTGGTCCCAGCCTCCTCTTGAGGGTGAAGAATGCCCTTCCTCAGGTCACATCTCTCGAGGGCTTGAACCCTCTTAAAAATTGGGGCGTGCAGGGGCCAGAGTGTGGTTCCCTGGGTCATCTGACACCTTGCCTGTGCTTCAGCAAAGGGGCAGAAGGGCCCTGGAAGGTGACTCCATTTCCCACCACAGGAAGCACCAGAGAGACACTGAGCTGCCAGCCATCTCCACAGCCGTCCTCTGGAGCAGGGAATTTCGTATTTTATTTATTTCAGTGTGTCTGGTAATAGTCACAGCTATTCAGACCTGAAAGGTCCTGAGGGGACCCCAGTCATCAGGCCTGCCTCCCCGCAGAACTTCCAGTTACAAGGGAATTAAGGAGAGTGACATGGTTGAATACTAATAACTTTCTCTGATCCCATGAGAAGCCAAAGCATATTTGGCTGGAATTGTTTTCACAAAATAAGCTAATATCATGAACAGCATGCTAGTTTATGGCCAGGTAAGTTAGTATTAGTGTCAGAGATCTGCACAGACAGAACCTGGGCGTCCCTCAGTCAACAGCCCAGTCCACACCCTGTGCTGAGACCCTTAGGTGACCATTTTCTAGAAGCCGAACATTTTGGCTGAATTAACTGGCCAGCAATAACATGCAGGTTCAGATTCTGCCATCTTCATGATGTCTTCCAGATTGTCCCATCCAAACCACCTCAAACTCCCACGGCTCTGTACTGACCATTGTCTGTTTGAACTTAGGGTGTGGCTGTAAGTCAAATGGCATGGGCTGAGAGTCGGGGGCCGTCACTTCTCTGTTGTCTACCTTTAGCAGTACTGTGCTGGGAATCTGGCACATGGCCAGGGGTCAAAAACATTTTTGGAATTAAATTAAAACCATGGGAAATGTGTCAACATTTCCCCTTATTCTTCCTAGGAAAATCCCAGATGTTTATGTCAAGAGACCTGGAGAGTTTTGGATTCTGTGTTCAATCACGGGCTTGGTTGTGGTGCAGGGGTGTCAAAGGAAGGGAAGGGGGCTTTTCTTTGTCAATGGGTAGATCCAAGGCCAAACTCTACCTTACCCTTGGGCTTTTGGTTAACTTATCTGCAACAAGATAATTTCATTCACATGGAAGGCAATAGTTGGAATTTAAAGGGACAACGTGAAAAGTGCCTGCATCAGAGTAGACCCTAACCCTGGGCCTTCCGTTCTCCCTTCATGTTGGGAAAGGACACGGTGAATAGAAAGGGGCTCAGGCTGGGCTGGAGAGATGGCTCAGAGGTTAAGAGCAGTGCTTGCTCTTCCAAAGGTCCTGAGTTCAATTCCCAGCAACCACATGGAGGCTCACAACCATCTGTAATGAGTCTGGCGTCCTCTTTTGGCCTGCAGGGATACATGTATACAAATAAATAAATCTTTAAAAAAAAAAAGAATTCTTAAAAAAAAAAGAAAAAGAAAGGGGCTCAGGCTGAGCTGGACTGCTTCTGAAGGCTCCCTTCTTCACATACCTGTGTGGGACTTTGAGAAAATAGCTTAATTTCTGCTTCCTGCTTTCTCATCTGTGGACTTGGAACAACAAGTTGAGGTCTGAACACACGGGTGCTGTTATGTGCTTCCTTAATCTGGGATGACGCATCAACCAGACTTACAGTCCAGGTTTTGGCTTTGTAATGGGTTCTGTGGGTTTGGGGTCCTGGCTCAGAGGGCCCAGACCAAAGGGCAGAGGACTCCGACTAATGGTAAAAAGGACCCCACTCCATCCGCGGGTCTGCTCAGCACCACGGACAGCTCAGCCGGCACCAATACTCCAGCGCGCTGCTGCTAACGCAGAGGTTCACCATTGCGGAAACACTAAGGGATCATCAGCACAGGTAACTTTCAAGGGATCAGCTTCTTGGGTCTTGGTTTCCACAAACCTGCTCTGGAGAAGCATCATGCCAGAAGCATCCATTCCCACCTTTTCTTGTGGAACCCTCTCCTGTGCAGCGAGACCCACGCTTTTGTCACCTGGGTCTTATCATTGTGTGTCACTGAGTCAGAGCCTCTAGTATCATATAAAAAGGCAACTTGACAAACGTGTTCTCAATGTCATCTTTAGTCAAGGAACTATAACCATTACCCCACCCACTCACATCAAGGGCCACCACACTACGGTTATGTAGAGTGTCCACTTTAAAACTCCAGAGTTGCCCTGTACGTAACAGTCTGTACAAACAGCTCTCCCTAGAGTTTTGTGGCCAGAGCCTGCATGGCTGCGTGAGACAGTTCTGCCTCCATCCATCGTACCAGGAGAAATATTTCTGATGAGATTTAGCTGTTTAACCCAAGGGTAGTGGTGCAAGCCTGTTATCCCAGCATGTGGAAGGGAGAGACAGGAGGATCACCATGAGTTCCAGGTCAGCCAAGGCTAGATAGTGAGACCATGTCTCCCAGAAACAGAGGGGCACTGGAGAGATGGCACAGTGGGTTAGAACATTGCTGTGCTAGCATAAGGATCTGAATTCAGATCCCTGGCACCCACATCCAAACAAAGCTGGGCATGGCCACATATGTCATAACCAAGTACTGGGAGGTGGGGTGGAACCATGAGGGTTGCTGGGGCTTGCTGGCTGCCAGCCTACCAAAAAACACCCAAGTTTCAGAGTCAGTGAGGTACCCCATCTCAAGGGAATAAGGCCGGGGCAATAGAAGGGGGCACCCTTTTGGCACCCTCATGTGTGCCCACGTGCATACCATACGCACACACAACTCAGAACAAAACGCCAAAAAGCTTTACACTGTTTAGTAATTACCTGATCAATTTTCAGTACATTTATATTGCTTTTAAAAATCAAGCTTGTATCACTCATATTTAATAAGATCATTCAATCCAGAAGAATTCTTTTAAATGTAGAGGCTCATGGTTGGGGAAAAGTTTTTTTTAATCCAATTTATATACATCTCTTTGTTGTAGAGGAGTATGATGGGAAAATCAATAAAAAGATTTTCAAGCATAAAAATACATTACATTGGGATAAAAATCTGTGGGGGAAGTGGATCGGAAATGCAATTTCCCACTATTAAATAAAAGCTCGTTTGCATGTTTTTTTTTAAAGGATGGGGGCATCCAATTGCTCTGATGTTTGTGTTTTATGGGGTATATTTAAAACAGCGATGTCGGAGTTTTATAAATTCTATTTTCATAACGCACTAGACATTACAGCCTTTGCAATTATCTTAATTGTTACAAAACATCCTAAATACTAGTGTTAAGATGTTCAAGAAGGGGCAGACATTTTTCAAAATTATTTTCGGCACCACTGAGCAAAATGGTTCACCTCACTGATGCACCTCACCATACTGGACACACCAGCCTGCCCCAGCAAGTAGATGCCAGGTCTTCAGAGAAGACATGTCCCCCATGGGAAGTGCTTGTTCTCTGCTTCTCTTTGGACCAAGTTCAGGCTCAGGAGTGGGGACTTCAGTGCACGGGAAGGGTGGTCTCTGGCTACCACATCAGATGGTCCTGGGTATCTGTTGTCCTCCCTTGCCCTGCCAGAAGTTTCTTCTGTGTGGCCTGGGGTGTTGTGAAATATTATTTTAACTGTGTAAAGGTGTGTTACATTTGTTTCTGCTGCTTTTGTTAATGATGCAAAGACAAGTCACATTTGTTTGATTACATAAAATTAGCCTGGGTCAGTAGACTGAGTCAGCAACTAGCTGACAGGAAGTGGTAGGGAGGAACTAAGTGTAGTGAGCGTTCTTTAGTGGGGGCTGAGCAGAAGGATGGCCCCCTTTTTTCGGGAAATGAGCAAGGAGAGGAGGTTAGCTACTTGTTATTAGTTCCTCTGAGCAAGCAGGATTTCACCTCAACCTTGGAATCCTGACTTCTATAGAAGGATAGAGATTTAGGTAAAGTTCCCTTTAGTGGCCGTGATAGAGCCGGTGCCTGAGGGAACAGAATTCCCGCCAGGCTGTGGCCAAACCACTGCTGGTAGCTGCAGAGTTACAACTGCCCATTGCGACAGCAGTTGCTTAAGATGCAGCCACTGTACTGAATGTAAAACAACATGGGGCTGCATGCCAAACTCCTCTGCCAGGCAAGTGAAGGTGTTTTATCAGGCTTTCTCTACACCCACCCCCAATGGTGTGGGACGGTTCATTCTCCTTCACCTAGGATCCTTCACTGTGTATTTGATAACATACCTAACACATAGTAGGTCCACAGAAAACAGACCTAACCATGTGACATCCCCAAGTGTAGACAGCTCTGCCTTTTCCCAACAGAAAGATCCCCCCAATTAAAAAAAAACAACTTAAAAAACTTCTGCATTACAATTATTTATACAGTGTATATAATGCAGAGGTTGGAGGACAAATTTCATGAGTTTATTCTCTCCTTATACCATATAGGTCCTGGAGTTCTAACCCAGGTCATCAGGACTGGCTGCAAGCACCTTTACCCATCTTGCCAGCACCTCCCTAACCCCCGCAAAAAAAGATTTTTTTAACTTAGAGTGTAAGTTTTTCCAGATTATTGATGAGATCATCAAAAGCCTACTTACAATCTTTAACTAATTTAACATTTTTAGTTTTACCCACATTTAAGGTCTTTTATAAAAAATTTGTTAATGGTGGCTATAAATTAATATACCTGAATTATACAATCTCATCAATGTTAGCATAAAGTCTTATACAAAGGAGAAGCACATTTTGAAGAGTTCCTTTTTTCCTGCTCCACACTCACTCCGGCAGCAATTGTATTTGCTCTTCACGGACATCTTGGGCATTGGCATCTTTGTCACCGCAAAGCCACTGTGCTGTCATCTAACACGGCTTTCCAGAGCGCATCCGCTCGGCTTCCATCTAAGTCATCTAAGATACAGGGCACTTTGTATCCACCGATGATACTGTCACTGGAAATTATACTCCCAGCCCCAAGTACCCATTCTCTATTCATGAGCTCTGCAAAGCGACCATTTAGCGGATTGTTTTTTAAGGGATCTTTAAAAGCCTTGTTTACAGCATCCAACAATTGCAATTATAAGGAAAAATCACTAAATCTGAGCTTAGAGATTTTTTTTTTCCCTCTTCACATTTGCTCCAGTGAGTGACCTTTATAAGCATTTGAAACACAGCACTAACTGAGATTATTTGGACGAAGATGTTGTTTCCAAATAGTGCTTTGTGGGTCAAAATTAAGTGATTTCAGGAAAGTCCTGAAACACAATGGTTCTAGCAAAGGCTTGAGCAAAAGAAGCATGCTTCTTCCCCCACCCCCACCCCCCGGTTCTTTGAGACAGGGTTTCTCTGTGTAACAGTCCTGGCTGTCCTAGAACTCACTTTGTAGCCCAGGCTGGCCTTAAACTCACTGAGATCCGCCTGCCTCTGCCTCCCAAATGCTGAGATTAAAGGTGTGCACCACCATGCCGGGCCAGCATGCCTCTTTTTAGAGAGATACTAGTTGGGGTCACGGGTGCCCCAGGATAGGGCTGCCCTTCAGCGGCTTATTCCCAGTACACTGAGCTCAGTTTGCATAGAAGCCACCCAGAAGACTGTAACCTACCCAGGCCCAAGCCAGAGAAAAAGTCATGGTCAGCAGGATGTCACACCTGGGTGTGACCACTGCAGGGGCCTGTGTGCATGCCACCCTGCTGAGCCTCCCCACCAGGGTAGGGCTGTTCATCTGGATTCTGCTGGAGCACAGTGAAACCAGGCAGCTGAATTTCAAGGACATTCTTAGAGACACGGAAGGGTGAGGGCCAGAGAGATGGCTCAGCAGGTAATCACTTGACACCAAGCCTGATGGTGTGAGTCCAGTCTTGGGGACCCACATGATGGAGACCCACAATTGGCCTCAGACTTCCACATGAATAGTGTAGCACATATGCGCCCATAGGCAAACAAGCTCGAGAACACACTCACACACCACACATACACACAAATGTAAAAAGCATTTAATTTATAATTTATAAACTGGGCTGATAGAGCTGGGGACATCCATGGTGGCTCATGCCTGCTCCACTCAAGAGGGGAGCAGAAGGATTGGGAGTTCAAAGCCAGCCTCAACTGTACAACAAGTTGAAACCCTGTCTCAAAAAAAAAAAAAAAAGATAATGATAAAAAAAGAATACAAACAAACTTGGCCAATAAATAATCACCCATTGGTAACTCTCTTCTGCTCGGTGGCTCAGAGGTAGCTTGAGTGTGACAATCCACATTTAAAGCCTTGTTCTTCCAGTTCAGACATAGTAGCCTGAGACAGGAGAACCGAGTTCCAGTCCAGCCTGGGCTATGTAGCAGGACCTGTCTCAAAAAGAGGTGGGAGTGTGCAGAGACAGCCGAAGAGAGGGAATACATGGCCAGTAACAGGGAACAATGCCTACCCATAGGGTGGTCAGGAGAGTTCATGGATGCCACTGCATAAGTTAGTATTCAGAAGCTGTTTTCCCTTCCACCGAGGGTTCTGACTATCCTCCTGTCTCTGCCTCTTCAGCGTATCCTATCCATGTGCACCCCCACAACCTGCTCACTGCGAGTTCTGGGGTTTATCTTGGGTTGCAGACTTGAGGAGCAGGTATTCACCCAATGAGTCATCTTGGGTGATATTTTCTCTTTATCTTTGACATTTTGGAATAAGGACTTGAAAAAGTACATCGAAGACAGAATGACTTTGAGGGTGCCAGCCACAAAAGCACAAAAGCAGACTGTGGCATCGGTGACGTGGATGCCACGGACATCCATTCTTAGAGACACGGAAGGGTGAGGGCCAGAGAGATGGCTTCAGCAGGAAGATATTTTGATCACCAGTGATTGGGGGGGTGGAAAAAGGTGGAATGCCAGACACTCCCCACCTCACAGCCCCACGGCATTTGAATTTTAACAGTCGGGTCGTCTAGGCCTAAACCCTTTGTAGTTATCTGAACACGGACCTCCACTCGGCCGGCACATGAGCACACGGGGTGTGGTTGGTTAAGTTCACAGTGACTTTTCCAGGAATGAAACCAACACGGAAGCTGGGGAGTTTTTTGAGAGAGGTTTTTTTTAGATTATTGTGCTCATTATTTTATTTTCTTCACATCATTGCCAGTGACACTGTCCGTGGCATCCACGTCACCGATGCCACAGTCTGCTTTTGTGCTTTTGTGGCTGGCACCCTCAAAGTCATTCTGTCTTCGATGTACTTTTTCAAGTCCTTATTCCAAAATGTCAAAGATAAAGAGAAAATATCATCAACATTCACATGCATATGACTTCCTTTTTTAAAATTCAAATATTCAAGTAAGGAAGGTTAAATTCCTTAATGCTTCACTGTGCTTTCTTGAATACCGATAATGAAACATTTAAATATTGAAGTACATATTATTTTTATTAAAGTTACTTTCTTTTTACTTTTATACTGTATGGTAGTTAAGATGCTATATTGATTTTTAAACTGTGTAAGTAAATGGAGTATTTATGAATTTAATTTCAAGATACTAAAGGGGAGATTCTTTTTTTTTTGGTTTTTCGAGACAGGGTTTCTCTGTGTAGCTTTGCGCCTTTCCTGGAACTCACTTGGTAGTCCAGGCTGGCCTCGAACTCACAAAGATCCGCCTGGCTCTGCCTCCCGAGTGCTGGGATTAAAGGCGTGCGCCACCACCGCCCGGCAGGGAGATTCTTTTTAAAATTACATTTTCAATGGTCTGGTTGTGTTGAGAACCACAGGCTTGTGGTCTCTGTTTCAGTTCAATCTAAAATATCCCCAACAAGGTGCTTGATTTGAATGCTTTTTCTCCAGATGGCAATGCTATATTGAGAAGCCTATGGACTTTAGTAGATGTGAGGGGTGGGAGGAAGCAGATGTTCTTGACTTCCTGGTCCACCATGATGTGAACAGTGTCTGCTTCCTGTGCCCGCTGCCACAGATGCAGCTGCTATGCCAAGCTGTTCCTGATGTGATGGGCTGAGACCCTCTGAAACTGAGAGTCCAATACACCAGATAACAACTACACTATCATCTCGTCTCTGTGTCTCTGCTAGAGGATCAGTGCATGAAGGCAGGTCTTGGTCCATGGAGCCTGGGTTGGGAATTCTGGATTAAGTGCAATTGACTAAGAATGGTGGCTCATCCTGGACACTGTAGGGTCCAAGAGTTTGTAGGTGAAGAACCATTTGTTTCTTCTTTGTTTGTTTTTTTTTTTTTTTTGGTTTTTCGAGACAGGGTTTCTCTGTGTAGCTTTGCGCCTTTCCTGGAACTCGCTTTGGAGACCAGGCTGGCCTCGAACTCACAGAGATCCGCCTGGCTCTGCCTCCCGAGTGCTGGGATTAAAGGCGTGCGCCACCACCGCCCGGCTGTTTGTTTGTTTTTGAGAGTGTCTTTCTATGTAGTCCTGGCTGTCATGGAGCTTGATGTGTAGACCAAGATGACTGTGAACTCAAAGAGATCCTCCTGCCTCTGCCTCCTGAGTATTGGGATTAATGGCCTGCACCACCATGCCCAGCAAGAGACACCATTTCTAAAATTCTTTTTCTTTTTTGTTGTAGGGGGGGGTTTGGGCCAGGGTTTCTCTGTGTAGCTTTGCACCTTTCCTGGAACTCACTCTGTAGCCCAGGCTGGCCTCGAACTCACAGAGATCCGCCTGGCTCTGCCTCCCGAGTGCTGGGATTAAAGGCGAGCGCCACCACCGCCCGGCCTAAAATTCCTTTTCAAAGGACAGATCCAGGTAGAACTTGTGGGGCCTGGTGATTGGGAGGACGAAAAATCTCAGATATGGGGGCTGCTGGAACAGCTCCTGGCAGAGGAGAGGGCTGAGGAAATAAATGTGGGGTGCTAGCCATAGATTCCTCGGACTGGAAACCCCGAGTCTCCACCACCATCTCTCTCTACCCAAAATCCAGGAGTTGTTGTTACTCAGACATCTTCAGAAACCCACTGTGTCCAATTTATTTCCTCCCCTCCCCTCCCCTCTCCCTCGTCCCCAGCCCGGGCCACCTTCAATAATCTCACTCTAATTGGAAATTGGGGGTGTCAGCATGACTTTCCTTTTCCATCCCTGAGTCTCACCTTGGTCCCCAGCTCTGACAGATGCCAATGTCCCTACAGCTCCAAGCAGCGATGGCAGCCGTGGAGGGGACTGTGAGGGGCTGACTCCTGCGGGTGCTGTGGACGGGACTGTGCCCCAGACTTCAGCTGCCACGCCGGGGAGTGGACCTGGCATGGCTGGTGATGAGCCGCGCCTCCGGCCCCGGGGGAGCTGTCTCCAGCCCTCCACAGTGGCGCGGCTGCAGGTTTATCTCGCTTGCTGAGAGAAGACATAATCAATTCCCCAGCTGGCACTTTGCGCTGAATACCTACTTTTTCAGCTTGATAGCAAGACTAAATTAGTTATTTAGCAACTAGGCCCTAATTTAGAGCGAGCGAGGGCCTTGACAAGGATCATTGTTCAAGGCCGTCCCCCCTTTGCCTTCAGATAGGAGGCCCGCAAATCCCCAGAAGGTGATAAATAGACAATTAGAAAATAGATATATTTGGTTAGATCTACAAGGCTCCCCAGTGCTGTCAGGCCCACAATGAAGGGGGCCAGGGTAAATTGGTGGCCAATGAACACCAGCTGCACGGCCATCCGTCCTGCAGACACCCAGCCATATGTGGCCATTTATAGACCATCCTGAAGAATAGATCGGACCAATAAGACCAGAGGGAACTAAAAATACTTGACAAAGTTGGCTGCTCTTCATTTAACAAGAATAAAATATCTAATGGGGTGTAATGGAGGCCATCAATCACACACTGCCAGGCCCAAGCGCAACACCACACTTTTAACTATTAATGCAACTTTGTTTCTCTAATAAGTAGGACAGGCACATCAGCCTGGTGCACAGGGTAGGTGTCTGGGCGGGGAGATGAGTGGGGGATGCTGGAGAGCTGTGGCAGAAGACGGATTCCAGCTTCAAAACAGAAGGGATAGAGGGATAGAAAACGGTGAAGCCACCGTGCAAACCAGTATGGCGGCCCTTGAAAAAGTTACAGGTACAATGGCCAGAGGCTCCAGGTAGTCCACTCCCAGGTATAAACTCGAAAGGCTTGAAGGCAAGGGCTCAAACTGACTCTTGTATAGCGAGGTTCACAGAAGCTATATTTAAAAAGTAGAAGTGCCCCAAGCACTCCTTGACACATGAAAACATACAACATGGAGGGTACATGGAGCATGGATTATTTTCCATCCTCTGAAAAGATGGATACATCGATACATGCTACAGCACAGATGAACCTGATGGGCACCATGCTAAGTGAAATAAGCTGCTGCAAAAACACAATCATCACCAGAATGGAGACGGCTGTGGCACAGTGACACACGCGTCATCTCAGCACTTTGGAGGCAAAGGCAAGAGGATTGCCGTAAGTCCAGGCCAACCTGATCTACCTACTATGTACCATGCTAGCCTGGACTACATAAGTGAAGCCCTGTCTTAAAACAAAAGACCAAAAGACAAGAACAAAGGAGAAACACCGTACTGTCATATTTACATGAGCCACCCACATTTACAGTCACACTTACAGACACAAAGAGCAGAGAGGGGTAGCTGACTGCAGCATCAGGAGGCAGGTACAGGGAGTCACTGTGGGGAGAAGTGGAAGTTCTAGAAATAGATGACGGCTGCAAACATTGTGGGTGTATATAGTGCCTCTGAGTTACACTCAGAACGGTTCAAATGGCAAATCCTAAGTTATCACAGTAGAGAATAATAGTAACAGGAGAGAGGAGGCAAGGCGCTGGAACTGCCTGCTCCTGTTGTAATGGCTTCGTCCAGCTGCTAGGCTGCTTGGATGCATCCAACAAGCAGGTTCTCAAGTCCTTCTGCTGCTCTGTACTCCAGAAAGCAGTCACTGAGCTCTCCTCTGTGGAAAACAAGGTCCTAGGATATGGGGTGAATGTGGACATCAGGTCACACTTGTCCTCGTAGGGT
Organism: Peromyscus californicus insignis; assembly: GCF_007827085.1. Lineage (NCBI taxonomy): Eukaryota > Metazoa > Chordata > Mammalia > Rodentia > Cricetidae > Peromyscus > Peromyscus californicus. The sequence continues at coordinate 103,204,914 of NW_026294573.1, forward strand.
GGAGCTGTGATTCTACTGAAGGAAACACACACACACTGAATATCACATCTGTGGGAGCCTGTGGAACTCACATGGTTGGGAAAGGGCAAGGTAACCTCAGTGTGCCCCTCCCCAGTGAGGGAGACAAGCTAACTGGGAGGTGCTGGTCTTGAGCTGGGAGGATCTGGCCTGAGAGAGCAGGAAGAAGAATGCAGACAAACTGGAGCTCCTGAACTGCACAGCACACCCCCACTGGGCCGTGGAGGGGCAGCCCAGGACAGAGAACAGAGGAGGTCTTAAACCATCAAGACAGCCTTCATCTTGCTCACTCACTCCGAGAATTAACTATGGTTTAAAGGTTTGCAGGAGGAGGACTGGAGGGATGGCTCAGTGGTTAAGAGCACCTATTGCTCTTGCAGAGGACCCAAGTTCAATTCTCAGCACTCATATGGCATCTGCAACTCCAGTTCCAGGGGATCTGACCAGACTTCAGTTCCGGGGCCTGACCTACCCTCTGCCCTCCCTCATCTGTTTAGCACCCCCACACACATACACACTGCACCGCTCACAAGGAATTCCTGGGGAAATGTCTAGCTATCCTGTCTAGCTATCCAGACTCCAATACCCGGGGCCAAGCTGAATCAGCACCCCCAAGAGTTCAAGATTGTCTTTGAAATGTCTCTCTAGGGTATTCTGGTTGATGACAGATTTGGGAAACAGAATGCTGCATTGTTTTCCAGAGAAATCATCTTTATATCCTAAGGTATCTTGGGAGAAAAATTTGTGAATTCAGTCAACCTAAGAGCATTTTAAAAAAACATCAACCTGGAACACTGGCTACCTCTTGAGCAACTTGTACTTTCTTTAGACCCGTTTCTTTGTCAATAGATGCCAGGTGACTGTCCCTGGTCCCTATGCCCCCCTGAGGGACCCTGTGGCCCAAAAGAGACTTAAGAATCTCTGTGTACTCTTAAGTGACATTATCTTATTTGCCAGCCCATCCCCCTCCCAGTCAGCTAAGAACTATTCAAGAAAACTTGATAAAGATCCTTCACCTGTATGAACTGAACCATTAGTCTGAAAGACGTCACGATGGGATAGCCGGGTCTCCACAGATGGAGACGAGACCCTGTTCTCAACCCACCACCCACTCAGGGAGGCTCCCACTTAGCCACCGCTGTTCTCATGCATTATTCAGTCACAAGAGTCACCCACCACTGGCCTGAGTGTGTCCTTCACAGTCTGAGAGTGTCTCCAAGTAGGGCAGACCAGGGACGAGGAGCCCGATGACTTTGAACACACCTCCAGGATGCAGCTGGACCAGGTGCTGTGGCAGCATGGGATAAAGCACTCTGCTGGGGAAGGCGCAGGAGGGCCGAGCATTTGGGGGCACGGTGACAGCTACAGAAAACAGGCCATCAGGATTGGGATAATGTCTGTGCTCTGGGCTTCCTGTAGTTTTCCCCACACCCCAGAATAAATATTAGGCTTGTTATAAAATCCTATTTGATTTCACATCTAAGCCCAATCACACCTCTTGGTTCATTTGACCCTCAAAACCGCATGGACGTAAATAGAGTGGGTTTTTCTTTGTCGTGAATCTGGCGTGCTGTGCTTATGTCCTGGTTCATTTGTTTGATTCCAAATCAGTTCCTCTGCTCACTGGTTTTTATATTATTATTATTATCATTATTATTATTATTATTATTATTATTATGTCCATGAACCCAAAGCCTCAGGCCTCCATTCTTTGTCTTCCTGATTCATAATCAATAATTAACACACTTATTAGTTAAGACTCACAAGTGGTATAAACCAAACTCAAATAAGCTTAAGCAAAAACGAAAAGGAATGACGTTATCATGAAGATAAAAAGACTCGAAGGCTCAGCTTTGCCACGCCCTCCTTCCTCTCCCTTCTCTGATGGGGTAGCTGGGTAATAGCCATGGTCTCTCCCTCTCCCTGTCTCTCCTCCCTTGGACCAGTCTTCTCCAGTTCGCTGACTCAAAGAGAAAGAAATATGACAGCCCAGAGTTCCTGAGCCTCACCTCTTAATTTTCTACCCGCAGGGAAGAAAGAAACCCTTCTATCTGACTTTAAGAGCCCTAGGAGTGGGGCTCACTGACGAAGGTACCCACTCCTGCACTATAATGGTGTGAACCCCCATATGGACACATAGGAGACTGGAGGGCCATCCTAAAAGCTGATGTATCTCCATCAGGGGAAACAAAACAGAATGTGTCTCTTAACACAAATGCTTGAATCTACCATGTGCAAGACAGATTCATTCACAAATGTATAATGTGCACCTACTGGGTGCTACCCACTGTCTTGGTCACTGGCGATGACCGTGACACCACCCTTGCTGTCGCATGATACTCAGTCATCCCTGATTGTTTTTGTGGTTGTGGTATATAAACACAAACAAGATGACCTGAAGTAGTCACTTTCCCCAGGGATAAGACAAAAGAGCTGAGGGGAAGAGGGGATTATTCGGGCTCAGTGTTTCTGAAGGGCCAGTCCATCATGGGCGGGGAGGCATGGTGGGTCGTTACTTCCTGGTGACTCAGGAAGCAGAGAACAGGACTGGAAGTGGCCAGGCTAGGCTGACTCGGAGAGGTCTGCCCTCCAGGGACCCACCTCCACCAGCCAGGCTCGGCTGCCTAAAGGTTCATAACTTCTTCAGGCAGTGTAGCCCACTGGGGCCAGGTGCGCCATCAAACACAGGGGCCTGTGGGGGACAGACATTTCACAACAAACCACAAGAACAGGACACACACCAAACAAGGTCAGGAGAGGAAGGGAGATAAAAACTGAAGTGGGGCGGGGGGCCACGTTTGGATAGTAAGGAACGTGTTCTTTGAAATGAAGTCAGACTGAAGAGTGAACGGCAGATGGCCGATGACACTCCCAGTAGCTGAAGTATCGAAGTTAAAGATTCAGGAAATTTCAGTCTAACCGAGTGGTGTTGGCTGAAGCACCACACCGAACCTGGCTCCACAGCACAGTAACAAGTTTCTGACTGGTCTTAAACAACAACAAAAAAAGAGGTTCTGTGGGGCACAGAGGATGTCTCAGGTAGTAAGGCACTTGTTTTGCAAGTGGGAAGACCTGAATTCAAAACCCAGAACCCATGTAAAAAGCAGGGAATGGTGCCCCTCTCTTATAATCCCTGTGCTGGGGAGAGGCAATTGTCTCCCAGGGCTCCCAGGTCAACCTCCCAGGCTAATTGGTGAGTTCCGGGACAATCGGAGACACCATCTCAAATTGAAGTAGACAGAATTCCCAAGGATGACACCCAAGGCTGCCTTCCAGCCTACAAGTACACATGCACACACATACACACACAGACTTGAACACACACAGTAGTAAAAAAGATTCCGTAGCCAGACACATCCTGGGAGCGCTGGGCTGGCTTCAAAGCAAGCTTATTCTCTTTGCTGCAGAATTTGTCAGACTCCGGCATGCCACTGTGCCCTGAGAATCACCGGGGAGGCTCTCCCAGTCAAGCCTGCAGGAGTATTTCACCTTGACTTGCAAGTGAAAGAGCTGTCAGAAGTCCTTATCAGCTTATGGAGGGCATTCATTTCTCTTGGGCATTTGTTTGGTTTCGGTTTTAGACAGGATCTCACTACACAGCACACGCTTCAGCCTCCTGCGTGCTGGGATTTCGGACCTGTACCACCACAGCTGGCAATTTACAGGGACTGAGAGACCTTGATCCCAAGGACATGATGGGCTTTAGACTCCACTGGCTTCCCAGAGGCCTTTCCTCTCTCCCATCTTTGCACTGCCCAAGCAAAAGAAGCAAGGTCACCGGCTCCCGATCCCCTTCACGGGTCTGAATGGCGTGCGAGCAGTTCCGCTAGTAAGATCACAGAATTCTGTTGCAGGTCTTGTGAGAAAGATTTCACTCCGAGAGAGAGAGAGAGAGAGAGAGAGAGAGATTGAGAGAGAGGAGAGAGAGAGAGAGAGAGAGAGAGAGAGAGAGAGAGAGAGAGAGAGACTGAGAGTTCTCGCCTCCTTCTTTTCCAGCTCCTGACCGCAGAGGTGGTGCTCTGAGCTGCTGCAGCCACCTTGTGACGATGAGGAGACCCACCACCGACACCATCGGGGAGGTAAAGCAGAAAGCGGGTGAGAGTGAGGATAGCCTGTGCTAGACCAACTCGGAGTGTCCTCGCTGCACCGCCTCTAATGAGGACACCCTACTGCTTACAGCCAACAAGTTCTTACCAATTCAGTTCTCACCCGACACCCCCTCGGGTGTGTGCTCTCTCTCTCTCTCTCTCTCATGGTATTTACTTAGAAGCATTCAGAATGTCAACCAAACAGGCTGCAATTTTTTTTTCTTTTTGCAATTACAGAGTGGTATTCAGTTAACAGAACAATTATCTTCGAATAAGCTGCATCAGAGACAATTGAAGATAAGAAAATAAAAATTAAAAAAAAAGCTGCCGTCCCCATCCATAACTTATTTGTGTTGTGCACCAACAAGAACCTGCTTTAGATTTCCATGCCAATTTACAACCCCAGACTGTACCAGGCACGGTTAGTGGCTACCGAAAACCCCACCAGGACAGGGCTATCTAGAGACACATTCGGCAGTGTGTTAACTATACAAAACAAAACACCCACTGTGATACAGCTTCAAAACAATGTTACACAGTCTTACATTTCAATGTTTTTTGTTTTTTTTCATTAAAAGGAGTGAATTGTGTTCATGGGGTGTTAAGCGCGTTACAGATGAGAAAAAACAACAACTTATTCATCATCATTCATCTTCCTTTTCCTCCTCATCTTCCTCTTCCTTCTTTTTCTTGACCACCTGCTTTCTGCCGCATCGGGTTTTCCTTCAGCTCTGTAGGCAGCGATATCCTTTTCCTGTTTTCCTTCAGCTCGGCAGGCTTCTTTCCTCCGGGCTGTTTGTCGCCAGCAGGAGGGCTGTTCCACATCGCTCCCAGTTTCTTTGCGAATGAGTACACCACGATGTTCTCCTTCGGTTTGGGAAGATACTCAACAGGAGAAGGGGCCTGAAGGAGGTCTCTTGGGTGCACTGGGGTCCTTGAGCTTCTTTTTGGTCTCCCTTTGGGGATGTAGGTTTTCATTTCTCTCTCTCTCTCTCTCTCTCTCTCTCTCTCTCTCCTCTCTCTCTCTCTCTCTCTCCCTCAGGCTTTTCGAGACAGGGTTTCTCTGTGTAGCTTTGCACCTTTCCTGGAACTCACTCTGTAGCCCAGGCTGGCCTCGAACTCACAGAGATCCGCCTGCCTCTGCCTCCCAAGTGCTGGGATTAAAGGCGGTGCGCACCACCAGCCAGCTCATTTCTCTTAAGAGAGTCTTGTTGGCCTTTGCCATGTCTTCCTTTCCTCTTTCCTTCAGCAGACATGTCCCCACCTGGGTCTCCGAGCACTTCCAGAGAACACTGAGGAACTGGCAGAGGCGTCCCTTGGGGCTTCTGTGCTCCTTCCGGCAAGCTTACACAAAGAATGCATGCAAGGACATTTGCCTCTTGGCTTCCTAGCCTCTTCTCTGCCCACCTTTAGTGGATTTTCCTGTGAGGCCAAGAGTTTGCCCAGTGTCCGTCCACTCTCACTGTCTCCTCCCATCTTGGACTCATAATGTCCTTCCTGTTTAACATCTTCCTGATGGGATGCCTTAGTTTGAAGATTCAGATTTCAAAGAAAATGTTCATCTTCTAATATATCATCATTTCAGCCAATATCATGAAGGAAATTTTGTACATACATCAATTCAAAAATTCACTGTGACATTATGAACAAAGCAATATATGAAAAAAGTCTTCATTAAATCCCAACTCCAGCTGCTTGAATGTCTAAATCATATGCAAATTCTGAAGAGTATATGGGAACCGAGCAGTGCTGCTCAGATGCGGCCAGCCCCACAAGGATCCCAGTACTGTCCACAAGGACTGAAGGGATGGGGTCATTTCACATCTCTTTAATTTTTAATTTTTTAAAATGTTTGATTTTTTATTATTTTTAATCGTCTCTGTGTGGTGTGCACGTGCAGGAGAGGGCAGATGCCATCAGAGGCCAGAGGTGTTGGATTCCCTGAAACTGGAGTTACAAATGATTGTGAGCCACCCCACATGAGTGCTAGGAAGCAAACTCGGGTCCTCTGGAAGAGCACTTAACAGCTGAGCTATCTCCCAAGCTCATGTTTTCTATCATTTTTTTTTTAAAGATTTATGTTGTAGAATATTATTTTAAGACGTGTTACATTTGTTTATGCTGTGGAACATTTGTTTAATGATGCAAAGATGTGTTGCATTCTTTTATGTTGCATGTGTTTTTAACTCTGTGAAGCTGTGTTACTGTGCCTGTCTAAAACACCTGATTGGTCTAATAAAGAGCTGGATGGCCAATAGCAAGGCAGGAGAAAGGACAGGCAGGGCTGGCAGGCAGACAGAATAAATAGGAGGAGAAATCTGAGGAGAGAGAGATTGAGGAACAGGATAAAGAGGAGGACTCCAGGGGCCATCACCCAGCTGCACAGCAAGACACAGTGAAAGAAGTAAAGAAATAAATACAGAAAGATAGAAAGATAAAAGCCCAGAGGCAAAAGATAGACTGGCTAATTTAAGAAAAGCTGGCTAGAAATAAGCCAAGATAAGGCCAGGCATTCATAAGAAAGAGTAGGACTCCTTGTGATTTATTTGGGAGCTGGGTGGTGGGCCCCCCAAAGAGCAAGAGAGTAAAAAAATAACCAACAACAGATTTATTTTTAATTGTCTGTGTACATGTTGGCATCTGCAGAGGCCTGAGGTCTCAGATCCCCCAGAGCTGGAGTTACAGGTAGTGTGAGCTGCCTGAGGTGGGTGATGGGAATTGAACTTGGGTCCTCTGCAAGTGCAGCAAGCACTCAACCTGCTCAGCCATGTCTACAGATCTATTTTCTATTTACTTATTGATTTATATATGTTTGAGACAAGTTCTCAGTATGCAACCCTTGCTGGACTGAAACTCACTCTGTAGACCAGCCTGGCCTTGAACTCATAAAGATCAGCCTGCCTCTTCTTCCTGAGTTCTGGGGTGAAAGGTGTGCACCACCTTGTCTGGCTTATTTCCTATATTTCTAGATGGAATAAAAATACAACTTATCATGTGTCAACCCAAAACCTTACACCAAATTTCCCTAAAATATTAGCCACAATGTGAAGGAATGCCTTTACTTACCTACAGACTGAGATGTTAAGATAGCGCTCTATTTCCAGGAGACTCAACGCCCTCTTCTGGCCTGCTCTGACACTGCACACACATGGTGCACAGAAAGACACACAGGCAAACACCTATGCACATACATTTAAAAAAACTTTTTTTCAAGACAGGGTTTCTCTGTGTAGCCCTGGTTGTCCTGGAACTCACTCTGTAGACCAGGCTGGCCTCGAACTCATAGAGATCCGCCTGACTTTGCCTCCCAAGTGCTAGGATTAAAGGAGTGTGCCACTACTACCTGCCTAATTTTTTTAACGTTCAAAAGAAAGCAGGCTCCTAGACAGTATTTCTGTGCGAACTGTGTGATTTTTCAAGGGCAGATTACTGGAAATGCAGGTGTCTGTAGTCGAATTGTTTTAGAAATGTCTTCCTGAAATACTTCTCAGTTCCCCTCTTACATTCAGAATGCTTTCAGCTGGGTACTGCAGTGTGTGCCTGTTAGCCCAGAACTTGCGAGGCTGGGGCAGGAAGGCTTCCAGTTTGAGCCAACCTGGGCTACCTACTGAGACCTTGTCCCAAAAAGAAAAAAATAATCAATATGATAACTGGCTCTGTTAAGAACTTCCTTATCTTGGAGCTGGGTGACTGGTTAAAATCACTGGCTGCTCCTGTAGAGGGCTTGGCAGATTCCTAGAGCCCTCAGAGTAACTACAAACATCTGCAACTCCAGTCCCAGGGGATCCAGCACTTCTGGCCTCCTCGGGACCTGCGTGCATGTGCACATCACACACACACACACACACACACACACACGCACACGCACACGCACACGCACACGCACACGCACACACACACACACACAAATTAAAAATGATTTCTGGGTCTTCTACAGAACAGTGAACGTTAGTTTGCCTTTCATAAATCACAGGCAGTAAGTGTGCCCAGACGCCAGCCCACCTGAGAGATGTTTCAAGAACATGCACGTACATGCCCTGACCTACTTGGTTGAGCTAGGCAGAATGTCTAGGGTGGGTCTCATTTGTCAATGTTATCTCACAGTTCATTGTAATGTGCATTCATATTTGAGGATCATTGCTCCAGGAACTCATAAGCATGAAAACCTTCTGAAAACCATAATTACAAAATCCTCTAATCTCCATTTCATCTGGCTACCAGAGGCTCAGCCAAATTTAGTTTTAGTAAGTCTCTCATTCCTAGTTGTCACTTTACCTCCTTTCTCCAGGTTTCCAAATGTTCTTTGATCTTAACTCACTCTTAATCCAATAAAGTCCCAAATCGCCTGTGTCCAGTCACTGGGCCTCCTGCCAGCCTGACCACCCACTCCAAGGCGCTTTGGCTGCTTTTGACGCCCTCCTCCATGCTCCTTTAGAAGCCGGATTGCCGGAAGCATGTTCTACAGCAGTTAAAACCTAGACTGATTCATTTCTCTAATCAGAAATATCAAACATTACTCTCCACTCGCTTTCTGTGGTTAAAAACATACTTTACTTTGGGAACAAAATCCATGGCCTCACTTGGGCCTGTCTATCAACCCATTCAAATGTTTTCTGTTCCTTCCATCAGTTCTGACAAAGTGAGATGGAGTTGGACACCCTGTGAACTGCCTCTGTGCTCTAATGTGTGAGCCGCGCTTCACTAGAGGGGATAAGATAATCCGCTGTCATTTCTGTTTTGATCATATTCATTTTGGGCAGAGAATTTATTCTCCCTGCACCATATCGCTATTTATGTTCTGCAGTCTCCCGCTTCTGCATTCCCCAGAGAACGCACCATTAAAACTCTTAATGTGACACCTCATATTTTAGTAGACTAGAAAATAGTTACAATTTTAATTTAAATTGAAATGACTATGTAATGGCTGGACAAATCAGCTTGAGCTCCCCCGAGCTCTTAATTGTGATTCTCCATTGTTTTCTATGCATAAATGTCTTTTCTGAGCTCGTTTTGAAAGACTCTCTCATGTTTTTCAGCTGCTCTAGTTCATTCCAAACTCACTTATTTAATAATTTTCTATGGTGAGTAACTTCACGATTAAACTTTAATGTTAAATATAAATGGTTGGAATAATAAGCTTTATTAGAGAATTTAGGGGGGAAAAAAGAAGATTCGGCATTTAAGGGATGGTAAGCTTAAGAATCGAGTGCATGAGGAGGAGACGGCATTCAGTCAAGAACAAAGCAGATTTTGATAGCTTAAATGTGTGCATATATCGGATATAAAGGGCTGACATAAATGTCTAGATTTCCTCAAGCAAGGGGTAGTGGCACCCAGTGACAGAGCAGCAGGGAGTGTGTCTAGTGCAGCCTCATTTATGAATGAGAGATACAAGACTCAGAAAGGAGAAGTGATTTTTTCCCCCCCAAATCAAATGACTTATTAGCCAAGTTCAGGCTCAGAGAACAATCAGCAGCGAAGCAAAAGAAAGCAGAAAGGATTCTGCAGAGGCCATCACACAGGTATTTCCCAGAGTCCTCTTGTCCCCAGTGCTCCCGGGCAGACTGAGCAGCAAAGTGCCTCATAGCCTCCCAGGAAGCTGTACTGCGCTGAGGCATTTCATGCTATCTCGTGCTCGGCTTAAAAACAAAACCAGAGCTGGAGACGTAGCTCAGTTGGTAGTGCTTGCCTAGCACACACAAAACCCTGGGTTCAGTCCCCGGCACCATGTAAACTGAGCGTGGCGGTACACATCTGTAAACAAAGCACTCGGGTGAAAGGAGAGAGGCTTAGAAGTTCTAGGTCATCTCAGGCCACACAGTGAGTCACAGCTAGCACTGGATACACAAAACCCAGTTTAAAAATTATTAAACAAAACCTAAGATACTAAGAGATGAGATATGATTTTTAATCTTGCCAGACAATGTTAAGAAGTAAGATGTGCTTAGTACATATACTAAAGCTGGAGTGATACAGAGAGAATTAGCATGGGCTCTGTACAAGGATGGCATACTAATCCATGAAGCATTCCATGTTGAGGAGCAGGAGAAAGATGCCGCCTAGAGAAAATTGGTGGAATGCCCATCAAATATCAACTCAGCTCCCTAGAACCATGTTGGAAGTCTGAGGAGCCGGCTTGCTGCCCAGGTCTGATTCAGATCCCTGTGGCACACATAAAAAGCTGGGCGGCCACATATCTCAGCACTCAGAAGGCAGAGAAGGAGACCCCACAGGTAAGATGCCTAGCTAGATTAGCTGGGATTGGTGAGCCATGGCTTCAACAAGAATAAGTAAGGTGGAAAGTGATCTCGGACACCCAGTGTCAACTGTGGTCAACCGTGGCCATCCACATGCGAATACACACACACACACACACACACACACACACACACACACACACACACACACACACACAAACACATACACACGAATCTGTGTACACAGACATGCCCCACACACATGTGAACACACACACAATTTTTAATATCATGTAAACTGAGCATGAGATACCACGGAACCCCTCAGCACGGCGCACTTTCCTGGAGGCTATGAGGAACTTTACTGCTAAATTCAAACCCAGATAGAAAGGTGGATCAGTGGTTAAGAGCACTGGCTGCTCTTCCAGGGGACCCAGGTTTGACTCCCAGCACCCAAATGGCAGCTCACAACTGTGTGTAACTCCAGTTCTAGGGGATCTGATGCCTTCTTTCTGGCCCTGTGGGTGCCATTGTGTGGTACACAAATGTACGTGGGGGCAAAACACCCATATACATGATATGAAATAAAAATCTTTTTATTAAAGAACCACCATTACTGTCAGGGTTCAAAGGAACCTTCAAGTGACTTAGTCATCGCTGGATCCTCAAGTCCCCTGTCAAGAGTCCCAGGAGACCCACTTCTGCCTGAGTAACCAAGGACAGGGAATTTGTCATTTTCAGGGTAAGCTTTTTTTTTCTTTTTTTTCCTCCAGAAGCTAAAGTCTTACTTCAGATGGTGCCAAACCTGGCTTCTTACACCATGCATTTGATACTCCTTGTACCCCATGGGTCCACCTATGAAAGGCCAAATCCGCCTTCCACACGTCCTCAGATTTTTGCTGGGTCACCTCTCTTCCTTCCACCGTGCCTCACCCCACGCAGACCAAGTCCCTGAACAGCCGCCCTCCCCTCTCCCGAGTGTAACCACTCCCAACAGTGAAGTGTGTGCTCAGCGCACAAAGGGAATTTCTTTTAGTTTTCTTTTAAGTAGTTCATTTTTGCAAACATCAGGGAACAATTTTCTGAGCGGCAGGATGACGTATGGTGGCATGGGGACAAGGTTATCCAGAGCTCGGCACATCAGACCGTCTGGAAAAGCCTTAAGTGAAGAATGCTTGTCTCCATGAAACCTTTGTCATTTAAAGGGGACAATGACCAGCTGAGGCAGTCAAGGACCCTGTTCAATCTGGCAAGGCTGGGTAACTGGAAGCAGGGGTGTCTCACGCAAGGGGACCCTTTGGTCTTTAGCGACATCATTATCTGAGGGTTATTATCATTACTACAAATACTAATACAGTTTATTAAGCACTGGCAATGACCCAGGGCAAGTGAGTTTAAGTTCATATTAGATCCATTTTCATTATCTAAAGGAAAGAAGAGGATGAACAAAGGACTATAATGTGAAAATCTAAAGTAGGAAAAATGAAAAAAGGTTAATTAAAAAAAAAAACAGTGTAAAGAGAAAGGCCCCAACTGTTCGTAGTCAGAAGCCATGATGGATGGTGCATCTTGTCACCCTGGACTTGTCCCTTATGATTTCTTTCCACCTCTTTCTCTCTCTTAAAAAACACTCTCTCAGCTAAGGACATGGCAGGGTCAGGAGAGGGTGAGGAAGGAAATGGACCTTCATGCCAAGGGCCCCCTGTCCCCGAGAGCCCGAGAATCGTTGCTTCCCAGTTCTAACAGCTAGCCCCACACAAAATCAAATGTATCATTAAGCAGATTTCAAATGTAAAATAAAATTAGGATATTAAACCCTGGTGGACAGCTCCTTCTCTGGGTACCTCCTCCTCTTCTTTTTCTATTTTTTTAAACCTCAGACACATGTGTATTCAGATACAGCTCATATATCTCAGGACAAATCCAAGAGCTGTGCTGTTCACAAGTCACGCTTCTTGGAAAGTCTCCTGTGAAGTTTTGCCTTTCTGTTCTGCAACTGTGTCTAATCACTCAGATGGCTTTCTATACAAGTTATTTTTCTCCATAAAGGGGATGGCTGGGGTTTCCCAGAGTATAAAACCCAAACCAGGAAGCCAGAACCAGGAAGTCAGCAGAACGGCACTAAACAGAGGGGCAGATGCCCAGGCCTGAGGTCCTTGGAAGGAGCCCTGCATCTGAGTCTGAATCATGGCACACAGTGAAGAATTCCAAGATGTCCCAGTGCAGCCTCTTGACTATCTTGGCTGAATCTGTTCTATCATTCCAAATTACAGAGGCATCCTGGATCTGTAGTGTCTGCTTGGAGGGACCCTAAAAAAGGAATGTGTGTGAGCCTTACATAAGCACACCCAGAAATAGGCGGTGGCTCATCCAAGACCAAAAAGCAGAAACAGGTCTGGAGTCCCCAGATCTAGTGGTCAAGTTCAGCACTTGCGACCACCACAGCTGGCCTTAGGAAATCCTTTACAGTGCCTCAAAGCAGGGGTCAGAGGCTCTCTCCAAGCCTTCCTCTTCCCATTTGAGGTACAAATGTCTTTTAGAACATGGGCTTAGCCCCTGTAGAAAGGAGACACCCAAATCCCCACATGAACGTGCATGGACATCAATGTTTCCCAGTGGCCTTGCCACCAAGGCCTTCTACAAGCATCTGAGGAGAATATTGTTTCCCATATCACACCTTGACCCAAGTGAAGAGTTCAAATTCAGTAACTGTTGACTAAATACACGAAGTAGTTAAGCAAGAACAATATCTGGCTAGGAGTGGTGGCTCACACCCATAATTCTACCACTTAGGAGGCTGAGACAGGAGGATTGCCATGAGGCTGTGGCCAACCTTGGTCACATAGTAAACACCAGGACAGCCTGGAGTACAGATTGAGAACTTGTCATATCTACCCCACAAAGAATGAATATTCAGTGAAGGGTATGGGGTGAACTGGCTGACCATCGTGGGGTCTGGACAGCTGAATTTGCTGGTGGAGAGACTGGGAGTTGGGGAAGGAGCACACTCATGCAGTCAGGGTGCTGGGCTTCCAGCTCTCTCTGGGCAAAGCCTCTGCTGTGAGCTGCACACACATCTCACTATGCTTGCAGCCTCCCTTGGAAGAAGGCACTATCTTATGAGACACTAGGTACTCAGCATCACTCTATCAGGACGTAACAGAACTTCTGGAGTACCTTCCATTTCATATATCTTAAAAAACCCCAGCCGGGCAGTGGTGGCACACACCTTTAATCCCAGCACTCAGGAAGCAGAGGCAGGCGGATCTCTGTGAGTTTGAGGCCAGCCTGGTCTACAAAGTGAGTTCCAGGACAGGCTCCAAAGCTACACAGAGAAACCCTCTCTCAGAAAAAAAAAAAAAAAAAAAAAATTAAAAAGCCCACCGAATGCCACACGGTCTCCTATACTCATGACATACACCTGGAAATGTGAGATCTGGTGTTATTGTAGTTTTTATCCAATATTCCAATATTTCAGGCTTATTTTGCGTATTCTGGCCATGTATACTCACTCATTTATCCAACCAGCCCTGACTCCTTTTATCAGAGAGTTGTATTTGAAATCAAGATCTGCATTGAGTGTGGTAGCATTTGCCTTTAATTCCAGCACTCAGGAGATGGAAACAGAAGGATCAGGAGTTCAAGGTCAGCCTCAGCTATATAGAGTTTGGGGCCAACCTGGGTTATATGAAACCCTATCTCAATAAAAATAAATGCATTGCTGGGTATGGTAAAACATGTCTTAATCTCAGCACTCAGAAGGCAGTGGCAGGTGGAGCTCTTTGAGTTCAAGGCCAGCCTGGATCTACACAGCAAGTATCAAGTCAGCCAGAGCTACTTAGTGAAACTCTATCTCAAATAATTGGATGGATAGACATATAGATAAGATAGATAGATGATAAATAGATGATAGATAGATAGACAGATAGATAGATAGATAATCCCATATGTAGCCATTTGTGTCTCTATGAAGCTGCACATGGTCCTACCACAGTCCATCACCAGGTGGATCATTCCAGCTCCTGCTCTTGCTTATCAGTAAATTTCCACTCTAGCTGTGAGAAGCCTGGCTTTCTCCATCTGCCATTCACTTCAGTGTTCAACTCTAGCACACACAACTCTAGTGTGCCAAAATTGTTAGCGTCGGTTTCCACGGGAAGCAGCCTTCTCAACTCACATGCAGTGTGTGGCTTCTCTCACCTTTTGTCCCACAGACTCTCATTTCAAGCCACTCAGGCCAACATTCTTTCTACCCCATCATTGAGGCTGCTTCACAGATCTGTAGTCAAAAGTTTCTCAAGTTCCATCTGCTCGGCCCCCCAGGACCCACAGTCACTTATAAAATAATCACTCAGAGGCTTAGCCACGTGGCCTAGTACCTTTTCTCAGTTCTGCCTTGTCATCTTGCTTCCTCTGTGTCTAGCTGGTCACTCTCTCTCCTCTCCTTTCCTCTTCCTGTTTCTTGGATTTCCTGCCTGGCTATAACCTGACTCGCCATAGGCAGGGGCAACTTCTTTATTAACCAATCATAGCAACACATATTCACAGCATACAGAAAGACATCCCCCAGCACAGATCTGTTCATGGGGAGAGTCTCTCATCACAGTATATTCTCCTGTCTGGATCTCCCTACCTTGTGAATGATTTTTAAATATGAATATACACTCTTTGTGCTATAAAGCTCTATAAGTTTTTGACAAATCCAAGTGTCCACCACATAATGATGGATGAATTCCACATACCTCCACACATAATTCTACCACGGCTCCGCTATGCAACCCCATCAGCACTGGCAGCCAATGACCATTTGCATGTCTCTATAGTTCCTCCTCTTCTGGACTGCTAAGTAATTTGAATCATGTGGAAGGTAGTCTTTCCAGATTCAGAGGATACTGATGATCTAATAAGTCAGTGAGATGGAGAGAAATCACCTGTGTTGACTTTGCACCTGAAGGGAGGGATCCACGAGTCAAGAAATGTGGAAAGTGTCTAAGGCAGTTCTCAATCTGTGGGTCACAACTCCTTTGAGGTCACATATCAGATATTATGCACATCAGATATTTATATTACAACAACATAATGTAGTATAGCAAACAGTAGCAAAATTACAGTTCTAAAGTAGCAACAAAGCCGGGTGGTGGTGGCACACGCCTTTAATCCCAGCACTCGGGAGGCAGAGGCCGGCGGATCTCTGTGAGTTCGAGGCCAGCCTGGGCTACCAAGTGAGTTCCAGGAAAGGCGCAAAGCTACACAGAGAAACCCTGTCTCGAAAAACAAAAAACAAAAAATAAATAAATAAATAAATAAATAAATAAATAAAGTAGCAACAAAATAATCTTATGGTTGGGGTCACCACAACAGGAGGAACTGCAGTAAAGGGTTACAGCATTAGGAAGGCTGAGAACCTTTGTTCTAGGGGAAGAACTAAGGAAGTGTGTCTATCCAGAGCCTAGAGAAAAGAGAGCAGCTTTGTCAGGGTCTTAATTTGAACCTAGTGAGACCTGTGGTAGAACTCTGATCTACAGAGCTGTACATTAATAATAATGATGGGTGGGAGGAGGGTTGTGTTGCAGAATATTATTTAAAGATGTGTTATATTCGTTTATGCTGTGGAACATTTGTTTAATGATGCAAAGATGTGTTGCATTCTTTGATGTTGCATTTAATGTTGCACAGATGTTTAACTCTGTGAAGCTGTGTTACTGTGCCTGTCTAAAACATTCGATGGTCTAATAAAGAGCTGAACAGCCAATTGAGGAGGCAGGAGAAAGGATAGGCGGGGCTGGCAGGCAGAGAGAATAAAGAGGAGGAGAAAACAAGAGAAAGGAGCAAAAACAGGAGGAGAGGAGGACATCAGGGCCAGCCACCCATCTACACAGCAAGTCACAGAATAAGAAGGAAAGAAAAGATAGACAGAAATAGAGAATGGTAAAAGCCCAGAGGCAAAAGGTAGATGGGCTAATTTAAGTTAGAAAAGCTGGCTAGAAACAAGCCAAGCTAAGGCCAGGCATTTATAATAATTAAGTATAAGCCTCTGTGTGGGATTTATTTGGGAGCTGGGCGGTGGGCCCCCAAAAGAGCAAAGAACAAAGAGTAAAAAGCAAAAGACTAAAAACAACCAACTACAAGGTTAGTCACTAAATTTGTGACAGCAAAATTAGAAATAAAAAATGTGGTCATTTTTTAACTCTGTTCTATGATCCCTATTTATATCCTTGTGCCATTACTGACTGTACCATCTTGTTTTCTAAAGAGCTGCCATACATTGTGAGAGAAATGAGAATCCTCCAACTCTGCTCTTTTTCAAGGTTGTTTGGCTAGTCTCCATCCCATACACAGTCACATGAATCTTAGAATCAGCTTGTCAGTTTCTGAAAAGAAGAAACTTGGGGTTATAAGGATGTACTGCCTCCAGATCAGCTGGGGGCACAGCTGTCACAGGAACATCAAGCCCTCTTATCTATAAACATGGGGTATTACTTTATAGTTTTTTTGTTTGTTTGTTTGTTTTTTTTTTTTTTTTTTTTGGTTTTTCGAGACAGGGTTTCTCTGTGTAGCTTTGCGCCTTTCCTGGAACTCACTTGGTAGCCCAGGCTGGCCTCGAACTCACAGAGATCCGCCTGGCTCTGCCTCCCGAGTGCTGGGATTAAAGGTGTGCGCCACCACCGCCCGGCTACTTTATAGTTTTAAGAGTGCAAATCTTGCCGGGTGGCGGTGGCGCACACCTTTAATCCCAGCACTCGGGAGGCAGAGGCAGGCGGATCTGTGAGTTTGAGGCCAGCCTGGTCTACAAAGTGAGTTCCAGGACAGGCTCCAAAGCTACACAGAGAAACCCTGTTTTGAGGGGAAAGAAAAAAAGTAGTTCCTGCCACCTTATAGGGTTGAGAAGGGAAAATGTAGATTTCAGGGTCTGCTTTGAATATGAGACCTACTGAGTACACTGGGCATGCAGTCAAGAGCACTGTCTCACTGAAAGCCTCAGTGCAGGCTTGAGAGGGTGAAGGTGACTGAGGATGAGGCTGATTGAGAGGATGAAGGTGACTGAGAGGATGAAGGTGACTGAGAGGATGAAGGTGACTGAGAGGATGAAGGTGACTGAGAAGATGAAGGTGACTGAGAGGATGAAGGTGACTGAGAGGATGAAGGTGATTGAGAGGATGAAGGTGATTGAGAGGATGAAGGTGACTGAGAGGATGAAGGTGACTGAGAGGATGAAAGGGATTGAGTGGATGAAGGTGATTGAGTGGATGAAGGTGACTGAGAGGATGAAGGTGACTGAGAGGATGAAGGTGACTGAGGATGAAGGTGATTGAGAGGATGAAGGTGACTGAGAGGATGAAGGTGATTGAGAGGATGAAGGTGATTGAGAGGATGAAGGTGACTGAGAGGATGAAGGTGACTGAGAGGATGAAGGTGACTGAGAGGATGAAGGTGACTGAGGATGAAGGTGACTGAGGATGAAGGTGATTGAGTGGATGAAGGTGACTGAGAGGATGAAGGTGACTGAGAGGATGAAGGTGACTGAGGATGAAGGTGACTGAGAGGATGAAGGTGACTGAGAGGATGAAGCTGATTGAGAGGATGAAGGTGACTGAGAGGATGAAGGTGACTGAGAGGATGAAGGTGACTGAGGATGAAGGTGATTGAGAGGATGAAGGTGATTGAGAGGATGAAGGTGACTGAGAGGATGAAGGTGACTGAGAGGATGAAGGTGATTGAGGATGAAGGTGATTGAGTGGATGAAGGTGACTGAGAGGATGAAGGTGACTGAGAGGATGAAGGTGACTGAGGATGAAGGTGATTGAGAGGATGAAGGTGACTGAGAGGATGAAGGTGACTGAGGATGAAGGTGATTGAGAGGATGAAGGTGATTGAGAGGATGAAGGTGACTGAGAGGATGAAGGTGACTGAGAGGATGAAGGTGATTGAGTGGATGAAGGTGACTGAGAGGATGAAGGTGACTGAGAGGATGAAGGTGACTGAGAGGATGAAGGTGACTGAGAGGATGAAGGTGACTGAGAGGATGAAGGTGGTGACTGAGAGGATGAAGGTGATTGAGAGGATGAAGGTGATTGAGAGGATGAAGGTGACTGAGGATGAAGGTGATTGAGAGGATGAAGGTGACTGAGAGGATGAAGGTGATTGAGAGGATGAAGGTGACTGAGAGGATGAAGGTGATTGAGAGGATGAAGGTGATTGAGGATGAAGGTGACTGAGAGGATGAAGGTGACTGAGAGGATGAAGGTGATTGAGTGGATGAAGGTGATTGAGTGGATGAAGGTGACTGAGAGGATGAAGGTGACTGAGAGGATGAAGGTGACTGAGGATGAAGGTGATTGAGAGGATGAAGGTGACTGAGAGGATGAAGGTGACTGAGAGGATGAAGGTGACTGAGAGGATGAAGGTGACTGAGAGGATGAAGGTGACTGAGAGGATGAAGGTGACTGAGAGGATGAAGGTGACTGAGAGGATGAAGGTGACTGAGGATGAAGGTGATTGAGAGGACGAAGGTGACTGAGAGGACGAAGGTGACTGAGAGGATGAAGGTGACTGAGAGGATGAAGGTGACTGAGAGGATGAAGGTGATTGAGAGGATGAAGGTGACTGAGAGGATGAAGGTGACTGAGAGGATGAAGGTGATTGAGAGGATGAAGGTGACTGAGAGGATGAAGGTGACTGAGAGGATGAAGGTGACTGAGAGGATGAAGGTGACTGAGAGGATGAAGGTGACTGAGGATGAAGGTGATTGAGAGGATGAAGGTGACTGAGAGGACGAAGGTGACTGAGAGGATGAAGGTGACTGAGAGGATGAAGGTGACTGAGAGGATGAAGGTGACTGAGAGGATGAAGGTGACTGAGAGGATGAAGGTGACTGAGAGGATGAAGGTGACTGAGAGGATGAAGGTGACTGAGAGGATGAAGGTGACTGAGGATGAAGGTGATTGAGAGGATGAAGGTGACTGAGAGGATGAAGGTGACTGAGGATGAAGGTGATTGAGAGGATGAAGGTGATTGAGAGGATGAAGGTGACTGAGAGGATGAAGGTGACTGAGGATGAAGGTGATTGAGAGGATGAAGGTGATTGAGAGGATGAAGGTGACTGAGAGGATGAAGGTGACTGAGAGGATGAAGGTGACTGAGAGGATGAAGGTGATTGTGAGGATGAAGGTGATTGAGAGGATGAAGGTGACTGAGAGGATGAAGGTGACTGAGGATGAAGGTGATTGAGAGGATGAAGGTGACTGAGAGGATGAAGGTGACTGAGAGGATGAAGGTGACTGAGAGGATGAAGGTGACTGAGAGGATGAAGGTGACTGAGAGGATGAAGGTGACTGAGGATGAAGGTGATTGAGAGGATGAAGGTGATTGAGAGGATGAAGGTGACTGAGAGGATGAAGGTGATTGAGAGGATGAAGGTGACTGAGAGGATGAAGGTGATTGAGAGGATGAAGGTGATTGAGGATGAAGGTGACTGAGAGGATGAAGGTGACTGAGAGGATGAAGGTGATTGAGTGGATGAAGGTGACTGAGTGGATGAAGGTGACTGAGAGGATGAAGGTGACTGAGAGGATGAAGGTGACTGAGGATGAAGGTGATTGAGAGGATGAAGGTGACTGAGAGGATGAAGGTGACTGAGAGGATGAAGGTGATTGAGAGGATGAAGATGATTGAGGATGAAGGTGATTGAGAGGATGAAGGTGACTGAGAGGACGAAGGTGACTGAGAGGATGAAGGTGACTGAGAGGATGAAGGTGACTGAGAGGATGAAGGTGACTGAGAGGATGAAGGTGACTGAGAGGATGAAGGTGACTGAGGATGAAGGTGATTGAGAGGATGAAGGTGACTGAGAGGACGAAGGTGACTGAGAGGACGAAGGTGACTGAGAGGACGAAGGTGACTGAGGATGAAGGTGATTGAGAGGATGAAGGTGACTGAGAGGACGAAGGTGACTGAGAGGACGAAGGTGACTGAGAGGATGAAGGTGACTGAGAGGATGAAGGTGACTGAGAGGATGAAGGTGATTGAGAGGATGAAGGTGACTGAGAGGATGAAGGTGATTGAGAGGATGAAGGTGACTGAGAGGATGAAGGTGACTGAGAGGATGAAGGTGACTGAGAGGATGAAGGTGACTGAGAGGATGAAGGTGACTGAGAGGATGAAGGTGACTGAGGATGAAGGTGATTGAGAGGATGAAGGTGACTGAGAGGATGAAGGTGACTGAGGATGAAGGTGATTGAGAGGATGAAGGTGACTGAGAGGATGAAGGTGACTGAGGATGAAGGTGATTGAGAGGATGAAGGTGATTGAGAGGATGAAGGTGACTGAGAGGATGAAGGTGACTGAGAGGATGAAGGTGACTGAGAGGATGAAGGTGATTGTGAGGATGAAGGTGATTGAGAGGATGAAGGTGACTGAGAGGATGAAGGTGACTGAGGATGAAGGTGATTGAGAGGATGAAGGTGACTGAGAGGATGAAGGTGACTGAGAGGATGAAGGTGACTGAGAGGATGAAGGTGACTGAGAGGATGAAGGTGACTGAGGATGAAGGTGATTGAGAGGATGAAGGTGATTGAGAGGATGAAGGTGACTGAGAGGATGAAGGTGACTGAGAGGATGAAGGTGACTGAGGATGAAGGTGATTGAGAGGATGAAGGTGACTGAGAGGATGAAGGTGACTGAGAGGATGAAGGTGACTGAGAGGATGAAGGTGACTGAGAGGATGAAGGTGATTGAGAGGATGAAGGTGACTGAGAGGATGAAGGTGACTGAGGATGAAGGTGATTGAGAGGATGAAGGTGACTGAGAGGATGAAGGTGACTGAGAGGATGAAGGTGACTGAGAGGATGAAGGTGACTGAGAGGATGAAGGTGACTGAGAGGATGAAGGTGATTGAGAGGATGAAGGTGACTGAGAGGATGAAGGTGACTGAGGACGAAGGTGACTGAGAGGATGAAGGTGATTGAGAGGATGAAGGTGACTGAGAGGATGAAGGTGACTGAGAGGATGAAGCTGATTGAGAGGATGAAGGTGACTGAGGATGAAGGTGACTGAGAGGATGAAGGTGACTGAGAGGATGAAGGTGACTGAGAGGATGAAGCTGATTGAGAGGATGAAGGCGACTGAGAGGATGAAGGTGACTGAGAGGATGAAGGTGATTGAGAGGATGAAGGTGACTGAGAGGATGAAGGTGACTGAGAGGATGAAGGTGATTGAGAGGATGAAGGTGATTGAGAGGATGAAGGTGACTGAGAGGGTGAAGGTGATTGAGAGGATGAAGGTGACTGAGGATGAAGGTGATTGAGAGGATGAAGCTGACTGCCCTTGGCACTCTTCCTAAGAAGAGGATAAAGCCTTGTTGAGGAAGGTATCATCTACAATTCTGACAACCTTTAATATACAATGTCTATCATTCAATAAATAATTACTAAGAAAAATTAAAATAAAGATGGGTGTGGTGTCATAAGCCTGTAATCCCAGTATTTGACAGGATAATCAGGGTTCAAGTTCATCCTTGGCTATACATGGAGTTCAAGGCCAGCCTGGCTACAGGAGACTTTGTCTTAAAGGAAAAAAACAACAAGAAAATAAAAAGAAGCACTAGACACACCAAGATACATGTTTTGGGTTTTTTTTTTTTTGGGGGGGGGTTGGTTTTGATTTTTCGAGACAGGGTTTCTTTGTGTAGCCCTGGCTGTCCTGGATCTCACTCTGTAGACCAGGCTGGCTTCAAATTCACAGAGATCCGCCTGCCTCTGCCTCTCCAGTGCTGGGATTAAAGGTGCACACCACCACCACCTGGATAAAATACATGTTTTTTAAAAGGGAAAAATAACCAGACCCAATCCTGCAGCCTGTAATCCCAGCTACTACAGAGGATCGCAAATTCAAGGCCATCCTGGACTGTGAAGTAAGTTTAAGGCCAGCCTGGACAACTTGGTGAGGGCTTCTCTCAAAATGAAGGCATGGGCTGGCTGCAACTCCATGGCAGAATGCTTGCCTAGCGTATGTTAGGCCCTGGGCTCAGTTGCCAGCACTGAAAAGAGGGGTTAAAAAGACAAAAAGCAAAAAACATGGGCTGAAGATAGAATTAGTAAGAGTGTCTGCCTGGCATTGGGTCCTCTCCACCAGAAACGCAAAAACCAAACTACCCTTCTAATAAAGACTTTAGGCTTAAATCATGTTTTTTAAATAAATAAGTTTAAAGGTTAAAGATATAATTTCTACAGTTAAGAAGCAACAGATGGGTATGGCTGAAAATTAGACATGAGAAGACAAAATGAGTGAATAGGAAGACAGGCCAGCAAAGTGAGGCGCACAGAAAAACAGAAGAAAAGCACAAAAGAATACGAGATGCAAGAGACACAAATGGTGTAACATACATGTGCTGGAGTCCCAGGAGAGAGGGGGCTGCCGCTGCAGCTCAGAGAGCACTAGCCTAGCATGCACAAGGGCCTGGGTTTAATCCAGAACGAGGAGGGGGAGCGGGAGGGAGAGGGGGAGAGAAGTAAACAGTATTTTAGAAGATAAACATCTTAAAAAAGTAAAAATAATAAAAGATAACAGAAAAGTCTCAACAAAGCCCAGACAACATACATTTCAAGGGAAAACAAAACAAAATTACATCATCAACTTATGGAAAAAAATTTAAAAACAAGAAAAACTTCAGCAAGTGGAGAAATGCCGCAAGCAGCACCCTTCAAAGAAGCATTTGGCTAATGCCCCCTCCCCCACAATTATGGGGGCCCGGTGGCAACGGAAGCACATCCTTAACACGCGGATAACAGAAGGAAGCAACTCTGCCCATCTATAACTCTATACCAGTGGGGAAGGGTTTACAAACACAAAGAAGGTAAAGATGTCTTCAGACAAACAAACAAACAAACAAACAAACAAACAAAGGAATAAAGGAATGTATCCTGGAAGAGCTGCACTAAAATCAGTAAGAGTTCTCTCTGCAAAGGTCAGAAGCCACATGACCACAGCTGAAAACATGAAGTGTGGGAATAAAGAACGATGGAGAGGGGAAATGTGTAGATAAGCATAAAACTAAAAAACACAGTAACAGTCGGGCATTTTGAGCTTAAAATGTAAGCAACAAGAAGGCAAAAGGCAAGAGGGGGCAACATAATTAAATAATTAGGTTTTCACTATTTGCAAAGCCCCAAGGGAGACTGTAACACACTAACTGGTGTGCTCACTACAAAGAGCATTAACAGGGCAGGAACGCTGGCTCAGCGGTTAAGAGCACCGGCTACTCTTGCAGAAGACCCTGGGTTCAGTTCCCAGCACCCACAGAGTAGCTCACAAACATCTGTAACTCCAGTTCCAGGGGACCCAATGCCTCCTGTGGCCTCTCAGGACACAAGGTACGCACATGGTGCACAGACATACATGCAGGCAAAACACCCCACATCCAAAATAAAACAAATCTGAAAAAAGAGAATTAACAAGTGTGCAACAACAGGTAGCAAAGAATACAGCCGTGAAATGAAGGCAAAGGCAAATATACAAGGTGGAAAAATTAACAGTAAAACAGCGGCTACAAATCCAACTCTGTTAGAATTGTATTAAAAGTACATTCTTTTTTTAATTATTTTTATTTTTATTTTGCAATACAATTCAGTTCTACATATCAGCCACGGATTCCCTTGTTCTCCCCCCTCCGGCCCCCCTCACCTTCCCCCCAACCCACCCCCCATTCCCACCTCCTCCAGGGCAAAGCCTTCCCCGCAGACTGAGATCAACCTGGTAGACTCAGTCCAGGCAGGTCCAGTCCCCTCCTCCCAGGCCGAGCCAAGCAATCCTGCATAGGCCCCAGGTTTCAAACAGCCGACTCATGCAATGAGCACAGGACCCGGTCCCACTGCCTGGATGCCTCCCAAACAGATCAGGCCATTCAACTGTCTCACCCATTCAGAGGGCCTGTAAAAGTACATTCTTGATGGGTGTGTGGCACAGGCCTCTAATCCCAGCACTCAAGAGTCAGAGGCCAGCTAAGGCCGCATCACTTGAGACTCCGGAGGGAGCAGGGAGAGAGGGAGAGAGAAAATCCTCAAAGCTGGGGATACAGCTCTGGCACAGTGCTTGCTTAGCAACAGGAGACCCTAGACTGAGTTTCAAGAAAGGCTGCAAGAAGTACTTTTACTACTGCCACTGTCCCTTATGTTGTACGCAACAAGCCTGTTGAAGTAACATTGTTTTAATTCACATGCTCAAATCTAAGAGAAAATCCATACAACTCCCTCAGTTCCTGCAGAAGGCTATCGTCTAAAGTCTTTTATCACAACGTTATCCTGATGTCTTAGTTTCTTTTCCTGTCACTGAGATAAAACACTTAGGGGAGAAAGGGTTTATTCTGGCTGAGGTGACAGTCCATCACTGCAGGAAGGTTACAACGGTGAGCTTGGGGTATCTGATCACACAGGATCCACAGTCACGAAGCAGAGGGCAACAACTCAGCTCACCCCCATTTTCACTCAGTCCAGGACCCAGCCCAAGAAATGGTGCCACCCACATTTAAGGTGCATCTTTTCACATCTATGAACACAATGAAAACAAAACCCTATAAGCATGCCCAGAGGCCCATCTCTTGTCAGTTCTAGATTATATCAAGTTGACATTTAATACAAACCATCACAAATGGAGGTCCTAGCTTTAATAATATGATAGGAAATGGAAAGGGGATAGACAGATTGAAAAGGCAGAAAACAGCTGTATTCACAAATGGACATAGTTACATACACTGAAAACACTCAAGAATCTACCAATAGCTGAGCTGTGGTGGTGCTCGCTTTTAAGCCCAGCACTCTGGAGGCAGAGGCAGGTGGATTTCTGTGAATTTGAGGCTGCCTAGTCTACAGAGTAAGTTCCAGGATAGCAGGATAGCCAGGGCTACACAGAGAAACCCTGTCTCAAAAAAAAAAAATCTACCCCAAAAAAGCTACTAGAAAAGTCATAAAATTATGGAGTCAATATATATATATATAAATGTCAGAGTTCTCTAGAGGAACAGAACCAAGGGGCTGGGGACACACACGGACACACACACACACGGACGCGCGCACACACACACACACACACACACACACACACACACACACACACACACACACACACACACGAACGCACCTGTAATCCCAGCACAGGAGAGGTCGTGGCAGAAGGATCCCTAGGTCTTTCTGGCCAGCCCACCTAACCAAACCAGCAATCTCCAGGTTCAGTGAGACCCTGTCTCAAAAAAAAATAAGGTAGAGAGTGACTGAGGAAGCCACCTGATGTCAACCTCTGGCCTCCACACATATGCATACACGTGTGTAGATGCACACTGTCATTTTGGAGTACTTTAGATTTTTTGATTAGGGATGTACTAATAGACATTATTCAACAATAAAAATGAGTTACTACTATAGATAACGACATAAACAAATCTCAGAATCATGTTAAGTGAAAGAAGTTACACTCCAGATAGATGTTCCACATGGTCAATAGTTGTGTAACACTCTTGATAAACAAAACTTCCGAGATGGACATCAGCTGGGTGTGGTGGTGAAGGTCTGTAATCCTAGCACTCAGGAGACTGAAATCAGCACGTACCAGACTAGCTAGGTCTACAAGGCAAGACCTTGTCTCATATAAACAGAAACAGGGGTGGGGTGTAGCTCAAAGCTGCAGGTTCAATCCCCAGTACCATATAAACTGAGTATGGTGGCACATGCCTATAATCCTAGCACTTGAGAGGTGGGGGCAGGAAAATCGGAAGTTCAAGGTCATCCTTGGCTCTCCCAAGGTTGAAGTCAGCCTGGAATACATGTGACCCCATCTTTAAAAAGGATGGAAATCAGAGAAGAGTGGGTCCAGGATGAGGGGGTGTAGGCAGAGACTGACAATAAAAGGGTATGGTACAACCCCTTGGGGTGATGGAAATGTTTTAATTTTGGCTGTGGTGATAATTTCATGGCTACATGTATTTCTCAAACTATGTACCTAAGAAGGGTAACTCTACTCTATGTAAATTATCTCTCAATAAACCTGATGCCCCAAAAATGAATTATTAAAGTAAATGTAGTGAAAAGTCAAAGATTACAATTGTCAGACTAAATGTTTTACAGGGGTCTGAGGAGAAGGCCAACAGTTAAGAGTAAACTGCTCTTCTGGGGGACACAAGTTCGGTTCCCAGCACCCACATCAGGCAGACAACCAACTGTGACTCAAGTTCAGGGGACCTGAAGCCCTCTTTGGCATCCTCAGGCACATACCCAGACACAAATATACATACACATAACTAGAAATAAAATATTTAATTGAGAAAATTAAATTAACTGGACATATTATAGTCACAATCCCAACATTCGGGAGGCTGAGGCAAAAGGATCTTGAGTTCAAGGCCAGGCTAGGCTACATATCAAGATCCCACTTTGCCCATTCCCATTTCAGACCCAAGCATGTTTGTCTTAAAAGTGTCCTCCAAGGCTTCTTGTCTGGGGGTGGGCTGGTCTCCCCAACTCTATGACAGGAATGAAAAACATTTTGTGTCCTTGAGAACAACTAGAAAACAAAACATTTCTAACAGAGATTCCTATTGTTTATCCCATGATATAAAAAATCCTCCAGTGAGAAGAGGAAGCTGGAAGTTGTCATGGAGTAGAAAGCTCAACAGGGCATTCCAGCCAACCGCCGCGGCTTCCCCAGTAGTGTGGGCTGGATGGGTGTCTGCTCTGATGTTACCTTTCTGCTCCGATTTGTTCCTTTACTCGGAAGCTTCACCCGTGGAGACACTGCTGTGCTCAGGACTCTCAATGGATCGGGACCCCCAGCTGGCTGCTCCTGTGCGTCCCCAGCTGATGATTCCTGCTTTGTTTCTAAGTCCCTGATGTTACCCTTCGTGTGCTATCGGAGTTGGGTTACTCCAGTCTTCTGTGCTGGGTGTTCTGAGCACTGGCTTTGATCTGCTGTCCATCTACTGCTCCTCTCTACGTGCTCTTCACTGTTTGTCCTTTTGCTTTTGCTTGTCATACACTTAACAGTAAATTCTCCATACTGTCCAGAACAGATAACACAGTGACTAGAGAAATACGATAAAAATATATATATATAAATGGTATCTCACTGTGGTTTTGTTAATAAGTCAATAAAGATCTAGGTCAGCCTGAGCTAGAGTGAGATGTGCCTCAAAACTCTCTCCTCAAAATCCCCAAGTGAAGCTGGGCAGTGGCAGTGCACGCCTTTTAATCCCAACATTCAGGAGGCAGAAGCAGGCAGATCTCTGAGTTCAATGCCAGCTCAGTCTACAGAACAAGTTCCAGGACAGCTAGGGCTACATAGAGAGACCCTGTCTCAAAAATACAAACAAACAAACAAAAAATCAAAAATCCCCAAGTGATATACTACTAATGTATAAGGGCTTACACTATATGAATTTACTGTGGGTTTTGGTAAACACAACAATACTGAGGTTCACTTTCTATGCCATTCTCCATAGAGGAAGAAGGGTAAACACTGTCTTATGCCATCCAAGAACAGATAAACTGGGCTTCAGAAAACTAAAACTTTTGTTCCTTAAAATTTACCATCAAGTTAGGAAACCCATAGACATAACAAAGCTGAACAAACAAACAGAACAGAATAAGGTGCTGGCAAGACAGCTCAGTCATTTATAGAGTACTTATTGCTCTTGTGGACAACCTGAGCTGGATTCGCAGCACCCACGTCAGGCAGATCACGACCACCTATAACTCCAGCTCCAGGGAGATCCAGCACCTCTGGCCTCCAAGGGCACCTGCAGTCACATGCACAAACCCACAAACACATACATTTAAAATAAAAATAAACTTTAAAACACCACAGAATGAGAAAAACATTGTACATCACATGCTGTCAAATCACCACGTGTCACCTTATGACAGTAGAGACCAAACTTACATCTATAATCTGTAAAGAGTTCCTATGACTCAAATAAAACCCCAACTGAGACTGGGCAAAGGATCTGAATAGACGTTGCTTTTATATATAGATGAAAAAGTACACGAAGACATGTTCAACATCTTTCATCATTAGGGAAGTACATGGTAAGATACACCTATTGAGATGGCTAAAATAATAAATAATAAGTGTTGCAGAGTGTGGAAAATACATCGCATACATCATGGATGAGATGGTAAAATGGTATAAAGTGTCTTTGAAAAGTTTGGTGGTACCTCAAAATGTTACGAGTAATCAGCATTTCACTCCTAGGTATACACACAAGAACTGAAAACTGTTCACACAAATTTGCACACAAATGTTCACACTGGAATTATCTAAGATGTAAAGGTGTAAATATCCAAAATGCCTTTTATCACCTGATAAAATGTATATGTACTATATCCACACAATGGAGTGTTTTACAGCTATTAATTAGAATGAAGTACTAATACAGGAATTATGATAAATCTTGAAAACGTTAGAGAAATTAGATCCCACAGGCGACATATGTGATCTATTTTGTCCTAGTTAGCTTTAAAAAAAATAGGTTTATTTATGCACATATGTGTATGTGTGTGTGCCTGTTATGAGGCCCTTGGAGATGGAATTACAGATGTCTGTGAGCTGGTTGACATGGACGCTAGGATCTGAACCCCCTCCTGATCTGAGCAAGTGCTTTTAACTACTGAGCCATCTCTCTAGCCCTATTTTTGTCCTAGATAGCTTTGCTAACCTGACATAGCCTTTGGACATCTCTGTGAGGGACTGCCTTAATCATTAAGTAGGAGGGCCTAGCCCCCTGTGGGCAACACTTTTCCTTGGTGGTTCTGAGCCATATAAGAAAGTGAGCTGGGGCTGAAGAATGGTTTAGTACAGCAGTTCTCAACCTTCCTATGCTGCAACCCTTCAATAGTTCGTGTTGTGGGGACCCCAACCATAAAATCATTTCATTGCTACTTCATCCAAATCATAATGTAAATATCTAATGTCTATGTGATCCCAAAGGGGTCATGATCCACAAGTTGAGAACCACTGGTTTAGTGGTTAAGAGCACATGCTGTTCTTTCAGAGGACCCAAGGTCAATTTCCAGTACCCACACCGGGTGACTCACAACTACCCTTAAGCCCACCTCCGAGGAATCCAATACCCCCTTCTGACCTCTAAGGGTACCTGCACTAATATCTACAAGCCCACACACATAAATAACTTGTGTTTAAGATAGGTACACATGGGTCTGCAAGAGAGCCAGCAAGTAGTATTTCCCTATGGTTTCTGCCTTTGAGTTCCTGCTCTGTTTCCCTCATTGATGGACTGTGACCCGGAAGTGTAATCCAAGCCAACCCTTCCCTTCCTTAAGTTGCTTTTTGGTCATGGTATTTGTCAGAGCAACAGCGTGAAACTACAGTCTATTTATATGGATTGTGCAGAATAGTTAATCTGTAAAGACAGAAAGCAAATGTATGTCCATCAGGGCTATGGGCTGAGGGGATGGAGAGTGAGTCTTTCCAGTGGCGGTTTCTGTCGGAATGAAAATCTTACATGGTTGCATAACTACAAACGAGCTTTATCTCCTCACTTTCCTACATGTGCATACATGTGTGCACAGGTGTGTGTGTGCATTTATGCACATATACACAGAGCCTAAGGTTGGTGCCAGTAATCATCCTTCATCATTTTTCCACCATACTCATTGAGCAAGGTATCTCAGTCAAACTTAGAGCTGGCAGCTTGCTCTGGGGACTCTACCTTCTGAGGTTGGAATTCCAGGTGGGCATTTGCAAGGGTTCTAGGAATCCTACCTCTGGTTCTCATACTTGGATGGCAGATACTTTTACCACCGAGCTATCTCCCAATCCTTATTTAATAAAAATTTTACACATATTTTGTCATGGGAGAGAGGAGCGGGAGGAGAGCATGCACACAGGATTCAGAAGACAGTTTGTAAGAGTCAGTTTTCTCCACCATGTGGGTTCTGGGTAAGCTTGGCAGCAAGCATCTTTACCTGCTGAGCCATTTCACTGTCCCATGAGTACACCTTTAAAATCTCTGAATTATAAACGGTAGAATCTGTAAGATGTGACTTACATGTCAATAAAGTTGTCACTGCACAGTGTAAATCCTTCGGCAGTTGGTTTTGCTTACCCAAGGCACTCTCTTCAGCGGGGCGGGGCACTCAGGTCCCGTCAGGCCTTATCTTGGCTAAATTTCCAACGCTCATCTATTCTCTTATACTTACTGTCATTTCCTTTCCCGTTTAAAACTTCTATTCAGCACCACCTGAAAAGGCTTTGCCTTTGCATACATTCTGTTAAGAACATCATACTTCCCACCTCTGTCTGGTGTATCATCCCTGTGGATTTGTCAAGAATAAATGCTATTTTCCCCAAAACATCACTTCTACCCTCAGATCTTGTGTGAATACTGAAAACATCTGGCCCTCATGACGGATTCTGAGCTCCCTGGCTTGCTAGACAGTACCAGCTTCAGCTCCAGCAGCAAGTGCTTGGAAGCACTCAGTAAATGTTTATTGAGTAAATGAATGACAAACACTCCCTCACTACTGACCAGAAACACTGCTATTTTTTCTCCAACTAGTTTAATTGGTAAAATCCATACAAATGTAACTTGAGTTCTGGCCTTTAGAGACCAATAAAATGAAATAAAAATACAAATTTGGGGCCAACGTTGAGACTTAGGGAGATTAGCATAAAGTAACATTTCATGGGACCTGCAGTTCGGATACTTATCATTGTTGACTGGACATACTTACTGGAGTCAATACGCTTTTATACCACATATTAAATGTGTTGTTTAACTCTGGTAACCACAGCTGTGACTTAGTTAACGATCTCAATAAATCCTACTTAAATCAGAGACAGGAAAAAATTATGCAAATGAATTCTTATCTGTTTTTCTGCCCAAGGCATATTTGATAACAGATAAAACACACTCCAAATAGTCTCTACTTAACAGTCAGAAAGCCATTCGAGGTTTATTTGGATCAAAATCAGATACAAAGAGAAGCCTGGTATATTCACAAATGGTTTTAGTTCAGAAAGAAACTCACATCAAAATGACTCACAGGAAGAGCTGCCATTCCCCCATGGAAGTGAACACAGTAAAATCAACAGTTACTCACATGCCAAGCCACATGATTAAAAAAGAGTAGGAGAAAATGACAGAGGGTTGGTTGCCTTGGATTCAGCCACAAAATAAAATTTTTTGTTGAAAAGGTGAAAGGGTCTTGGTCTTGAAGATGGCTATTTAGAAATGAGCTTCCAAAGGGCTTGAAAATCCAACCAATCACACGGGTCTTCTTGTGCACAGCATGACATCCACATTCATCCAGGCAGGATGGAAACCATCCATCAGTTACATCTTGCAGCTAGACAGAATATCTTCCACCAATCTCTTGTAAACCCAGGCATCACCCTTAAGCCGCTGTCTCCGGATGCCCACCACGTCAGGTCTCTGGAGCTGGCACACTTCTAGTTCAAACTGCATTGTCACTTTGCCAAAATCAGACTGTGTTTGACACTTCAGTGTGTAACTGTGAAAAACATTAAGATACCAGGTAGTTAGGGAGCCAGAAGTATTCTGGATAATTCGAGAGGTCTCTAGCTTCTAAGAGCTGGTGGGAAATGAGCCCTTATTTCTCTCTAAGCAATAAATTCTCCATGCAGTTTCCAGCTGGCCTAGCCATGCTGAGTGATGGGGTGACTGGTGCTTCCCCAGAAGCTGAGTGATGATCCAAGGAAAGGTGAGAAAGCTTGACCAGAATGCTCCCTCAAACCACAGGAGAGCCCTACTGAAAT
Source organism: Peromyscus californicus insignis (assembly GCF_007827085.1). NCBI lineage: Eukaryota > Metazoa > Chordata > Mammalia > Rodentia > Cricetidae > Peromyscus > Peromyscus californicus. The sequence continues at coordinate 103,236,994 of NW_026294573.1, forward strand.
AGCCGTACAAGCCATGCATAGTTGGGAAACCTGGCACTTTTTATGTGGCCTTTTCAACAGTGTAATACAAGAATGTGAGGTCATTTCCACAGTGTTCCCAACAAAGGAAAACAAGGGAGATTTAGACAATTCTTTTTTTTAGGCAAGCGCTCTACCACTGAGCTATCTCTGAAACTTGTGACTTTCATTTAAATAAAGCTGAAGCAATTAACCTTCTAGAAAGAAATCTGCCTTGAGATTTTCCCTATACAACTTTAGAAGTTATGATACACTTTACAGTAAAAAGAAGAGCAAAAGAAAGACCAGGGAAGTGCATCCCCACACTGAAGGCATAGGGCATATGCAGTCAAAGTGGCAACACAAAATAGGGCTTAGACTATGAAAGTGGCATGGACTGAACTCATATAAACAAAATTAATTACTTTACATTTTAAATATTAGAGTTGTCTTAGTGATTGATCTTCAAAAATAAAAACACAAAAACATTAAGGTTTCTTTTAAATTTAAGCTCTCTAGATATTTAAGCATACGATTAGGCACTGTTGTTCAGAAGTATGACAATTTGGGGGGGGTTTTGAGACAGGGTCTTGCAACCATGGGCTCCTAGAACTTGGGAGATAGAGGCAGTAGGAGCAAGAGTTCAAGGTTATCCCCTGCTACATAGCAAGTTTGAGGTCAGCTGGAGCTACATAAGAATGTCTCAAAAATAAACAAGCACCAAACAACAAAGACAGCATCTTTCCATATAGCCCGGACTAGTCTGGAACTTACCATAAAGCTTAGGCTGGCCTCAAACTCAGTCATGCAAATGCCACCAAGCACAACTGCACTTTTTTATGATTTATTATGAAGTTTCACAAGACATCATTCTTTGTCTTGCCTAGTACAGTGAGTTTGAGGGAAAGAATAGAGTATCTTAGAATATAAGCAGCAATATCAGAAATGTCAAAAGGAACATCCTAGGGAGCAGAGTCTCCACAGGAAGGTGAAGAACAGCTTAGTTCTGTAGAACTGGAAGAAAGAATATGAGCTATCACACCACTGAGAAGCTGAATGCTGCCCCTTTTTTCGTCACAAGGTAAAGCAGACAGAAAGTACCGAACAGAGAGGGCCACCTCAAGACCACTCTGGTTGCTCAGGATGTCAGAAGGTCAAAGCACTAGTTAGATTTCAGCTAGTGATCTGCTGCTGAGTCACATGCCAAAGGAAGATCAGCACAGGCCTGTGAGATTCAGCTAGAGCTTCTGGGGCCAGAGAAACACCAGCACGAATAAGAAGCACTGAGAATGAGTGAGACAAATGTTCTAATGAGGCTGAAAGAAGTTCACGTAGGTAACACACCTACAGAGTATGAGTGATGATACATTCACAAAAGATTGTCTTTAAAGTATTACTCTAGAATAGTCATGGTGGCACAAGCTTGTAATCCCAGTGCTTCACAGGTGGCAGTAGGACAATCACAAGTTCAAAGCCACCCTGGACTAGTCAATTGCAATCCAGGTCAGCCAGAGATAATCTAGAGCTTGGGTGCAAAGGCAGGAGGATACAAAGTTGAGGCCAGTCTGGACGATACACAGTATGAGGTCCTGTCTCAAAAGAGTAAACAAGGAAACAAAAAACCAAACTCTATATAGATTATCCTGTCTGCATGCTTTTGGTAAATTTAATAAACAGTTGTACACAGCTGTTTAATAAAGGCATTTTAGAAGCTGATGTGATAGACGCTTGTAATCCCAGTGCTTGGGAGACTGAGGCAACCCAGATCAGGAGATCCATGTCAGCCTGGGATACATAGAAGGCTCTTTATCAAATAAATGAACAGAGTTGAAGATATGGCTCAGAGGTTAGGTGCAATGACTACTCTTTCAGAGGATCCAGGTTCAATCCCCAGGACCCACAAGGCAGTTTACAATGATCAATAACTCTAGTTCCAGGGGATCTGATGCCCTCTTCTGATCTCTGCAGGCACCAGGCGTGCATGAGATTCACATATATACACGCAGGCAAAACATCAATACACATAAAAACTAAAATTAAAATAAATAAGTCATTTTAAAGATGTAGTTAGTTGCCGGGCGGTGGTGGCGCACGCCTTTAATCCCAGCACTTGGGAGGCAGAGGCAGGTGGATCTTTGTGAGTTCGAGGCCAGCCTGGTCTACAGAGCGAGATCCAGGAAAGGCGCAAAGCTACACAGAGAAACCCTGTCTCGAAAAATCAAAAAAAAAAAAAAAAAAAAAATGTAGTTAGTGTATGTAGTTAGTGGCTGGGTAGTGGTGGCATATACCTTTAATCCCTTTAATCCTAGTACTCGGGAGGCAGAGCCAGATGAATCTCTGTGAGTTCGAGGCTAGCCTGGTCTACAGAGTGAGATCCAGGACAGCCAGGGCTACACAGAGAAATCCTGTCTCAGGGAGAAAAAAAAAAAAAAGTACTTAGTGAAATTCTTAGAAATAGGAACAGTTTGCATGCTCAGAAGAGAACTGGCTATTCAGACCATGAGATCACACCATGGAGCCTCTGACAGCTCACTCAGCAGGGATACTCAGCTGAATTACCTTCCTTAACCCACCGAAAACTAACTCCATACGGTAGCTGGTCACAGAGATGCAATCTACAAGCTTCCACTTGTCCAAAGTATCTCACTGATTAAGATTACAACTGACAAATAGCACAACAAAGCAGAAAATGAAAGGACCTAGAGGACTGTCCTAAAATAAACGGAAGTCCAGATTTCCCAATTCTGAGATGAAAATGTAAAGACAACCAACTCTGAACAATGGCACCAGAGCATCTTTCTGGAGAGTGGGGGAGAACGCTTCAGTGGGGACCAGGAGGGACTGGCAGCAGAGTGAAGAACGTGGTGGTCAGGAACGGCTCACCCTTTCTGCACAAAGTCCACGTGCTTCTCTGGAAGAACACTCATTATCTCACTCAGGAGCTGGTCAGGATTCACCAGTCTGGTTGTAGTCACGTTATAGTGCAGCTGAGAAAGAAACGGGAGGAGTCAGACTTCACCTTGACACAAAAGCTCAAAACTCCTTTTCAAATGGGAACACTGCAAGACCAGCCAGCTGAGGCAGCTGCTTTACCACAGCAGTGGGGAGTAAGACTGTCTCCATCAGAAACTACTGTATTATCCCCATTAAAAAAAAAAATGTGCTGGGCATGGTGGCGCACGCCTTTAATCCAAGCACACAGGAGGCAGAGGCAGGCAGATCTATGTGAGTTCAAGGCCAGCCTGGTCTACAGAGCGAGTTCTAGGACAGTCAGCACTACACAGAGAAACCCTGTCTGGGGGGGGGGGGGGGGGATTGTGTGTGTATAGAGACTGCATGAGTATCAGAAAAGACTTTGAACTTTCGACTTTTTTTTTTTCCTCCCTGAGACAGGGTTTCTCTGTGTAGTTTTGGTGCCTGTCCTGGATTTTGCTCTGTAGACCAGGCTGACCTCAAACTCACAGAGATCCGCCTGCCTCTGCCTCCTGAGTGCTGGGATTAAAGGCGTGCACCACCACCACCCAGCTGAACTTGGGACTTTTAAACAGTGTTGAGACTGTGAAAGATTATGAACACTTTTGATGTTGAACTGAATACATTTTCCATTATGATATGGCTCCAAGTCTCTGGGGACCAGGGAATAGAATGTGGTGGTGTGAAAAAGAACGGCCCCATAGGCTCTTATATTTGAATGTTTAGTCACCAGGGAGTGGAACTGTTTGAAAAGATGGTGTGGCCTTGTTGGAGAACGTGTGTCACTAAGGATAGGCTTTGAGGCTTCAAGTCCATGCCAGGCCCAGTAGTTCCTTTTTCCCTGCGGCCTGCAGATCAGGATGCAGCTCACAGCTACTTCTCCAGCATCTGCCGGCTATGTCTGCTGCCATGCTCCCACCATGACAACAGACTAACCCTTGTAAGCCAGCCTCCAGTTAAACGCTTCCTTTTATACGAGTTGCCTTGGTCATGGTGTCTCTTCACAGCAATAGAACTGCTAATAGCCTATTTTTTTCCTTCCCTATCAAGTATATTGTCTACACCAATAGATTAACTCTTTAAAAGTATAACAGGGTTATTAAATAAGATGCAAACCTCTTAGCCAGGCCCTTAATGCCCTTCCAGCCTGTCTGCCCAGCCTGTCACTCACTATATTCCTCACACATACTACAACTCAACGTTCAAATGAGGGCTGCCACGATGGTTCAGTGAGTAAAAGTACTTATTCCCAAGCTGGATGGCCTGAGTTCAATCCCCAGGACCCACACCGTGGAAGGAGACCAGACTCCTGCAAGCTGTCCTCTGACTTCCACATGTATGCATGTGCACACACACAATAAACCACTGTTTTTAAAGTTCCAGTTAATTTCCAATGCATGCAAATATTTCATGAAAACCTATGAAAGCATCTGTGTCAGGGACTCTTCAAACGTGCCAGAAACAGGACAACTAGGCACAAGTCTCCAACGTGAAAGCAGCTCTTAATTTCTCCTATATACATCCCATGTTTCCCTACCTCTATGTTGTCCTGTGATCAATGTGTGTGATTTTGAATTATTTGAATTAAAGTTATATGTTCTTTGAAGAGGGTGACTGTACCTAAATAACCTCTGCATTCTTGAAAAAAATTATTTTTAGGTTTTTATTTTATGTTATGTGTATGACTGTTTTGCCTGTGTGTCTATACATCACGAGTGTGCCTAGTGTCTACAGAGGTCACAAGAGGGCATCCTCTCTTCTGAAACTGGAATTATGGGAGGTTGTGAGCCACCATGTAGATGCTGGGAACTGAACTCAGGTCCTCTACAAGACAACAATTGCTCTTAACCACTGAGCCTCTCCAGCCCAACTATACATTCTTAAAACCCACCACATAAGAACATGCATGCACTAACTACTCAAAAACTGTGTATTGGCCGGGCGGTGGTGGCGCACGCCTTTAATCCCAGCACTCCGGAGGCAGAGGCCGGCGGATCTCTGTGAGTTCGAGGCCAGCCTGGGCTACCAAGTGAGTTCCAGGAAAGAAGCAAAGCTACACAGAGAAACCTTGTCTCGAAAAACCAAAAAAAAAAAAAAACTGTGTATTGATGAATAGGCAATTTAAAGTAGGTAATTTTAAAAATCAGTAAATTTATTTGATGTATGTATGTATGTATGTTTTTCAGGACAGAGTTTCTCTGTGTAGCCCTGGCTGTCCTAGACATTCTGTAGACTAACTAGGCTGGCCTCAAACTCAAGACATTGCTCGCCTCTGCCTCCTGAGTGCTGGAACTCTTACCACCACTACCCAGCAATACATTTCTTTTTAAAAAGCAAAAGGATGGACTGGCAAAATGGCTCAGTAGGTAAAAGCTCCTGACATGTAAACCTGACACCTGTGTTAATCCCTGGATCCCACACTGGGTGGACGAGCAGTGGCATGCATACATACACATACGCACACGCGCACACGCACAGGGAGGGAGGGAGGGAGGGAGGGAGGGAGGGAGGGAGAAAATGAGAGACTATAAATCAGTGCAACCCGGTGAGGTGGTGGTGGCACATGCCTGTAACCCCAGTATTTGGGAGGCTGAGGGAAGACGACTGCCCTGGTTAGAGACCCTACAAAGAGGTTGGGGTTAGAGACACCCAGTTAAGAGTCGATTCTGAAATCGGTAGTAGACTCTGGTCCACTTGCCTTTCGCCTTCTTGGCCCGTCTTTGGCGGAGCCCTTCTTCTTGCTCCTTGTAAGTGCCGTGAGAACCTTGTCCAATCCTCTCTCGAGGCTTCCAAACACATTGGCTCCTCTCCTCTTAGGGGTGTCCTCCATATGTGCCTGGTTGAGATCCACCTCCATTGAGCGGCACCTTCAAGACCAACAGAGCGCTAGCGGCACGGTCCTGCGGCCCTCCCGGCTGCTGTGCCTGCCCCTCTACAGCACCAAGGGCTGCAGGTAAGTGTGCCAGAGTCAGACCACCTCAATCCTCCTCTGGGGAGGGGCACTAAAGCCATCTCCCATCAGAAAGAGGTTCACTCCCCCACCAAACTACTTGTCCTTTCACATTTTGTTCATTTATTTAGGAGATAACAGGGATTGAACCTAGCTCCTCACTTACACTAGGAAGGCATTCTACCAATGAGCTATACCCCTGCCCTTCTTTTTACCTTTTATTTTTGTGACAAGATCTTCACTAAGTTCCCTGGGCTGGCCTTGAACTTGCAAACCTCCTACCTCAGTCTCCCAAGTAGCTGGGATTCCAGGCCTATGCCAAGGCTCAGATCTTTCACTTTTTTATTTAAATCAAACATAGGAACATGAACATATCAGTACAACGGACATCCACATGCCCTCCTAGGGTCAACAACTAGTAAGATTTGGTCAATGGCTTCTCTATGTAAACAGACAATACACAGCTTAAGTACATGTGCATGCTTGCTCAGCCACCTGAAGGTATCATAATACGTTACTCTGAAACACTTCTGTGTACACCTCCAATAACTGAGACTATCTTCTTACCCAACCGTAATACCAAAGGCATTTAAAAAAGATAATAGCTGCAGCAGCATTCAATAGTTTATATTCTATTTCCCCTAAATAAATCATGCTTCTAAAAAAAAACTGAAATGCAGTGAAGGCTCACTTACGCCTTTAGAGAAATGAGTTGGTTTTCTTTGTAACCTAAATTAGTGGTTTTACCGTTTGGGGGAATGCTGACTGTTAGTGTACACCCAGACTCTCCTGGCAGAGAAGCAGAAGGAAGTGCACGGCCACAGGCAGGGACCCTGCCTTCCAGCTTGCTGTGCTTTAGTTAAGGCCCCACTCTGGGTTCATGACTTGGGCCCGAGAAGGCAGAGCACCAGCACAGTCCCATGCTCGGCCACGGCCCGTCCTCACACACAAGTCATCCCAATGCCGGTAGCTTCGGCTCCACTCCCTCCGCCAGGCTTCCTCATGGGGGAGAGTAATCCCATGACCTACACTAAGAATGGATGGAGTCTGAACAGCAATACTTACCGCCTCTCAGGGCTGATGACACCCGTTGTTAACGTGTCTGCTCCTGTGGATTTCCCTGGCGTTCTGACTGGGGCTTCTCTCAGGCACTGGTTTCTAGCTATTAGAAAAACAGCAAATACACACCATGTGTATCTGACAATACCAATCAATAATACATACATCACTTCCTTCATTGACTCCAAAATATTGGTACCACTTGGCCAGTAAAATTGCTGGCTCTAATAATTGTTTTTTTTTTTTTTAGGTTTTTCAAGGCAGGGTGTTGCTGTGTAGCTTTGGAGCCTGTCCTGGAACTCGCTCTGTAGACCAGGCTGGCCTCAAACTCACAGAGATCCACCTGCCTCTGCCTCCCGAGTGCTGGGATTAAAGGCGTGTACCATCACCGCCCGGCTCTGGCTCTAATAATTTTAAAAAAATGTTTCCTGGTGCAATGCCTTACTCAATCTTGATGCAGGAGGGAGGGGCTAGGTCTGGCCCCAACTTGATATAACAGCCTGTGATGACTACCCAAAGGAGGCCTTACTCTCTGTGAGGAGGGGATGGGGGTGGGATGGGGGTAGCTGGGAGTAGTGGAAGAAGAGGAGGGAGGGGGATCAGGGGTTGGTATGTAAAAGGAAAGAAAATCTTTTTTTAAATAAAAATTATATATATAATATATGTTATTATATATAATATATATATAAGAAAATGTTTCCAGATGATGTATATTAAAAACAAAATCATCTTGTGCCATAAAGCACACCTGTAATCCCAGTGCTCAGGGGGCAGAGGCAGGCTGCTCCAGAGTTCAAGGCCAACCTCTGCTATATAGCAAGTTCAAGTCCAGTCTAAGGTATATAACAAACAAAACCCCCTTTAAAAAAATGGTTTTGCGGCCGGGCGGTGGTGGCGCACGCCTTTAATCCCAGCACTCGGGAGGCAGAACCAGGCGGATCTCTGTGAGTTCGAGGCCAGCCTGGTCTCCAAAGCGAGTTCCAGGAAAGGCGCAAAGCTACACAGAGAAAGCCTGTCTCGAAAAACCAAAAAAAAAAAAAAAAAAAAACGGTTTTGCTTTACATGCAATTATTTAAAACAAAATATAAACCTCACTACAAACTGAAGCATACTTGAAAAGTGTTAATTCGATTCAGAACCCCATTTAATTCCTGTTAGGTAAAGAAACTGATCTCCTTCTGAAGTTTGAAAAAAGTTCCGTGTGAGTTTTGTTAATTGACTGTTTCTTTATTCCAGAACTTTGTGCTTTACCCTACATAGGGTAGGGTCTACCACAGATGGGCATCAACAGATCTGGTTACCACTAACTGAGTAGCCTTTGTTTTTTGTTTTTGTTTTTTAATGATCTCCTGGGGGTGTATCGCAGTGGCAGAGCACTTGCCTAGCACTCCCAAAGCCCTGTGTTCAATCCCAGGAAAACACATACACACAGGTTTTATGTACTTTAGTGGTAATATTGACAATGCACTTTTAAGTGGGGACTTTGTTTTTAACTAATAAATTCTATTCCCTCGAGGCTCACAAGAACAACAAAATAGTAATTAAAAATAGCTGTTTTTAAAAAGTTTGTCTTTGTGTCCTAAGAGAAATGTGGTACATATATAGCTGCCCTATGACAACTACCACGGCCTGGACTACATAGGAGTCACACACAGGAATTACTGTTAATGTCAAAAAAAAGAAAAAAGTAAGACACACTAGTGGAAGCTACCAATTACATCTTCAGCACTTGCTCTCTGTGGAGGCGCTTCTCTTTAAAGAAAACAGCCAATATTAAGTTTTTCACTAACACAGTCTCGCAGGGACAAGATGTGTAAACTACATTTCAAACCATCCACATTTCAAACCCTTTAGAATTCCATTAACAGCATCAACAATAAAAAAGTATAATAATAAAGACTGTTGTCAAAGGGTTCTTGTTGCTGTTGTGTTTGTTTCTTTGAGGTTCCTCAATGAGGTTGGGGAAATGACTGAAGCTTGAAGACTTGAGTTTAGGTCCTTAGCACCCTGGTGGAAAGAAAAAACAGCCTGGTATGGACTGCCACGAACTTCTAATTCCAACACTGGGGAGGCAGAGACAGATGGGGTCCCTGTGGTTTGCTGGACAGACAGCTCAGCCTCATTGGCAAGCCTCAGTCTCACTAAGACTTTGTCTCAGGAAAGTAGGTGATTCCTCAAGATGACAATCAAGACTGACCTCTGGTCTACACACAAGTTCTCTTCTCTCTCCTCTCTTTCTGCGCTCTCCCCTCCCCTCCGCCGCCTCTGTCTCCACCAAGCAAGGTGGTGCACATCTACAATGCCAGCAGGATTGGGAGGTGGAAGTAGGAGGATCAAGAATTCAAGGTCGGAGGCTGGAGTGATGGCTCACTGGCTAAGAACACTGACTTCTCTACCAGAAGACCTAGGTTCAATTCCCAGCACCCACATGCCAGCTCAAAACTGTCTGTAACTCTTAAGATCTGACACTCTCATACAGACATACATGCAGGCAAAACACCAATGCACATAAAATAAAGCTAAATAAATTATTTTTAAAAAAAGGATTCAAGGTCAGCTGGAGCAGTGGTGGCACATGCCTCTAATCCCAGGCAGAGGCAGCTGGATCTCTGAGTTCAGGGCCAGCCTGGTCTACAGAGCTAGTTCCAGGACTGCCAGGGCTACACAGAGAAACCCCTGTCTCGGGGGGTGGGGTTGGGGGTGGGTGGGGGTGGGCACGGGGGAGGGGGGATTCCAAGATCCTTTTCACCTACATATTCACAGTGAGTCTAAGGTTGGCCTGGGCTACATGAGACACGGTCTCAAAAAAGCAAAAATAAACAAATTAAAAGACAGTGCAATTATATTAAGAGGAATAATGAAAGACAGAAACCTTTGTTGGGGAAAGATGAAATGGCAACCACTTTTGAGATCCTACTATGCTCTTAATAAACCTGCAGTTTACTGAGACAAGTGCAGACAACCACACACAAACACACCTCATCATATCAAACTGGCCTCACATTTGGAGAAGACTATGAGTTGATGAAATGAAAAATTCCATTAACACAATAATGGAACTCTAGCAAATATTTCAGCAAAATCTTCCACCATGCCTTCATGTATAATATGATGGCCTCTTGAAGTGGTGGTCGATCCTACTAGCAAACTAGAAGCACAATGGGAGAAGGGGCCTAGCAGGAGTTCACAGGGCAACCCTTAGAGTTGGGGTTCATTAGGATCTCAATACAGCACAACAGAAGGACACAACTGCTGGGGAAAAGACGATAAATTAGCTGCTGTGGTTAAAAACGACACAGACCGTTTTTATATAGATCAAGGTAAATAAAACTGCTTCCAGCTCTGGTTTATTTCTTCACTCAGCAAATATGACCCTACTACAAAGCATGAAAGTCTGCAGTAAACACGACAGAGCTCTGCTGCATACATCGACCGCTTGTCTCCGGGAGACCTGATCCTAGCAAAGTGGCCTTACACTGACACAGCAGAATGTGTCCAGATAAGACAGCGGCCAAACACCACGTGTCCTGGGGGACAGCTGAAATAACTGCTGAAGATTACAGTGAAAAGGAAACCAGGGGAAATGGGAGGAGTCACAGATCCCCTGCCTTCTGGACTCCAGCAGTACTGCTGCAGCGCAGGGCAGGACCAAGTTACCACAACAGAGAACCAGATGGTAAGAGCTCAGCAGAAACACCAGCCTCAGTCATCCTCAGTGGGGATGAAGAGGCTAAGGCTGGACATAGGACCTTGGCATAGCATTCGCTCCTCTGAGTCTCAGGTTCCTCCACTGTGGAAACATGACAAGCTCTAAGTTGCTCTCCTATGGTGCTATGCTTCAATCCCACAGGTGGGAGGGAGGGGCTGGAGAGATGGCTGAGCAGCTCAGTGTGCTTGCTGTGCTTCCAGAGAGGACCAGAGTTTGATTCCCAGCACCTACATCAGGTGGCTGGCAAATACCTGTAATTCCAGCTCCAGGGGGCCCACCATCCTCTTTAAACCTCCTTGGATACCCCCCTACACACACACACACACACACACACACACACACACACACACACACACAGCATATACACACAGAGACATAAATGTAAATTAAATATTTTTTAAAAATGTGGAAAATAAAGTAACAACACCATCTGAGAATTACAGGGTAAGCACTGTTTCCATTTCCACCAATGCCAGTATATATGTAAAGGCAGCCAACCCGCCCTAGAAGCCAGAGAACAAGGCTAGTTACTTCCAGAAGTCCATGTGTTCATTTACAACAGTAAAAATGACATTTGACCTTTAAGCCTCCGCTTAGTCCCCTTAGCAAATACCTTTTGCAGGTGTCGTGTAACGGTTTGGCGAGGTGAGTATTTCTCTCTTATACTGGTTCTTACTAACTGGAGTCTTTGGCTCTGGGAACACAAAGTTCTCTTCGTTCTTCACAGCAGACTTGGGAGTGCCCACATTCTCTTTGTCCTTTAATTTATTTGCCAATGCTCTGCATACTACTGGAGCTGGTGATTTAGATGCCGCATCATTTGATTCTGCCCAGTGCTTGGTAACCTGGAGGAAGAAAGGTACTGAATAAAGCACACTGAAGAAGACAGGTCATTTCTTTACACCCTACCTTAACACTCAGCCAGTCACCTTGTACTGTTCTTGTGAACATCAATGCTACCCAGAGGCCACTGCTGGCAACAGCCGGACACCTGGCAGTGTCCTTCAGTTCTCCTTAGCACAGGCAGATCAACATTTCAATTCCCAAACAGGAAGAGAAGTTTAAGGAAATGATGACCTCAAATCTGAGCCAAGGCATCTCAAGCAACCTTCGTGGCCCACTGTGGAGCATGTGTAGTATCTGTGGTGCACGGCTCATACGCTGAGTGCTCAGGATGGAGGCTACAGAGAAATCACATGATGCAATACAGGCAAACACAACCAGGAACACCTCAGGCTCATCACATGCTGGTGTTAAATTAATCTTGGATCCTTTTATACTCATAAACATTTTGCTGTTGCCAAATTTTTCTCAACTTCCACATTCACATCAACACAACCTAATGAGGTTGGGACTCTAAGAGTAAAAAGCTAGGCCTTAAAGAACTAAAGTATAGGGCCAACACCACAATTAATAGACAATCAATGGAGACAAAATTATTTACAAGAACTATCCAGAAATTCTAGGATTGAAAAGTATAGTAATTTTAAAAATTAGTTGGACATAGTGGTGTATCCTTATAATTCAAAACTCAGGAGGCAGAGGCATGAAGGAATTGCCACTGTCTGGGAGCTAGCTACACTGTGAGCTCTAGGGGAGCCAGCACTACATAGTGAGGTCCAGTCAAGAAAGAGACAGACAGACAGACACAGAAAGATGGGGGTGGGGGGTGGGTGACAGGACAGGCACAGACAGACAGACAGGAGGGGAGAGATGACTCAGCATTAGAATAATTCGAAGCATTTCAGGAGGCATTAGAAAGGGAAGCAGCAAACTGGAAACAAGTGGATCAAATTACTCTGAGGAACACAAAGAAAAAAGAATAAAGACAGATTAATAATGGAGCAAAAAATAGTATTTGGAAAAAATGGTTCTAAAGTCCCATATTTGGTGGGAAACTTTGAACCGCACACCTAAGAAGTCCAACAAACAAAGCAGGATTAAAACAAAAATTCTCAGAAGAGGAGAAACACATATCTGTTGCTGCCCTGAGTTAAGAGGAGAGAGTTCACACAAAGGGGCCTGAGGGACCTGGAGGGGGCGATGGAATTACTGTGTCACAATTCCTGGTGGCTCTATGTTGTCAAACATACAGGGCTAAACACTAAAAAGGGTTAATTTCAACTATTTAACTACATGCAAATTATACTTCATTTAAAGAGGGGAGGAGCAATGACGAGCTCCAAAATGGAACTTTGGTTTTCTTAACTTCTCTTTCATTAATATTCCAATAATCTCTATTAATGTCTTCAGTGGCTTAGAGATTCAACAAATTTACAAGCACAGACTTGATTTCCTCTTAGACTAGATGTGTTTATAATTAAGACACGCATTCTGCGTTAAGTAGTAATAAAACTACCTACCTGTGGTGTCTGGGGAGCTGATAAATTATCCTCACACAGTTCATAGTCTATTAATCCAGCTACACAGCTATCGTCACTTGTGGTCATATCTTCCAGGCTCAGATTCTTTGACTATTAATTTAAAAGGTAAAAGAAGTTAGCAAAAACAACACCACGATTCAAATTTTACAACAGCACATAGCAGGCCTAGGGAGACACCCTGGGAGCAGGGACAAGAGACAAGCTAGATGTTAGATGGTATATAATTTACTTAGCTTATCAGTACTCCACAGTGACAGTAGACAACTCATTTGCAAGTTTACAAATAAAGCCCCAACCAAGCGGAAGCTGGGAAGGACGTAGCTGCTGACAGACTGTGTAACAGGAGCCAGCACAGTGGCTCAGCAGGAAAAGCGCCTGCCCTGCAGTCCTGGCCATCTGAGTTTGAGCCCTAGAACTCTCCACACAGGAGTCCTCTGACCTCTAAACTCATGCCATGGCATGTATACCCACCCCTACATATATATTATACAATCTCAATCAAAATGTTATTTTTTTAATTTTTATTTTATATGTATGCATCTTTTGTCTGCATGTATGTTCATTCACCACATACATGCATCATGCCTACAAAGGCCAAGAGGGTGTCAGATCCCCTGAAACTGCAGTTACAGACAGTTGTGAGGCACCATGAGGTGCTGGGAATCAAATCTGGTTTCTCTGGAAGAGCGGCCAGTGCTCTTAACTACTGAACCATCTCTTCAGCCCCATAAATAAGTAAATTTTAAAAACACACAGTATAGCTCATTTTTTTCTGCCAGGAGTAAATTAGCTTTACAAAAGATCGTTCACAAACAGGACACTAGGGGCCTATGCTAACACTACCACCAGATTCCTTATTTTCCTTCATCCTTGCCCTATACAAACTAAGAGTATGCTAGACATAGCCTAAAGGTTGAGACTATGGTACACTACTCAGCATCTTGTTAACCTGACCAGGCACGTTTACTTGAATTTCTAATACCTACATCCCTATGCCCAAACTTACAGCTAATGCAGTTCAAGTCCAAATCTTCTCATATCTACGTTACTCAAACAGGCAACCTTGCCCTCTCTGCCTACTGTGAGAGTTCTCCAGGGTTGCCAATTACTATCAATAAGAATTCACTGCATAGAGTGCCAGGCTGAGAAAAACACTGATGCTAAGTTAGGCCTAGTGGGGGAAAGTTCAGTGTTGTATAAAGATGGCTGTGATGACGCTATCTACAGTAGGCAATAACCATACACACAGCATCTTTGACTGAACAATTCTATGTACATTTTTTCTAATTTTACATTTATTTATTTCAGTGTGTGTGTATGCTCAAACATGCAGGTCAGAGGACAGCTTATGGGAACCAGTTCTCTCCTGCCATGTGGAACCTGGCTATCAAACTCAGGTGTCAAGTTTGCCAAATGCCTTTACCCACTGAGGCATCTCCAGCCTACCACTGGATACATTTTTCAAAATCACTGTTTTGCCTCTCTCTGTGGTGATATTTTATTTGTACTGAAATATGATTTTATTTGTATGTTAATAAATAAAGTTGCCTGGGGGTCAGAGCTAATAGCAAGCCATCATAGAAGCTGGGCGGTGGTGGTGCACGCCTTTAATCCCAGCTCTTGGGAGGCAGAGCTAAGAGGATCTCTGTGTGTTCAAGGATACAGCCAGCATGGAGACACATGCCTTTAATCTCAATACCAACCATAGAAGACCTGGAGGTCTGTACAGACAGGCAGTGACTAGGAGATCATGTGGTTGCGTTTACAACCAATGAGAAGGCAGAACAGAAACTCTATAAAAAAGACAGACGCACAGGAAATAGGTCTCTTTTGGAGAGGTAGGACAACAGCGACAGTGAAGGGTAAGGTTTTTAGCTCTTAGCTATTGCTCTGACCTCTTGGCTTTCATCTCTGTATTGGCTCTGTGTTTCTTATTTAATAAGACGGTTGGTTACATCTACATCTCTCTTGTTCAGAAGTCAATGGTTCCCCATGACCTACTAAACAGTCAACCACTGTGACCCAGCATTTCAAAGTTCCCCAGAGTTTAGCTCTTCCCTATCAAAGAAGTCTGCCCACTGTCATCAGGATAAATGGAGCACAATTTGGTACCTGAGCTCTGCTAATTACATTTATTTTGTCCCAATCACTATGCTCCTCTTTTCCATGTTTCTAAATTCAAGCTCAACTGCTGGTCCAGTCTGGATCTCCCAATGGTGGCCACTCCTGTTTTCCAGAGTCCCCACAGCAGCCCCTTTACCTGGAACCCACTGCCTGAGGTGTAGAGTCCCTGTGGCCCTGTGTATGTATACTTTGTCGCAGCAGGACTACTTCAAGAGCAAGTACCACACTCAATAGATCTGCTCTCCAAACCCATGGCTCCTGAACACTGTTGGTGACTGTGTGGGCTTTGGTGATTCCTCAGTCAGACTTCATTATTTTCTCACTGAGAGCACCATCAATTGATTGCTAAGTCAGAATTACTTATTTTCTTAAAAACAAAACCCTAGAAAAAGAGGCTATCCTATCAGGGGAAAATGGGCTCAAAGAAACTATATGGCCTATTCAAGGTTCACTCATTTGCATAAACACCAGAAAAGAATTCAAAATTTGATTCTACTTATTTTCTGGTCATTAAAAAATATCATCTGCTATAAAAATTGGTTCACTAGTATGACTGTCCAAATAATGAAATTATTAGGTAAATATTCACTATGCGGTAGAATAAATATCTTCTCAGATCTTCCCACTTGGATCCTTTTTAGATCAAGGAAGCCATCTACTGAGACCACGCCAACTTAGATACAAGAAAAGCCAATGGCTCAGAAGAATGTCCCAGGTATCTTAACTGAGGTGAGTAAATTGAAATGTTTAGCTAAAGTAACTATTCTAACTGTAGAGGTAAATAATACCTTTCTGCAATTACCCTGATGAAAAACAAAGCCCATATTGTAAAGCCTTCTTGGACTCAAATGAACCTGATGGTTAAAAGGGTTTAACCAAATCAGCAAGAAAAGGAACAGGTTGATTCACTAAGTATACAGACAAAAGACATGCTAACCAGCCTAACAAAACCCTCCAAACCTAGACAGAATACCAGCCTGGGAATGAGAAGACCTCACTTCACAGACTTCACATGGTGGTCAACTGCACCGATATCTAATCCTGAGTTTGGTCAAAAGATCAAGAAGGGAGAAAAGATGGGAGATATTCATAAGGTCTAGCAAGACCTTAGCATCCGCTTAGACCTACAGCTCATGACTGACAGGCAATAAAAAGCAGACTGTAAGGGAGATAAAGGAAGCTGGAGACGGATGATTCAACTAGAGATCAAGAAAGCAGTGGTTTTAACTTATTTAAAAACAGTCTGAGATCTAAAAGAAAAAAGAATAGCCTAATTCAGGTCCATTGGGTTATGTTAAATCTATAAAGAGGATCACCTATGGTTCTCTGAGGATAACAAAGCAACATTTTCTTTCTGATTTTTTCCATTCTATGATCAAACCTAGGGCCTCAGGCACGCATGCTAAATGAACACTCTACCACTGAGCAACAGCTGCAACCCTAAGGGATGTCTTCCTAATATTGGAGTCATTAAATTGCAATCTGAATTAAGGTGAGGGAAGATTACATTACAAAATCCTACACCCATCTAACAAAGTATCCAGACACCTGTGTTTGCTTGTTTTACAGGGTCTCACTTTACAGCCACAGGATGGGCTGAATTGATATATGTAACCCATGCTGGCTAAGGATAGTAATTCTTCTGCTTCAGTCTACCAAGAGCAGACAGTTAAAATTTTAAGCAATGGGGGCAGGAGTGGGAACAAACACAGAGCTTAGAGGGTAAAGATGCTCGCCATCAAGCCTGAAGACCTAAATTCAATCCCCAGAGAGAGTCAATTGTCAAAAGCTATCCTCTGACCACATGCATGCTGTGGTAGACACAGACACACACACACACACACACAGAGACAGACACACACACACACAAATAATATAAAATAAGCTTCAACTATGGAAGACAGATCAAATGAAAACAAATCTGAGCATCTAGGAGGAATGAGATGTTGCTTGCATCTCTATAAATGTTCACAACAGGAGAAACAGAAAAAGAATCACAACTTGCTTAAAAACAACTCTCATGGAACAAATTTACATGGCACAAGCTATCGTAACTGCAGAAACCTAAATCCCAACAGTAACATAAACATGAAAGTATTTATATTAAAATACATCATATGAGATGTATCATGTATTCATCGGCCTGACCCCCTTTAAAGACTCTGTATGTACAAGGACAAGCGTAGACGGGAAAGACACATTACAGATTAACTAAATCTAGAGTTTGAGAGGTGGCTCAGTGGATAACACACCAGCTGCTGTTGCAGAGGACCTGGGTTCAATTCCCAGCACCCACATGGTGGCTCACAACTGTCTGCAACTCCAGTTCTAGTGGATCTGACACCCTCTCTGGCTTCCTCCAGCACTAGATGCGTGTGCATGTACGTGCGCGGGCACACACACACACACCACTCATACACATAAAAAATAGTAAATCTTCTTTTACAGGATTAATTATATCATCTAAAGCTAGTAGGTTTATAAGTAAATCCTGTATTTCCTTTTAGTCTGTCTATTCCTATAATAATCAGGATGTGCTTTTATGGAGAAAAAAGAAGGGTAGAGGATGTGCTTTTGGTTTGCGGTTTTTTTGTTGTTCTTCAAGACAGGATTTTTCTGTGTAGTCCTGGCTGTCCTGAAACTCGCTCTGTAGACCAAGCTGGCCTTGAACTCACAGAGATCCACCTGCCTCTGCCTCCCAAGTGCTGGGATTAAAGGCATGCGCCACCGCCAGGCTAGAGGAAGTATTTTTAAAATGCTATATTAACTTCAAACTTTGAGAATTCAAGTTCAGAACTCCCATTTTTCTCTTCAAGAATGTTTAAATCAACTGGAAAAGGCTCAGTGGTAGAGTGCTTGCCTCAAACGTACAAGGCCCGGGGCTGCAGAAGAAACAGAAGTTTTCTTGCATACGGCTGATAGCCATGCCAGTCTGCTCATGAACAAGGCTGCCAGCAAGAGGAGCAGGTATTCACACAAGGGTTCTAGAACTTACCTTTGGAGTGGGGCTGGAGGTTGCACAGGAGAAAGAGGGAAGCTGTAAGCGAGCTGGCTTCCCTCGAGACTTCTTGGCTAGAAGCAGAAGGTAGGTGGCTGTGAGGTGATCATACTGCCACTGAAGGAAAAGGAGATCAGCAGTTAAGACACTGCAGTGTGTAAGGAAATGCTATTCCAGGTAAATTGGTCTTTCAATCCAATAGGCATTCAGAATTCTAAGTCAACAGCTTTGCAGAGACAAGGTATTTAATTAACATACCCCCATACCTGAAACTGCCCTGTGCAAAAAGGACTTCTAAACACCTTGAAGCTATTTTGTTATCAATTTCCTATTTCTAAGTTAATTTCCTTTGTAGTTCTAATTGTTTTATCTTCAGGTACTCTCCATAGAACTTTTAGTTATGGAAAAAAAGAATTTTGATCTATTATAACTTCTTTCCTACACACATCTTCCATCTCCTCCTCTGGTAATTTTTAAACAAATCATTCCAAATTTACATCATAATGAGTTTGTAAGTAGTATTCACAACTAAATGGGGGTAATGTTCTGAATATTTAATTATTATCATGACACAACCAGTCCAGAACAGAGACCAAGAGGTGGCCAAGAAGATACTGGGACCCTGCCACATCAACTGTTAACTATTTAATTGTGAGATGCAGAGCTAAGAAGTAGTTCAATTAGTCTAGCATGTGCAACCCTAGTTCAATCCCCAGCGCAACAAAATAAAAGTAGACAAGATGTAGGGGAAGTGGTACCCAGGGTATCTGGGACAGGTAACAGTCAGAACAGTGGCTATTTACTAAGCTTTATATACATATTTTAACATCTTAATAATAGCCATACTGATCGGTTATAAGCCCAGCAGCCAAATCACACAGAGCTAAAGAAAGAAAGAAAGACACAAAAACAGAGGAGTAAGAAAGATTCAGCATTCTTGTATTTCCTTTTTGTTGTTTTAGAACTATATCATTCTTAAAATTAATTTATTTAAGTTTATCATTCTACTTCTCCCACAAAATCTAATATTGTTACCTCTCAACATTCACGGTACATCAGCTAACCTACCTCCTCCCAGAATGTCCTAGAGACATTCCCAGATATTGGCATTCCGTGTGCCACCTGCCTGTCTAGCAACTTTTTCTCCTCCATGCTACAATGTACCCTCACTTTCCTAGATCCAAGCATTCTTCTTTCTTGATTGACACTCTGGTGGTAGAAATCATCCTCCAGTAACTTTCTGAGGGTTGACAGGAGGTAAATGTTTTAAAGCCCCACATGTCTGATATGACAGCATTCTAGCCTTATGCTTGACTCTGGTTTGGTCAAGTAGAGAGTTACAGACCAACAATAATTTTCATAGTTTGGAAGACACTATTCCTCTTGATTCTGGCACAGCTATATTTAAAAGAGCTCCCTAACTCCCATGCTGTTGGCTTTTGTTTCTGAAAACTTTCATGGTCCTTCTCCAGCTTTCTAAAATTCCACTAGAAGAGGCAGTAACGGGTCCGTATGTTTTCATCCTCTGTTAATCCTGGTTATCGTGAAGTTTCTTTACTGCTTTTTCCCCCTTCACTATTTAACCTTCCTCAGCCTTCTATTACTATTAATAGTCATATGCATGGTACATCTTTCTTAACCCTTCCTTCTTTTCGTCTCTCAGTCCTACTTTTGAAAACGTCACCTTAACTTTATTTTCAAACATTTCTACCAAGCTTTTCATTTCTAGACAGTTTAGAGTTACAAGGGCTAGAGCTTAGAAAGTTCTTTATGGACTGGGCAGTGGTGGCACACACCTTTAATCCCAGCACTTAAGAGGCAGAGGCAGGTGGATCTCTGTGAGTTCGAGGCCAGCCTGGTCTACAGAGTGAGTTCCGGCAGCTAGGGCTACACAGAGAAACCCTGTCTTTAAAAAAAAAGGGCGGGGAGGGAGGGAGGGAGGGAGGGAGGGAGGGAGAAAGGAAAAAGGAAAGGAAAGGAAAGGAAAGGAAAAAGGAAAGGAAAGGAAAGGAAAGGAAAGGAAAGGAAAAAGGAAAGGAAAGGAAAGGAAAGGAAAGGAAAGGAAAGGAAAGGAAAGGAAAGGAAAGGAAAAAGGAAAGGAAAGGAAAAAGGAAAGGAAAGGAAAGGAAAGGAAAGGAAAGGAAAAAGGAAAGGAAAGGAAAGGAAAGGAAAGGAAAGGAAAGGAAAGGAAAAAGGAAAGGAAAGGAAAGGAAAGGAAAGGAAAGGAAAGGAAAGGAAAGGAAAGGAAAGGAAAGGAAAGGAAAGGAAAGGAAAGGAAAAGAAAAACTCTCCAGACATTGCCAAATGTCCTCTGAAGGGAAAAAACACTTCTAATTAAGAGCTGACCTAGACTAATACTTCTCTCAAGCTCAAATGTACAATGAATCACTTGGGGAATTTCAGATTCTGATTCAGTAGATCTGTGGTGGACCTAAACTTTTGAATTTCTAATAAGCACCTAAGGAAGGGCGAGGTTTACTCTGGACTTTGGATTACAAGAACCTAAAACAGTACAACTCAACTCCTAGCAGTACAATGCAACCATTCAGGAAGTTTCAAAAAGGGTTTTATGACAAGCTGGAGGGATGGCTCAATGGTTAAGAGCACTGGCTGCTCTTCCAAAGGTCCTGAGTTCAATTCCCAGCAACCACATGGTGGCTCACAACCCTCTCTAATGAAATCTGGTGCCCTCTTCTGGCCTGTGGGGATACATGCAGACAGAACACTGTATACATAATAATAAATAAATCTAAAAAAAAAAAAGATTTATGCCTAGGTAATACCACAGACCAAATAAATCTCTGGAGGTGGGACTTAGACATTAGGATTACTTAGAAAATTCATGAGTAATTCCAAGATATGACTACAGCTGAAAAATCCCTCATTTAAAGTGAGGACACTTATTTATTCATCTTTAGAACTGAATATAAGTAAAATAAGCATTTAAGAATGAGAAAACAGCCAGGTGGTGACACACCTTTAATCCGAGGCAGAAGCAGGCAGATCTCTGTGAGTTTGAGGCCAGCCTGGTCTACAGAGTGAGTTCCAGTACAGTCAGGACTATTTCACAGAGAAACCCCATCTCAAAAAGAATGAGAAAAAGCTGGTAGGGTGGCTCAGTAAAGGCATCTGATGGTAGAAAGAATGGATTCCACCAAGTTGTCCACTGACCTCCTGTGCTCACTCGCCCTCTCCTCCCCACCCCAAACATACACACAAATGAAGAGCAGTACTAAAGAAGAAACACTGTGAGATGGGCATGGTACTTGGGAGGTGGTGGCAGGAGGAGCAGTTCAAGGTCATCCTCAGTCAAGCTACAGGAGACCCTGGCTCAAACTCACGCTCATCTTTCAGAATAACTGACAGAACCTTTAAAGAAATTAGCAGCAGAAAGTAAGTTCTAAAATGCCTTAGTATCTCTATTTTCTGCATCAGAAGGAAAGAAATTAGTTCAATTTTCACTTTTAAGTCTGAAAACTGCAGAGAGAATTTTCAGGATACCATTTGAAAGACTTTTTCCAATGATGTTTAAACTGATTGTTCTAACAGGCAGATTTTAAACAACTGTCAAATTCATTCAAACAATTTTTTTTCCTAGCTAAGATGACATATCCAAGATCCTCTGAAATATCCCAGCTGGCAAAAATAAATTATAGTGCTGAGATATAGTTAAAACTGGCTTATTATCCCCTTTTTCTGTGGGACCAGAGACTGAACCCAGTACTTCACACACGGGAGGCAAGCTCTCTGCATTTAAGCTACATTCCCAGCCCTAAAGGTGGCACATTTTAACGACTGTTGAAGCTGGACGATGAATGCCTGGAAGCTCATTGCTACCATCCTAGCTCTTCTTATGTAGGTGTCTGTAACTTTGTACTATAACTTTTCTGAGGAAATATATATATATTTACTATATATGTACTAATAAATTTTAGCTGTTTTCATTCCCCAACCCCCTTTCATCAGCCCTCCCTCTCCCAGTGAACCCCTCTTCCCAACGAATCTCCTCCTCTTTCATGCTCCTTTGGTGTGACCCACTGAGGTTAATGAGAGCTGCTTGCAAGAGCATGAGGAGAGAGTCTTACTGGAGAGTGGACAACTTATCGGTGGCTACACCACTAAAGAAAACGCCCCTTCCCCCGGAAACCATTAGCTGCCAACAGTCCATCCGCGATGAATGCTGACAGGCCCAATCTTGTGCAGATCACCACAGCTGCAGGACTTCCTGTCTGCAGCTGCCGTGTCGTATCCAGAAGACATCTTTCTGCAGCACATCTCTCTACCCTCTGGCTCACACATTCCTTCTGCTCATTCTTCCAAGATGTTCCCAGAACTTTGGAGAGGGTGATGGCTCACTTGGGGTGAAGCATTCCACCATCACTTACACTTAGCATTCTGGCCAGTTATAGGTTTCTGCATTAATTGCCTCCTAGGCAATAAAAAGCTTTTCTGAAGCCAAGTGCAGCACCAATCTTAGATGGTGACCAGGAGCTGGCTTTTGTTCATTTTTTGAAACAGGATCTCAGAATGCAGCACAGGCTTGTCTCACCTTCCCAAGTACTGGAATTACAGGTGTGAGCTACCATGCCTGGTTGGTTTTTGAGATGGTCTCACACCGTAGTAGCAATCTTCCTGCCTCAGCCCTCAGAGGACTGGGATTATAGGTGTGAACCACCAGGCCTGGCATTAAATTTCAAATGTGTACTGTTAAAGGCTAAGGAGCTGTCACTTTCTGTAAACAGTCCAGAGCCACTGCATGCAGCACCCTTTACATCTCACTGCAAATCAGTAAAGCTCTGTTTCAAAACCAAGTGTTTAAGGTTTCTACCCTGGAGATGGAAAACAGAAAATAAATACGAAGCACAGGTGACAAAAGACCTAGTGTTGGACCAGGAGCAAGAGGGGGTATGGGACTCACTTGCCATACCAGACGGGACTCAAGAGCTGTGAATGCCTGTCTCTAGAAAAAGACCACATGTTTAGCCTAGATATCAAGGACCTAAAAAAGCAAAAATGATCCAATATCAGAAATCCTGCCAATGATTTCATAGCACCCATTTCACATGCTGATGAACAGCATGATGCTACAGGACTGTTTTTAGGGAAGAAAACTGTGGTATGAGCTGGGCAGTAGTAGATGCCTGCAATCCCAGCACTGGGAAGGCAGAAGTTGGAAAACTGAGTAGAAGGCTAACCTGGATTACATACAGCGCTCCAGGCTAAGGCCAGCCTGAGGCATACAGCATACAGAAAAACTCTGTGTGTGTGTGTGTGTGTGTGTGTGTGTGTGTGTGTGTGTGTGTGTGTGTGTGCGTGTGCATGTGTGTGTCTGCCTGCCTGTCTGTCTGTCTGTCTAACAGTCAGTCAGACAGACAGAGACAGTGTGGGGCATGTTATCTGAGGCTTGCTACCTGGGCTACATCCAAGCCCCTGCCTGAAAACAAAACTTTTTGTTCTTGTTTAGTTCTAGTGCTAGAAATAGAACCCGGAGCTTCAAACTACACTAGGCAAGTGCTCTACCACTGGCTAGACGCCCAGCTCTTGAAAAAAGGTGTGTAAGTATGTTGTCTTCTTGTTTACAGCAGAACTAGAATTCTGATTCTAGAACTTTAAAACAGTGAAAGTCAGAACTATTAATTCTCTATGGATTCGTTTGCTCTGATTCTCAAGTGTTTATTCATTACATTTCCCCAATCCATGTCCAAAGGGCAGTGTTCACGTTTAAAGAGGACATCCAGGATTGGTAGAGAGCTCAGTGGGTAAAAGCACTTGTCATCAAGCCTGACAACCTGAGTACAATCCTTGCAACCCAATGGTATAAAGAGAAAACCAACTCCTTCAAGCTGTCCTCTGAGCTCTACACACTTACATGGTAAGCATGTGCTCACCACACACACACACACACACACACACACACACACACACACACACACACACACACACACAGAATAAGCAAATAAATAAATGTAGATACGGTTGTAAGAGACCCAGAAGACATAAGCAAAGAAATGCATCATACATGAATATACAGTCAGTGCCTCGCTTAAATTCATGATGGTCCCGTGGGTCTTATAAACATTCTATCACTGTCAATGTACTAACAAAATAAAAGGACAATGAACAAAAGCTACCACCCTTAAATTCATGCTGTACCAGATCTTACCAATGAAAAGTTCTTACCGATGAAATTAAATCCTCCATTGTTTGCCTGTTGTTACGGTGATGTACGGAAAGCTCTGTTATGCAATCATCGTCAAGGTGAATCAACTATAAAACACAATTTCATAAACTGTTAAGTTTACAAATATTTTCTTCTGAAACTTAAAAATCAACATAATCACTTCAAAAAAGTCCAACAGCAACATGTGGAAAGAACATGAATTTATCAAACTTTTGGGTACACATCAATATGCATGATTTTTTTTTTTTTTTTTTTGCTGTGCTCAGACTGGAACCCACAGTCTCACAGTAGACAGATGCTCTCCTGCTGAGCTACATTCTCAGCCCACTAGTCCTCATTTGTCCACAAGCAATCAGAGGCCAACAACATTTCAAGAAGGTGAGTTCTTTCCTGGCTTTCCTATCCCATCACCTGACTGTTACAGTGTTTCCATGCTGTAAAGGGGTCACATTCCTCTGCATGTCTACTCCAAGTCTGTCAGGCATTTTTTTCAAAGAGCAGCCATGTTTAGAAATCAGCATTGACACAAATGGTCAATGGGTGGCTCTGACTTGTATCGGATTACACTTTGGGTCATGTTTAGGTCTGTACCATCCCAGGAGGCCTTGTGACAGTGTGTGACAGACGCAACACAACCACCTTCACACAGAAGGTACAGCACACCATCGTGTTGAAACACACTGAAACTCTCTCTGCTTCAATTCCAATTTGTTTAAGGACAGCAATGACAAGTCCTCAGACCCCTGCATGGTGGACCTCACTAAGAAC
Source organism: Peromyscus californicus insignis (assembly GCF_007827085.1). Classification (NCBI taxonomy): domain Eukaryota; kingdom Metazoa; phylum Chordata; class Mammalia; order Rodentia; family Cricetidae; genus Peromyscus; species Peromyscus californicus. The sequence goes on from NW_026294573.1 coordinate 103,262,137, forward strand.
AAAATGACAAGAATGGCCTTGTCTGAGCTGGAAAACACTCAAAAGACCGAATGTGAAGAGAATCACAAGGAACATGATTTCCAAAGGAAGACCTCTTTGTAACAGCTCCAGGAAATAATGTCTTCCTTTCTGCTTCAAGTCCCCCTCTGTAGGGAAGTTGGAACAGCTGGGATGCTCAGTCTCACCCTGTCACCTATGTCTGTCCCCATGGGATCTCCAGCCACCGAGTCAGTGCAGTCTCACAGCTCACATCTTGGTTTTAATTGTGACATCACTTTATAACCGTGTGACCTTGAGTATGCCACTACACCTCCCTGAGCTTGTTTTGTATCTGTAAAAGAGAGATGGTACGCCTGGGCGGCGGTGGCACACGCCTTTAATCCTAGCACTCGGGAGGCAGAGACAGGTGGAGTAATCTCTGTGAGTTCTAGGCCAGCCTGGGCTACCAAGTGAGTTCCAGGAAAGGCGCAAAGCTACACAGAGAAACCCTGTCTCAAAAAAAAACAAAAAAAAAAAAAAAAGAGAGAGAGAGAGATGGTACATGCCATGCCACATATGTAACACACGGGAATATTCAAGTATAGCATCTAAACAAGGCCCCAAAAAATGGTTAACTATTTTTATTAATATACACAACCCTATTTCCTCTTTAACTTGATAACCTTTCAGAAATTTAAATATACCTGTTACAGGCCACTTTCCCCTCTAAATGATACAGCAGTTATCAGATACAGCAGTATCATAACCCACTCTCATGCAGAACGTCACATGATAACAGTGCGCTCAAGAGAGACTTACCCCACCATCATGGATGGAGAGAAACAGAAAAGATGGTGACTTTTCTGTGATCCATTGCTTCTGTTCCTTAAAAACTAGATGCTGAATCCTAATGGCCAACGTGATAGTGTTAGGAGGTGGGGATTTTGCAAAGTGATGAGATAAGAGTGCGATCTGTCCTCCTGAACAAAAATAAGCCTCAAAGGCATCCATCCTTCAATCCTTCCACTATAGAAGGATGATACAATGTGAAGGAAACAACCAAAAATAGAAAAGCAAATCATCACCAGACACTACAGAGACCTTGGTCTTGAACTTCCCAGCCACCCAATTTATGGTATCCTGTTCTTGAAGGTCGAACACACTGAAGAAATCAAGACAAACTTGCACTATTGGCTGGACAAGCACAAACTCAAAGGTTATTTAGAGAGAGAAAAAAAAAGTACAGACCACACAGATTTATACCAGTGGCACTGGAGAATTCCAAAGTGCTAAGACATGTATTCAATGGTTTGTTTTAACCTTTGTGACTCTCAGAGTACAGATTCCTATTTAGGATGATCTCAACTTCAAAAGCCCAAACACTTCAACACCCAGTTGGACATCTTTTTATTAATATCATAGCTCAAATAAGAGATTTATGGAGTTCTTTCCAGATACTAGCTATCCCCTAAACAGGAAACACTTCTCAGCCAGGTATGATGCCACATGTAATTCTAACACACTGGAGGTTAAGACAGGAGGATCAGCGAGGTGATGGTGGTGCACACCTTTAGTCCCAGCACTCAGGAGGCAGAGGCCGGAAGATCTCTGCATTTGAGACCAGCCTGGTCTATGGAACAGCCAGGGCTACACAGAGAAACCCTGTCTTGAAAAAACACAAAAAGCAAACACATGCAGGCAAAATACTGTATACATAACAAATTAATAAATCTTAAAAAAATAAAAAATAAAAAATAAAGACAGGAGGATCAAGAATTCAAGGCCAGACTGGGCTATGTAGCAAATTGAAAGCCAGTATAGGCTATATAGGAAGACTCTATTTTTATTTTATATTTTACATATTTATTTTAATTTTATAGGTACATGTGTATATATGTGCACCACCTGTGTCCTGGAGCCCAAAGAAGTCAGATCCTGCCGGGCGGTGGTGGCGCACGCCTTTAATCCCAGCACTTGGGAGGCAGAGGCAGGTGGAGTAATCTCTGTGAATTTGAGGCCAGCCTGGGCTACCAAGTGAGTTCCAGGAAAGGCGCAAAGCTACACAGAGAAACCCTGTCTCGAAAAACAAAACAAAACAAAAACAACAACAACAAAAAAACTCAGATCCTTTGGAACTGGAGTTAAAGATGTTTTTGAGTCACTGTATGGGTGCTGGGAACTGAACCCAGTCCTCTACAAAAGCAGTAAGTACTCCTAACTGCTAAGCTATCGCTCCAGCTTTGGGAGAGCCTATTTTTAAAAGGAAAAGAAGGGGAAAAAACAACAAAAAACAACCAGGCCTAGCATGATGGCATAGTAAGTAAAGGCTCCTGCCACCAAGATCAGTGACCTGGAATGACTGTAGGGCCCCACATGGTAGGAAAGTCAACTTCTCTGGCCTTGTCTCTCTCTCTCTCTCTCTCTCTCTCTCTCTCTCTCTCTCTCTCTCTCACTCTCACTCTCTCTCACACACACACACACACACACACACACACACACACACACAAATGCAAAAAAAAAAAAACACGCAAAACCGTTTTAAAAAGGCAAAGACAATCAGCCTGTCTCTCCACACCTCCCTACCCTGCAAATCTAACATGCTATGCAGAAGAGAAGCAGGCATGAAGGAGGTACTTTGCTTTCTCCTGGACTCCTAAACTAGAATAAAAAGGATGGAGTGACAAAGGTCTAAGAAGGACTCTCATTTTAAACTGAGTCTTCCAAAGGGACTCAATACTTTGATGGTGCTCTGAACTCTCAGCTATGTATACTCAGGTTAAGGACAAAAATGCATGTCCAAAAGTAGCCAATTATTTTGGATTATCCGTGCCTGCTACATTTCCTGTTCACTAGGGCAGAAAATGGAACTGAATATAACTTCTATTTGATACAATACTTGGGTACTAGAGCTGTGCATGAAAATAGCATGAGGAGATCATGCGTAGAATTATTACAGCATCTATGCCTTAAATATCCAAGTAAATCAGAATTATTTTTATAGTTCATTCTTGATAACACACACTACTGAAAGAAAAAAGCAAATACTTCAAAAAGCGACAACAATCCTTATATCTCTTCTATTTACAACTCATTTTTACCCTGCAACAGCTCTGTAAGGAGGCAGAGCAGATGAGTAAGCTGATGGGTAAAGGTCCTCTAGACAGACAGAACACAAAGTAAAATGTCCAGATTATGGGTGATGAAACAAAGATTAAGAAGTCAGTTATCTGCCCCCAAAACTGGCATTTTTGATTCCTGGCCCAGACTTTACTACTACACCATAATATTGTCTACCATCTATGATTCTGCTCCTGGCCCAGACTTTTCTACCACACTAAGATGCTGCCTATCTATGTTTCTGTTCCTGGCCAGACTTTTCTACCACGCCATGATGCTACTTATCTATGATTCTATGAAAAAAAAGGAATGTTTGCCACAAAGGTTGCAGACAGGCAGGATACAGACCCCGGGTTTAATCCACTTGACCTCCCAGGTCCTTTCCATGCTGCAGCCCTCCTGCTTGATTCAAATTCTGGTTTTCTACTCTACACATACTAGCCACTCGACTGTGGACAAGTTACTTCATAATAATGCACATCCTTTGCTCCATCTGCAAAATAGGGAAATAACAGGCTCTGCTTCAGAGAGCTAGTCAAAGCCTGAATGAGTTAGCAAAGCCTATGGAACAATACTTGACCTGAAAGTACTATCCAAAGAGTTCTACCCATATCATTCCGTAGTAAAATATAAAACCTGAATCTTATAACAAATAGCATGCTGGTGTAGTGCTCAACAAATACCAGCAATTTTTAAAGATTTATTTTTATTATTGTGTATACGTGTCTAGGTGCCTGAGGAGGTCAGGTGTTGGATCCCCTGGAGCTGTAGTTACAGAATGTTGTGAGCCACCACCTGCTACAGGTGCTGGGATGCAAACTTGGGTCCTTTGCAAGAACAGTAAATATGTGCTCTTAACCTCTGAGCCATAGTTTTATTTGTTTTTAAGACAGGGTCTCACACTGTAGCTATGGCTGGCCTAGAACTCATTAGGTGGCCCAGACTGGCCTCAAATTCATGTCAGTCTTCCTGCTTCGGTTTCCCAAGATCTAGAACATGCCACCACATCCAGATCAGCAGTTATTTGCTTTCTTTTTTTTTTTTTTTGGTTTTTCGAGACAGGGTTTCTCTGTGTAGCTTTGTGCCTTTCCTGGAACTCACTCTGTAGCCCAGGCTGGCCTCGAACTCACAGAGATCTACCTGCCTCTGCCTCCCGAGTGCTGGGATTAAAGGTGTGCGCCACTACCACCTAGCTTGTTTTCCTTTCTTTTTTTCAAGACACAGTCTCACTATGTTTCCAAGATCAGCCTCAAATTTGTCATCCTACTGCCCAGACACCCAAGGAGTTTGGATTATAGATGTATGCTACCACAGCTGACTAGCAATTATATTAACTGTATGCCCTGGGAACACTCAAAACTAGGTTTTGCTTTATACTATGGCCCAAATTGAAAAAAAAAAAAAAAAAAAAGAACAGAAAACAAACACACAAAACCTCTGATGTTTAAATCAGAGACTGTCCTCAGGAGCACAGTTAGGAGGCTCTGAAGTTCCAAGCCAGCCTTGGCTACATGAGACTGTGTCTCAAAATCAAACAAGCTATGAGAGAGATTTTCTTCATTTTGGTAACTTTTCTAACATGAGCAGTAGTGTATTCTATCATATTAGAATCATGGCTCAAAAGACATGAAAAGCCTTCTACACATGGAGAAATGATGACCCCCAATGGTTGAACACAGGCATTTGCATCCCCTAATCTCCAACTCACAAAGGACACATCAGTTTCCCTGTTTCTTCTGCTGAACTGCTCAGACACTCACACTCGTGGTTTCTCAGCATTGGTAATCTCTAGATTAAGCTGCATTTACTCCACAGATATCCACTACATCATGGAGGCCTGGAGAGAATAAGGATAAGAGATAGGGTAAGAGTTAACAATCAAAGCAGAATCAGGAAGAGTTTTAGTTAGGTCTGTATGGCCTGAAAAGTGGGGAGAAGAGTAGATGCTTGAAGCAAAAGTCCTACTTTTCTAAGACTAGATAGCTAGTAAGAAGAGTAATTTATATTCACTGATGTGATTATTCAAAAAGCAAATGCTCCATGTGTCTACATGTGACATGTCTGAGACACATCCCCCAAGCTATTCCAATCCATGTGCATATCATACACCACAGCAGAAGTGGAGAAAAGTCTCAATTATCTGCAAAGGTTTATAAAAATACTCCTCCATTTTCTAGCTACATATAGGGTGAGTCTGTATGTGTCTGTGTGTAAAATGATGTATATATGATATATGCACAGGTATGTGCATTACATGTACCTGTGATGGACTCAGAGGGCAGATATATTTAAACCAATTTTTAAAGTGTGATCTGCAGTCTCCTGAGGGCCTCCAGGCACAAAACTATCTCTACAATACTATTTCTCACATTTCACAGTGCTGACATTTGAACTGGGAGCACAAAAGCAAGGAGTGAAACTGGTGCTTCCGTGGAAATCCAGCTGTTCCAGGACAGGGGTGTTGTCAGGTACTCATAATTCCCCAAATAAGCCAGGTGCTATTAAGTCCTTGACGAAGCAAAGAAAAGAATCCTATTACATGTCAACACTGAACATGTGTGTTTTTAGTATAAGATGGAAGTGTCAGGTGCAAAGTCATTGCTGTCCTGGAGCAAGGAACCTATGTGACTAGGGTAAATCTTCAATTAGACATTTTAGTCATAGAATACCACTTCCTACTGGTTATTTCAGATTGGGATATTTTGGAAATACTTTGTCAAAGCCAAACAAAGTGAATTAACTAATGGTATTTGTTGTTTGCTTGTTTTTTTTTTTTTTTTTTTGGTTTTTCGAGACAGGGTTTCTCTGTGTAGCTTTGCGCCTTTCCTGGAACTCACTTGGTAGCCCAGGCTGGCCTCGAACTCACAGAGATCCGCCTGGCTCTGCCTCCCGAGTGCTGGGATTAAAGGCGTGCGCCACCACTGCCCGGCCGGTATTTGTTGTAAACAATGCAATTTTATCTTTCAAGCAAAAATTAGGAATTGTTAAAAAAAACTAGTGACTGTCATACAAGCTTTGACAGTTTTCCAACACTGAAAATGTCTTTTCCGATGAGGTCAGTAGTGACTTTAGGAAATGTGGGGTTTTTTTTTTAATGCTGTGTTGGAAAATGTGTCAGCACTGGAAAATCTGCACCACTCAGGGCCGCACAAGTATTTTCCCACATGACCAATACAGAATGGTACATGGAAAAAAAGAGCCCATGAACAGGACTAATGACTTTTATGAGAGTCCAAAGTGCTCACTGACTTCATATTCCACCTACAACTAATCTTTAAGAAATTACCAAACTGGGGGCTAGAGAAAGATAGTCCTCAGTACTCTTGCTCAGGACCAAAGTTCGGTTCCCAGCAGCCACATGGTGGCTCACAACCACCCTGCAACTCCAGTTCCAAGAGATCCCATGCTCCATTCTGTCCTCCTTGGTCACATGGTGTGCATACATATGTACACATAAGCAAGCACCCATACACATAAACTAAAATAAATATTTTAAAAAAGAAAAGACCATACTTTAAGGAATTATCAGACACTATCTGAAAGGCCTACTGAATATCCCCATGTTCCCTCTCTGTCTGGGTGAGGTCATGTTTTCTAAATGGAGGAACAGGAAGACCATACAGGTGTCTGCTATTATGCCAGACCTCACAGAAAACTTGGAAAGACATCAACATGCCACTCTTTTGTCAAATTTATTTTTCAATGTTTTCTTCTTCACAAAAATATTTACTCATGATATGTAACAGATTTATTGATTGCTTTTTTCCTTTTGAGACAGTCTCAGTATATAGGTCAGGCTGTCCTCAAACTTGCAATCCTCCTAAACTCAACTTCTCAAGTGCTAGGCTTATAAGTATGTGTCACTACACTCAACTCTTACTGTTACATTTTTATAAATAAATAAATAAATATTAAGGGTACAAAAAAAAACCCCTCAAACTCAGATATCTAGAAACTGATGTGATTTCGTCACTACACTGGGAAGCAGAACTGGTTGAAACTTACTTCTACAGATGAATAAATAGGTTTAAGCAGAGAGTTAAATAACTCCTTCAAAACTCCCAGAGCACTGTTCACAATCCTGACTGCACGTGGAAAACAGCTGGGAGCTTTGAAAAGCACTCATCAATATTGTGGGATGGAAAGCCGGAATTGTCTGAGGGCGGTGGGCGCTGAACTCCTGAACTCCTGCTCTCGTCTCCTACACACTGGAACTAGAGACACGTGGCACTCTTTCTGCCAGGCCCTGCTGTTTAAGGTTCTAAGTGATTCTCGTGTGTAGTACAGGTTAAGCAACCACTCACTGGCCCAAAGACTGACAGGTAATATAGGACTGGGCTATAAGTCTCCCAACAGCGATCCAGGACAATAAACTTTCTTTCCTCTTTAGAGCATATCATCACAGGTTCTGAAGTCACACAAACTTCTGAAAACAAACTACTGGGTTTCATTATACTTACAGGAGTCTTGCTTTGCCACTCAACTGGACAGTTGTAATCTTGCATGATCCAGGGATGGTTTCAAGAGATTTTTCATAGAAATCCGTTTCTTTGGGTCCACCTAGTGGCCAGTGAAGTACATTTCAAACAGAGACTACAACACCTTTCCTCCTGAGAACTCAAAATGCACCAGAACAGATGTAAACGTTATCATCACAAACAACGCTGTCAAAGACCTTAAAATGGCCTTGGAATGAATTCTTTTTAAAAAGGCAATTGAGGGCAAGAAATCTACAGCAACCAACGCAGGCCCGACATGACAAATGTTTAACAAACACGAACTGCATTGGTACGGACATTATTCATGAAGTTCAGTCAATCTATTGTATGATGTAATAGTCTTTTCGCTGGAAAACCTATTCATGGGAAATAGTCACCAGTTTAGTATTCAAGCAAGCGCAATGCCAGGCATTCACACTGAATTTGCAATCTCTACTTCCGATTCACTCGCAATCACATAGAAACAAGCTGAAAAGCACACCTTTCGTTTCCATTTGTGATGTTCAAATGTGAGGAGAGAAAAATTAATCAACAAAGATTAAGTTTTGGGGTCTAGAAGAAAGGCTGAGGCATTTTTCAATCTCACTATGGAGATTTGGTGGTCTGGCTCTAACTTAATGCAAGGTGGGGTGAGCCTGAGGTACATTTTAAATTAAAGGTAAAGACGACTTAATCGATGGAAAACTGGAAGATATTCAGGGAAACGTAATAAATAAAATAATTCACTATTTCCAAGTATTTCCCAATTCATTGTATCCCAAAGCACCACGACAGAGCAGTGAGGTGGGCTCAGACACACCCTTTCCATTTTTATAGACCACAGTTTAGAAGATAGGCTTACTGACTGGTTAAGAGGGTGAATACCCAGACTTCAGCACCTTTCACCATCATTCCACCAAAGAGTCATTCCTCAAAGTGGTCCCAAAAACCATCAGCACCAACACCATTCAGGAGCCTTTTAGAAATGCAAATGCTTAGTCCTGCCTGAGATCTGTTATGTTAGGTAACTGGGATAAGGCCTAGCAAGTTGTGTTTTAACAGGCCCACCTGGCAATTCTGACACATGAAGTTTGAAAAGCACACTAGATAGATCACAGGGCCCATAGACCACACATCAGTTCATCCAAGCATCTGTTCAGTAGTTTATATGCCTAATGTGCAGGAAGTAGAAACAAGAAAATGGAGAGGAGAGCCAAGAGCTAGAGGAAAACAGAATGATTATTAAACAAACAAATAAATAAATAAAGGTTTTTAAAAAGCACATCATCAAAGGACAGACGAGGTCTAAAGCAACTGTGTTTACAACATGATTAGCAGAGGTTCTCAGAAAGGATATTTACAAGATACAGGATGACTGGAATCCTTTTTAAGCTAATAGATAATGATAAATGCTGCAGTCCCACAGTTACATTAAAAGTTAAAACCAAACGATTACAATGGGCTTATATTATTTAAAAATAAACAACAATCTTTACCTGAAGCATCTGTTGGAGAAGCAGAATGCTTACTGGGAGAGAGCCACTTAGGAACATCATATTTCCCTCTCTACAAAAAAAGCAAAGAAAACATAGAAGACGACTTAGGTCCAACCTGCTTGCTGATATTCTATGGTAGCTAGATGCTAGAATTTGCTTCTGTAACTTTCAATACTTTACCAACTACAAGATTCAGTCAACATTGTCAATAAGAACAACTCCTAGTTCTTGCCAGAAAACAAAAAAAAATCCAGTAGAATTAAATACTATCATCATCTCTAAATTATTCACCTGTCAGAATAGGACTACAGTACTGAGAATATATTTACAATTAACAGTGAAATATATCTATACCCACAGGCTTAGGAATCCATACTATGATTACAGGAAGAGCAGAGAGAATACTACACTCACTTTGTACTGCCAAAGCACACTGGAGTTGATCCTCTTAGAGCAATTATCAGCTGACACAGTGAAGCAACAGCAAAACACATTTGACAGCAGGACATGTAGTTAAAAATAGGCCACAATGGACAGGGGATAAACTCAGTGGTAGAGTGTCTGCCTAGCAAGGGTAAGGCCTTGAGTTTGGTACCCAGCTCCAAAACAAAACAAAACAGGTCATTAACACACATGGTACACAGGGCAGAACTGTTAATCACTGAACAAACTGATAACTGTCAATACTGTGTGAATATGTGCATGCGAATGCAGGCACATGTGTGACATGGTGTGTGTGGAGATCAGAAAACAACTCTGTGGAGATGGTTATCTCCTTCCACCTTTGCAATGGTTCTGGGGATTGAGCTGAGGCCATCAGGTCTGGGAGGCCATCAGGTCTGGGAGGTCATCAGGTCTGGGAGGCCATCAGGTCTGGGAGGCCATCAGGTCTGGGAGGCCATCAGGTGTATGAGGTCATCAGGCGTGAGGTCATCAGGTCTGGGAGGCCATCAGGTCTGGGAGGCCATCAGGTCTGGGAGGCCATCAGGTCCGGGAGGCCATCAGGTCTGGGAGGCCATCAGGTCTGGAAGGCCATCAGGTGTATAAGGTCATCAGGCGTGAGGCCATCAGGTCTGGGAGGTCATCAGGTGTATGAGGTCATCAGATGTGAGGTCATCAGGCATGAGGTCATCAGGTCTGTGAGGCAAGTGCTTTTACCCATCTCACCAGCCCTCTAAAAGCATTTCCTAAGGCAAACATCTTTTGAGGGAACGGAAGAGACTAAGGAAAGAAATGCTTACAACCTGGCTAACTGGCCCATCCTGGTCACTATACCATCAAGCAAAGACAAAGCCAGGAGGTTGTTAAACCTTAATTCAGGTGAAAATACCTTTGGATAGAACCTGCCACCAACATCCTCTTTTCCAATTCTGGGGAAATAATACAATAATTTCTTGTAGCAGACATCAAATTTCTTAATGATGCTAAAATAACAAGATAATTATTTGAGAAAACCTAAATTAAGTTGAATGTGTAATTCATAGCATGCATGAAAATTAACTTCACCCAAATTAAATCAAATACAAAATCTTAACAGTACTTAGAGAAAGCAGGGGAAGTTGTTTTTAGAATTTTTTCTAGACACAACAGCAAAACCAAAAACTTTAAGACTATCATGACAAAACAAACATTTGACATTTCTGAACAGCAAAACACTAACAAGATTCACAGCCATCGGGGAAAAGACTTTCCTGCCTAGATGAAAGATCACAACACCTAATTATATTAAAAGGCCTGCAAGTCACTAAGCACTGCATCGGCTCTTCCATGCCTCCCTGCCCAGTGAGTGGTGAAGCACTCTGCGACTGCCAGACTCCAACCTCTCTTCTGGCCACACCTACATTCAACCCATCAGCATCTGGGCTGTGCTCAAAACACATCTGGCAACCTCATCTACACCATCACAAGCCTCTTGTGGCCCATCCAGACTGCACCACTGTCCCCTGACGTCTAGTCTTCACTCACTACCACTCATATTCCCTAAAAATAGTGGGGCAAGTCATGTCGCCCCACTACTCTAAGCTCCCTAGTGCCCCCCCCAATCTCGCTCAGGGTGGTCCGTTTCCTCATGTCCATCCCACTTCTTGTTACCCCTCAAACTCATCTAATGTCTCACTCTCCCTCACCACACGAGTCACTCATGAAAGCAGCCTGCCTTGGCCTCAGCATTCATGGATCCCTGTCTGCCATGCCTGCGCTAGCTGCCAGCAGAGAGTGTGCTTCAGTGAAGACCACCCTGCCCTGCAACGTTCACCACAGCACTCCACCCGTCATTCCTACTTGCTATACAGTCCTTATTACCACCATCAGTTTCTATTTTATTCCTCACTACATTCAAAAACAAGCTCCTTAATACAGAATTTGCCATTCTGTTGACCCAAAATAGTGTCTGGCCCTAGTGTGCATAAAGTGCTCAATTAATATTTTTTGACTGGGGGGGTGGGATTTGAGAGAGCAAGGGAATCTGTGGCTGATATGTAAAATTAAATTAAATTATAAAATAAAAAAAATATTTTTTGACTTAAGGAAGGAATTAGACAAAAAGCATACACTCTAAAAGAAAACAGGCAAAGAACAGACAGGATATTTAAATAGCCAACATGCATCAAATTATGTTCAACTAATTTAACAAAAAATTAATTTAAGGGCTGAGGATGTGGCTCAGTTGGAAGAATGACTGCCTAACATGTACAAGACCCTGGGTTCAATCCTCAGCACTGTATAAAACCAGGTGTAGTGGCACTCACTATAGGTGGAATTTTCTGTCCCGACAGCCAGTTCCCAAATAACCACACAGAGACTTATTATTAATCATAATGCTCAGCCAATAGCTTAGGCTTGTTACTAACTAGCTCTTACAACTTTGATTAACCCATATTTCTTATCTATGTTTTACCACATGGCTTGGTACCTTTCCTCAATACTGCATGTTCATTTTGCTTCTCCCCAAATCTAGCAACTCTGCCCTCTCCTTCATCCCAGAACTGCCTCCCTGTCCTCAAGTCCCACCTCTTCCTGCCTACCTACTGGCCATTTAGCTCTTTATTAAACCAATGAAAGCAACACATCTTCACAGTGCACAAAAAGGTTATACCACAACAACTCATCAGTAATCCTAGCACTTAAGACATGAGAGCAGGAGTTCAAGGTCTTCCTAAACTACATGCAAACCCAAGGTCAGCTTGGACTGCAGGAGAATAGTCTCAAAAAACAAGCAGAAGTAGGAGAGATGGTTCAATGGGTACAGGCACTAACCACACAAGCTGGGCAACCAGAATTCAATCCCAGAGACCCACGTTCTAAAAACGCTTATTGCTGCACCTGTAATCCCAGCAGTCCTCCAAGGAGACAGGAAGCAGAGACAGAATCACCCAGAAGCCAATAGGACAGCTAGCCTGAATTACACAGCACAACAGCAGAACAATGAGAGAGACTGTCTCACCAAGGTGGAAGGCGTGAACCAAAAGTTGTCCTCTGACCTCCACAGATATACCTTCATGTACACATACATACATGCATAATACACACAAAACAGAGACAAGGAGAGGCCCTGTCTCAAAGAAAAAGGGGCTGCAAAGATGGCCCAGCAATGAGGAGCACTGACTGTGCTCCTTTATAAGGATCCCAATTCAGTTCCCACCACCCCCAAGGTGGCTCACAACCATCTGTAACTTCAGTGCCAGGGGATCCAACACCCTCTTCTGACCTCTAATGGGCACCAGGCACACACAAGGAACACATATATACATGAAGGCAAAACTATCCTAGACATAAAATAAAAATAAATCTTTAAAAAAAGTTTAAGATATTGCTTTCATAACACTGACAAACATATTATTTAGTTTTTCTAAGGTGAGTGTCACTATAATTGCCCAGAATAGCCAGGGCTCAAGTTATCTTCCTGCCTCAACCTGAGTAGCTGAGACTAGAAGCACATATAAACCAAAACACTTTTAGAAAGATAGATATTTAAATACACACATTATTACTAGAAAGAGCTCAAGACCAGGAGTATTTATATTATCTGCAAGAGTATAAGTTTTTCTGAAGAATAACTTGTAAATATGTATTAGGACACTCAAAACTGTATATCCTTAATTCAGCAACTTCATTAATTTAATCTAAGCAAATAATTTGGTGTACAAAAATGTAAGAATGGTAGTATTTATTACACAACTGTTTGTAATACCACGAAAGAACCTATGGCCGAGTTCAAAGGGCCTCCTAAACCACAGAAAGCCACAGTAAAATAAATCCCTTGAGTGAGGACTGTTAGAAATGTAGTCCAGGGAGATACAGGCAGGCATAGAAAGAAAGTCAAAACCAGTTGTAATAAAGGAGACTCCGTGAATCCATCCACTCATACACTAGTAAGGGTATAACAGAAGTCAAACCAGCTTACAAGTCAAACCAGCTTACAAGTTGGGGACAATATGGTAGATGTTTTGGCTCAGGCCTTTAATCCCAGTACTTGGGAGAGCAGAGGCAAGTAGATCTCTGTGAGTTCGAGGCCAGCCTGGAGAATATAGTGAGTTCCTGGTCAGCAAGGGCTACATAGTGAGACCATCTCAAAAAAGAAAAGAAAAAAAGGAAAAAGAAATATCCCAGCACTCAGGAGGCAGAGCCAGGAGGATCTCTGTGAGTTCGAGGCCAGCCTGGGCTACCAAGTGAGTCCCAGGAAAGGCGCAAAGCTGCACAGAGAAACCCTGTCTCGAAAAACCAAAAAAAAAAAAAAAAGAAATACACAGATGAACTACATGGCAGGCTGGTTTTCCACTACGTTAAAGAGGTAACCAGAGTTCCAAAGTTGTCACTGTCTTTCTCTTCAGTCTTCAATGTGACACAGAGAGCCCACTCATTTTTACCTTGCTAGGGGGTCTTAATGCTTGCCTGAGTCAGAAACTGACCCAATCTGTTTCTAGACTATGGCAACAAAATCCCTAATTTATTTCTCCCTATTGGCCTTTACCTATAGCCAACTGAACCCCAATGCGAAGGCTCAGTGCTACCTGGCCCCAATTCTTATCCCAAGGAAGGAGGGATTTAGATGCTGCAGCCAACTCTCCTGTAATATGGAGCTGGACCACTCGCTGGCCCCCTCCCATAGTTGAGTATTTCCTAACTCCTGACACAAAGGCTTCTCACGAGTCTCCCCCTGGGAACTGGATTTGTTCTCATTCTCAGCAAACTGCCCGTCTGCCTGCCTCTCTCATAAGCTTCAGCTTGCTCTTGTCAAGGTCCCACAGAAAGAAGAGCTGGAGCTGCCTACCGGAGTTTCTGATCAGAACATGCTCCTCTGACTGTCACTCACTGGTCAGACTCCGTGAGCTCCGGGTGGCCTTGCCTCATGCTAACTGCTGCAGCCTTTTGCTGCTTACTCTCCGACCCTCTCTATACTGGCTGGTGCCAGCCCCAACTGTGCCAGTAAATCAGCCACAACCCTCAAGTTCTTGGCTACAGCAGCACTAAGCAACTCCTACAGCTTCAGTTAGGGTCTCACATCCTTAGCTGCCACTCTCCCATCCGCCTCCCAAGGAGAAGTCTGGTTCCAGGTTCCCAGCTTTTCTGATACTCCAAAACAGACTCATAACTACTAAACTATGCCCTTAAACTAACATCCAAAGGGGGGGGGGGGGGACACTCTTAGCTAAAAGTAGGAATACTCCACATTACATAATACCACTACACCCAGCATGAGGAACTTTTTAGTAGATGTCCCATGCTTTGCCAGAGTGTGCAGGGTCGGGGGATAGTCCTGACCTCTAATAATGCTGCTGTACACCCCAGTGCTACAGCAAAGGATGATCTGGTCCCAAATATCAACAACAGAGCCAAGGTTGAAAAACGCTGTTAACAGAGCACAATTTTCTCAGTGGCTAGAAAAGGACCAGAGAAGGAGGCAGTGCTGCTTCCGCTGTGCTGTGCTGTGAGGTCCAGGGAAGCCTACAAGTACAGAGGGGTGATTTAAATGGTAAAATATACCTCCCAAGACCAAACAGAAAAGACCTCAGGGAACAATGCCGCTGAGGAGGGGCATCTCCACAAAGGGCCCTGTGCCAGCCAGGGCTGTGCCCCTTAACCCTGCTTCTTTATTTCTTTATTTAAAGGATGATTACCTTGCAAATGAGAACAAGCGCAACAGCGGGTAAAGCCAAGTGGGAGGAGGAGAAGGATCTACGGGCTAAGAATAATCCTGGGAATTCTAGCAGCCTTGAAATTGTTCATTCTGCACATGGTACTAAGAAAGACAGGCGGTCTCTCCAACACACAATGACAGCACCATAGTCAACTCTATAAAAATTATAAAAATATAATCTCATAAAGAGACAAGTTATTCATTTTCTTTAAATTTGAAAGTAACAGCTGATAAGCAATTTTACCTTCAGGCTATGCAACTTTGACTTCTAAATTACATAGACTACTCTAATATTTGTGTACCAGAAGTGAAGTATGGTCATGCTTGTCTTCAAATACTGTGATAGCAAATGAATAGGTGACTTTAATAAGATTAATACACAATCTCTAAGTAATCATGCTGAAAATTACAGCTCAGCATTTGAGTTAAAATAGCCAACAAATGCAAAGATAAACGAAGCCTGCCTCTTAAATAAGTTACACAGTGTGTCTGTCAAATATTGCTGGGCTTTTCAGCCAAGCCAAGAACTGAGGACTGTAATAGTCCCAAGTGAGAATTTTTAGAACACTCTAGGCAGATACATACTGTATGCAAGTGATACGACACCTTAATTAGATTCAACCAGCAGACTGTATTACACCGCGACTCGGAACAATAGTTCTGAGCCAAGATTACAATAAATTTCAAAATCTATAATGTGTGAAATTAAATTCCACAATAATGCATAAAAATCCTAATTTGAATCAATTTTCAACTTGCAAACACATGAAAAACTAAAAAATGAAATTCAGAGTAGGAGAAACAAAGAATACACAGTATTAGTAAATAATATTAATTAGGAAGGCCAAATTCTACCAAACAAGAATTAGACATTTTCTACCACATTCATGTCATGCAAAGGCACTCAATTTGCCAAAAATAAAACCTTGGATTTTACTATTAGGGTAGAACACTTTCATATTATTTTAAGGTAAGTGCCAGCCCCCAAAAGATTTATTCAAGATCCACTAGTGCACTCAAATAAATAAATATACTGATTAAACAATATTAATAGTTAATAGTATTAATGCCACATCTGCTGTATGAATGTGACTTTGCAGAAACAGCAAAGGAAAGCAAACAGCACGTTAGTTTAAGGTCCAGAGAGGCAAACACACCTCACGGTCAAGTTGGTAAATTAAGAACATCATGAACCTAATGTAACTCGGTTTCCACAGACGATGAACAATCCCTTCTTTTATAAAAATCTTGATAGTTTGGATAGGATTCAGCCTAAAACTGAATACACAGACCCTCAGGTAAGCCTGTACTGCTCAGTGTATTTTTCCTGCTAGCTTGCTCTTTTAGTAAATACAGTAAGTGTGCACATGAGCTATTTGTCTGTCACTGTACAGCCTGGCCCACTGAGCTTCTCTTTCTATAATGGATTTGGGGTTTCTGGAGGAAAACTGGGTAATCTCAACACAGCTAAAATTCTAGTTCCCTCAGCCACTGACCAGGAACATCTGGAAACCACTGGATAGCATGTGCTTTGTTTTCTTGTCTCTCCAATACCCAGCACTAAGAGCATCAAGAAGCTATCCTTGGACCCCACCCCTACTGTTGCCAGATGTAGTCTGACTGGTGCCAGAGGGACATTTTGGTCCTCTTTTTAACAATATTGGGTTTTACAAGAGGTCTGAGGACAGCCATGATGCAGAGTAAGAGATGGATGGCACCTCCCTTTTTTTTCTGGAGCTGGGGGGCGGGGGAGGCCTGGGTCTCAAGCAGCCTTAAATTCACTATATAGCTCCATGGGGGCTCCTCAGCTATTGGTTCATAGTTCATGTGTTTCCACTAGTTTGGCTATTTGTCCCTGTACTTTTTCCAATCATGGTCTCAACATCTTTTGCTCATACATCCCTCCTCTCTCTCGCCAATTGGACTCCTGGAGCTCCACCTGCAGCCAGGCCGTGGATCTCTGCATCCGCTTCCATCAGTCACTGGATGAGAGTTCTATCACAACAGGGTGTTCGGCCATCCTATCAACAGAGTAGGTCAGGTCGGGCTTTCTCTCGACCATTGCCAGTAGTCTATTGTGGCGGTATCTTTGTGGATTTCTGGGGACCTCTCTAGCACTTTGCCTCTTCCTGTTCCCATGTGGTCTCATTTACCATGGTCTCCTATTCCTTGTTCTCCCTCTCTGTTCTTGATCCATCTGGGATCTCCCGCTCCCCTAAGCTCTCTTTCCCTCGACCCTTGCCCTTCATTACCCTCCCTCACATCCAGTTTGCTCATATAGATCCCATCCATTTCTCTGTTGTTGGGCGATCCCTGTGTCTTTCTTAGGGTCCTCTTTACTAGGTAGCCTCCCTGGAGTTGTGAGTAGCAGTCCAGTCATCCTTTGTTTTACATCTAGTATCCTCCTATGAGTGAGTACATACCATGTTTGACTGGATCAGGCCCTCTGGATAAGTGAGACAGTCGATTAGCTTGAACTGTTTGGGAGGCCCCCCAGGCAGTGGGACTGGGACCTGTCCTCAGTGCATGAGCTGGCTTTTTGGAGCCTGGGGCCTATGCTGGGACACTTTGCTCAGCCTGGGTGATGGGAGGAGGGGACTGGACCTGCCCTGACTGAATCTACCAGGCTGAGCTGAATCCCCAGGGGAGTCCTTGCCCTGGAGGAGATGGGAATGGGGAGTGGATTGGGGGGAAGAGGGAGGACAAGGGAATCCAAAAAATTTATTAAAAAATTTTAAAAAATATCCAGATTTATCATCAGTGCCATCTTTTATTTTCAGTATTAGCTTTTACTGTCCACTGTATCTGATGTTTTTCTAGGCTTCTTGTACTGATAAGCTCTTTCTGTAGATTTTGATCATTTTCTTCTATTGAAATTTCTTATTGAAAACATTTTTATGTTTCTGGTGAAGTATTCTCCTATGCCCATAATTTTGAAGTTTTGTTTTTTCATGGTATCCCATATTCCATTCATAATTTTAATGTGTCCCTGACCTTAATTGAATGATCCAATCAATATCTGTACCCTATATTCCAGCTTTGATACTATATTTTAAACATGATCCATACTAGTAGTGAGGCTTTCCACTTAACTTTCAGTTTGGCTTATTGAGTCTTCATTTCAATATCATTTCATTTGGGTTTTTCTTCAGGAATCATTTCTCTATTAAATTATGTTTTAAATGCTTGAAAAAAAATTCACTATAGAGCAAAGAATTCCTGATACTCCTGCCTCTATTTATGAAGTACTGGGAACACAGGAATGCATCACCACTCCCAGTTTACATAACACTAAGGATAGAACTCAGGACCTCATGAATGCTAGGAAAGCACTCTACATAGTGAACTACATCTCCAATCCCTCTCCCCTTTTTTTTCTTTCCATTTTATTTTTTTAAGACAGTCTCAGGCAGCCCAGGCTAACCTGAACTTACTATGTAGCTGAGGATGGCCTTGAACTCCTGACCGTCTTACCTCCACCTCCTAATGGCTAGAATTACATGTGCCACCACATGTCCTGCCCGTTGAGTTTTTAAACAATTTAGAAATATTAGTGGCACAGTGCCCACTGGCAGTGGCAGTTATTATTACATGACAGAAGAATCAGCATTCAAAATTTCAACATAACAGTAAGAAAAACATAAAACAATAGTCAAAGAATTCAGAGCTACAGAGAGTTGGAACGGACCCTAGAAATCACTGATTATTGGAATGCTGTAACAATACTGATGAACAAAACCAGAACTAGTCAGGATGCAATGCCATTCAGTCAGTGGAAAAGCTCACGCATAACTACTCCTACTGTGAACTAGGGAAGTAAACTTGTAACCATGGAACCCTGGAAAGCAGGGATTTCTGGGAACACTGCAGACGATAGGCGCAAACATAAGCTTGCAGTGGAAGTCATGTCTCCTCTGGGTGCCTGTGGGTTTGTACACTAGCAACTACGGAACTGAGAAATCGTGACTAGTAGTTACAAGGAAGGGCTCTGGGCTTCGGTAGCCAGAAGACCCTGAGGAAGTAAGTTATCAAAGTTATCTCTACCTTCGCTCCCTCCACTACGGAAGGAAACAGTAACAGCAAGTGTCCTCCTTAACAGAGGCTGGCAATCAATCAGCACAGCTCCCGAACAAACGCCATGTGTTATTCTTGTTACAAAGGAGTAAGACACACATGCAGCAAGCATTTTGTTTTTCCTTGGGCAACCATGTGCCAGCTAAACAAAGACAGGCAGCCTAAATGTCAGAAGGCTCCACACCCTTGGAGGAACAGGGGCAGTAGGAAAACAAAACTTCAACAAAAAGCCTAAAGTGTATGCTATAGGCACAAAGATTTCAGCACAGCTCAAAAGCAAAGAACTCTTTTTCTATACAGCTACAGAGAGACTCATGGCTGGTCAGTACCATCATCTCCCCACTCTCCATATCAGCTCACTAAAAACTTACCATCCTATCCATAAAGTACCAATCCTCACAAAACAAGTTCAACAGCACATTAAAAAGATTATATACACCATGACCATACAGTCTCTCTTACAAGGTCTGAAGACTGTTCAACATACCAAAATCACATTAACAAAACACATTATCATCTACAGTGATACAGAAAAACATATGGCAAAATTTAACACCACTCCATAAAAGCACCTAACAAAGTAGGAATAGACAAGAACTACCTCAACATAATGAAAACCTAAGGTTAGCATCATATGCCACAGGAAACCCCTGAAAGCTTTCCCTCTAAGATTAACAGAAAGAGCTGAGTGTGGTGACAGTCTATATATAATCTCAGCACCCAGAACTGAGCGTGGCAGTAAGGCCAGCCTGGGCTACAGAGTGAATTCCAGGACAACCTGGAATATAGTAGGAGACACCACCTCAAAACTACAAACTGCAGCTGGATACGGTGGTGTATGCCTTTAAGCAAAGCACATAGGAGGTAGAGGCAGGCAGACAGAGCTCTGTAAATTTGAGGCAAGCCTGGTCTACATAGCAAGCTAGCCAAGGCTACATACTGAAACCCTTTTCTAAAAACAACAAACATGAAGTGCGCGCGCGCGCGCGCACACACACACACACACACACACACACACACACACACACACACACACACACACACGCCTGGGGCCAGTGAGATGGCTAAGCATGTAGGGAAAGGTACCAAGCCTGACAACTCAAGTTCAATGCCCAGGATCGACATGTTAGAAAAAAAAAGCAATTCCCACAAGCTGTTTTCTGACCTCCACACATACACAGTAGTACCACCCCCAAACAAGCAGATAAGTGAATTTTAAAAACAAAACGTTGAGGTCAGCCTGGGCCATATGAGACCATATATTTATATATTATATTAAAAAGGGGTGGGGGAGGTCTGGAGAGAGGGATCAGCAACAGTTAAGAACACTGGCTGTTTTTCCAGAGGACCCAGGTTCAATTCCCAGCACCCACATGGTGGCTCACAACTGTCCATTCAAGAGAATCTGACACCCTGAGCACAGACCTACATGCAAGTGAAACACCATTAAAAAAATAAAACATTTATTTTAAAAAAAAAAAACCAAGAGTTGCTCACTTTCACCACTTGTATTCAACATGGTAAAGGAGTACTAGCCAGAGCAAGTAGGCAACAAAGAAGTAAAGCCTTTATATGATTCTACTGCTGTAGGCCAGGCTGGCCTCGAACTCAGAGATCCATCTGCCTCTGCTTCCATTAAAGGCATGCACCACCACCACCCAGCTCTTTTTTTAAATCTACAGGTGTTCTACTACTACTATCTACTGTAATTTAACAAGAATGTTTTCCAAAAGAAAAAAAAGCACTAAGACTCATGGGTCCAGAGAATTAATAAGATGGGTATAAAGTGCATTAAGAGTTTGATCTGCACCTGGTAGTGCTACTTTGGGAGGTTCTGGAAACTAGTGGAGGAAGTACATAAATATGATGGTTAGCTTTAACTGTCTACTTGATATAATCTAGAATCACTTAAAGACTCTCAGTGAAGGACTGTCTACATTAGGTGGGTCTGTGGGCATGTTTGTAGAAGATTTTCTTAATTAAAATTAACTGACGGGGGAAAAATCTAGCTCAGTGGGCAGTACCATTCCTTAGGCAAGGAGTCCTGAACTGTGGGAAACCCAGGCTGAGCATAAGCAAGCAAGTGAGCAAACGTTTATTCATGTCTCTGCTCTTAACAGAGGATGTGGCATGACTGTCTCAAGCTCCTACTGCCATGACATCACCATAGCAATGGACTATAATCTGGAATTGTGAGGTGACCCTCTCCCCTCTAAGTTGCTTTTGTCAAGATATTTCATCACAGCAACAGAAACCAAACTAGAAAAGTAGGGGTACCTTGCCCCTGGACCCTTCTGGTCACTCCACTCTGCTTCCTGCCCATATTGTGAACTATGAAACTATGCTCTCCTGACCATGACAGATAAAACATGAAACAGAACAAACTACACTTCTGCTATACAAATTGCTATGTCACACATTTTGTCACAGTTTAAAAGAGTTTGCAGAATCGGGGTCGGAAAAGCTTAAAATGCTGCAAGAAGAGTTTAATGAGGGACTGGAGGGAGCTCAGAAAAGAAGAATGTCAATGTTAATACAGACAAAGAAGGCCAGAATCATGAGGCTGAAGATGGAGAAAGGAGACTCTACAAGAAACTATACTACTGGCCATTCATGTTAAATTCTAGCTAAGAATTTGCCTATATCTGACCTATATCCCAAGACTTCGATGAGAATGAATGTAAAAGGAATAGTCTAACTAAAGATATTTCAAAACAGCACAGCATCCAAGCTGTAACATGGTCACTACTGGCTGGTATTCATTAATTTAATAAGGGTAGAGGGATTTGGAAAATGTATAATTTAGTCAGAAAAGGACCATTTGAAGCCGTAGACAAGGAAAGCATGAATATTAAGAGATTGGTATTATTTAAAAAACTCTCATTTCAGGGCCTGAAGAGATAGCTCAGTGGTTTAGAGCACTTGCTCTTGCAGAGGATTTGGTTTTGATTCCCAGAACCCACATGGGGGGCTCACAACCATCTGAGAAGCTGAAGCCTTCTTCTTACCTCTACATACACCAAGCATGCATGTCATGCATGCAGGTAAAATATTCATACACATAAAATAAAATAAATCTAAAAAAAAAACTCAGTACAAGAAACTGTAAAAATGATGAGTTATTGATAAGTAGTATTGAAATAAGCAGCTAATCCAATGAGGAAAATGTTGAATCACTAGAAGATAGTCTAAATCAGAGAAAACTAAGGAGAGAAAACGAAGGGATCTAAAATACCAAAAGGACATTAGAGAAAGTGTGCTGAAATCCAAGTAAGAGTTTATTTAATGAGAATACAGCATTAGTTCCTTAGTGTGACAAGTGTGCCTGTAACGGACAACACAGGCAAAGAAGTGAGGGCTATGGACACTCTATATTACCTTCACAAGTTTATAAGACAAAAGGGTATTTGTACATTTTTTAAAAAGGAAGAAGTTAGGTTTGGGGTGTAGCTCAGTAATGGAGCCCTGACCTGGCGTACACAAGTCCCTTGATTAGAGACCCTGGTACCTCAAGAAAAAGAAAAGGGAAAAGTTGGATCCCTACCACATCTGACATTAAAATTATTAATCAAAGAATTACTACTGGCCGGGCGGTGGTGGCGCACGCCTTTAATCCCAGCACTCGGGAGGCAGAGGCAGGCGGATCTTTGTGAGTTCAAGGCCAGCCTGGTCTACAGAGCGAGATCCAGGAAAGGCGCAAAGCTACACAGAGAAACCCTGTCTCGAAAAACCAAAAAAAAAAAAAAAAAAAGGGAAGAAAAAGAATTACTACTAAAAAGTATAAATAGAGCATAAAATCCCTACACTATGTAGCTTAGTAACACGTAGGACAGGTATTATTAGTCCTCAGGACTCGCTCTAGCGGGCTAGGAATATAGACTGAATCCGAACCAGCTGAGCTCCTATCAATTCTGCCAGGAAGTGGGTAACCTCAAATTACCTTCCCTCTCTCTTCCTCACTTTCCCTCCTGTGAGTTACTATTTGTGCTGTGATAAGACAGTGACCAAAAGGAACTTAAGAGAGAAATGCTCTAGACAGATCATCCAGTACTTTTTGTTTTTCTTATATGCATTGGTGTTTTGCCTGTATATCTGTGTGAGGGTGTTGGGGCCCCTGGAACTGGAACTACAGACAGTTGTGAGCTGCCATGTGGGTGCTGGGAATTGAACCTGGGCCTCTGGAAGAGCAGCCAGTGCTCTTAACTGCTGAGCCACCTCTCCAGCCCCCATCCAGTACTTTAAGAGGATAAAACAGACATTTCCCCACCCTTTCCTTCTCTTTCACTTGCCCACCTTCTCACCATTTACGCTGCCCAATCTCTTAGCTGAATCCCTACCACACCCCCACCCTGGTTCTCCTTCGTTCTCTTGGTGGTTAAGAGCACTTACTGCTCTTCTGAAGGTTTAGTTCCCTACACCCATGTCAGGGGCTCCCAATGCCTGTTAACTCCAGCTCCCGGGGATATGACACCTTCCTCTGGCCTCTGCAGGCACCTGCACTCACATGCATAGATACACACATATACACATAGTTTAATAAATCTTTAAAACTAAATTAAATCATGTCCTCTGACCTCCACATGGATGCTATGGCACACCTGCGGGCTCATACGCAGACATCATGTATGCATGCACACACACATGCACACACATACATACAAACACACAAAAAAATCATCATTACAAATTGTTTTGTTTCGAGACAGGGTTTTTCTGTGTAACAGCCTTGGCCGTCCTGGAACTCGCTCTGTAGACCAGGCTGGCCTCAAATCCACAGGGTGCTGGGATTAAACACCACCACTGCCCAACATCATTACAATTTTTTGTTTGTTTGTTTTGAGAAGGGTCTTTCTATGTAGCTCTGGCTATACACTTGGAACTCACTCTACAGACTAGGCTGGCCTTGAACTCAGAGAGATCCACTTTGCCTCTGCTTCCCGAGTGCTGGGATTAAAGGCCTGTGCCACCACCTCCTGGCCATCATTACAAATTCTAAAAAGAAAAAAGACACATTAATCTCTGAACAATTTTAAATCTTAGACAAAACACTAGCCCGACTTAGAAATTTGTTAATAATAACAGTTGATGTTTAGTGCACACTACTCAATGCTTTTCATAAGCTAACTCACTAAATCCTTAGAGCCCTATGCTGTAGGTATATTCCACCCATTTTACAGAAGAAACTCAGATACAAAGAAGTTAATTCGCCAAAGCCCACAGCCAGAGTAGTCTTTAATTTTCAAAATATCACCTGGCCCAGATGTCCTAAGGCTGGAAATCAGCATTTCCTTCAGTACCGAGGGTGACTCTGTCGTCATTCAGTCAGCATCATGAACTGCTCCTCATAGTCTATTTCCAAAGGCTCCTCCCACCATGAGAAGACCACACCATGTATCTAAGGCGTGAACAAGCATCAAAGGAAGAAAAAGTTCCCAAGATTCTTTGCACAAGTATAACATTCAATGATTATGCAGCCCTACACTGTCTTTCTGGAACTTTTGGGAGGTGAGAGCCGGGGAGGAACTCAGAAAGAGAACACTCACCTAGAATTCTGGGGGTGTAAGATTCTGCACTACACCAGTAAGCAGATTTAGTCAGCCCACCTTTGGAAAAATCAGTTTACTTCTTTGGCATCAGGTTCCCCAAAGAAGCATAGAATATAATAAAATAGCAGCTTACAATACTAGACTTTCTTTTTCAGACCAACAAACATAGCTCTACTTTGCAGAAAAGACCAGCAGAGGAAAGAATTCAAGACAAGCTACTGTTTATTCAAAACACAACTGGAAAAATGTTCTTGAACTGCCCAAAGACCAAGGCTGCACTCTGTCAACTAACAACAAAGCTCCAGAGTGAGCCAACCCTACTCTAAATGCACTGCTACCTTGGGGTGACACAGCTCTGTGACAGGAAGTGCTGCCACACTCAGCAAGCAGGAGCCAAGGCCACAGCTGATAGCCCACAAAGCTTAGAGAAAGCTTAAGAAGGGGTAGGTGGAAATACAGACCGTGCTGGCCACACCAGCAGGCTCCAGGAGACTGGCCTTCAGCTCCATGCCCATCTCTTTTCTTTCCCAAGAAGGAAAGATGCACACAGGCTGCCAAGGCAGTGGTAATGGCTACTGCCTTCATTCCACTTATCAGCAAGCCTGCAGGATTAGACAATTGAATCTCTTCCTAAAATTATTCTGAGTGGTGTAGACATCAATTCTAAAGAGTTTTTTACAACTTAGGAGAAAAGAAAAACTATTGATTTTTTTTTTTTTTTTTTTTTTTGGTTTTTTCGAGACAGGGTTTCTCTGTGTAGCTTTGCGCCTTTTCCTGGAACTCACTTGGTAGCCCAGGCTGGCCTCGAACTCACAGAGATCCGCCTGGCTCTGCCTCCCGAGTGCTGGGATTAAAGGCGTGCGCCACCACCGCCCGGCTGATTTTTTTTTTTTTTTAAATGAAGATTCAAACCTGTGCCCTTAGATTTGGCATTCCACAGTGAGCCACAAGTCAACTAGGCCTGCATTTCAATTCTATTGACTTAGGGTCTCTCCTTACATAAAGGTGCTAGAAGACTGCATGGTCCAATCAAAACCTTCTCAACACTCCTCCCCACATTTCTCCCATCACGATGTACTTGCTACTCTATCAAAAGCACTTTTTATAAACACCCTGCCCAATTCTTACTTGTAGGACTTCTACCAAGTTCTTCCTCAGCTGCTGCTGCTTTTACTTATACTCTGATATTATACGGCATTCTTTGCCCTTTTTTTAGACAGTCTGTGGTTGACTCCAACAAGACCCCAGCAGACAGTCATTAAGTTTCATCCTCTGTCCATATCTTGCCTCCATATGCAGACACATGCATAAGCCCACACATAAACATACACATGTATATTGCTTTCTCCCAAGGTCTGTGGAAGAATCTAACAACCAGCTGGGAATCTAATCTGAGGGATATTCAATGAATCTAAGCACACTGAGTTCTTTAGTTCACTCACTTTATTCTTCTAATACAATTCTATCTACACAGCTTCTTTTCTGTTCTTATACTTAGCTCCCCTATGCCTCTTCTTCTGCTGTACTCTCATTGTTCTAAACTTAGTTCTTCCTCATCTTCATCCTCCTCCTTGTTCTTCCCAAGCATATACATACATATACATATATATACATATACATATATATATATATATATATATCCATTCATTTACAACTTGTTAGTAAAAACCACAAAGTAATCTCTCTCAGGGACAAGTATACTGACAGGAGTCACACTTGGCAAAGACTTGGTGAGCTAACTGGTGACTGACAACAGCTGTAGGTTGAAAAAAGTTCTGGCTAACTCTTAAATGGACAGATACAAGAGTTACAAGGAAAGAAATTAAACCAATGAGAGATTTAAGGAAAAGGCAAAGAATATGTGTACTATTTTATGTGATTAATAATATCCAGACATGGTTAGTCAATTAACAGCCTTTTTCTGTTAATCATCTGACTCTCAGGACCTATACATAATTAGTCTACTTAGCCTATAATCTTGCATTAAAAACTGGTGTAGAAATAAATACAAAGTATTGTTATTTGAATCCAAGTGGGGAAGTACCAGTGGAGGAAGCTTAGGGCAACATAGGTGCTACTGATCTCTTGAAGGACTAAGATATAATAAGGCCAGACACACGCAATATCACTTCTAGTTCGCTAACAATTCTTCTAAAGGGTTTGATCCAACAAGGCCAGGCACCTGCAATTCTGCTCTGTGAAAGTTCTACAAGGACACTTTGTCTGGCCAGTTTTACCTTGTTAGTAGCTAGGGATAGAGAATAAGACCTCTAAGTGTCTACAGTCCACATGGAACAATATATCTAATATGAGGCATATTTTAGTATGTTTCTATTCATAAAAATTGTACAGTTAAATAAGAAACCATCTTCTAGACTATCCACAATTATGTGTGCCCATAAGATTGAGATATAATCATGAGATTACATGTATACATTACATGGAAATGTATGGTAAATGGGGAGAATCATAGCTGTTATTGCTCAAGAAGTTTACAACAAGAAACAGCCAATTCATTCAAAAGGCAGCAATTCCATAATGCCGTGCGTGATGGTTTCCTCTAACAGACCCCTTGGTTCTGATAGGTTGACCTTCTGAACACTAGTTGTCATCTGCTGTATACTCCCATAGTATTTTGCTACCAGCCGCTCTCAATACATGCATTCACATACATATAGACACACACAACTCTTAAACAGGAAAAGAATCTTACATATTTATTTCATTTTGCAGCAGCCTAAAATATGGAACACTTTCAGCTAGTGTTTTGTTAAACGTTTTACTGAGTGAGTATAGGAGATAAATATGTATATTTATACTAAAATATATCATAAACATATATCTTGATAAGTTTTCAAAAACTGAATACAAAAAGTATGACTGGAATCCAGATCAAGAAAAAGCAGCCATGCCGGGCAGTGATGGTGCACACCTATATAACTGCAGTACTTGGGAAGCAGAGGCAGGAGCATCTCTGAGCTTGAGAGCAGCCTGGTCTACAGAGTAAGTTCAGGAGAGCCAGGGATACACAGACAAACCCTGCCTGGGGGGGGGGGGGGGGGGGGGGGGGGGCAAAGAAAAAGCAGCCTCCGACTCCACGACTCCATTCCTTTTAACCATGGCCAAATAATACCTATAGTCTTAACTTCTAACAGGCCGGAATATGTTTGCTTTTTGGTACTTTTATCCATGGGAGCATACAATAAGCAGCACAGAAAGCTTTTATTCCGAAATTCTGTACCCATAATACTCACCATAATCTTCTTGTACAAAGCCATGACATTATCATCATCAAACGGTAGAAATCCACACATAAGCACATATAAGAGGATGCCCATGCTCCAAACATCTGCCTATGAGGGAGAAAAAGTAGCATTAAAACACATTTCAAAAAGGCAGGACACAAAGAGAGTCACAGAATCTTCACAAAGCTGGAAGAGCACTAAGAAACCAGCCAATTCAACTTGCTCATTCTACAGACAGTGAAGAGTAAGCCCAGAAAGGAAGATTTGTCCAAAGTCACTGACTCAATGGAAGACCTCCTGACGTTCAATTTAGTATACTCCTCTAGCTACATGCTAATACCGAATAGAAAATAATTCCCAACTGGCTAGAAACTGAGCCACGATAAGGAAACGAAGCCAGGTCTCTGATTCTCAAAGACAATTTTAAGGCTACCAGGGGCTAAGGTTACATATGAGGATTATATAAACATATTGAGGGTTGTCAAAAACAAATGTGGAAACTTCCTGGTCATCTGCAAAAGTAATTAAGCCATGCTGTAAAATCTTTTGTATATAGAGAGATCTTAATAAAATTCAATGGTTGACTTTTCAAATATGTAGGCTAGAAGTTAGCCTGCCAGAACAACAGCACTACAAATCCTAAACTCCAGAAAGAAGTTTCCATCTTTCTGAGATATCCTTGAGTCCCATGAGTCCTGAGCATTAACTATTTATTCAAGCAGTACTTGGCTTTGATCAATAATAATGTCACATTATTAGTCATGGCTCCTGTGGTGGCTAATCTTGGTTGTCAACCTGACCACATCTGGAATGAACTAAAACCAAGGTGTGTTGTTGCATGATCAGATATTCAAAGTGTGAAACGCACCCCAAAGTCTGGGCCACACCTTCCAGTAGCAGCCTTAGGGCATGAAAGAATGAAGCTTTTTTTTTGCTGGTCGCCCTCACTCTCACTGGCAAATTTGTCTATCCTGTTGCTGTGACTGGTATTATACCCAATACAGTCAGGATTCCAATGCAGATCCTCTCAGACTCCAGCACCAACCAGACTGGGACTGCAAAGACACCCAGGCTCATGGACTGGACAACTACTAGACTCTTGGCCTTCCTGTTGTGCGACAGCCATTATTGGATTACATGGACTACAATCTATAAATCAGTCTAATAAATCCACATTGTTTTTTCCATTCTGTCAGTTC
Organism: Peromyscus californicus insignis; assembly: GCF_007827085.1. Taxonomy (NCBI): domain Eukaryota; kingdom Metazoa; phylum Chordata; class Mammalia; order Rodentia; family Cricetidae; genus Peromyscus; species Peromyscus californicus. Next base: position 103,291,407 of record NW_026294573.1, read on the forward strand.
TATTCCTTTAGAGAATTCTACCAGAGCTCGCTTACTGGGGAAGTAGCCCAGTGATAGAGTGCCTAACTGTAAGTCATACCTTTCAACCTCATTTGATCCTTGGGAGATTTGTAAGAAATAAGGACTGCATTTTTTACAAAGAAAAATAAAGAGGAAACAGTTTAAAACGACCTAGGCAGCATCACATATCTAGGTGGTACATATGCACTAGATAACCAGGTAACCCCAGTCCTGCCCACTGAATCACATCAGAGTACCAGCCAGGACTCTGTGACGATGCTGAAAGTGAACAATCTGCCTTACAAGTCAACAAGTGATCTGTGTTCCAAGCTGTAGGAGATCAGAAGTTAAGCATTTATGCCTGAGAGGTGTTTAGCCATTTCATTTATTAAGTCGAGACAATACAGAAAGTAAACATAGCCTTGTCAAATACCATGAGTGGTCAAAACAGATTATGTCTGAGATTACACTAAAAGAGGGGGAAAAAAAAGTATCGTAATGTTTCCATAAAAATCTACAACAGCCTACTGAAAAGAAAACAGACTTTCCAGTTAACACAATCAGGCATCTCACGTCACTGTTTCAAATTAGATAAGAGAACACACTAATTAACTAAAATCATAAGCCAAAGCAAATGTAAATAAGCCTATCAATTGGCAAGTAAGATCAAAAACAACTGGGGAAAGAAAAAAAATCTGAAACATTTCCCATGAGAAATTTGTGGAAGCCTTAAGAGACCCTACCACGGAACATGTCCTAGGCAGGATAAACACCAGAATTACCTCAACTGCTTACTTTAAAATGAAGCACTATTCTTAAACAATCAAACCAAAATCTCCAAGGGTATAGGACTGAGTTCAGCATCACTCAAGCATGACAATGGACTCCTTGGTACAGTTCTTAAGACATTATCTCACAAGGACAAAAAAGTCAAACTCACATGGGACAAGGATACTATTTAAGATCACATTAAGAGGGCTAGAGAGATGGCGAAATAGTTAAATGTCTGCTGCACAATTACAAGGTCCAGAGTTCGAATCCCACGACTCATGTAACAAGTTGGGCACCCTGCACATGCCTATAAAGTCCAGCTCCAAGGAGAGCAGGCACAGAAGGATTGCACTGGACTGTTGGCTTCCAACCCAGCCAAGGAGCCTCAAGTTCAGGGAAAGCCCTCACATACATAACACACACATACTTTTTCTTTAAATGACACATGCTATTACACAGATAAACCTTGAAGACATTATGTTAAGTGAAATAAGATATTCACAAAAAAATTATTAAAATTCTATGTGACGGGGAGGTGGTGGCATACGCCTTTTATCCCAGCACTCAGGAGGCAGAGCCAGGCAGATCTCTGTGAGTTCAAGGCCAGCCTGGTCTACAGAGTGAGTCCAGGATAGGCTCCAAAAGCTACACAGAGAAACCCTGTCTTGAAAAACCTAAATGAATGAATGAATGAATAAAAATTATATGTGACATGGAATAACCAAATTCAGCGACATGGAGAATAGGACAAAAGCCAGAGGGGTTAGTAGAAATGGGAGGTATTGTTCAGTGAACATCAGGTTTTAGCTCTACAAGGTAGAGAACTATAGAGCTTCATTGCACAACAGTGTGACTATACTTAACAAACTGAACTGCAAACCAGTTACCATGGTAGACGTTATGTTATGTGCATTTTTCCAAAGTTTAAAAAGAAAGGGCTGGGGGCACGTAGTTCGGTTGACGAACACTTGCCTAGCATGCATGAAGCCCTTGATTTGATCCCCAGCACCACATAAACTGAATGCGGTAGCATGGCCATCATCCCAACACTTGGGAGATAAAGACAAAATCAGAAGTTCATAGCCTGAGCTATATGAGACCTGTTTCACAAACAAGCCAGGCATTGTGGTACATACCTTTAAATCCAGCACTCAGGAGGCAGAAGCAAGGGATCTCTGTGAGCCCAGCCCGATTTACATAGTGAGTTTCAAGGCCAACCAGAACTATGCTGTGATATGGGGGGGGGGGGGGGGGGGGTTGATTATAAGGAAAATGAAGAAAGCCTAAGTTTTCTGGATTTAAAAAGAGCTCAAGAGTGCCAGCAAGATGGATCAGCAGGTAAAGAAGCATGTTGAAAGGCTAACATAAATTCAATCCCCAAGACTCTCACAGTGGAAGGAGAAAGAAAAACCAACTCCCATGAACTGTCCTCTGGTCTTCATCTGCATGCACAATACATACATACATACATACATGTAACTAGAGCTAAAGAAATGCAGTAACCAAGGCAATAAGGATATAAAGAGTATCATTGGTACAGGCACACATTTTACAGGGGTCTGCAGCCGAATGACTTAACCCTGTAATCCCAGCACTGGTGAAGGGAAGATGAGGCAAGAACACTCAACAACTCAAGGCCAACCTGAGCTACACAGTGAGTTCCAGACCAGCTTAGGATACAAAATGGGTTTGGCTCTGTGGATAAATACCTTCCCATACAGGCATGAGGATGGCAGTTTAGATCCCCAAGTCCACATAAAAGCCAGGCAGTGTGACTTCCAAGCCTAGCACCTGGAAGTCAGAGACAAGTGACTCCCTTGTCATGCTGGCTACCAAAACTAGTTGGAATTGATGAACTACGGAGTTCAGTAAGAGACCCTGCCTCAATAATGTAGAAGCTATCAACCTGATGTCAACTTCAGATTTATGCACACAAATGCATGTACACCTATAAACACACATGTGAACACACACATACACACACCAAAAAGGAAAGGTTCTTCCCAACTTTCAGAAAATATACATACATAAAGCTACAGGCAGGGTTGGGGATTTAGCTCAGTAGTAGAGCACTTGCCTAGCAAGCACAAAGCCCTGGGTTCAGTCCTCAGCGGGGGGGGGGGGGGGGGGGGGGGGCGCGGGGGGGGCGGGGGGGGGGGGGGCGCGGCAGCTACAGGCTTTATAACCCCAGTTACTGCCCGGCCTGATGCTCTCTTGAAATATACTCAATAAACTATTCTTCCAAAATAAACAAATAAATAAATAAGCATTTTTCTTCTAGAATAAATAAACAAATAAGCATTTCCCTGCCACCGCCAAGTCTCTCAGAAGCAGGGACTCAAGTGCATTCAAGATTCAGTGTCACCCTACCCCACCACCATGGTCAAAAAAAGGCACTGCTGCTGAAGGTGTAATGGATGGCTTTACAAGAGGTGTTTAAGGCCACACTCATCCATGAGAGCCTAGCACGTGAATGCACAGAAGTGCCAAAGCCTTAGACAGCCCCAAGCACGTCTTTGTGTGTCTGTTTCCAATTGTGATGTGCCTATGTATGTCAGGAGGATGAAGGCCCTTTATGCTGAGCACCAAATCAACCTAAAGTTACCGAAAGCAAGAAACTAAATGATAGGTAGGCCTCAGAACTATCAAGGAGGAAAGCCCACAGAGTGGTTGGTTGGAGTTACCTAGTGGGTAAGGACTATGGCAAAGAATCTCAGGCCAAGAGGTCACAGAAGAGCACTTCAAATGCAAGAAATGAACAATAAAAAATTTGGCTCATTTAAATAAAAAAACAAACAAGAACAGGGCTGGCAAGATGACTCAAGAGATAAAGGCACTTGCTACCAAGGCTGACAAGCTGAGTTCAATGTCTGGAACCTTAACGGTGGGAGGACAGAACTCACTCCTAAAAGTTATCCTCTGACCTCCATATGTACACTGTGGCATTCGCTGCACCCAATATACACACAAAGATATAGTAAAGAATTTTTTTTCTTCTCTTTCTGTTTTTTTGGTTTTTTTCAAGACAGGGTTTCTCCATGTAGTTTTGGAGCCTGTCCTGGATCTCACTCTGTAGACCAGGCTGGCCTAAAACTCACAGAGATCCGCCTGGCTCTGCCTCCCGAGTGCTGGGATTAAAGGCGTGCGCCACCACTGCCCGGCAAGAATTTTTTAAAGAGAGACAATATATTAAAAAATAATAAAGTGTACATATAGTTATAACGGGATACAGTGTTCAGTTCACATTCATACGGTTAAAAAAAGGATCTGCATAATGTGTATGTTCTGAGAAAGAAGCAAATGAGGAAAATGTAAATAATTACAAATTTAAATAAAAATAAGCCAAAGTTCTTAATTCTATTTTTGTACAATACTTTAAACGTGAGATCAAAATGAAGTCACTAAAAATATACAAATTCCCATTTACTCCTGTTCCAAATTAAGTAAGCTGGTATTTCCAAAGTACTCCCCCAGAGATGTTCCACAGAAAAGTGGATCCTGCAGGTAGAGAAAGCTGGGACCAGCTGCCACCTAGGCTGTTTCCCCTCCAAAGGTCCCACTGTACAAGCATGCATGCAAGACAGGAGACGCTCAGCCCAGCAACGCCCAAGCTCTGACAAGTCATGTTTTATTTCTTTAAAACACTAATGCGGCAACACCTGAACTCCAGAGAAGAAGAGGGGCTGCCTAACTTGAGGGAGCAAGTGCACAGGAGCAAAGCCAGGCCTCCTGGGCAGGGACCCATGACAGGACGGCTGGCTTCAGGGTGTCAGCCACACTTGAAGGGTAGTTTTTTTCTGTGCTAATAAACGTCTTTGAAAACTAGGTGTGCCACTGTAGCACTGGGCCATCCTAGCTGACCTAACCAGCTCAAACTGCAGAACACCTTAGACAAAAAGCAACTCCAACAAGGATGGCAGAAATATGCCCCCAAACTAATCAGTAACAATTACCTCTGATCCAAGATACGATTTGCCTTGTATTAGTTCAGGTGCTGCATAAGCAAGACTCCCACAGCATGTCTGTAGATGGCAGTCCTTGTGGCCCTACCACAACATAAAAATGAGACATTTGTTAGTTACAGACCCTAAGACTAGTAAATCTCAAGTTAGGCATGGTGTGTACATTTGTAATCCCAGCACTTGGGCAGAAGAAAGAAGCAAGAGGCTCAGGAGTTCAAGGCCAGACTCAACCACGTAGAAAGCTTGAGATCAGTCTAGGCTGTATGAGACCCTGGCTCAAAACACAAAAATACCCACTAAAAACATTCAACTTTGATAAACTCTCCCTTTTGAACTCAAAAAAAAAAAAAAAAAGGGCTAGATGAAGAACTATCCCATGCCAGGCATGGTGGTGCACACCTTCAATCTCAGCACTCTGGAGGCAGAGGCAGGAAGATCTGAGTTCAAGGCCAGCCTGGGTCTGGTCTATAGAGTAAGTTCCAGGACAGCCAAGGTTACACAGAGAAAATCTGTCTCAAAAAAACAAAACAAACAAACAACCTATTCCAAATAATCAAGAGATTTCTGCAAATGTTCTTTGTATATATGTACATGCACATAAGCCAATTGTGATTCTCTGGATTTCCAATACCACTCAATCTCACATGAACAAGATCTTTTTCCCCTTAGTTAAGTCAAATCAAGTCCATACTTCCTTAGACATTCATTTGCACAGTAATTAACCTCATATCCATCCAAGCACCCATGATTTCCTACCCCCAGGTATTCAAGGAATAACCACACAATTTAAGTCCATATCTTTAACATCAAATCTTAACAAATACAGAAGAATTTCCTTTTTGTTCACAGGAAGAAGCAACTGGTAAGTAGGCGATGCATTGCTAATCTGTTGTCCAGACTGTGTAGTAAGACAACTCACCACCTTAACTGGTGATCTACCAACCTCTCCTGCTCTCCCACAGAAACATAGGCCTTATGAAAATGAAGTTGCTCCTGCACTCCTATGCTGAGCCCTATAGGGTGCAAAAGACCTAGAAACCTTAAGATTTTGTTTACAAAGGAAACATGCCCAAAAGAGAGAACCCCACAGAGGCTGAGGCCATCTTTCCCAGACCACCCCCATTTTCTTAGATGGTGTCTATGTGAGCTGAATCTGTGGCAGCCATTTTTTAAAAAGGCTAATAGTCTTCTACAAACAACCCCACCGACCTCCTGTGGAGAATGTAACTTATCTGTCAAAGGATGATCTTTATATGCTTTATGTCTGTAAAAAAAAATTTAAACTGCCTTCTGAATCATCTGCTTCCCAGACACAAGCCTCCACTGATAATCTCAGAATAGACATCAGTGGGAGAAGAATCAGAAAAAACCAGACATTCAAAACTGCAGAGGCAAAATCTGCTTCCCTCTGCACCTTGCTAATTCTGAGGGGCAGGAAATAATCATGGGACTACAAAGGGCTGAGAGGAGTCTGCAATTTCAACATTCTTAATGAATGTAGACAGCTCATTTTAGCAATGGAGTGGCATCATTAGAGAACCAGGAAGGAAGCCTCCAACAAGCAGCCACACAGGAGACCTGCTGCAGACAGCAGAGCTGAAAAGCTCAAAGTCACCTCAAAGAGAAGTTATGCTAGAGAACACCAGGACTTACATATGAGATGCAAACTAGGGGAATTCCAAGCAGTATAAACGTAGAAGCCCGTGGCCATCCATTCTCCTTCTTCTTCACAAGGAAGGAGAATCACCTCAGAGTATAACTAATTCTCAGTTATCAGTAAACCATCTGGGTAATAAAAACTAGATACGCACCAAATTCTCAGCTTCTACACAAATGAACAAAGGGATCATCTAGTGGCAACATACTCAAACCGCAAACACATGATTTAGTATTCATAGTATAAGGGCCTCTTGTTACCTGGCATTACAGATTCTTATACTTTACCTGTGGGGACAAAGCCTAGCCCTACAGTGGTGGCTCACAATCTTGGCTCCATCTCAGAATTATCTAGCAAACTTATAAAACTACCAATGCTAAAGAAAAAAATCAACATTTTTCAAAATGGATGTAACTTAGCTCAATAAAGATTAAATGAAAGTCAGTGCAAAATAACACACCAACAGGTATACTTACAGACATAAGTGTATTTTTATTTTCACACTTACCTTGGGTTTTGCACAGAGACCAAAGTCAATCAGCTTTAATTTGTGATATTCATCAAACAATAAATTTTCCTAAGAAAACAAAGATATTTTGATAACTGTATTCTGATTTCCTTATATCATATCCCACCTTTAACCATTTCTAGAACTGATTTAGAGTTGTTTCTATTTGAAGCCGAGATCCAATATAAGTTAAAATATCACTAAAATCTAATGAAAAGATAAGAAAAAAACAAAGCTGGGGATAAGCACACACCTTTGATCCCAGTATTCAGGAGGCAGAAGCAAGTAGATCTGTTTGAGGCCAGCATGGGATACGTAGTGAGTTCCAGGTCAGCCACGACTACATACAGAGACCCTGTCTCCCTCACCACCACCACCACCAAAAGGAAAAGAGAGAGAGAGAGAAGACTGGGAACTGGAGACGTGCTCAGAGGAAGAGCACTTTCCCACAAAAAGAAAGGAGAGAGAGATCGGTGTGGGGAGATGGCTCAGTGGATGAAGGGTTTGCTATGCGAACACGGGGAAGCTAAGCTCAGACCCCAGCACCCATGTAAGAAGGCAGGCGTGACAGACAACACACCTCCAACCCCACACTGGGGAGGGAGAGATATGAGGATCCCTGAAGCTCAATGCCCAGACAGTCGAGGCAAAATAGCAAGCTCTGGGCTCAGTAAGAGATCGACTCAAAGAATACGGTAAAGGAAAGCAGGAAAAAACCATCAGTCCTTAGCACTGAGGGCCAACTACAGTGAAGACAACTTCTGCCAAAGGCAGAGCTGAGACCAAAGAGTGAGGTATTAAAACATGAAACAGTGATAACACTGCCACAGGCCCTCTCTATGTCCCCAACCCCGTTTTACAAAGTTACATTTAAATGTATAACCCACCTTAGAGCCTAAAGACTGAAAGACGGCTCACATTTTTCATCAGTCCTTTAAAATTAGGCAGTCAGTTCTACTGAACTGCTCCCTTCTGGGGAGTATTGGTTTGAAATTAAAGGAATATAATCTCAGCGTTCTGGGTGGCTAAGACAGGAGTGACAGGAGTATCTAAAGCTGGGGCCAGCCTGGGCTACATAGGCAGACATTGTCCCAAATAAAAACAGAACACTGGCCGGGCGGTGGTGGCGCACGCCTTTAATCCCAGCACTCGGGAGGCAGAGGCAGGTGGATCTCTGTGAGTTCGAGGCCAGCCTGGGCTACCAAGTGAGTCCCAGGAAAGGCGCAAAGCTACACAGAGAAACCCTGTCTCGAAAAACCAAAAAAAAAAAAAAAAACAAAAAAACACCCAGAACACTGAATGGAAAAGACTCAAAGGCACATCTTTGCCAAGTATAAAACCTTCATTCCAAGGGCATCCAATGTCACAGCTGACAGGTGATGGAAATGTTAAGAAAGAAAAACGGATGGGACAGATTCTGACTAAAAGAGAAAAACTAAGGAACAAAACTGGTGGTTTTCAACAGAACACATGGACACCACACTCAGAAGAAGCAGACCACACTCAACTCTCAGGTGAGCGCCTGTGACAGGGCCACTTACTGGCTTGAGGTCCCTGTGGGCATAGCCCTGGCTGTGCACATAAGCAACGGCAGACAGTATCTGACGGAAGACGACTCGGGTCTCCTCTTCCGACAGGCGATCCTGGGAGATTATGTAGTCGAACAGCTCTCCTCCCGGACAGTACTTCAACAGCAAGAGTCACACAGTTAGAGCTGAGAGAAATCACTTCCCAGGAATGGAAAGTAAAAACCATACTGAATTCAGTATTAGTTTGACTTTAAAGGCAAGGGAACTGAGTGAGCATATCTAAAACTACACTCTCAGGATCCAACAATTCAGTAATTATTCCAGGAAGGAGAACAATAATTCTTCCCTTGAGCAGTTTTACTACCAATAAACAGACGCCAAACCAACTACCACTGTGATTTTAAAAAGCTCACTCAGGGCTTTATATTTTTATAACAAAGTACTAAAACTCATTCTCAAGTTAACATACCCACATTTAGTACAGTCATCAAAAATGAAAAGCAGCAGTAATTACTGTTTCTTAAGCAATTATTGCTGGTCATTGTCCAAAGGCAAGTGATTTTTCCATCTCCCTACAAAGAGCCCATTAGGGGCCAAGGAGATGGCTCTGTGGGTAATGCATGCTGAACAAGCATAAGGACCTGAGTTCAGATCCCCAAGCACCCACATAAAAGCCTACGTTGGCAACACACATCTGTAACCCCAGCACCAAGGAGGTAAAGACAAACAGATCCTGGGGCTCCCTGGCCAGCCAGCCTAACCTAAGCAGTGAGCTCTGGGTTCAGTAAGAGGTCCTGTCTTAACAAGTAAGGGAAAGAACAATACAGAAAGACACTCTGAATTTCTATATGCACGTATGCAAGCACACATACCCACAAACACACGTGTCTGACACACATGCACACACATCACACCACAAAACACACACACATAAATATAGGAGACACACAACAAGAGGAAGGGCTTACAAAGCCCCCTCTCTGGGATTTATACAGTTAATGGTTGATAAGGGAGGAGAAACGTTTTCTTCAATGATATAGTCATTGGTAAGGTACCCATGCTCTTCTAAGCAACCCTCAAAAAACTCACTGGGTTATCCAAAAATACGTGGAAGTAGAAGTGGGGCTAGTTGAGAAGAGGGAGGGGACCAGTGGTAATAGAGAGAAGGTAGCAGAGGATTAATATGGTCAAAAAGACATTATATAGGGTGCTGGAGAGATGGCTGAGAGGTTAAGAGCACTGGCTGCTCTTGTAGAGGACCTGAGTTCATTTCTCAGCAACCACATGGCAATGCACAGTCATCTATTACTCTAGCCCCAGAAGATCCAACACCCTCTTGTAGCCTCCACAGGCACCACACACACACACACAGAGAGAGAGAGAGAGAGAGAGAGAGAGAGAGAGAGAGAGAAAGAGAGAGAGAGAGAGAGAGAGAAAGAGAACACAGACAGACATGCAGGTAAAATAATCAAACTTAAAAATAAATTGTATATACATAAATATCTATGTATTAAATGTCACAGTGAAACACATTATGTATAATTAATATATACTAATAAAAGGCACAAAAAGGGCTAGCAATATGGCTTTGATCCCAGGAACCCACAAAAAGGTGGAAGAAAAGAACCAGTAAGTTATTTAAGGGTTGGCTTTATTAACCTAATGAAACCTAGAATCACCTGGGAGGAGTCCCAGTGAGGGACTGTCTATACTGGGTTGGCCTGTGGGCATTATCTGTGGCAGACTATCTTTTTTAAGTTCATTGATGTAGAAAGCCCACTCTGGGTGGCACTATTCCCTATTCAGGGATCTTGAGCTGTGTAAGACTGGGGAAGTCAAGCTCAGCACAAACAGACAAGCAAGCATTTCCTTATTTCTCTCTGCTCTGCTAAATCTGTGCTGCCTTGCCTTCCTGGGACCCTGGACTGTGGCTAACCCATCTCCTCTAAGTTACTTCTTACAAGGGTTACTTTATCATGGCGACAGAAATGAACAAATTGATTCTAATTTTTCAGGTAAGAAGATAGAATTCTCTCTCAACTACTGAAAAAGCGAAGAAGCACTTTTAGCTGTCTGGGAACCACCACTAACCTCAAGAACCATGAATATTTTGTTTTTTGTCTCTAGCACATGGTAGAGCTGACATATATGCTGATGTCTCAGATTCTTCAGGGCATCAATCTCAGTTTTGACTCGGGGTAAATCACTCTGTTTGATAAAACATCAGTTCAGATAAGCAACAAATTTCCTGGTAAGTGTTCCAAGCATCAATATCAATAGTTTTAATACTAGGTAGGAAAACCTATCAATAGTTCTAAAACAAGCTGCTCAAAAATACAGAAAAACATTTCAAAATTAGTGTTCTGAGGATTTTATGAAGGCAAGCTCAATGCAAGTGTAACAGTTAATCTGCCCATTTGAGTGAGTGGAGATCAGCAAAGCCCATACTACGAGTGTCTGAGGACCCAGAGAGGACCCACACCAAACACAGTGGCACCACTCAATAAACTGGGTCATGGGTGGGATAGAGGAGGTTGCCCACTAGCAGAGGCATGCTCTCTGTTTCCTAGCTGCTACAGAGGCACATGCTCAAACCACTGTGATATTCAACCTCACCTCAGGTCCAAAGCAGTGGATCCTGGACCCAAACAGGAAACAAAACTCAATCTTTCCCCTTTTAAATTGTTTCCCTTAAGTATCTGTCACAATGGCAAGAAGCTAGCTGACAGAGGAGGTCAAGAGTAGTACAATGCCCACAATCCTGAAAGAATCTCGGACTACTGCAGAAGGTGGCCGTTTCACACAAAGTACAGAGACACCCATTAGCAGGCCTGGATAGAATCTAGCAGCCAGAAGGCTTGGAGAGGACTGAAAATCTGAGGTCAACCTGGGTTACAAAGCGAGTTATATATCAGTCTGGATTAAAGAACAAGGAGTCTCAAAAAAAGAAAAGAATTAATTCATTGTAAAAAACTTTTCGTTATGTCTGTTATTGAGGTACTCACTAGCCTTGAAATTGCTATGTGGACCAAGCTGACCTTGTACTTGGAGCAATCCTCCTGCTTCTGCCTCATGAGTGCTGGGATTATAAGTATGTGCCTCCATGCCTGGATCCAGATTACTTTAAAAATACAGGTCTTTACTTTGTGAATGTGGCATATATGTGTGTGGCATATGTGTAAGTCCATGTGTGTGCACATGTGTGCAGATACATGTGGAGACCAGAGGTCAACATTAGATGTCGTCTTTAATCGTTACCCATCTATTTTTTGTGACAGGGTCTTTCTTTGAACCTGGTGCCTACCAATTAGGCTAAATGGTGTACACCTTGCCAGCACTGGGATTATAGGTGTATAAAGCCACCACGCTCACGCTCAGCTTTTTATGTGGGTGCTTTGGATCCAGACTCATGTTCTCATTAGTTTTTGTTTTTTCAAAAAAGGGTTTCTCTGTGTAGCCCTGGCTATCCTGGAACTTGCTCTGTAGACCAAGCTGGCCTCAAACTCTCAGAGATCCACCTGGTTCTGCCTCCCGAGTGCTGGAATTAAAAGTGTGAGCCATCATCACCAGGCAACGTTCTCATTCTTACACAGTAAATATTTTACCAACAGAACCATCTCTTGCTTTTTTAAAGTTTTTTTATTACTATTTTTAATTATGTGTGTGCAAGCACGCGCGCGGGTATGTGTACATAATTACAGGTGTTCCAGGAAATCAGAGGAGTTAGATCCCCTGAAACTGGAGTTACAGATGGTTGTGAGTGCTGCACACGGGTGATGGGAACTGAACTTGCGTCCTCTGAAAGTGAACAAGCGCTTTTGACTTCTGAGTCATCTCTTGAGTCTCCAGATCTTTACATTTTGCTATGCAAGCAAGGGGACTAGAATTTGGGTCCCCAGAAACCACATAAATGTCAGATAGATAAGGCAGCTTGTTTAGAATTTCACCTTCAGAAGACAAAGACAGGATCCCCAAAGCAAGCAAGCTGTCTAGCAAGACTAGCCTTATCAGCAAGCTCGGGGTTTGACTGAGAGACCTTGCCTCAAAAAAGAATCAAGTGGAAAGCAATCAAGGAAGATTTCCAGTATCAAACTCAGGTCTCTGTACATGAATGGGCATACACATGCACACATACCTACACGTGTGCCCACATACATGCCATGCATACATACATATGAAAAGCTATATATATTCCTTCCATAATAACACACACACTGGCAATCCTAACACTCATGAGGTTGAAGCAGAAAAATCACAAGTTAAAGGCCAATCTTGACACAAAGTAAGTTCAAGACCAGTGCTATATAATAGTGAAATCTTGACTCAAAATAACCTTTTTTTTTTAAGGTCATGAAGGATAAATGGTCAATGTTCTATAACTCCCATATATAAAAGTATCACAATGGAGCCCATTATTTTGTACAATTAAGGGGAAAAAAATCATTTCAAACTTACCCCTAGAGCATTTTTATCCATGATTTTTATAGCTACCATTTCTCCAGTGAGGGTATGACAGGCAAGTTTGACCTTTGCAAAGCCACCTAAGTAAGTATAAAAAATGAATAGGAGATAAACAAGGGCCCAAGCACAGATTTTTAAAAAGGCTCTTTCAAGCCACATTTTCCTAGAAGTTTGTCCTTCCTCTGTCACTTCCAACAGGTTAGCCAGGACTCCAGGTTCTTTTCAGCCTTTCTAGGTCAGCAGTTCTCAACCTGGGGGTTACAACTCCTTTGTGGGTCAAGACCCTTTCACAGGGGTTGCCTAAGAACCATCTGAAAACACAGATATTTACATTACAATATATTACAGTAGCAACATTACCGTTATGAAGTAGCAACGAAATGATTTTATGGTTGGCGGTCACCACAACATGAGGAACTGTATTAAAGGGTCACAGCATTAGGAAGGTTGAGAACCACTGTACTAGATAGAGTTTTTTTCTTTCCTACCATGAACAGTAAATAAAGAATAAATAATAAAGAAGCAGGGAAAAAAACCCTCACTCTTTAGAAATATGTTTTATGGGAGTTGGAGAGACTGTTGGAGAGACGGCTAACAAGTCACAGCATGCTTGCCACTCTTACAGATGACCAGAGTTTAGTTATCAGCACTTACGTCAGGCAGCTCAAAACTGTCTGTTACTCCAGCTCCAGAGCATCCAACACCCTCTTCTGGGCTCCTCAGCCACAGACACACACACACACACACACACACACACACACACACACACACACACACGTTACTCACACACAGACCACACACATAAACATAATAAAAATAATAAATCTTTTTTAAAAAGAATATAGTCTATGGTTAACATTGCAATTAAATTTTCTTTACTAACATGCTAGAACACAACAAAGTTACTGAGACTGACGACAAATTATATAAAACTTCACTGAGCTTAAAAACTATGAAGGTGGGGCTGGAGAGATGGCAGATTAAGAGCACTGGCTGCTCTTCGAGAGGACCCTGTTCAATTCCCAGCACCCACATGACAGCTCACAACTGTCTGTAACTCCAGTTCCAAGAGACCCAACACCATCACACAGACATACATGCAGGCAAGACATCAATGCACATAAAATAAAAATAAATAATTTTAAAAAAACTATGAAGGTAAGCAATTATGTTTTAAAACTGAATCAAGGCTAACTAAATATCTTTATTTGTCTGAAAGATGTTAATACATCCAAAAAGAAGTTTCTGATAGCCTATTCCAAGGTCTTCCCTACTGTTTTCCCTGGAGGCTGGCTGGGCACAAAATCCTGGAACTTCATTTCTCTAGCACTCCAAGTACTCCATCAGCAAATCCCACCTCCTTACCTTGGGGAAAACATACCAACGACTTCCTTGGGGGAAGGAAACAGGTACTGACTAGAAATGGCCCACGTCTCTCTGAGCAGGTAATGCATGACTGTGCATTCATGTACTCATTAACATCTGCGCACTTTGCATATTTTATGTTATAACTCAATCTCAGGAGCTTCCCCTGTCATTCTAACCACGCTGCCACCATCTCCAGTGTCACTGTCCTGCCTGAAATTGCTTCCCAACAGCTTTCCACCTCTGCCCTTGCCCTCTCCCACCCCATGTATTCACCTGAGCTCAAGCAGCCAGGATGACACTCCTTAGCTCAAAACTCCCCCGGGGCTTTCGTTTACGCTAAAAGTCAAAGTTCTTTCTCTAATAGTCTACCCTTGTTCTGCTCTGCTTAGTAAAGTAGGTAAAGGACCAGGTGAGATGGCTCAGCAGGTAAAGGCACTTGGCACACAGGCCTGAGTTCCAGCCCCAGAACCCACATAAAGGTGAAAGGGAACCTACTCCACAAAGCTGTCCTCTCACCTCCATATGCATGCTGTGGCATGTGTGTCCTACATACATCATACACACAGACACACACACACACAAAACAATAAAATAAATTTAAATTTTTTAGTTGTAGGTAGAAAAAATTTAAGCTATTTCAATTATACTAAAAAGCTCATAACTACCCAAATAGACCATACCTCCAATTATTTTATCTGTACTCTGCCTCCAAAAAAAATAATAATACTTACCTGTCCCAATAGTTTCATATAATTCATAGTATTTGAGAAGTTCATCATAATCTTTCATAGTCCACCTGGAAGTTTATTCGAAATGACAAAAATAATCTGTAAAACAGAAAAAAAAATGCACATGACCAATAAAAGAAATATCACCTTTTTTTTTTTAAGTTTTTTGAGACAGGGTTTCTGTGTAGCCTGGCTGTCCTGGAACTCACTCTGTGGACCAGGGCTAGGCCAGGCAGAGATCCGCCTGCCTCTGCCTCCACAACATTGAGATTAAAATTGTGCTCCACCACCACCCAGCTTCACCTCCTCCATTTGTAAATAGAGATAAAAATAAATCTTAGGCATATAAGCAACAGTGAAGCAGTAATTAGTCATATTAAAAAACAAAAACCCGCCGGGCGGTGGTGGCGCACGCCTTTAATCCCAGCACTCGGGAGGCAGAGCCAGGCGGATCTCTGTGAGTTCGAGGCCAGCCTGGTCTCCAAAGCGAGTTCCAGGAAAGGCGCAAAGCTACACAGAGAAACCCTGTCTCGAAAAACCAAAAAAAAAAAACAAAACAAAAACCCCTGGATTCCTGCCTCACACCATCCATACAAATCAAGTTCAGATAAAGATTTGAACATATCCAGGTGATAGTACTTCCCTGCAATCCCAGTAATTGAAAGGTAGAGGCAGGAGCTCAAGGTCATCCTAGACACAGCAAGTTCAAGACTACCTGGGCTACAGGAGATTATGCCTCAAACAACAACAAACCCACTTAAAATCAAAGACAAACTAGCTCAGTGGGTAAAGTCTCTTGCCTGACAACCTGAGTTTGATCCCTGGGACCTCCACAACAGAGACCAACTCCCATAGTTGTTCTCTGACCTCCACACATCTGCACACACACCGAGTAAGTAAATAAATAAAGCTTAAAAAACAAAAACAAACAAAAAAAAAATACCTTTCAAAAAAAACAGAAAACACAAGACTGAGCTCAGTGGCACACACCTGTAATCCCAGCACTTGGGAGGCAGAGTCTTGAGGATTATTACTCCAAGTTTGAGACCAGTCTGGTCTACACAGAGAGTTCCAGATCAACTGGGGGAAAAAACTAAAGAGTGTATGTGTGTTCGTTCAGAATTCCTGTACAATCAAAGACAGAATCAAAAAGAAAACAGAACCAGGTATGCTGATACCTGCCCACAATCACAGCACTGCAGACACCAGAAAGGAGGATTTGAAGTTCTAGATTAGCCTAGGTCACACATAATGTACTATATTAAAATGGAGGGTTGGCAGAAAGGACTGAAGAGAGGCTTGGCAGTTAAGAGTGCTTGCCGCTCTCCCAAGTTAAGTTCCTAGCACCCATGTTAGACTGCTTACAACCACTTGTAACTCCAAGTTCAGAGGATCCAACACTCTCTTCTAGTCTCTGCAGGTACCAGCATGCTACACAGTCACACAGACACATACATGTAAATTTGATTTTTTAAATTTGTAATTATTGTGTGTGTATGATAAATGTGTATATGGGTGTGCACATGCCATAGCATGCATGTGGAAGTGAGAGGACAGAGAACAGTTTTGTTCTCTCCAATCCACCACAACATCTCACCCGGCCAGATTTTAAGGGAATATACTTGCCTCACTAACTCAGAAATCTCTTAATGGTCATTTGCCAGTAAGACAAATATGGGAATGAAGTAGGACCCCATCCCCAAAAATCTGGAAACATAGAACTAAGAAATTCCAGGACAAGAAATAATAGCAGTTTAGAGGTCAAGACACAGCTCAGAAACTCCTGGGATCCCTGTTCAAAAAGAAGGGACGGGGGGAGCAAGAGAAAGGAAATGGGGGAGTTGGGGGATATAAATTTGATTGGAGAGCTGTCTGCTATAAAGTAGGCTAGCAAACCCAGCATGGAGACTGGAGTCTGCAATCCCAACAGTCATAAATTTTCTCCACAGCCTAGGCAGCTTCGACTTTCCACACTTCCTGCCTAATCCCACCACACACACACAAGATTACACAGTGTACCACCAGGCTTGGCTCATAATTAACTTCTTCACAGATTTCTCCCAAAGGACTCTTAAACTTCCAGTTCCTAGGAAGAGACTGGCTTGCACAAATACTAAAACCTTTTTTTCTGTCTACCCTCTTCCCTCAAATCACCATGGCTTTAAGTAACACCATTGTGGGGCTGGATTATATCTATTAAATCCAGGGAACATCATTTTTGCTACTATTAAGAAAACTAGTAATCCTGGGCAGTGGTGGCACATACCTTTAATCCCAACACTCGAGAGGCAGGAGGATCTCTGTGAGTTTGAGGCCAGCATGATCTACAAAGGGAGTTCCAGGACAGCCTGAGCTGTTTGAGAAACCCTGTCTCAAAAAAAAAAAAAAAAAAGGAAGAAAACTAGCAATTATATCTACTATATTTGACCTCTACATGTCTAATATTAGACATTCTATTTATCTTCTAGAAACTGGAATACGAAACAAGAAATACCTGTGATTGGAGATGCCTGACTATCTGTCCATTAGTGTACAAGTAAACCAGACCCTAAGTCCGATATCTGAGTGCCCCTCCGGTTGTGGTGAAATAGAAGAAATGGGGCATACGTTATAAACTTCTGAGGAAACAAGGCATCAGCTAGATACTGGGAGATTTGGGATGAAACTCTAAGATGCTGTGGCTCCTGCCTTTATCCCAGCCCTTGGGAGGCAGAGGCATGTGCGTCTCTGTGAGTTCCAGGTCGGCATGGACTACACAAACTGAGTTTGTTTTGCTTCTAGTATTATGTTATTTGGGCCATGCTATCACTTGCTACAAAATACATTAACTTCCTCCCATGAGACACTGATCTGGTCACTTCAAATGAGAGCGCAGAATGCCTTATAATTTGGCCTTAGAATATGTTGAGTAGCATCCTTCCTGCTCCCTTGCAGGTTTCTGAGAACAGCCACAGAGGCATTCACTCCAAAAGGCATTTGGGGACTAATCTGCCCATTTAGTTGGTTCACAATAGATAGGCAGGAAAGATCCACTGTTTCCACGAAGGTGCAATAAGCTGTTTTGATTTCTCTCACACCTCTTAAACAGAAACCAAAACATGAACAAAAATTGGGAATCTAAGCCTGTAAGCAACATTTCAGGCCACGCTGAAACCCCTCTCCTCCTCCTCCTCCACCAACTACAGAAATCTACCCAAGGTGAGACTGGAACACTCACTCACCTCACCGTGGTGTGAGTCTGATGCCCTGGAACGCCTGTTCTGAGAGGTTCCCCTGTGTCTCTCCACAGCCTCCTTGGCAGGAGCCCCCTTGCTGCTCCGTTTACTGCTACAGCCTCGGAGCACCCTTACAATACGCGCGTCTCAGGCCACTTGCTTTGAGGAGATGTAAGGTGAGCAAGGATTTGGACTCTGAAAACGGGGATCACACATTTCCCTTTTAACTGGAGCACCCCAGGAAACTTAGTTGGTAAAGTATCCCCAAGCCCTTCTCTGAACCGCTTCTGCGAACCGTCGGGAGCACTGAAACGGAACTGTAAATTCCCATCTACAGCAGCCTCCGCTGCGCCAAACTCCATCACTAACTCCGGGAGCGGGGGATGGGGGTGGGGAGCGCTCATGCCCTTACTCCCCAGCCCTCAGGAAGCTGAGACAGGATGCAGAACTCAGGGACCGCTTTAGCTACAGTGAGTTCAAGACCAGCCTGGACCACACAAGACTACGTCTCAGAACGGCAGGAAAAAAGAAAAAAAAAAAAAAGAAGCAACCACCACCACCTGTGAAAATCCTGGGTCAAAAAGTCTAGAAGTTCTCACGGAGAACCGCACGGGTGGGCGGAACCCCGGGGCAGCTCCGTCTCCCGGCCGCGCCCCACAGCTCAGAGCCCGGTCCGCGGGTGGGAGAACTGACCTGAGGGGCGGCAGGCCCGGCGGGACCGAACCGGACAGAAGGTCGAAGCAGCCGCCGCAGAACCCAGCAAAGCTGGGACAGAGAGCAGTCGGTGGGAATCTTCACGGGATTCAAGCTCCAGCAGCTTCCGCCCGCCAAAGGAATCAAACCTCGCGGGCCGGAAGAGGCGGGGCCCACGGGAGCCCAAGGCCCAGTCCCAGGGAGGTGGGGCGGGGCCCGGAGAGGACTGGGCGGGGCTATAATGGGGCGGGGCGAGATAGGCTCCAACTTCTAAGGGACACTAGGCGCTTAGGGAGGGTGTTCAATGCTCAGGATCAGAGGTGGCCGGGTGCTCCCTTGAAATGCTGGCTGAAGACTTAAGGCCTTGCCTCTTGTTTTTTTTAAAAGATATTTTTATTTATTCTTTGACAATTTCATACATGTAGACAATGTACGTTGATCACATCCACCTAAATCTCCCTTCTTGCTCCCCAAACCACCCAAAACCCACTTATCTTCCTGTCTTCTTTTTTTTTTTTTTTTTTTTGGTAGCTTGCTTCTACTAACTGCAGCGTGTATATCTCATAGGGGTATGAAAATTTTTCTGGAAGACATCAACCTGTTAAATTTTCACATAATCAACTTTCTTATGGTCTCTTTGTTTTTTATTACACTCACTTATTCGTGTGTGTGTGTGTGTGTGTGTGTGTGTGTGTGTGTGTGTGTGTTTGAGCACACGTATCACTTCACACGTGTGGAGGTTAGAGGACACCTTTCAAGAGTTGGTTCCCTCTTTCCACCATGTGGGTCCAAGTAATCACTGAGGTTGTCAGCTCGGCAGCAATCTCCATCACCGCGATCTCCATCACCCACTGAACCATCCTTCTGATCTCTTTTTCTCCCTTCTGGTTCATAGGGACCCAAACCCTCCCTGGCCTTGACTCTTCTAAGCAAGAACTCTAACCTTGAGCTACTTTTCCCCATCCCGTCCATTTCCTGATTCTTACTAAAATCTGTTGCTATGAGTTATAAACCTTAGGAGCTAGATTAACTCTCCATCAAAATGCTAGCAATATGGCTCAGCAGGTGAAGGTGCCGGTGCCACCAGTCCTGACTACCTGAATTCAATCCCCAGAACTTCTGACTTCCTCATTCACCCCTCCCCAAAAAATAAATAAGTAAATTTTTTTTAAAAAAAAAGAAAAGGAGGCAGAGGCAGGCAGATTACTGAGTTCGAGGCCAGCCTGGTCTACAGAGCTCCAGGACAGGCAGAAATACACAGAGAAACCCTGTCTCAAAAAACCAAAAAAGAAAAATTCAATGTACCATAAACATCCAGTATTCCAATAAAAGTATTTCTCATCGTAGCACCCCTATTATACCCAGTCATGAACTCAGAAGTTTTCTCACATATTTACTGTTTGCTCATTATTAAACTTTGATAGGTAGTATAAATTAAATTATAGCAACAGCCCTAATCAGAAAAAAATATTAATTACAGCCATAGGAAAGAAAAAATAAAGTATAAGTATTTGCAGTTTTATAATTATTTGACAATCAACAGTTAATTCACATCTTCATGGATTGTCTGGTATTGAAGGGACAGAGGCTACCAACGTACAGAGCTTTTTAGTGAGTCCTTTTCATGGATAGCCACACAGAGGAATACGACACAGGCATTCCCTAGTGCGATTTTGGTGAATCTAGTATCAGTGTCCACATTTGGAGCCCCCATCTCTTTCATGACACATTTTCCGGTCTCAGAACATCCACGGGCACGCTCCTGGACGCCTATTTAGCCATACTTGTGATTGTTGATGGAGTGTGCTTCAGCCACCACCACTTCCTGATGGCAGGCTGGCCTTCTCGTCACACTTCCATTCAGGAGTCATCCCACTAGGTCCCTGTTTGGGTTAGGTTTTGGGGGGTTTTTTGTTTTGTTTTGTTTGTTTTTTGTTTTTGTTTGTTGTTGTTGTTTGTCAACTTGACACAAACTAGAGGTATCCAAGAAGAGGGCACTTTAATTAAGAAAATGCCTCCACCAGGCAGTGGTGCACGCCTTTGATCCCAGCACTCGAGAGGCAGAGGCAGGTGGATCTCTGTGAGTTTGAGGCCAGCCTGGTCTACAGAGCGAGATCCAGGACAGGCACCAAAAAACTACACAGAGAAACCCTGTCTCAAAAAAAAAACCAAAAAGAAAAAAGAAAAAAAAAAGAAAGAAAATGCCTCCATTGGGTTGGCCTGTAGACAAGGAACTAGGGCATTTTCTTTTTTCTTTCTTTTATTTATTCATTTATTCTTGTTTTATGTGCAGGTGTTTTGCCTGTGTTTGTCTATGCACCACATGTGTGCAGTGCCTGCAGAGGCCAGAAGAGGGAGCATCAGATTCCCCTGGAACTGGTCTGGGTACCACATGGATGCTGGGAATTGAACCCCTGTCCTCTGGAAGAGCAATCAGTGTTCTTCAGCACTGAGCCATCTCTTAAGTCCCTGTGTAGGGCATTTTCTTGACTGATAATTGATGTGAAAGGTTCAAGCTATTGTGGGTGGTATGCTGTGGGATGTCTTTCTGCACGCTGTGAATATGTATTGCTCTGATTGGTTGATAAAGCTGTTTGGCCAATGGTGAGGCAGAATAGGATGAGGTGGTACGTTCCAACTGGAGAGAGAGGAGAAGAAAGGAGAGTGGGGCAGACTCTGCAAGCGGCCGCCAGGGGAAGCAAGATGTGAAAGTACCAGTAAGCCACAAAGCCACGTGGCAATGCATAGATTAATAGAAATGGGCTGGGTTAAGTTGTAAGAGCTAGCTAGCAAGAAATCTGAGCCAATAGGCCATAGAATTTGCAACTAATATTAAGCCTCTGAGTGATTATTTTATAAGCAGCTGCAGGACCTCAGGGCCAGGCGGGACCAGAGAAACTCGGGACTTCAGGGCCGGGTGGGACTGAAAAAACTTACGGCTTCAGTGGTACCACCACTGGGCAGGTGGTCCCAGAGTGTGTAAGAAAGCAGGCTAAGCAAGCTATGCGGAGCAAGCCAGTATGCAGCATTCTTCCATGGTATCTGCTTTAATTCCTGCTTCCTTGTTCCTGCCTTGAGTTCTTTCCTTGGCTTTTCCTGGTGTACTGTAACCTGTAAGCCAAATAAACCCTGTCCTCCCCAGCTTGCTTTTGGCCATGGTGTTTTATCATAGCAATAAAGAGCAAACTGAATCCACCTCTATATATTTTGTTTATTACAGTGAAATATTTTAAGGTGTTGGATAGAAGATTTTCAAGCAAAGGAAAAAAATAAGATAATGTGAAGGATGGAAATATAAAGAGTGGGGGAAAAGAGAAAGGAAATAAGTGAATGATAAAGAGGTGACTTGCTGGCTGGCTGGGGACATAGCTCAGTAGCAGAGGCCTGTGTGTTTCCCCAGAGTCCATTACAGCAGTGCAAAAAATAATAATAATAACAATGGAAGGAAGTGGTGTAATTTTTGTTTATGTATTTTTGATAGTTGATGTGTTAAATCACCCAGATAGTTCCAGTCCATTAAATACAAAATGAACTGGTTAGGTTTGTTTTTTGTTTTTTGTTTTTTGTCAACTTGACACAAACCAGGGTCATCTGGGAAGAGGAAACTCCAATGGAGAAAATGCTTCCATCAGATTGGCCTGTGGGCAAGGTTGTGGTGTATTTTCTTGACTACTGATAGATGTGGGAGCATGGGTAGTGCTACCCCTGGACAGGAGTGCCGAGTTGTATAAAAAAGCAAGAGGAGCAATCCAGTTAGCAGGATTCTTTCACGGCCTCTGCATCAGCTTCTACCTGCAGGTTCAGCATTGAATCCCTGCTCTGAATCCCCTTCATGCTGGGCTACAAGATATAAGCTGAGGGGCTGGAGAGATGACTCAGAGGTTAAGAGCACTGCCTGTTCTTCCAGAGGTCCTGAGTTCAATTCCCAGCACCCACATGGTGGCTCACAACCATCTATAATGAGATCTGATGCCTTCTTCTGGAGTGCAGGCATGCAGAAAAAATACTGTATACATAACAAATAAATAAATATTTTTTTAAAAAAAGATATAAGCTGAAATAAGCCATTTCTCTGTTGTTGGTGGTATTTTACTCCTTTGTGGAGGGCCTACCACCCAGCTCCCAAATAAGTCACACATGGAGGTTTATTCTTACTTATAAATGCCCAGCCTTCGCTTGGCTTAGTTTCTAGCCGGCTTTCCTTAACTTAAATTGTGCCGTCTACCTTTTACCTCTGGGCTTTTCCCATTCTCTTACTTCTGTAAATCTTACTCTTCCTCCGTGACTTACTGGTTGTCTAGCTGGATGGCTGGTCCCTGATGTCCTCCCCTTCTCTGGCTCCTTCCCCAGCTCCCTTTCCAGATTTCTCCTTTATATCTTCTCTCTGCCTGCCAGCCCTGCCTATCCTTTCTCCTGCCTTGCTATTGGCCAGTTCTTTATTAGACCGTCAGGTGTTTCAGACAGGCACAGTAACACAGCTTCACAGAGTTAAACAAATGCAACATAAACAAAAATAACACACCGTAAAATAATATTCTACTACATTTCCCCACAAATTGCTTTGGGCCATGGTGTTTTTCACAGTAATAGAAACCGAAACCTAACTAGTACACTTTGAACAAGCTACGACTTGATTTTAAAATGTTTATAGTTATCCTCTTTGTTCATGTTAGTTTGCATGGAGGATCACTTGATTACCTGCTGGCTTTCTCCACTCCAGCTTGAGAGATGGCTCAGGGGGTAAAGGCACTTGTTGCCAAGACTGATGACCTGAGATCCCTGGAACCCACATGGCAGAAGGAGAGAATAAACTCCCACAAACTGACCTCTGACCTCTACATGTATGCTGTGGCGCATGCTCCCCACCTCTCAAAAAAAAGTAAATGTAATAAAAACTAATAAATTTCTCCACTCTTAAAAAATTGTATTGATGGCGGGGGAGGCATAGGCATGCCTGTAATCTCAATACCTAGGAGATGGAGGCAAGAAGATCAGGAGTTCAAGGCTAGCCTCAACAACATAGAAAGTTTGAGGCCAGCCTGGGCTACATGAAACCCTGCCTTTAAAATGAACAACCAAAAATGGTTACCGCCGGGCGGTGGTGGCGCACACCTTTAATCCCAGCACTCAGGAGGCAGAGCCAGGCGGATCTCTGTGAGTTCGAGGCCAGCCTGGTCTCCAAAGCGAGTTCCAGGAAAGTCGCAAAGCTACACAGAGAAACCCTGTCTTGAAAAACCAAAAAAAAAAAAAAAAAAAAAAAAATGGTTACCATATATAAAGTGCATCCTTTGTAACTATTCAAGATTATAATGAAAAATTCAATGTCTACTTAAAATTTCCAAGATTTTGAGTGAATATATTCAAAATAGTTTGAATATAACTGCATTAGAAACAATAATTAGCCAAGTGTTGGTGGCCCAAGCCTAAAATCCCAGCTCTCAGGAGGCAGAGGCAGGTGGATTTCTCTGAGTTCCAGGCCAGCCTGTTCTACAGGGCTAGTTCCAGCATAGCCAAGGTTATGCAAAGAAACCCTATTTCAAAAAGAAGAAAAGAAATAATAATTATACAGCAGAGAAAAACAGCCCAGTCCAAAAAGGCAGGAGACATGAACCTCTGTGCCAGGAAATCAAAGCCTGTCCCTTTGTGGGCCTATTTCCTTGTTCGGGCAATAAGGAGGCTGGATTCCTATTTTGCTGCTCCCTGTTTCAAGAGTGTCTAACTGAGTGGTCAGGCCATTTGGAATGGAACATCTCTACCAATAACACTCCATTAATGGCAGTACCAAAACACACTACAGTTTTCCAAACAACTAATATACACACACGTACATGCATCATCCCTATACACAAGTGCCTGCCCCTGCCACAAAGGATAATTTGTGCTCTTCATTCTCTCATCAGTCACTAGCATCTATCTACCTTTTGCCCTTTCCAAGGCACTGCCGGAGAAAAGAAGACAAGAGGCGTGGCTTCTGCCCAAGGGAGCTCAAAGACAGAAGTGCGAAACTCATAAACAAGCTATTCTAATAAAGAGCCAAACAGAAGCACTATTAGATGTGCATGCAGCCAGCCATGCAGGGTAGAGCTCAAACTGGAGCAATTAATTCTGACCGGAATTGAAACATTCGAGCACTAGATCTTGAAAATAAAATGAGAGAGAGAGAGAGAGAGAGAGAGAGAGAGAGAGAGAGAGAGAGAGAGAGAGAATCCTCAAGACGGGGGTGGGGGGGTTGGGGGGGATGGGGGGGTGTTAGTAAGTATGCAGAAGCACAAAGGCAAGAAAACACAAGGCTGGTGGGGAAAAGCAAATTGGGCAGAGCCCAGAACACAGGGAGGGTTGGTGAGAAAGGGGAATCTGTTCAACAGAAGATGCAGAGGATGTATAAGACAGAAAAACTGACACACAGCGGACTCAGTCTGAAGAATTTTGATGTTAGCCTATGCTCTGGGGGATGCTGGCCTGGAAACAGAGATGAGTGGACATGTATTTCAGAGAAAGCCAGAGCAGCTACTTAGCCAACAGAGGAGTGTGCCTGGCCTACTAAGGCAAGGGGCATAGGGGTGTCTCATGATGGAATGGCTGCCATGGATCCTTGTGCCCAAGTATGGCTGAGTCATCAGTGGAACAGGAAAGAGCTGCAGTCCACACTCTGAAGGTGCTGTTTATAGCAAGACTCTCTGCCTTCTGAGGTCACCCAGATTGGCCACAGGCTACAAACCACACCCTGAACTTTATATCCAATGCAATTACAAGTGGAAAACCACACAAAATTAAGATTTGGGTCATAGTTCTGCTGGGGGAAAAAAGATGAGGTGTATACATGTATGTGCAAGTGTTTTGTGGGTGTAGGTGTGGATGCAGATGTGTGTGCAGGCACTGTGCGTCTTCCACAACTGCTCTCAACCTTAATGAGATGGATTTTTTTAAAGCTGCTTTACAAAAAAAAAGAAAAAGAAAAAGAAAAGGCTGGGTTTAGGGCTATCAAGATGCCTCAGCAGGTGAAGGTGCTTGCTACCAATGACCTGAATTCAACACCCAGAATCCACATTGTTGAAAGAGAGAAATCATTCCCATAAATTGACACACACACACATCCCTAATTATTGATAAGCAAATTAGAAATATTTGCAAGCTGGCAGTGGTGGTGCATGCTTTTTTTTTTTTTAAATCCCAGCACTCGGGAGCAGAGCTAGGTGAATCTCTGTGAGTTCAAGGCCAGCCTGGTCTACAGAGCAAGATCCAGGACAGGCATCAAAACTACACAGAGAAACCCTGTCTTGAAAAAAATAGAGCTTCCTCAGGGCAAAGCTGATCATGGTGGCACGTGACAATCCCAGCACTCAGGAGACCGAGGCAAGTAGACCACGGTGGTGAGTTTGGGACAGCTCGGGCTGTGTGGCAAGATCCTATCTCCAAAAGAAAAACATTTGGGATTTGATTTTGAAACAACTTCAGGGATTTGTGAAATTTTCTAATTCTGGTCATTGAACTACGATAAAAGTAATAGTCCTAATCTAGGACATCTTGAAATCTGAAGTATTTGTAGGCACCCTACATTCAGATGGTTCACGGTGGGTCCTCCAGCAGAGATCAACCATCATCCTTATCACGGCTAGCTACTTGCCTTCTCACTGCTGATATTTCCTCATCAGAGGAGAGTGGGGGAGGGTCATTGGCTTCTCACCTGAGATTCTTCCGGTTCCTTCCTCTGCCTCCAAGCCCTCCCCATGTAATTCTGCCCTAACTGCAGGGGGACTCCTGCTAGAGCATAGTGATTATGGGTGTTTAACTGAAGGGTGGAGACCCTATCTATGAGCTACAGAGAAGTCATCCTCCATGCTGGTGTGTGACTTTCCAGGGGTACCGTTGCTTTGGGGTCACCTGTGCCCTGTAAGTGACCCCTCACCCACGCTCTGCAAACCAAATAATTCACCGACTCTCCAAGTTAGACTTTGGTGGAATCCTAGTCTGATTTGTCCTTGGTGCTTTACAAGGAGAGGAGATGTTTCTGTCTCTCTAGGGAGCAAGTTCCAGAAACAAAATGAAAAGTAAACATCCAGGGATACAGCTCATGGCTAAAGCATCTGCCTCGCCTGTGTGAAAGCTTGAGTTTGCTTTAGCCCTAGGGGGGAAAAAGTAGTTAATGGAGGTACACGCCTGTAACCCCAGCACTCAGTAGGCAGAGACAAGAGAATCATAAGCTCCGGGCCTGCACAGAGTGAGATCAAGACTGACCTTTCTCATGCCGGGCAGTGGTGGCACATGCCTTTTATCCCAGCACTCAGGAGGCAGAGGCAGGCGGATCTCTGTGAGTTCGAGGCCAGCCTGCAGCCTGGTCTACAAAGGTCTACAAAGTGGGTTCCAGGACAGGCTCCAAAGTCACACAGAAATCCTGTCTCAAAAAAAAAAAAAAAAAAAAGACTAACCTTTCTCAAGAAAAAAAAATTAATTTAAACAATTGCCACTTTTGTGCAGAGAACTGGCTTCTTTAACATACAATTTGTACAAATCAATAAGAAAACGTTCAACTGCACCTCTAAGAGAAATGCAAACTGAAACTTTAGTAAAGAACCATGTTTTATTCATGAGTTATCAAATATTGGTTTAATAGTAGTCTGTATTAACAAGAATGCATTAAGAACAATGCATACACTGTTAATAGGAGTATGGCGATTGTCGATGATGTGCTTATGACTAATTTGATATTATCTACCAAATTTGAAGAGGCGTGGAGCTTTGGTGCAGGGATTTCAATTCTACTTATTTATTGTATAGATACTTTTTTCCACATACAACATGATAAGGATATTCAGCATACCGTTGTCTTTGTTTTGAAAACAACTCCTATCCACTACTAAAGAGACAGTTTGTGGGTTTGGTTTAATCTGGTTTTATTGTAGAGCTCAGGCTAGCCTAAAGATTGCTGTGCAGCGAAGGCTGGCCTTGAAATCCTAATCCACCTCCCAGGCGCTGGAACGACAGGTGTGCACCACCATGCCTCGCTGAGGGAATGCTTTCAACCAACTTACAGTGAAAACAGTCAGAGGGGTTAGAACAGCTAACACGAGGAAAGAGAGTCTGGGGCCAGGATGACGGCTCCACGCTTACAAGGGTTCGCCAAGCAAGCCACATCACTGGAATTTGACCCCCAAAACTCACATAAAAAGCCAGATGCCATGGCGCACATCTGCGGTCTCAACATCCCTACAGTCAGATGAGAGAGGGAGATGGGAGAATAGTCCAGAAGCTTACGGTCCTGCCAACCTGGAGTGAGTAACAAAGGCAGAGACAAGAAAGATTCAGCCTCACAACAAAGGAAGAAGGTAAAAACTGACCTCCACACACATGCCAGGGCACAGAGGAACTCTAACGTGGGGAAAAGTAGTGCCTGGACCAGCTTCAGTCCCTCCAGAGGGCTGCTGGGAGGGCAAAATGAGTTCTCAGAAACCCTGAGAACTTGCCTGTGGAGACCAGAAGTGGGTGTTGGATTCCCTGGAAGAGAAGTTCCCTGCATGGTGGTTTGGTTTGGCTGGGCTTGTGTTTTGTTTTGTTTTGTTTGTTTTTTTGAAACAAGGTCTCGCTCTGCAGCTCTGGCTGACCTTATATTCACTATTTATCAAAGACTGGCCTCAAAACTTGCAGCAACCCTCCTGCTTCACCCCTCAATTGAGAGGGTTGTAGGCATGTGCTGGCATGCTTGGCCTTAGTAACCCGGATGTTGTAAGACATGCGGTTCTTGGGCTCAATGCCTTCTAGCTATTACAATGTGCCATGGAGTCACAGCATCAGTTTACTCTAAAAAGTAGCTTGTTCAGCTCTTGCAGCTGAGTTGATAGGATTCTTACCTAGCATGTGTGAACCCTAGGCTCTCTCCCTAAAACGGCATAAGACTGGGTCTGATGGCATGCCTGTAATCCCAGCACTCTGGATATGGAAGCAGGAGGATGAGAAGTTCAAGGTTACCTTTGGGCTTCATAGTGAGTTAAAGCCCAGTCTGGGATACACAAGACCTGTATTTAGACAACAACAATGAAACCAAAAACATTGCCTGTAAATGTCATGGTAAAGAAGCATTGTGGTGCCAGGCATGGTAACATATACCTGTAATCCGACCCTAGCGCTTTGAAGGCTGAGGCAGGAAGATTGCCATGAGTTTGCAGCCAACCTATTTTGCATGGCAATTTCCAGGCCAACCACAGGTACATGGTGAGACCCCATCTATCTATCCACCCATTTAAGTAGTGATACGGGCTGGATGGCTTAGATATAGCTCAGTGGTAGAGCCCTTGCCTAGTATACACAGGCAAGGCCCTGGGTTCCATATCCAGCATCTCAATGTGTTGCGGGGTGGGGTTTGTAATTAGTTGTAGGAAAATCTCCCTTCCTAGGATCTCAGAGCAGTTTCTTACTGTTACCACTTGGTGGCAGCATACTCTAACCACCGATCCCATCGCTTAGGAAGATGGCTACCTTAAAATGACTATGGACAGAAGGACGACAATCATTATGTAACTCCTGATGGACATGTACACCACAGAATCATCTATAAAGCATCCTTGTCATGAAAAAAGAAAGCCAAACCTGAGATCTAGGAAAGAGCATATGCCCATCATGGGTGAGGGTTCAAAGGCACTGAATCAGATAAGAATTTACAAACACACACACATGACATAGCATACATGAGCAGGTCACAGGACAACCATAGAGTAGATTCTTGCTTTCCACCTTGTTTTCTTTGATGAGTCAGAGTCCCTCTCCCTCTCTCTCTCTTTCTCTCTTATTTTTTTTTTAATTTTGTGTATATGGGTGTTTTGCCTGCATGTACGTCTGTGTACCGTGTTCATACTTGGTGCCAGAGGCCAGAAGAGTGTCAAATCCCTCAGAACTGGAGTTACAGATGGTAGCGAGCCACCACGTGGGTGCTGGGCATGGAACCAGAGTCACCTGGAAGAGCAGTCAGTGTTCTTAACTATTGAGCCTTCTCTTCAGCCCCTTAGAGTTTCTTTGTTGTCTCCCACTTGCCAACACCAAGCTACCTGGCTCTTAAGCATCCAAGGGTTCTCCTCCCATCCCTTTGTAAGAATGCTGGGATTGCCGGGTGGTGGTGGCGGCGGCGGCGGCGGCGGTGCACGCCTTTAATCCCAGCACTCGGGAGGCAGAGCCAGGCGGATCTCTGTGAGTTCGAGGCCAGTCTGGTCTACAAAGCGAGTTCCAGGAAAGGCGCAAAGCTACACAGAGAAACCCTGTCTTGAAAAACCAAAAAAAAAATAAAAAAATAAAAAAAAAATAAAGAATGCTGGGATTACATCTATCCAGTCCCGCTCCATGGGCTCTTAGGATTTAGACTCGGGTGCTCTTGATTACACAGCAGCGCTGAAGTTTCAAAGGAAATGTTTTTTAAAGATTCATACATGGGGGTGGGAATTTAGCTCAGTGGTGGAGTGCTTGCCTAACAAGCACAAGGCCCTGGGTTTAGTCCTCAGCTTAGGAGGAGGTGAGAGGGAGATGCATACAGGATTAGTAGTGGGTATGGCTCAGTGACAGAGTGTTTGCCTAGCAATTGTGAAGCTCTCAGCCATGGAAAGAGAGAGAAAATAAAATATTATATATATCATATAATATTATATACAATATTACCACATTATAATATTATATATTACATGTAATTATATGATATTGTCTAATTGTATGTGATATATTATATAATATGTGTACTTATGTTTATAATATGTAATTATATGTAATATATATTACTGTAGGTAGTATATAGTATGTTATATATAATTATATGATATTGTCTAATTATATATGATATATTATATAATATGTATAGTTATGTATATAATATGTAATTATACGTAATGTATTATATATTACTGTAGGTAGTATATAGTATGTTATATATATATAATACATATATTGAGCATTGGGTTATACCCCATAAATTTGGATAATTCCTAATTAAACTTAAAAAGTCTTTGGAGACAGAAGGATCAGGAATCAATGTCACCCTCACAGTCAGAGTTTAAGGCCAGCCTGGACTGCAGAGACCTTGTCTCACACACAGAATGCTAGGGTTATATGACCATGTTATTTCCTCAAAATCCAGTGTCTGAGTTCTAGTCAACATGGAAATAGTCTAGACCCCTAAGTCCAGGAGCAAAATGATGAACAAAAACCTTTCCAAGCTGTGACTAGGGCCTGTGGGATGGTTGGTACGATGCAGACATGCTTGCCCACAAAGCCTGTGTCCTGAGTTCAACCCCCACGTAAAGATGAAAGGACAGAAGTGTAGCATGAATCTTAAATGTTCTTATTAATAAAATCAAACCCGAGGCCAGTTATTGGGGTAAATGCTGGAAGGTGAGAGTACCAGAACAAGCCACAGCTATCTCACCTTGCCAATTCCTCAGTTGGTCCTGTTTCCTCAGACTGGAAGCTTCTGTGTCCTCATCCCAATGGCTCTCAGCTGAACTGCTGCTAGAAGCCTGAATGCTTAACCAGCCAAAATGCTTAACCAGCCAAATGCTTCTAGTTTCTGGTCCTCACGCCTTATATACCTTTCTGCCTTCTACCACCACTCCCTGGGATTAAAGGCTCGCTTTCTGGGATTAAAGGCATGTGTCACCATGCCTGGCTATTTCCAATGTGGCCTTGAACTCAGAGATCCAGAGGGATTTCTGTCTCTGGAATGCTAGGATTAAAGGCGTGAGTGCCACCATTTTCTAGCCTTTGTATCTAGTGGCTGTCTGTTCTCTGACCCCAGATAAGTTTATTAGGGTACACAATATTTTGGGGAACACAATACCACCACACAGAAGTGACTCCATAAAGTCTCCCCGACCTCCACACTCCTTCTGTGGCATCCCGATTTTTTTTTTTTTTAATATATGGTCATGTAATACAGCCTTGGCTGGCCTGGAACTTGATATGTAGACCAGACTGGCCTTGAACTCCTAGAGATCTACCTGCCTCTGCCTCTTAAGTACTGAGATTCAAAGCAACACCCAGCTCCCCACAACTTTTCAAAAATGTAATTAAACCTCAGGTGACAGAGGCAGGAAGATCATGATTTCAAAGGCTAGTCTAAGCTGCATATTGAAACCCATTTTAAACAGGAACAAGCAAAACAAATTAATTACCTTTGTTTTAGCCGAGTGTGATAGACCTGTGATCCCAGCACTCGGGAGGTATAGGGAGATCTTCACAAGGTCAAGGCTAGCCAGGACAATTCAGTGAGATGTGTCTCAAAAAAGCAAAGAACAAAAAGCAAGGAAAGGGGGCCAAGGGTGATGCTCAGAGCCAGAGTGCTGGCTTTGCAAGCATGAGTCCAGCACCCCATGAGCCAGGAATGGTGGTGCCTGTGACCCCTACACTTAGGAGGGAGAGTCAAGATGATCCTCGGCTATCCAGCAAGTTTGGGGTAAGCCTAGGTTATATTTGATTGTTAATAATAAATAAATAAATAAATAAATAAATAAATAAATAAATAAATAAATAAATAAATAAATAAAAGATAGGACATCTGAGATTTACTTCAAGATAGTTCGGAAAGAGGCCAGCTAGTTAAGAAAGTAGAGGCGACGTTAGCTAAGAGTTAGGAGTTGTGAAGGATGTATTTTGACACTTGCAAGCCTGTTCATCCTAGCTACACAAAACGCCATCTGAGAATTTGTGAGAGATGCAGAGCCTCAGATCCCTCTTCAGATCTGCTGCACAGAATCTGCACTGTCCAGATCCCTGGCTCTACAGGCACACTGAAGCTTTGAAAGCACTTAGGTATCCTTTTTCCTTTTGTGTGTGTTTGAAATTTCCACAATAAAAAAATATAAACAGTGGGCTCACGAGATAGCCCGGTGGTAAAGGTGCTTACGGCCAAGCCAGGACACCTGAGTGAGTTCAGGCTCCAGGACCCACATGCTATAAAAAGAGAACCAATTCCCACAGATTGTCCTCTGGCCTCTTCACTTGCTGTGGCACATATGCACATGTACACACACACACACACACACAAAGAGAGAGAATAATGCAATAAAAGTTTAATATATAAATACTATAAAATTATAACAATGAAATGGATCATGTATAGCAAATATTTCTTTTTTTATTATAATTAAGAAAATTTCTATTCATTTTATATACCAACCACAGATCCCTCTCT
Source organism: Peromyscus californicus insignis (assembly GCF_007827085.1). NCBI lineage: Eukaryota > Metazoa > Chordata > Mammalia > Rodentia > Cricetidae > Peromyscus > Peromyscus californicus. The sequence goes on from NW_026294573.1 coordinate 103,324,460, forward strand.
CCTCCCTCCTCCCACTCCCCAGCCTTTTCCCTCAACCCACCCCCCATCCCCACCTCCTAAAAGGTAAGGTCTCCCATGGGGAGTCAGCAGAGCTTGGTACATTCAGTTGAGGCAGGTCCAAGCCCCTCCTCCCTGCACCAAGGCTGCACAAGGTGTCCCACCACGGACACCAGGCTCCAAAAAGCCCACTCATGCACCAGGGATGGATCCCGGTCCCACTGCCTGGGTGCCCCCTAAACAGTTCAAGCTAAACAACTGTCTCGCCTATCCAGAGGGCCTAGTCCGGTCCCATGGGGGCTCCACAGCTATTGGTCCACAGTTCATGCGTTTCCACTAGTTTGGCTGGCCATCTCTATATGTTTCCCCATCATGATCTCAATGTCCCTTGCTCATAGAAGCCTTCCTCTTTCTCATCGATTGGACTCCTGGAGCTCAGCCTGGCACCTGGCCGTGGATCTCTGCATCTGTTTCCATCAGTCACTGGGTGAAGGCTCTATGATGACAGGTAGGGTATTCACCCATCTGGTCACCAGAGTAGGCCATTTCAGGCACCCTCTCTACTATTGCCAGTAGTCTAAGGTGGAGTCATCCTTGTGGATTCCTGGGAACTTCCCTAGTACTCTGTTTTCCCTATTCCCATGATGTCTTCATTTATCATGGCATCTCTTTCCTTGTTCTCCCACTCTGTCCCTGTTCTAGCTCAAACTTCCCATTCCCCTATGTTCTCATCCTCCATTCCTTAGCAAATATTTCTTAAAAGTTATTATCAAATATTGATTGGGGTAAGATGGAGGCTGCCCAGAAAACAAATATTTCTTTTCTGTTTTGTTTTGAAGACAGGTTTCTCTGTGTAGCGCTGGCTGTCCTGGAACTTGCTCTGTAGACAAGGCTGGTCTCAAACTCGGAGATCTACCTGCCTCTGCTGTGCTGGAATTAAAGGCATGCACCACCACTGCACAGCTTGCAAATATTTCGAATTTGCTTATCAGTAATTAGGTAAGTAGGGGTGTAGCTCAGTGATAAAGCATTCACCTAATAGGAATAAAGCACCCTAGTACCAGAAAAAGTGTATTCTAACTGCAATACATTATGATTAAATTATAGCAATTATCAATGTACTTCATCTTTGTAGAAGCCTCTACAGCGTTTATTGCATATTTCAGAAGAGTAAACTGGAATGTAGGAAAACCAAATGATTTATCTGAGATCCCCATCACTCAGAGGTATAAATCCCTGACTTTAGCTAGGCACTCCCTGTAATCCCTACACCGGGGAGGCTGGGGGCAGGGTGGATCTCAGAGACTTTGAGGCCAGTTTGGACTACATGGGAAGTCTGTGGTGGTTTGAACAAAGATGACCCCCATAGGCTCATATATGTGAATGCTTGGTCCCTAGATGGTGGAACTGTTTTTGGAAGGAGGTGTGGCCTGTTAGAGTAGGGGTGTGTTCTTGTTGAATGATATATGTCAATGGGGGCGGGGGGAGGAGTTGGGGGGAACTTTGAGATTTCAAAAGCCCAGGCCAGGCACAGTCTGGCTCTGCCTCATGCCTGTGGATCAGAAGTAAACACCCAGCTACTCCTCCGGTGCCATGCCTGCCTGCCTGCCTGAGAACTTGTGAGAGATGCAGAGCCTCAGGTCCCTCTTCAGATCTGCTGCACAGAATCTGCACTGTCCAGATCCCTGGCTCTACAGGCACGCTGAAGCTTTGAAAGCATTTAGGTATCCTTTTTCCTTTTGTGTGTGTTTGAAATTTCCACAATAAAAAAAATATAAACTGTGGGCTCTGCTTATTATTATTTATTAATTGCCACCACCCTCTCTGCCGTGATGGTCATGCACCAACCCTTTGACACTGTAAGCAAGTCCCAAATTCAATGGCTTAGTTTGGTTTTATATGTTGCCTTGGTCATGGCGGCTCTTCACAGCGATGGAAAACAGACCAAGACCTAGTCCAAAGCCAACATGGACTACAGAGTAAGAGCCTGTCTCCAAAAACGAAAGAAAGAAAAGAGATGAGAAAGAAAAAGTCAGGACTTCTAACTCCCAAACCCATTCTTTTTCTGTCACTGCACCATATTTCTGGAAATTGAAATGTGGCCCAAGCATCTGTGGCTTGCTTTTATAGGATTTGGTTTTCTTTTTTACTTTTTTATATATCTATATGGTTTTTTTTCCCTAAAGACAGGATCTCCCTATGTAACCCTAACTGGTCTGGAGTTAGGTAGGTAGTGGACACTGGCCTCCAACTTGTGATGATCCTCCTGCCTCTGATTACCCATTGTCAAGATCACAGATGTATACCCACAATGCTGGATACAGTTAAGTTGTTTTACTTTTTAAAATTGTATTTTATTTGTGTGTGTGTGTGTGTGTGTGTGTTATGTGTGTATGAGTAGGGGCACATGTAGGGGCTGTAGTGCAACTGTCAGGAGCCGATGCTCTCTTTCCACCCCGGATCCTGGAGACTGAACTCAGGACATCAGTACTTTTATCTGCTGAGCAATCTAACTGGTTCTATTGTTGGTTTTCTTAAGCTTTGGAGTTTCTCTGTGGTTTGAAAAAAGCAAACAGTTATTTTCTGAATGGCTCAAGGCATTTCCCCTGCAAGAAAGCAAATACTATTACCCTTGATTAGAAAACAGGGGCTGGAGAGATGGCTCAGAGGTTAAGAGCACTGACTGCTCTTCCAGAGGTCCTGAGTTCAATTCCCAGCAACCACATGGTGGCTCACAACCATCTGTAATGAGATCTGGTACCTCTTCTGGCCTGCAGTCATACACGCTGTATACATAATAAATAAATAAATCTTAAAGAAAACAGTTATGGGTGATGAGATGGCTCAGCAGTTAGGTTATGAGCACAGGCTGCTCTTCCGGAAGACCCACATTTTGTTCCCAGCACTCACTTGGTGGCTTATAACCATCTGTAACCTCAGTTCCAGGGGATCTGATGTCCTCTTTGGACCTCTACAGATACCAGGCACCAAAAATACCCCTATATATGGAGGAACAGAAACCAGCTTGGGCTACATTACAAGTGAGACCCTGTCTCAAGAAGGAGGAGGAAGAGGCAGAGTTACAGGCAGTTGTAAGCCACGAAACTTGGTGCTAGGAACCTAATTCAGGTCCTCAGCATGAGCAGTATGCACTTTAAAAAAAAAATGCTTTTATTTTATATTATCATTGTTTGCCTGCATGTATGTATGTGTACCACATGCATGCCTGGTGCCCCCAGGAGGCCAGAAGAGGGTGTTGGATTTCCTGCTGCTGAAGTTAGAGATGGTTGTGAGCCACTACGTAAGCACTGGGAATCGAACCTTGGTCCTCTGCAAGAACAGCAACTGCTCTTAACCACTGAGCAATTTCTCCGGCCCCAGAAAGATTTCTCTGGGCTCACAGTTTCAAAGGTATCAGTCCATGGGCACGTGGCTCCATTGCTTCTGAACCTGTGAGCCAGGAGGCAGTACCCCAGGACAGGAAATATGTCAGGGAGCAAAGTGACCCACTTTATGGTACAGGAACCAGAGAGAGAAAGCCAAAGAAAAAAGTACAGAGTAGGCACACCCCTCGAAATGGTGCTCTCATTGACCCACATCCTCCTAGCTCATTCAATTATTCACAGATGGATTAACACATTGATGAGCTTAATGACCTCACAATTCGGTCCCCACACAATAGCACCACCAGGCTTTCAACAGGTGTCCTTTGGGAAGGATGCTTCCCATCCAAACCCTAACATCACTATTTACTCCTTATCCCACAAGGAGTGGCCTCAAAGCAGAGTACGGAAACAGATGAAAAAAAAAACAGTTCTATACCTAGGGAAATGCAACTTTAAAAGATCATGAAACAGATACCAAAAGACTAACCATACCAAATATTGGCAAAGGTAGGGTAACCAGAACTCTCATTTGCTGTTGAGAAGAGCACAAAATAAGACAATTACTTAGATAAACTGTTCAGTATTTCTTATGAACTTAAGCATCTACTTACCCGGTAACTTAGCAGCCACCCTCTCAGGAAACAAGAACATATCCCTCACAATGCTGAATGATGCTCATATTACTTTACCGTACTTTAAACTTGGAACAAATCTAACAAGGACATGGATAGACATATCCACACCATGAAATACTACTCATCCATGAGAAGAAACTATGATTTCACGCAAAAACATCTGAATCAAAAAGCTGTGCTGAGTGAAGGCAGAATGACACACACTAGATTATGTTCTTGACGTTCAAAGGGGCAAAACTGATCCAAAATCAGAGCAATTGTTTTCTGGGAGGCAGAGAGGATGGACATGTAAGTACTAACTAAAAAGAGGTAGGGGCTGAGGGAACTTTTTGCTCTGTGTGTGTGTGGTATGTGTGTGTGAATGTGAGTGTGTGGAAGGGTGTGTACATGTTCATATGCATGTGTGTGTGTGTGTGTGTGTGTGTGTGTGTGTGTGTGTGTGTGTGCGCGCGCCTGTGGAAGCTGGAGGTCAAATTTGTGTATCATTCTTCAGGAGTGGTCTACCTTGGGTTTTTGTTTTGTTCTTGATTTTTATTACATTTATTTCTATATTGCAGAGACATGGATTATCCCAAGTGCTGGCATTACTGGTGTTTACCACCACACCTAATTTTATGAAGCTGGGGATTGAACCCAGGGCCTGATGCATGATGCTAAGCAAGAAAGTGGTGCCATGTTCCCAATCCTCCACTATTCTTAGAATACGAATTGTATTAATTAAGGCTCTGTAATAATAGTTCATTTATTGCTGAGGAAGAAATTACTCCCTAAAGTGAGTTGCATTAAAACAATCTCTGGTATTTATTTTATTCCGTAACTCCTGTGGGTTGGCATATCAGACAGGTCGCACAGCTCCAAGGGCTTGCCTCTGCTCCGTGCTGTCTGGGGTTTTGCCTGGAGTACTTGAGGGCTGGGGACTGTAGTCACTCCCAAGACTCCTTCACTTATGTCTTGTGACTTGTTCTGGCTGTCAGCTGAGACCTCACCTAGGGCTATTGGTTACAACGCCTACATGTGCCCTGTCAAATGCAGTTCCTGACACTATGTGGAGTTTTGAAAGCAAGGGTCGAGTGATGAGGCAGAGAAGGAACCTGGGCCTTTTGATGCCTCAGCCTCTGAAGTCTCAGAGGTTCGATGTGCTGTGTTGGTTACAGCAACCACAAGCCTGACCTTCTCAAGAGTTGTGAACACAGAACCCACCTACTGCGGGAAGAGTATCAGTCGCACAATAAAAAAGGCATGCAGAACGGAAAATAAATTGGTAGATCTATCTTTGAAAAGCACAATGAAACTAGAGATCCTTGCCATTTCATGTCACAGAGAATCCAAACCTAAGCTAGCTTCAATAGAGGAAATGTATTAGCTCACATACATAGAACCCCAGTGGTAGGGCAGACTCCAGACAAGGCTCAAATGACTCAAACAATGTCACTAGAAGGTCCAGCTTTCTCTATGTGGGCTGGAGCCTCAGATTCTCCTCAAGGAGGCAAGAGGCTGCCGGAGCTCCGGCCATCTACCTTGTCTTGCTCAGTTGCTGCAGAAAGGAGACTTCTGCTTGTCTTTACAGGGCTCAATTCACACAGATGTCTTGCAGAGTGGATTTCTTTAGCTCTAACTGTCCTGACTTGGCTCTTGGGCCTATCACTGGATAGCTCCTGCCCTTAAGGGAATGTTCTGTGTGAAGTGGCTTAGGCCTTTGTCACACGCCCGTCTCTGAAGTTAGGAACAAGGTTAGTCAGCATCATTGTAAGCCACAAGTCTCCTGCCACAGAGATGAGTTCAGCTACAAGGACACAATGGATGTCAGGAGAGGCAACAGGAGGGTCTTTTTCTCCCGTGTCTAGATCCACACAATTCCCGGGGTTAATCCAGTGTCTGGAAAACCGTGACTCTCTCGATCCTTTCACCTTTCTCATAGATGGTTGCCCACTTCTAGTCATGGTGTCTACCGAGCTGTCGTGTGTCCTTGGTGCTGTGTGAAACATGCCACTGCATGCTTTAGGGTAGCTTAGAATAGTGAAGGTGGGTGGGACGGGCAAACGGGAAACAGCGTCAGGACTCTGAGCTGGGGGGGCCAGTCCACATCAGTAACTGCACGTAGAAATGCATCAGCTTGGGACTGGAGAGATGGCTCAGAGGTTAAGAGCTCTGCTTGCTCTTCCAAAGGTCCTGAGTTCAATTCCCAGCAACCACATGGTGGCCCACGACCATCTGTAATGAGATCTGGCGCCCTCTTCTGGCCTGTAGGGATATGTGCAGACAGAGCACTGTATACATTATAAACAAATCTCTAAAAAAAAGAAAGAAAGAAAAGAAACGCATCAGCTTCACCTGAACCATGAGTTGGCATCAGCGTCTCTTCCATTACAAAACAGGGTGGGGCACTACTTACCATAAGAAGGTCACTACCCCAACATCTTTTCATTCTCAAGAGTTCTTATTTTTTTTTCTCCCTGCAGGAAGTCAGGAAAAAAAGAAACCAAACTCTACTGTCTTCTTACTAATAATTGTCAAGTCCTGTAGAAATTTAACTTTTTTCTTTTTTGAGGATATCATGTAGCCCAGGCTGGCCTTGAACTCCTGTGTGATTCTGAGCCCAACTGCCTGGTTTTCCACTTCTCTGATCACACTACTTGTGCGTTTGAGAAGCTAAACTGCCACCATGCATCCTTCTCACGCTGGCGAGTCCCTCATCTTTTGTTTTAATTTATTCTACACGTGTATGCACACCTTAAGTGCATGCATGGAGTCAGAGGACAGTTTTGCGGACTTGGGTTCCTCCTTCCATGTTTATGTGGGCTCTGGAGTTTGAACTCAGGGCACCGGCTTTACCCGCCCAGCCACCTCTCTCTCTAGCCCAGCTCCCTCACCTTTGTCATGTGGAACTCTTAAGTCCCTTCCTCTTTTTCTCCCACCTCCCCCTCCTCTTCTCCTCGCGATTCCCCACCCACCTTCTCACATTTGTTTATTTATTTGGTGGGGCAGGGGACAAAGGGGACAAAGGTACTGTGGAGATCAGGGACAACTTCAGGGAATCGGCTCTCTGCTCCCACCCTGCGGGTTCTGGGGGTAAAGTTCAGGCTGCCAAGCTTAGCGGCAAGTGTTTTTACACACGGAGCCGTCTCACCAGCCTCCTGCTACCACCACCACCCATTTTTGTTTGTTCGGGTTTTTTGAGACAAGGTTTCTCTGTGGAGCCCTTGCTGTCCTGAAACTCGATCTGTAGACCAGGCTAGCCTTGAACTCAGAGATCCACCTGCCTCTGCCTCCTGAGTGCTGGGATTAAAGGCGTGCACCACCACTGCCTGACTACACTACTCCTTTTATGATTCAGGTGTCTCATGGTCCACTCTGGCCTCAGCTTGCTATGTAGCTGAGGGTGACCTTGAAGTTTTGATCCAACAGCCTCCACTTCATCAGTACGGGGCTTACAGACATAGGCCACCACCACACACAGTTTATTCAGCAGCTGGTGATAGAGCCCAGGGCTTCGTGTATGCTAGGCAAGTATTGTACCAGCTGAGCTACATCTCAGCCCCGTCTTGTAGATAATAAGAAAACTCAAGAGTCAATGCATACATGCCTGTAATCCCAATTTCCACTTGGGAAGTGGAAGCAGAAGGAGCAGAAATTGAAGAGCAGCCTGGGCTATGTGGGGATTTTGAGGTCAGCATGGGCTACATGAGCTCAGAAAAGAAGAGGAGGAGAAGCAGGAAAGGAAGGAAGGAAGGAAGGAAGGAAGGAAGGAAGGAAGGAAGGAAAGAAAGAAAGAAAGAAAGAAAGAAAGAAAGAAAGAAAGAAAGAAAGAAAGACAAGAGAAAAAGAAAACCAAAGATACTTTCCTTGTAAATTTGGCCCATCCCTGTAAGCATTGTTCAGTAGCGGCTTTCTCTAGGTAAATAGCTAAATAGACATTTCTTGCCTTGGATTTGTTTTACGGTATGAATAATGCATGTTCTGTTTTCTTGTAGCTTGCACTTGCCTGTTGTCTTTTCCTAAAGGTTATGTTTGCTGTTTCTGCTCACTCATATGTTGCATACACTTGACTCAAACATACACACTTGACTTCTGTCTAGTACACATATGGACTCTCTTGGTTCGCCATGTTTATTAGTTTAAATGCCACTGGCTGTGCACCCTGGGATTTCTGAGCTTGTGGCACATGACAGAAAGTATGTTAGAGGTCCTTGATATGCACCGTGAAGGAGATAAAGAGAAACTGAACTATGGCAACTGAATTCAGGCTCAAAGTCCCCATCACCCACAAGGTAGTACACAGTTCTTTAAACACAGTGTCAAGTGTATTCCATTCTTTCTCCTAAGCGAGACACCATTGTAATCACTGGAAACCATTAGGTGCTTGATAAATATGACTCTTGATTTCAAGATCCACATGTTAGTATCGATACACTTGGCTTCCATCTTCCTTTTCTGTCACTCTCCGACATGTACCCCAAACCCTTCCGCCATGTATTTGCCTGGTACACCAGACTCTCCAGTGTCTGGAGAACCTTAATTATGCTCATTTCTCTCAAGTCTTTTCTGTAATGTTTTCTCTTTTTCTTGAAGTCTGGTTGTGTGTGTGTGTGTGCGTGGTGTGGTATGTGTGTGTGTGTGTGTGTGTGTGTGTGTGTGTGTGTGTGTGTGTGTATGTGTGTGGTGTGTAGTTTGTTTTCTCTCCAGGACCTCAGGTATTCGAGATAAGCACTCTACCATTGAACTGTATCCACAATTGTAATGCTTTCTCCATCCAAAGTACGAGATAGCTTTTAGCAATACATCCCTGACCCTCACTTGAGTCCCGACAATTGCTGATCTCACACAACACTTACAGTTTAAAGAACACTCTAGAATATTCATTATATCCATAGGGGCTTGTACCAGAGAAAAAGAGAAAGAGGAGAATGTCAAGCCCCATATGTGCCTTGTCTCCTTCCAGACTCAACAGCTCCATTGCGGGAGGTCCCTCTATGTAAATACACGACATCCTGGATAACAGGGTTCTGTCCTCACCAATGCCTCTGCGGTGCCTTGCCTCTCTCTGCTCTCATTACTGCCAGGAATTCCTCTGAATTAAACCTTGCTCCATGTTATAAAAACCTCTGTGCTGGAGGGACAGCATCTTTCCGGAATTCTGCCGGGCTGAGAGAAGATGCACTCCTGTCCATGCCAGACACGACTGGCAACAGAGTAAGTGAGGGGTTCTCAGAAACTGGCAGAATGTCAGAGGTGGGTTCGGGGCCAGCTGAACCTGGTCTCTTGTGTAGTATCACCTTCCTCCTTTTACTCTGAGAATCCTTCTGGGGTTGTTGTTGATCATGTTTTGGTTTTGTTGTTGTTTGGTGGGGTTTGTTTGTTTTATGTATGTGTTTTTAAGTGCGTGGGTATCTGTGGGGGGTGGTGCACTTACAGAGGACAACTTCTGGAATCATTCAAGCACCATCCACCTGTTTTCAGTGAGAGACAGTGTCTCTCACTGGGGTGACTCTTACCAACTAGACTAGACTGGCTGGCTAGCGTGCTCCAGAGATCTGCGTGTCTACACTTTCCCAGCACCAAGATACAACTGAGCACCATGACACCCAGCTTTTGGACTTGGGTATGGGGATAAAACTCAGGGCCTTCAGGAGGATCTCTGTAAGTTCGAGGCCAGTCTGGGCTATAGAGCAAGTTCCAGGACAGGCTCCAAAGCTACACAGAGAAACCCTGTCTCAAAAGCCAAAACCAAACCAAACAAACAAAACATCTCAGGTCCTCCTGCTTGCCATGTACACTTTACTTGTGTGTGTGTGTGTGTGTGTGTGTGTGTGTGTGTGTGTGTGTGTGTGTGTGGTGTGTGTGTTTGTGTGTACACCACAGTGCTCATGTGGAAGATGGAGAAAAACTTTAGGAATTGTCCTCTCGTTCCACCACGTGAGCCTCAGGGATCAAACTCAGATCACCCAGCTTAGTGGCAAGCACCTTTACCTGCTGAGGTATCTTGCTGATTGCTCAGGGGAGATGCTTTGTTTTGTCTGCCTGTGTAACTCAAATTGGCCTCAAATGTGTGATCCGCTAACCTCCGGCTCCTGAGTGTGGGATTATAGGCACACTACCACACCTAGTTTATGTGGCACTGGAATTGAACCTAGGACTTCACGAATACCAGGTAAACACTTCATCAACTGAACTAGATCCTCCGTCCACGGTTGCTCTTCTTACTGCTATAACGCAAACAAAACAAACAAAACAAAACCCCAACCAACAACAAAAACCTGCCAACAGCAACTGAGGAAAGGGAAAGGGCCATGGCAAGGGGGTGCAGTGGGTACAGGTGAATGCCCCAAAGCCTGAAGGCCCAAGTTCAATCCTCAGGACCCACCTGGTAGAAAAAGAGAACTGACTCCCCTCCAACCTCCATGGAGTGCGGTGGCTCGTACCCTCTCTTGCACACACGCACACACAGAGATACAAAATAAATAAGTAAGTAATGTGATAATAAACACATGCTAAAAGAAGAAGAAGAAAGGAGGGGGTGACTCTGCTCATAGTTTAAAGGTACGAGCCCATCATGGCGGGAAAGTCGTGGTGGGAGAAGGAGGAGGTGTTGGGTTCCAGTGCATCCCCGGTCAGGAAGCAGAGAGATGGATACTGACGCTCAGCGAGGGAACCCAGACCCTGGGAACAATGCCAACCACATTCAGGGTGGGTCTTCCCTCCTTGGGAAATACTCTCCCAGACAACTTGAACTCACTGTGTATCTGAAAATAAGGTTGAATTCCTGAGGCTCCACCTCTGCCTCCAAACACCGAGGTTACAGGCCTGAGCCACCATGCCTGGCTGCCTGCCTCTGAAGTACTTTGTAGACTTTGATCAACCCACCTCGAATTATATGAACTCTCTTCTGGAATACTCGACAATGATCAAAGGATTCCTGTGTTTTCTCAGAACTCATTCTGCAAATATTAATGATTGAGATAAGGATAAAAGAAGAAAACACTGAACGTTAGCATTTCAAATTCTTCTTTCTGCTTCCTGCACCTGCTCTCTATGTAGGGAAATCAAAAATTAAGAATAGAAACTGGGTGTGGTGCTGCAGGCCTGGAGTCCTAGCCCTCGGAAGGTGGGGACAGGAAGATCAGAAGTTCAAGGTCATCCCTGTCTACATGATTGAGTACAAAGCTAGCTTAGACTGCATGAGACCCTGTCTCTAAAAGCAAACAGAGGGTGCTGGGGAGATGGCTTCAGCATGTCGAGTGTTAGCTTCACAAGCACGAAGCTTTAGTTTAGGTTCCTCAGCATCCATGTTAAAGTCAGGCATGTTCCTCAGCACCGGGGGACAGAGACATGTAGATCCTGGGGGTTCATAGCCAATCTAATCAAAATGGAGATCTCTGGGTTCAGTGAGAGACCTTATCTCAAAAAACAAGGTAGAGAAATGGTTGAGGAAGACATCCCAATGTCAACCCCTGTCCTCCACACATGCCTGCACAGGTGAGCTCCCCTGCACACACATGCACAGGCATACACTGAACACACACACACAAGCTGAAGGTACAAGTAGGCCTGAAGTGTTTCATGGGGAGAGGAGGGGGGAGGGGGAAGAGGAGAGTGGGGAGCAAGTGCGGGGAGGAAGGGACCAGTGGAGGAGGGGAGCAGGTACAAGTTGGGGTTGCAGAGAGAGAAGATGATGTAAACAGTGAGGAGTGGAAGTATGGGCAGTGCACATTCCTAAGATCAGCACTCAGGAGACAGGCCGGGTGAGCCTGAGCTTAAGGCTAGCCTGGGCTACACAGGAGACCCTATCTTAAAATATGGAAGTAGAGGGTCAGGAAGTGAAAGACTTAGGGAGCTGGAGTGGGTAGTGAAAGAAATAGCCTTCCCCCCTGCCCGAGATCCTCATGAAGTGGTTGTGTGTTTCATGGTCTAGTTCTTTGCTTTTATTCAGTGGTGGTTGGAGTGTGAGACAGGGTCTCTATATTTAGTCCTTCCTATCCTGGAACTCACTATGTAGACCAGGTTGGTCTTGAGCTTGCAGAGACCCTTCTGTCTCTACTTCCTGGGTGCTGGGATTAAAGGCTTGTGCCACCAAACCCTGCTCTCTTTATTTTCTCTCCAACCAACATAGGTTAGTTGTGGAGCCCCAGGCCAATGAGAGCTCTTTTCTCAGAAATCAAAACAAAGTGGATGAAACCAAAGACATAACTCTACTGTGGTTACTTTTCTATTGCTGTGATAAGACACCATGAGCAAGGTAACTTATAGAAGAAATCCTTTAATTTGGCGCTCACAGTTTCAGAGGGTTGGAGCCCTTGACCATCGTGGCAGAGGGCATGGCAGCTGGCAGGCAGGCATGGAGCTGGAGCAGAAGTTGGGACCTTACACCTTGAGATAATCTCAAGGCAGATTGAGCTCACTGGGAATGGTGTGTGTGGTGGTTTGAAAGAATGGCCTCCACAGGCTCAAATATTTGGATGCTTTGTCATTAGTGGGGGGCACTACTTGACAGGAGATGTGGCCTCTTGGAGGAAATGTGTCATTGAAGTTAGGGCTTTGGGATTTCACAGTCTCAAGCCAGGCCCAGTGTCTCTCTCTTCCTACCGATCCAGATATAGAATTCTTTTTTTTTTTTGGTTTTTCAAGACAGCGTTTTTTTGTGTAACAGCCCTGTCTATCCTAGAACTGTAGACCAGGCTGGCCTCGTACTGACAGAGATCTGCCTGCCTCTGCCTCCCAAGTGCTGGGATTAAAGGTGTGTGCTACCATGCCCAGCCAGATACAGAACTCTTGGCTGCTTCTCCAGAACCATGTCTGCCTGCAGACTATCATGCTTCCCTCCATGACAGTAATGAACCTGTAAGCCAGCCCAACTAAATATTTTCCTTTGTAAGAGTTGCCTTGGTCATGGTGTCTCTTCACAGCAATAGAACATTGACTAAGACGGTGTGGGCTTTTGAAACCTCAAAGCCCCCCTACCTCCTGCAAGGCCACACCTTTTAATCCTTTCCAAGCAGTTCCATCAACCTGGAACCAAGTATTCAAACACTTGGTTCAAATGTGGGGACCATTCTCATTCAAACCACAGGAAGTCTAAAGGTTGACCTCTGACCTTCACACAAACACACACACATGTTCATTCATATACACCTGAACACATACATACACACACACACACACACACACACACACACACACACTCACACACACACACAAACACACACACACCCTGAGGAAACAGGCAGAAGGACCAAGAGTTCAAGGCCAATCAGAGGAGCAAAGCAAGACCCTATTTCAGAAAACTAAAACAAAAATTAGGTTCTGGATATGAAATTATTACAAAGAAAAGTTCTGCTGGGCGGTGGTGGTGCACGCCTTTAATCCCAGCACTCAGGAGGCAGAGGCAGGCGGATCTTTGTGAGTTAGAGGCCAGCCTGGTCTACAAAGTGAGTTCCAGGAAAGGCGCAAAGCTACACAGAGAAACCCTGTCTCGAAAAACTAAAAAAAAAAAAAAAGAAAAGAAAAGAAAAAGAAAAGTTCTGGACTCTGGAGCCATAGCTCAGTTGATAGATTGCTTGCCTAGGCCCTGGGTTTGATGTCCAACACCACATAAACCAGGTGTGATGGCTCATGCCTATAATCTTAGCATTTGGGAGACAGAGACACAAGAATCAGGAGTTCAGGGTCATTCTTGGTTACATAGTAAGTTTAAGCACCTGGGCTACAAGAGAATCTCAAAATAAAACAAAACTCTCCAAAATATCTCTCTCTCTCTCTCTCTCTCTCTCTCTCTCTCTCTCTCTCTCTCAAGACAGGGTCTCACTATGTAGCCCTGTCTGTCCTGGAACTTGCTATATAGACCAGGCTGACTGTGAACTCACGGAACTGTCTGCCTCTCTCTCCCAAGTGCTGGGATTAAAGGTGTGCACCACCACTCCCAGCTCTTTTATTTCTCAACATTATAAATTTTATACTGGTGGAAATGGGCACAAGAATAGAAAGTAGACTTTCTTCTCCCACCTTCAGGTGCAGATGGGAAAACAAGCTCCTAAGGACTATACGTGCAGTCCTGCTGTGTGCTGCCATAATGGGAGGGGTGCCTTCAGGGAAAGACCCCACCCAGCTAAGCTCTCATCTCGTGGAATGGAGCTTAAGGGTTCTTCTACTGCTAGAAAGTTTCAACATATCAAAGTTTCTGCTGACAACTGGAGGGGTGAGGCTCGATCCCAAGCCGGCAGTTGAACTAGGTAGGTAGTGTCATCCACGTGCTACCGGCTTAGGGGCATGAAGGATGCAAGAACGAGGCGGTTGTGGACTCTTCCTCTGGGGTTTCAGAGAGTTGCTGTACCAGTCAGTGCTGGAACTGCTGCAAGAGGGTCTGGAATCCAGAAGGCCCTGAGGAGCCACTGTGCGAACTTGTGAAAGCCTTAATATGTAGGAGATACCAGAACCATGAGATGTCCTCAGCTAAAGAGAGCTGTCCACAGGAAATGGAGCCAGCCCAAGACAGAGATGCAGGCTGCAGGCAGCGATGCTGGAGGGGCTGAACCATCCAAACTCTCGTTCTTTGACCAGACAGGGAGCAGTAGAGTTTGGGCTTTGTCCTGCTGTGTTTCCATCTTACTTTGGACCAATATTTCCTCACTGTGCCCCTTTTGGACCTCCCTTTTGGAATGCTAATGTATATTCTGTGCCATTGAATGCTGGAAGTGTGTAATTTGCTTTTTTTATTTTACAGGAGTGACAGTCGAGAGAGTACCTTGAGTCCTAGAGGCAACTTTGGACTTTTGAACAATGTGAGACTGTTAAAGACTGTGGAGATTTTTGGAGTTGAACTCAATGCATTTTTTTATATTGCGATAGAGGTGGGCAGGAGCCCAAGGAGGCCAGGGAGGGATCTGGTGGTTTGAATGGGAATGTCCCCCACGGGCTCAGGCATTTGAGCAGCTGGTGCTTGGGGAGTTTGTGGGGATGTGGTGTGCAGCCTCACTGGAGGAACAGAGCACTGAGGAGGGCTTTGAGAGTTCATAGCCTTGCCCCACTTCTGGCTCATTCTCTCTGCTTTGTGCTCATGGTTGAAGATGTGGTCCCTCGTTTCCCATTCCAGCCCTCAGCTGCCATGCCTCCTGCGCTGATAACGGACTCTTCCTCTGGAACCATAAACCCACATAAGCTCTTCCTTCTGTAAACTGCCTCAGTCATGGCATTTCATCACAGCAACGGAAAAGTAACGACTGCAGACACCTGTGTATTTAGGATCACAAAGCTGAGGCCAACCTGGACTACACAGTGAGACCTTGTTTCAAAATGCTAATCATGAATTTGAAACAATGAAATAAGGGATGGGGGATGCTCAGTGGGTAAAGCGCTCTCTGGGCTCACATGAGGACCTGAGCAGGGAGTCCTAGTTCCCAGCTTTAGAAGTGGGTGTGGTGGCACACACCTGTAATCTCGGCACTGGGAGGTAGAGAGAGGAGGATCCCGAGGATTACATGCTGGTGAACACCAGATTCCATAAATGACCCTGCCTCAAAAAAAAAAAAGGATGACAGAAGATACCTGCCACATGCACACATATGGTGAAGCACCCACCTACCCACCCACACACACACAAATAAATAACTAAATAGAAACATACCATCTTAGCGATTTTCTAGGCTGCAAAGCGTTGTTGTTACCTGTAGACACCTGCTGTACAACAGCTGCTAAAACTCACTTCCTTAGTCCCAGCTGGACATTTGGACCACAGAGTCCATTGCGAATGTGGCCTCCAGATAATCTTTTGAATATTTGAAAACAGGGAATCTGTCCCCCATAGCTGTCCCTTTTCCAGGCCAACTGTCCCCTGGATTTCCGTCTTCCCTCGAAGGACATGGCTCCAAATCCTAGACTCAGGCTCATGCATGCTACAGCTACATGTCCTGCAGGTAGGTTCCATGGGGGGATTGAGAATAAAATGACTAGAACACGATGCTAGCACTCTGGAGCATTGGCATCTGCTGCCAATGACAAACAAACCAAGAAGCCTGTGAAGCGTCACGCCAATCCCACGAGAAGGTACATGGACATCGCCAGAGTCCAACAGGAGATGGTCAGCTGCACCCAGGAGACCAAGAGGACTTGTCTTGCACTGTCCATGCAGAAGTCCCTTGATCACCGACTTCATTCAGGGATTTACCTCCTTCTGCTATCTTTCCTTGGCATTTCTCTGGCACATCCTGATGGAGAGTTATGTTTCAGGGAAAAAAAATTTAAATATATTCATCTGCCACCTTAGACATGTGTTCATAAGAGAACTTAGCAGCTTGTAGCAAAAACGACTATTTCAGCAGGCGAAGTCTGAAATCATTTCACCAGCCCCATTCTTCTTATAGTCCCTCCCACCTGGCTTCCTCTTTTGTCCTCTTCCTCCCCCAACCCTCCATCTTTCACTGTCCCTTTCAAAGCCTCTTGACAGCCCCATGATGACCCCTCACAACCAAGTCAGCTAATAAATTCAGAGGGGGCTACGTGACTCAGCTTCCTACAGGATCGATTCAAACCCTGATCTTTCCATTGTCACTTGTGATTATAGGAAAAGAGGTCACAGGGCTGCTCCACCACCCTTTGCTAATCCAAGATACATTTGAATGTGTGGTCATTCCCATCGCGCTCCCAAACACAGCCTGGCTCCCTTATCCAGCAGCCTTCTTCTCCTACTCAATAAAGTGTCCACCTCTGGCTGCATTTAGCCCAGGCCTGCTAAACATACCAAAGGTCTAGTTGTTTTCTTACAACGTCCTGAGCAGCTATATTGGTTAAGTCCTTCATCTTATCTTAGAAGGACAAAGTATAACAAACACAGTTTGTTCGGGATTCATGTACTAACTTTTAAACATGTATTTTATTGTCATTGTGTGTGCATGACGTGTGTGTGAGTGTGGGGACATGCCTGTGTAAGTGAGAGGGGAATTTCCAGGACTTGGGTCTCTCCTTCCACCGTGGATTCCAGGGACTGAACTTAGGTCAAGCTATCTCACCAGCTCCCTTTATTTTTTACTTTAAAACTTTATTTATTTACTCATTTATTTAGTGTGTGTGTGTGTGTGTGTGTGTGTGTGTGTGTGTGTGTGTGTGCACAGGCAGCAGGAGTTGGTTCTCTTCTTTCATCATGTGGGCTCCAGGGGTTGAATTCAGGTCATCAGGCTTGGCAATTAATGTCTTAACTCGATGACCCATCTCATCTGCCCCCTTTGCTTCTCTTTTTCTTTCTTTCCTTTTTTAAAAGATTTATTTATTTATTTATTTATTTATTTATTTATTTATTTATTTATTTATTATGTATACAGTGTTCTGTCTGTATGTATGCCTGCACTGCAGGCCAGAAAGAAGGAACTGGAATGAATTATACATGGGTGTGAGCCACCATGTGGTTGCTGGGAATTGAACTCAGGACCTCTGGAAGAGCAGCCAGTGCTTGTAGCCCAAAGTTTCTCCGATCCTGCCCTGCCCCACAGCCAGGAAGAATCTCCCCACCTGAATCTCTCCCACCCGCATCCTGCAGCCACTTGGTCCCAAGTAAATACACAGAAGCTTTTATTACTTACAAACTTACAAAATGGCCTGTGGATCAGCTCTTTCAACCTAATTTAACCCATTCCTATTAATCTATATGTTGCCATGTGGCCATGGTGTTATAGGTCTGCTGGCATGTTGCTCCTTTAACGGTGGACTGGTGTCTCCTCGACTCCGATCTTCTTTCCTCTGTATCTCTGCTTGGATTTCCCACCTGGCTGTAAGCTTTCTTGCCATAGGCCAAAACAGTTTCATTTATCAACCAATCAGAGCAGCACATATTCACAGTGTACAGAAAGACATCCCACAGCAGTGCTTTTAACCTCTGAGCCATCTCTCCAGCCCCTCTTTTCTTAAAAAAAAAAAAAAGAAAAAAAGAAGTTTTCATGGAGCTCAAGTCCTAAACTTGCTATGATAGAAGAAGACTTTAATTCCTAATCCTCCTGCATCATCTCCCAAGTTATGGGATTACAGGCTTACACCACTACATTCAGTCTGGGATCAAACCCAGGGCTTGATGCATGCTAAGCAAGCACTCTACCAACTAAGCTATATTCACAGGCTGAAAGGAAACTTTACTTACTTACTTAATTAATTTAATGTGTAGGTGTATGTATGCTATATATGTGTTCATATGGGGGTGTGTGTCAGTGTGTGGGTGCAGGCACACAAGTGTGGTCATAAATGTGGAAGCCAGAAGCTAATACTGGGTGTCCTCCTAAATAATTGCCTACCTTAGTTTTAAGACAGGGTCTCTTCACTGAACATGGACATGTGGATTGGCTAGACTGGATGACCAGTGAACTCTGCAAGATCTGTCTTGCCCCAGCTCTGAGGTTATAAATAACTGTGTGCCACCTCACCATACCCCGGCTTTCACAAACCTACTGGGAACCAGCACTCACGTGTTCATACTTTAACAGCGAACACCTTACCCACTGAACCACCTCCTCACCCCCAGAATGGGAATCCTGCGTGATACCATTACGTCAGCGGGGCGATAGTTAAAATAACCTTTTTGCTTTTCCAGAAAGTGCCTCACTCTGTAACCCTGGATGACCTGGAATTCATTGTGTAGACCAGGCTGGACTCTAACTCACAGAGATCCATCTGCCTCTGCCTCCTGAGCACCAGGATTAAAGGTGTGTGCCTGACCAAAACTTTTCTTTTAAAGATTTATTTTTATTTTTTTACTGTAGGTGTGAGTGTCTACACATATGTATGTGCATTCATGCATGTCTGGAGCCCAAGGAGGTCAGCAGAGGGTGTCAGACTCCGTTGGACTCCAGTTACAGGCAGTTGTGGGCTGCTTGACACTGAGAGCACACCCACATCCTCTGTAAGAACAGCCAGTGCTCTTAACCTCTCCAAACCCAAGGGAAAGGGAAACTGTTGATCACTCGTTCACCTCCTCGACAAACTCAGTTTGGTTGGCGAGACGGCTCAGCGGGTAGGGTCACTGCACCAAGTCTAAGGACCTGAGTTTGATTCCCAGGATCCACCTGGTGGAAGGAGAGAAAGTTCTCTTCTGACGTCCACACACATACAAGTTACCCACATACATACACACAAAATAAGTTAAAATGTAAAAGAAAAATTTCAAAAACCAAAGCTTAATGTACATTTTATATATTTTTAAATTTAATTATATGTATAAATATATATCTGTGTACCATGTGTATGCCTGGTGCCTGAGGAGCCAGAAGAGGGCACCAGATCTCCTGGAATTGGAGTTAGAGTGTTGGAAGCCATTATGTGGGTGCTGGGAAAAGAATATGGGTCCCCTGGAAGAGCAGTGAGTATTCTTAACTGCTCAACCATTTCTCCAGCCCTTGTATTTCTTGAACATTAAGATGAATGACTCTGTGAGTTCGAGGTCAGCCTGGTCTACAGAGTGAGATCCAGGACAGGCACTACATGGAGAAACCCTGACTTGAAAAAAAAAAAAAAAAAAAAGATTAATGAGAATAATTTGTGTCATTCAGCTGGGGATGCAGCTCAGTTGGTAGAGTGATTTCTTTGCATACACAGAGGTCTGGGTTTCATCCTGAACACTGCATAAACCAGATGTTGTGAGACATACCTGTAACCCCAGCACTTGCGGGGCAGAGACAGGGATCTGCCGTTTAAGATCATCCTCCCATACATAGTGAATTTGAGGTAGCCTGTTCTACCTGAGATCCTACCTTTAAAAAAAAAAAAAGTTGTGCCAGGAGGTGGTGGCACACACCTTTAATCCCAGCACTTGGGAGGCAGAGGCAGGCGGATCTCTGTGAGTTCAAGGCCAGCCTGGGCTACCAAGTGAGCCCCAGGAAAAGCGCAAAGCTACACAGAAAAACCCTGTCTTGAAAAACCAAAAAAAAAAAAAAAAAAAAAAAGTTGGGGTCTGGAGAAATGGCTCACCATTGAAGAACACTGGCTGCTCTTCCAGAGGTCCTAAGTCCAATTCCCAGCACCCACATGGTACCTCACAGCCATCTAGAATGAGATCTGACACCCTTCTTCTGTCGTGCAGGCATATATGCAAATAGAGCACTCATACATTACAAACAAACAAATTTTTAAAAAATAAATCAAAATTTAAAACATTAAAAAAAAAAAAGGTGGAAGCCGGGCGGTGGTGATGCACATCTTTAATCCCAGCATTTGGGATTCAGAGGCAGGCAGATCTCTATGAGTTTGAGGCTAGCCTGATCTACAGAACAAGTTCCAGGAAGGCCAAGTGTGTTAGGATTTCTATTTCTCTGAAGACACATGACCAAGGCAACTCTTATAAAGAAAACATTTAATTGAGAGTGGTTCGCTTATAATTTCAGAGGTTCAGACCATTGTGACTATGAATGGGAGGGAGCATGGCAGCATGGAGGCAGATGTGGAGCTGCAATTGAGGCTGCAGGCAACAGGAAGTCAGCTTACAGTCACACTGAGAGAAGCTGGAGAAAAAGAGACCTCAAAGCCCGCCCCCACAGTGACATACTTCCTCCAACAAGGCCACACCTCTAATAGTGCCACTCCCTTTGGGGCCATTTTCGTTCAAACCAACACACCAAGCCTACACAGAGAAACCCTGTCTCAAACAAAACAAAATGAAACAAAAACTTGGGAGCTGGAGTTGCCAGCACCCATGGTGAACAGCTGTCAACTATCCATAAATCCAGCTCTAGGAGATTTAACATCCTCTTGTGGCCTCTGTGGGCACCTGCATGCCAAGTGTATATGTATGTGTGCTTACACACACACACACACACACACACTCACACACACGTAAAATATTTTCTAAAAAATGGTTTCTGTCCTAAAAGCTTATCCCAGCTCTGTACTCAGATACATACCCATAATTCCAGCATTCAAGAGGCTGCAGCAAGGAAGATGGCCATGAGTTCAAGGCCAGCCTGGGCTACATGGCAAAACTTTGTCTGAAATAAACAAATAAAAGAAACAAACAAACAAACAAAAAAGGTAATCTTGCACTATCTAGAATAAGCTAATAACCCCAGGAGTGCAGGCTTCTGTTGCCTCACGGTCATGTTTCAGTCACTGCTCAGGTCCCAGCCTGAGGTCTTACCCATCAGCAGAAGAAACATCGGGAATTAAAAAATAACAGAACACAGGGAGGTTGGGAGCCTGTGCTTCAGCATGGGCACTGGTAAGGAATTGCCATGTGTCTGTGGGAGTATCCTCTATCTACCCTTCTGGCCTCTGGCATCCAGATATTGCAAATGAGGCAGTTGGATTAGAGGTTCTGGAGAGCCTCCCAGTTGTTACAGTCCTTTTTCTGAGTTGCTTTAACATGATTTTGAGGCTTGAAAGTCTCATTATTATTGTAGTTTGCCAGCTACCGTGGGTGCTCACAGACTGAGGAGGGAAGAGGTTTTTTTGTTTGTTTGTTTTTGTTTTTTTGCTTCTGTGTTTAGAAAACAAGATCAGGCAAGTCTTCCAAGATGGGGTGTTGCCAAATATTTGTTTACACTCTGAAGATGTGTCTTTGCCAAGGTGCCTTCTGATTGGTTTAATAAAGAACTGACTAGCCAGTAACTAGGCAGGAAGAGATTAAGCGGAACTTCCGGGGCAGAAAGGACTCGGGAGAAAAAAAGAAAGGCAGAGTCGATAGTCAGACTCGGAGGAAGCATGGTGGGCAGTATAGAGAAATGAGGTAATGAGCCATGCAACAGGACATAGATTAAAAAATACGGGTCAATTTAAGTTATAAGAACTAGTCAGCCTGGGGGGTGGGGGTGGGAGGGTGGGGGTTGGGAGTACACGCCTTTAATCCCAGCACTCGGGAGGCAGAGGCAGGCAGATCTCTGTGAGTTCGAGGCCAGCCTGGTCTACAGAGTGAGATCCAGGACAGGCACCAAAACTACACAGAGAAACCCTGTCTGAAAAAACAAAACAAAACAAAAAAACCCAAACAAACAAAAAAGAGCTAGTCAGAAACAAGCCTAAGCTAAGGCCGAACTTTCATAATTAATAATAAGTCTCTGTGTCATTATTTGTGAGCTGGCAGACCAAAGAACACTCCGTCTACAATGGGGTGCACGAGGGCAAGAAGGCAGCTCAGAGCAAAGTCGTGGGCTTGAGATCACTGTAGAACATTGCACCTTGTGGAGGGGTTCTAGGGTCATGACCTTTCCCTTTTGACTAAAGCCTGTGAAGGAAATCACCAGGAAAGAAGTCTCACTCACCCTGAACTTGCTGCAAGGCTGAGTGTGGAGAGGTTGGAATGTTGCAGGTCCAGAGCCCAGTTGCAATTTATTTGGGGCTATCTCTAAACCTCTCCCCCATTTTGAGACGGGGTCTCTATGTAGCTCTGCATAGCAAGTGGAACTTGCTATGCTAACCTAAGGCTGGTCTTAGACCTACAAACAGCTGCTGCCTCGACCTCCCAGTGCTAGGATTAAAGGTGTGTGCCACCACACCCAGCTCTACCCAGTTAATAGCCATTCCTTGCCCACCTCTGTGGCTCATCTAATATCCATGTGACTAGCAAGTGAAACCCTTTGGAATGTATTAACTCAACAGACCAGAAGCTTCCAACGATCAAAATGCTAAGAATGTCCTCAGATAGCAACTGTGGCCTTAGCAGGGAACCCTCCCAGATGACCCTATCAATGTACTGAAAAGTGCCTCATTGTGACTTGCTTTGTTCAGATGCTGTAAAGCTTCATGGGCCTGTTAGCATGCTCAAACATGGAACTTGGGGTAGCCTGAATCTGTGTTCTCAGGCCATGGTCATTCATATTTGGCTCTAAAAGAAACTATTTTGTGTCCTGTTTGGGATGAGATGGGTGTGTTTGCTTCAATAAGAGTAAATTCTTTGGGGTTGGGGATTTAGCTCAGTGGTAGAGTGCTTGCCTAGCAAGCACAAGGCCCTGGGTTCGAGCCTCAGCTCCAAAAAAAAAAAAGTAAATTCTTTGAAAGTCAAGTCTGAAACCTTCATGGGCATCAACACAGAGGATCCCCACAGTTATTTGGGAACAAAAAGGGAAGAGGAAGAAGAGACAGAAGGAAGAATATAAACTGGAGGACCACCCGCCGCCCCCAAGTTTTGGTTTATGTAAGGGGGGTTATTTCACTATTTTTGTTCTCTATCCTTAACTGAAAATTAATGCATTTTGTGGGGCTAGGCATAGCAGCATATATGAGCAATCCCAGTGCTCATGTCAAGAGGCAGGGGGGTGGCTACAGATTGGAGGCCAGCCTGGTCTATGTAGGGAGCACTTTTTCATCTCTCAGACATTGTGTATAGACCTTTTTCTAAACTTTAAACTACAGTTAAGAAGTTTTACAATAGCCGGGCGGTGGTGGCGCATGCCTTTAATCCCAGCACTCGGGAGGCAGAGCCAGGCGGATCTCTGTGAGTTCGAGGCCAGCCTGGGCTACCAAGTGAGTTCCAGGAAAAGGCGCAAAAGCTACACAGAGAAACCCTGTCTCGAAAAACCAAAAAAAAAAAAAAAAAAAGAAGTTTTACAATTTCCCATATGTATCTTTGCTCTATTATGTATAAATATATTTAATTATTCAAATACAATGCTAATTATTGTACATTTCCATTAGTTGATTCATTTATTCACAATTATTTCTGAGCCCCTACTATGTGTTAGAAACCATACTAGGTAATGTTGAGAATTTACTGATGCATAAGATATGTCTTATGACTTCAAATATTCAAAGGCTATTTTGGGAGTGAGACAGGTGACTATGAATAGACCCTTGACATTTTTTAATCACTGTTCATTGTCTCCGCTATTCAAAAACAACCTCAAAGATCCATGACATGAATCTAATTGTAATGAGAACAATTACCATGATATGGTGGGCTGTTTGGGGGATTAACTGAGATAATGCGTTTTTAGCACCTAGCATGAATATGAAACAAGATCTGTGTAAGAATCTTTTGCAGGAGGGAACCACAGGGTTGGCGAGGCAAGCATAAGGGAATTATGGGAAAAAACACTGCACCCTCCAAATTTCACCGAGGGAGAGAACTTCTTGTACCCAGTACTGATGCAGAAGTCATTAAAAGTACCTGGAGTTACCTGTAAAACAGATGTCTCTATACAAATCCTTCACTAAAAGAATTTTTGGGGTTGGGGATTTAGCTCAGTGGTAGAGTACTTGCCTAGCAAGTGCGAGGCCCTGGGTTTGGTCCTCAGCTCTGGGAAAAAAAAAAAAGAATTTGTTTATTTGTGTATGTGTGTATATGCTACCAGTGAATGAGCCCAGAGCTTCGTTCATGCTAGGCAAATCCTACACCACTGAACTGCATCCCTGGCTCCAGAAGCATTTGTTTAATTATTAATTAATTTAGTCACTTCTTGGCCTTTTGAATAAAATCAAGAGTGACTTTATATTTTTTTATTTATTGAGCTAGAGTCTTGTGTATCCCTGGCTGCACTTCAGCATTCTATGGAGCCCATGAGGACCTTGAACTTCTTCTGTTCTTCTTGCCTTGATTTCCAGAGTGCTGGAATCACAGGAATGGGCCACACACAGTTTATGCAGTAAATCCCTGGGGGTGGATCCAGGGCTTTGGCTTGCTGAGTAAGCACCATCCAAGCCGTAGCTCCAGCCCCCTCTGCACTTGTTTTAAAACTCATCAAATGCAATCAAGATGGAAAAGCAAACACACACAAATTTGGGCGTGAGCGAGATCATGTCTCCCTCCCAAGACATGTTGCTTCTCTGTCTGTACAAACATAGTTCCTCATATCAACATTTGCACAACTTTGTATCGCATAGAACACAAACTTATGACACATCTTTAAATATCTCTTGGTACAAAACACAATTCTCGCCTCAGAAGGAAATAAGAGTGTGCTCTGGAGCCAAGTATGAGTTAGCATGACCTGGGGAACATAGATTCAGGTTGCCTCAACATGTCCCAACATGGAAAGAATTGTATGTGTTTATAGTTAGAGAACAGAAGACATAAATCAAGGCATTTAAAACACACACTAGTGGAGGGCTGATAAGATGGCTCAGTGGGCAAAGGCACTTTCTGCCAAGACTTAGGACCTCAGTTTGATCCCCAGGTCCTCTGCCCTCCAAATACATGTCCACATACATAAACACATGTACAGACTGTTAAGTTTCAAACCCAGGACAGATGGCTGAAGTGCCCGTTTAACATATCAAAGCTGACCTGGCCTCCAGGTTCTCCCAGCATCCCTCAGTCCCTACCTGTTACAGGGTATGGCTTGTATACCCCGCCTTTTCCCCAGAAGCTCTTCCCTATATAATCCATACACTTTGGTTAACCGCCTTTTGGACCTTTGGCTTCCTGGTTGCTGCACCTGGTCCCCCTCTCTTTTCCCTCCCTCTCCTCCTCCCCTGTCTTCCACGTGGCCTTGCTTAGTCTGGTCACGCCCACTCTGGACTCTCTCAGATGTCCCTGCCTCTACCTATACTCTCCCTTTTATCTACAATAAGCTTTCTTTTCTCCTCCACCATACCTAGAATAATAAATAATGAATACAATATAATAAAAACACATGGGTGAAAACACCAGGTAACAGCAAAGGGGGAATCTCTGTAATAGGCCTCAGACGCTATCTGATGACATTCTTTGCTCCTTCCTTGGTGGAAACTAGTGGTCTGTTCATGCATTTCAAAAGATTTTTCCTGATAACCACAAAAATGTTGAGTCATACACAGACCTGGTCACTGAATGGCCATTAGAGAGCATTAAAGATAGCCCCGGATAATTTGGTCCCAGATTTGCAACATTCCAACGCTTCAGCATTAGGTATCAAAGAAACCAAGGACAAAAGGCTAATTGAGGAGCCTATTGACATATTAAAGCAGGCTCTGGCTAGCTCTTCCAGCATCCCTCAGTACCTGTGGCTCTTCCCAGCACTTCTCACCCCACCCCCTACCCTAAACCTCTCTCTCCCGGGGCCGGGCTTCCTCTTTCCTTCCCCCAGCTTCTCTCTTCTATATAATCTCAGCCATTTTGGTCAGGTGGTCTTTTGGCCAATTGGTCTACGGGCTCACTCCTAGCCTCTTATCCCCCCTTTTACTTTATCATGCCCCCCATGACCTGCTTCAGTCTGCTGGTCATGCTCAGTCTTGACCCTTCCAGGTGCTTCTGGCTGAATTCTCCCTCATGTCTACAATAACCCTTCTCCTCAACCCATACCTGCAGGAGCCATGTCCTCGTGTTTTCATTCATTCACAACCACAAAGTTCTAACCAGTCAGCCTGGCAAAATCTTCAATCTAGTTGTTGCTTTTTTGGGGGGGGAGCTTAACTTCACATATCTATTATTATTATTATTTAGTTTTTATTATCATATACCACTCATACATAATAATTTTCTTCATTATAAAAATTTTATGTTTCTCCTTCCCAAATAGTCCCCTGCCTTTCTAATGCTCTGTTCACATGCCTGTGTGTGTGTGTGTGTGTGTGTGTGTGTGTGTGTGTGTGTGTGTGTACACCAATGAGTTTAAGTAGGGTCACTTACAGGAACATGGACAACTTAACCACTGGCTACACCACTGAAGAATATGTCTCTCCCTCTGCCTGAAATCATCATCTGGCAGTAGAACCCCAAGGAGCTGTGGGCCTTGTGAGCCAGCTCCTCCCCTTTCTCCTCCTCCTGCTTCCCCTTCCTCCCCCATCCTCCTCTTCCTTCTCTCCCTCCTCTTTTTCTCCTCCCTCCTCCTCCTCTTCCTCTTTTAAGGACAGTTCCATATATGCCAGTTTGGCCTCAAATTCCCTGTGTAGCCAAGAATGAACTCAGAACCTCCTGCCTCCACCTCCTAAATGCTGGGATTACAGGCATGCGCCACTACACCTGGCTAGCTGTCCATCTTTCTTGACTCTGATGACATTCTTTGAAAAACATTTCTTATTTGTTGTTGTTCTTCCCTGGCCTCCTCTCAATGGCTCTTCTCTGGCGGCCTCTGTCTGCCTCTCTCTGAGTCCTCATTCTCTTATCATATGTTTACCTCTCCCTTGCCTGCTCAGAATTCTTTAGTGAGGTTGGTCGAGTGTAATTAGCGAATTCGTGATAAGAAAACACGTACGCCACAGAATGCTTAGAAAGTTCAGGACCGTGGACAGCAACACGCAGCCCTCCCCTTCGAGGTTCTCTTGGTGTTAGCCACGCCCATGCAGCAAACAGAGCACCGGAATTATAAACGTGCGTGAGAGAACTGGCATAAACTCAGTGTGATAAGTGTTATCCTGACGGAATAAACAAACTGCTGTGGGAAAACCAAAGAATTCCAGAGAGACCGGGTCCTCCTAACATGTCTGGGGGAAGGTGCATGCAGAAGATGACATCACCCAGAAGATAATTGGAACTCTCCAGGTATTTGCAACAAGGATCCCAAGTGTCATTTTACATCATTATTTTTTTTTCTTAATAACAAACAATGTTCTTCTTAGTGTATCATATTTGGATTGGTTGTAAATAAATAACAAAAAACAAAGTTGAATATGGTTTCTTTAATGGAAAAGAAGCCTAGAGGCAGCTGTGAGAGCAGTCCAGCGAAAGAGCACCTAGTTAGCACAGGCAAGGCCTTGGTTTGATTCCCAGAACCACACAAAAAGGAAGACTGTGGGTCAGTCTTGAACTCAGAACCTCCTGCCTCCACCTCCTAAATGCTGGGATTACAGGCATGCAAGAGCTTAGGGAAAATGACATGGGAACACTAGAGTTTCTAGAAACCCAAGGCCCTGGGGTTGTCGGTAGGCTTCATTTTGAAAGGAATTCCATCATACAAATTGGCAAGTAAAACTTCAGTCATTGAGGCTAGGGAGTAGGTCAGAGAGCTTGCTATGTAAGCATGAGAACTTGAGTTCTAATCCCCTGCTCTTAAAAAGCCAGGAATGGAGCTGGAGAAATGGTTCGCATGTGTCCACTGCTTTTGCAGAGGACCCAAGTTCATTTCCAAGCACCCACATTCAGTGACTCACAACTGCTGTAACTCCAGCTCCAGGAGATCTTATACTTCTTCTAGCCTCTGATAGCACATGCACACATGTGCACATAATCAGTCAGTCACACACACACACACATACACACACACACACACACACAATCACAAATAAAAATAAAATCTTTTTAAATAACCCAACATGGCCATATGTACCTGCAAGCCCAACATTGCAGGTGGAGACAGGCAGATTTTAGGAACTTGGTGGCCAGCTAGCCTAGCAAAAAGGAGCAAGCCTCAGGTCAATGAGAAACACTCTTATTCTCAATGGAATAAGGCAAAGAGCAATAGAGAAAGATGTGATGTTGTCCTCTGGCCCCATGTCTGCACACATTCACACATACACACACACACACCCACAAAGTTTAAAATTCTAGACATCACTTTTCTGAGTAGTGGTCTTAACAGGAGAGAGAGAGAGAGAGAGAGAGAGAGAGAGAGAGAGAGAGAGAGAGAGACCTGGGACCAGTCTCTCATTCTGTATCCCAAAGTCTAGCATAGGAAATAAGTAATAAATGGAAGGGACACAGGTCATGGTGTGTTAGGAAAGTTGTAAGGTCTCTGACACTTTGTGAAAGATTCTCATATTCTAATTCCCCAAATTTCCACTCAGTAGTCATTGTCCTTTCTTGAGTTATCTTGAACAATTTTTTTTCTTTTCCTCCCCCCCCCACCCCGTGTGTGTGTGTGTGTGTGTGTGTGTGTGTGTGTGTGTGTGTGTGTGTGTGTGTGTGGTTTTTGTTTGTTTGTTTGGTTTTGTTTTGTTTTCATTTTTTTGAGACAGGGTCTCTCTATATCTCTGTTTGTCCTGAAACTCACCATAGACCAGGCTGGCCTCAAACTCACAGAGATCAACCTGCCTCTGCCTCTGAGTGCTAGGATTAAAGGTGTGCACCACCATGCCAGGCCAAACTTCTGATCCTCCTGAGTCTACTTCCAGAGTGCTGGGATTATAGCCTAGCCACCATGCCCATTGTATGTGGTGGAGGGGATCTTTAAATCCAGATCTTTGTGCATTAGCCAAGTACCCCACCACTAAGCTGTACCTTCAGCCAACACACAGAATATTTACAGCTTCCTGGAGGGATCCTTTTCCACCTCCAGTCAGGGACCTTTGGGGAGAACCACTATTTGGGTTAGTTTTGCCTGTGTTTGGACCTTAGATCAGTGGAATTATTCAGTTTGCATTCTTTTGTGTCTGGCTTTTGTCCTGCATCACCATCTGAGAGCTTCATCTATGCTGAATGTAGTAGCTGTTCTTTTTCACTGCCGTGTCTCTTGTTACAAGTGACTCAACAGCACTTCAATGTCAGACCAGTATTGGGCCAGTGCTGAGAACCATGGCTCTAGGCTTAAACACAAAAGGGCTGGAATCCAGTCTTCAATTCCACTTGACCAGGATTGCCATGAAATGTCCTCTATTAAGTTGTCTTTAGCTTCAACTAGACGTTCAAATATCATCAGCCTTGGTTGGCATCATATTCATTTGAAGGGTCCAAGATGAGAAGCCCTGTGCCAAGGAGACCTCATCTGGAGGTTGTGCTTTGGGGGAGGGGCACTCTTGTAGTGACCCAGTGGACTAGGCTTCCTGATGCTCCTAACTGACTAAGGGGGCAAAGAGGTAGGGTCAGCAGGTGTGATAGTGATCCTAATTTGGAGATGCCCTGTTCCAGATAGGAATTAAGATCTTGAGTCTTGTGGTCATACCTGTCAGGAGGCTCATAGGAGAGGACCCCTGTCCTGTGAGTCACTGCAGAGCTTGGGCAGTGGCTCAGCACCACACTCAATGTGTCAGTCAAGGTTCTCTAGACCAGCAGAACTGATGGCATGAGTGCTACAAGGCATTTACTAGAGGGGCTCACAGGCTGTGGTCCAGCTAGTCCAAAATGGCTGTGGTCTTTCAAAGGAAAGGCCAAGAATCTGGTAGGTGCTCAGTTCACGAGGCCAAATGTCTCTGCTGGTCTTCAAATCTACGTTGGACTCCCAAAGGACTTGTGTTGTAATACCAGCTGCAGGATATATGAGCATGCCAACAAAAATGATGGCAAGCATGAAGAAAAAGCAAAAGCATCCTTCTTCCACATCCTTTTATGGGCTGCCACAGAGGGTGCAATCCAGGCATAGAGTGGGTCTTCCCATCCAAAATGATCCAATCAAGAAAACCCTGCACAGGCACGCCCAGATGCTTGGGTTTTAGTTGACTCCAGGTGTAGGCAAGCTGACAGTCAAGATCAGCCTTCACACTTGCTTAACAGCCTCAAGGCCCTGGGTTCATTCTCCAGCACCACAAACCAAAGAACCAGCAAGTAAGAGTCGTTATAACTAGGGAAGCCTAAAATCAAAGCTTCCTTTGGGTACCGATACACTCTGTCCCAGAGGCACCTGAACAGCCAGGAGTTATTTTTAGCATAAGTGATGCTGTCTGCTATGGGAATCTGAAATGAACCCCACAGGCTCATGTTTTGAATATTTATTCCTCAGCTGGTGGCACTATTTTAGGAGGCTATGGAAACTTCCAGAGGTGGGACCTATTGGCAGAAGTAGGTCATGAGGGGAAGGCTTTTGAAAGTGATAGCTCACTGACTGGTGGTGGTGGCAGTGGTGGCGCATGCCTTTAATCCCAGCACTCAGGAGGCAGAGGCAGGTGACTCTCTGTGAGTTCGAGGCCAGCCTGATCTACAGAATAAGTTCCAGGACAGCCAGGGCTACACAGAGAAACCCTGTCTCAACAAACAAACAAAAAGAAAAGAAAGAAAGTGATAGTCCACCTGGAGGTTCAAGCCTCAGGATCTGCTTCCTGGCCCTCTGTAATGTGAGTAGCATTAGCCACAGCCACCATGACCTCAGCTGTTCCTCCATGCCTTCCCCATCATAATGAACAAAAGCCCTCTAAACATGTGAGCCAAAATGTCTTTCCTCTTTTAACTGTTTCTGTCAGGTATTGTGATTTCAGAGACAGAAAAAGTAACTAGCCCTCTGCCTGGTTCTGTAGCTGGCATCTCTAGGATAGAGCTAGGACATTCACCCAAGTCTGTCCTAAGACAAGGAGAAAGGGCAGGACTGGCAAGAAGGCTCAGTGGAGAGAGGTGACCGTTGCTGTACCTGTGGCTTCGGTTTGATCACAGTGGAGAGATCCAACTCCTGGAAGGCATCCTCTGACCTCCACGTGCCTACCTTAACACTCAAGTGCCCTCTCCAACATACAAAATAAATGTAATTAAAACAGGGGGGAAGAATGAGAAAGGGGAAACCTTTACCCATACCCTCTTCAATAGATACACCAACAAAAAGATTACTTCCTTCTTGAGCCAAGTAGTATTTGGTACCCAAAGACAAACACAAAGATGTGAAACAAAGTCAATCTGCAAATCAGTGACGAATAACAACGTTGAAGGGTTATATTAAAACCAAAACTACACAGACAGACTATGTGGTTGTGTGTTACCGTTAGCAAATGTTTTGTTGGGGTTGGGGATTTAGCTCAGTGGTAGAGCACTTGCCTAGCAAGCGCAAGGCCCTGGGTTTGGTCCTCAGCTCTGGGGGAAAAAAAAAAGAGAGAAAGAAAGAAAGAAAAGTAAATGTTTTGGGTTTTTTTGTTTTTGTTTTTGTTTTTTATTTTTCTGGGTTTTTGAGACAGAGTCTTATTATGTAGCATTAGCTGGTCTGGTCTACAGCTTCCTATGTAGCCCAGGCTGGCCTTGAGCTCACAGCGATCCACCTGCTTCTGCTTCAGGAGAGCTGAATCAAAGGCGTGCGCCGTCACGCCTAGGACCTTTGACGAATTCTCTCTCTCTAAATCCCTGCCAGCCGCTCTGTAAACTCGGAAGAATAAAAGTTCCCGTCTCCTCGGGATCGTTATAAAGATTAAGTAAGACACTGTATACGAAAGGCCCAGTCACAGTGTGCTGTGTGCGGTGTACACAGTGTATTGCTATCATTGCAGACCTGGAGGAGGCCCAGAGACAGACGGGGGTTAGTAAAGGCCACGCAGATGGCGGCGGCGGAACTGTCCAGGTTTTCTGACACAAATCCCAGGGGCTCTTCCACGGGTCACGTGACCACAACCTGCAAGTTGTTTTGCCCACTTAAATGCTTAAGACTTTGGAAATCTCAATCTCACACTAACCAGGACTTTTGTTCCAGAGAGGAAAAAATACACGTATTTGTGAAAGCCTGTTTTTCCCCTCCTGAGGCTCCCCTAGCCAGTCCTCAGAGGCCCCGGGCCCTTGCCTGGTCACTCCTCCCAGTGTTAAAGAGGAAACCACGCTTTCTCAAGGACATGCACGAAAGTGAAAATGACTTTCTCAGCTTGCTGCTGATTAGCAGACAGAGCAAACAGAGCCAAGCAATCTTCCTTCTTGAAGGCTCTGAATCTTTTCCCCTTCCCAACAGCCACTGCAGGGGGTGGTGGTGGTGGTGATGTAAACAGCAATATAATCAGAATTTAATGAAGGAACAAACCTCACCAGGAGTCAAATACACTGTTTAGGAAAAAAAAAAAAATTAAGACATCACGGACAAAAGCTCCCCAAATCAGAGGTTTCCCCTAACGTTCTCGGAATCCATTTCTCAAGCTGTTGAAAACACCCTTAAAATAAACCTGCCATCTTGGGAGGACAGGAGGAAGGTTAGTCTCTTTCTACCACCGTCTGCAGGACTAGCTTAGCTCGAGGCTTCCTTGAGACACACACCCCCACTTCCACCCCCAGCCTGTTCCTTATTACATATCAGAGTGGGGTTGACTGTAGTTTCTTTCTCTAACTTAGGAAGATTCGGTCACAGTTAACATCTGATCATCAAGGAGACACTTTTGGGACAGTAGTTTGCTTTGTAATGCATTTTATTCTTGCAGTTTCACGTTTTCTGATCATTTTGGACAGTGTGTTTGGCCCTTCTGTGTCCTCCATACTGAGTTCAGATTAGGTCAATTTAAATCACCATCTAAGAGGGGAGTGAAGTCTTGCTGGTGTCAGTGGCTAGAACTGGGGGTGGGGCCACCCTGTGGCTGTGATTAGGACTCAGTGTGTGGTGGTCTAAGAGGGCAGTCTGTGATTCACATTAGGGCTTAGTCTCCGCTGGAGACAGGTCTCAGCCTGAGATTGGATTTGTTTGTGATGAGTGCTAGGATTTGATCAGGGGTTGGGGTCAGGGGAGGTTAGGGCTTGATCCCAGGGAGGAAGGTGCAGAAGAGTGGCCAGGCATTCAGAGAGTGCACTGGAGTCTGTCAGAACAGAGGACCAGACAGACGGGGGACCATGGAGCCAAGAGGGGTCACAGCAGAGTGAGGCTGGGGAACAAGTGGACCTTTCTTACAAGTGGACAGCTGTTTGACAGGATACATACAGTTAAATATACATATATCCTATGATTGCACTTCCAGTCTGGTAAAGATCAAACAGCTGCTACACACCACCACATGGAGAGGTTACATTAACTAGTGTGAGCACAAGGAAGCAGACAACGAAGAGGAGGAGACACTGTGTATTCCACTTATATGACACCCCTAAACAGGTTAATGTTGGTCTCTGGAGATAGGAATTCGAATAAGGGCTATCTTCAGATGTAAGGGCTAGAGAGGGTAGGGAGGAATCGGAGGAATCAACCAGAGATGGAACAGCTATATTTTGATCTTGGTGCTGGTTACATTGGGAGGGCATATATAAAAATTCACTGGAGTGAGAGATGGCGGCGGGGGGGGGGGGGGGGGGGGGGGGGGGGGGGGGCTCACACTTGTAATCTTAGCACTTGAACAGCTGAGGCAGGAGGATTGCTTTAACTTTGAGGCCAGCCTGGAGTACAATGAGTTCCAGGCCAGTCTGGGCTCTGTGGAGTGAGGCCTTGCCTCAAAACACCAACAGTAAGGGACATGGAGATGGCTTGGTGCCAAGCCTGACATCCTGAGTTCAATCCCTGGGACCCACATAGCAGAGGAGATAACCAACTCCTGCAAGTCGTCCCCTGACCTCCACAAAAGTGCTGTGGCACATGCTTGTGTGTACACATACACACACACACACACACACACACACACACACACACACACACACACACCAAACAAGAATCATAACGTAATTAAGTAAGCCAAATACACTTTTTTTTTCTTACAAGTAAGCTATACTTCAAGGAAAAAAGAGCAGAGGGTGAAACAATACAGAATGTGTGCTAAATATATACAAGGATAAAATATTATCATACGAAGTAAATTTGTGGGGTTGGGGATTTAGCTCAGTGGTAGAGAGCTTGCCTAGCAAGCGCGAGGCCCTGAGTTTGGTCCTCAGCTCCGGAAAAAAAAAAAAAAAGAAGTAAATTTGTGACCTGACTTTTTTGGTTCTGTAAAGATAGGGTTGTAAATTAGTTCCATGGTCATGACTTCTTGCCACGGCTTGTTGATCCTGAAGCTGGGTCTGGGGGACAGTGGGTTTGTGAAGGTGTGCCCTTTGAAGTTACTAACACACTGGTGATATAATATAAAAAGTCTCGGACTCAGAATGAAAAGCCCTGAGCTTGAATGTGAGCATTTGGCTTTAGTATCCAATCCAGTAGGAATAACTGGTGTGTTGTAATCAGTCAGAAGGTGGGTTACAAATTATTCACTGGTAATTATAAACCACTGAAGCTTTTAATAATATTCTTTCAACTTATTTGAATTTATAATGCATGCACTTGGTTGAAAACAAATTAAATCTTATAAAAGAAGCTACAACGAGAAGTCCATTTCTTCCATCCCCGCCTGCAAACGACAGTCCCTCTGACTTCCTCTCTAGAGGCAAGCACTGCCATCAGCTTCTTAAATATCTTTCCAGAGGTAGTCTATACATATTCATGAAGGATTTCCTTGAAGAAAATCAGAGCAGACTCAAGGTCTGCCTATAATGTTGCTTGAATACCAAATGCTTTCATGATAAAAATAATACACACTCTTTGAAAAAAAAAAAAAAAAGAAGTGGCATAAAAGTCCTCGTCGGCCACCATCCACCTCACAGCTTCAGAGTTTGCCACCGTTAACAATTTCATGTGCAGCCTTCCTGACGACCGTATGCACCTGGAAATATACGTGTGCTAAATAAACATAGTAATATAGTATTACTATAAATAGTAAATTTGCAATCTGATTTTTTTTTTAAATCCACAGTATATCAGAGCTATTTCCCCCAACAGTTACCTGTAACTTCTCTTACCCTCTTAATGACTATGTAGCATTAAGGGCCTTCCAGCGGGAGGGAAGGGTAAA
The DNA here is from genome assembly GCF_007827085.1 of Peromyscus californicus insignis. NCBI lineage: Eukaryota > Metazoa > Chordata > Mammalia > Rodentia > Cricetidae > Peromyscus > Peromyscus californicus. The sequence goes on from NW_026294573.1 coordinate 103,359,687, forward strand.
GACGGGCAGGGTTGCACTTGGGAGCGAGAGATGAAGCATCGTCTGTTGAGGGTCTCTGAAGGGACTCACCTGGGTCTCAGGCGGTGGCAGCCCTCCCTGTCCCATGGGATTGCCATGAAGATGGCATAGTGACAGAGGAATGGATGAGCTAGTGCTGGGAAATCTGGAAGTTCTGTGCCCCTGTGAGCACTGGCTGTTCCTGAAGGGGAGGGCTGAAGTTCCAGGGTTTGCAGAGTGACAGCCAGCGCTGCCGCTGCCGAGGGCTTCTCCTGTTCTCCTTTGCCAAAGGAGCCGTTTGCTTTTGCATAATAATTGTGACCCTTTACTGAGTTACTTGTCAGGCATTCGTTTCATTTCTGTTTTGTTTGTGTTGAACCATGGTTTTACTTTTTAGACCGCCCGGGTTGGCCTGGAATTCTTGGTCCTCCTGCCTCCGCTTCCTGAGTGCTGGGACTCCAAACAGATGCCAACATGTCCAGTTTCTTTGTTCAGTCTCTCTCTCTCTCTCTTTCTCTCCTCCCCCTCCCTCTCTCACGTGCACGTGCGCACACACACACACACATACAATCCTTCTGACAACTCTACAAAATAGAAACTCACAGATACCTTATTCAGCTTCCAAGGTTGACACAGTTGGCAAATGACAGGCTCACTTCTGCGTCACCCCCAAATCTGGGCTAGGTTGTTTGTTTGTCATGATTCGAGGACATGGCTGTGCTGTGACTTAGCGACTGGAGAAAAGGACCGCTCTTCCTCCACCAGCCCTGAGACACACAAAGCATCTGATGACAAACTGGGTCTCACAGGCTGACACACTGCTGTCTGTTCCCGGGCCCTCCATGGCTCTCCTGTACTAATGAGGGCAAAGGTAGGGTGTGCTGGCTCATGCCCTTGGGTGGGAGGTAGAGGCAGGAAAACCACAAACGCAAGGTGAGCTTGGGCTATATGAGACATTGTTTCAATAAATAAATAATCACTAAAATCTTCATCCTTATACTCATCTAGGAGCTCCATATATATGTATGTATTAAAAGTTTGTTTTTATTTTATGTTCATTAGTGTTTTACCTGCATGTATGTCTGTGTGAGGGTGTCAGAAGCCCTAGAACTGGAGTTACAGACAGGTGTGAGCTGCCATGCAGGTGCTAGGAATTGAACCCAGGTCCTCTGGAAGAGCAGTCAGTGCTCTTAACTTCTGAGCTATGTGTCCAGCCCCTCATCTAAGACCTTCTTATGGGTTATATCATGCCCCACTTCAAAGCCTAGCATTTTAGGATGTGACCTCCTTTAAAAACACAGTCACTGAACTGTAACTAGCTAAGATGAAGTCAGAGATGGGTATATAACTCAGTTGGTACAGTTGCTTGCTTGCTGTGGGTGGGACCTTGGGTTCAATCTACAGTACAGAAAAAAAAGAAAGAGAGAGAGAGAGAGAGAGAGAGAGAGAGAGAGAGAGAGAGAGAGAAAGGAAGGAAGGAAGGAAGGAAGGAAGCAAGAAAAAGAGAAAGAAAGAAAAGAAGAGGCAGAGGGTGGGAATAGGTGAAGAAACAAAGTGATACAAATAGGCTGAGCATGGCAGCACATGCCTGTCACCCCAGCCATTAGGAGGTGGAGGCAAGAAGATCAAGAGTTCAAGGCCACCCTGCTCTGCAGAGTGAGTTTAAAGCCACTGTCTCAAAAATATCCACCTCCTTCCCAAAAAAAATAAATCGATGACCTCCTACAGAATAAGGTAGGCCCTGCCCTTACTAGAGTCCTTAGCAGAAGGCCTCAGGAAATAAAACAGGGATAATGTCACTGAACCCCAAAGCAGTAACTAGAGCTACCTAGCCATAAGCAAAGGAATGCAGGAGGTTACCAGCAAACCACCAGGAGTTGGTAAGAAACATAGGAGAATCCCACTACAGGTTTCAGAGATTTTGGACTTCTGGACCTTAGGACTTAGGCAATAAATTCCCGTTGTTTTAAGCACTCAGTTTATGGTATTTTGTTATGACAACCCTAGAAATTAACACTAAGGCTCAGCCTTTAAACCCAGGCCTAAAGATCTTAGTCCAAGACGCGTACGATGCCGACTTTCTCTGTCCCATTCTATTCTCTTAATTGGTTGCTGGTATCCTTGGCCATTCGCTTGTTCAACACACAATCACACCCATGACTTTCCCCCCACCCGCCTCATGGCAGGCAGTGCACCAGCAGTCTGTTTATTTCCCAACATGCTCTGCTCAGGGCCAGTCAGGTCCCTGCCCCCTGCCTCTTCCTGGCTCTGGGCCAGCCCAGCTCCTCTGGGGAGACAGTAGATTGAAGCCCCCTTCTGGGTTGCCTAGGCGACAGTGCCGACTGAGTGCCCTCGAGCCAAGCAGCTGTGGCTGCAGGGAAGCAAGGGGCCAGGGGAAGCTAAGTTCAGGGAGGAGGATGGGGGAGGACCCTAGAAGAACCCCCAAAAGTGAAGCCCAAAGGGAAACAGGGACGCCTCAGTCTCACCAGATGGAGTGCTGGAAAACAACCGTGCGAGACCGACAAAGTACTTCCTCGGGAGAGCTCTAAGGAGCACCGCTCTCTGGTCTTTGCGTCCAAACCCTGGAGGAACCCATGCTTTGAGGCCCCTTGACTGCACAAAAGATCAAAAGATGACAAGACTCAGCCAAATGAAGACTGATGTCCTGCTTGGTAAATTCTTCCCCATAAAATGCAGTGAGGTGCACAGTGGATGGAGAGGGAAATGCAAATTTCTCGTTTGTACTAAGCCTTAGCAATGCCTGCTCTGTGCAGTGAAGTATACTGGGTTACAGAGGAAGGGGGACAGAGGAGAACCTCATGCTAGAATTGCCCTCAGGCAGCAGATGGTTCTGCCTTCCCCACCAATCATTACCTCAGGAATGGACTTCAACAATTGTAGGCTGTGACGCTCCAAGGCAATTCTTTTCAGTCCACTGGGTTAGGTCAGGCCTCAGGGAGGCATGGGACTCATTCCTAAGTCAATCAGTTTGTCCCGTTGCCCTGGCCACAGGTCAGCACAAGGGTTGTATATCCTCATTCTTAGTCGACAAAGAGTAGTTGGAGACTTTGGCTCGGATCACTGAGAGAGATTCACGTTGGCTGTTCTGTGCCAGCAGCTGCTGCCACAATCTTACCATCAGATGGAGTCTAACATGATGTCAACATATGATGGAGAAAGACTGGAAGTGGACATCACATCATTTACCCCTCGACTTGGCATTGTACCAGCCGACAAGCTCAGTGTTTCTTAAGGTGGTTTATGTTACTTCCCACCAAGAGGTTCAACAAAAGATAATCGGAGAGCTGGCAAGATAGTTCAGAAGGTAAAGTTCCTGCTACCATGCATTGCCGTTGATTAAACCCTTTGGACTCTGGTGGAAGGAGAGAACGGATTCCTACAAGTTGCCCTTTGACAAAACATGCCTATGTGTGTATACACACACACACACACACACACACACACACACACACTCACACACACACACACCATTTAAAAAATGGTTTTAAGAGGCTGGAGAGATGACTCAGTGATCTCTCGATGCTCTTCTATAAGGACCCAAGTTTGGCGCCTAGCACCCACACTGGGCAGCTCCTGACTGTCTCAATTCTAGTTGAGATAGCTGATGCTTTCTCTGGCCTCCTCTCATACATGTGCCATCCACTCACATAGACGGACACACCCATATGCAGAAACAATATTTTTAAGGTTACTAAGAAACCTAAAAAAAAAAAAATCTGGAAAAAGATACATTAGAAAATTTTAGCTGGGTATGGGGGCACACGTCTGGATCCCAGAGCTTGGAGAGCTAAGTTGGGAGAATTTCAAATTCAAGGCCAGCCTGGGCTATATAAGAAGATCCTGTCTCAAAATATCAAAAAGAAAGACACAAAACCTTCTAATTCTGTAACTCTCTGGCTAGATTCACCAACCTTCTTGATGCTTATGTAAAAGGCGCTAATGAACACCCATGTATATGAACATATTAACCAGACAGTAAGCTTACTCGTACTTACTAATCTATCAGCTGAGGCAAAATTTTTATCCCCAAACTTGTTTATAATGGCTGTATTTATTACTGAAACTCTGTTATTTAAATAAATGTTAACAAAGGCAAGAGGAAACAATTCCTGGGTCTATGAAAACCAAATTGGGCGGGTGTGGTGGCGCATGCCTTTAATCCTGGCACTCAGGAGGCAGAGTCAGGCAGACCCCTGTGAGTTTGAGGCCAGCCTGGTCTACAAAGTGTGTTCCAGAACAGCCAGGGCTACACAAAGAAAGCCTGTCTTGGAACACAAACAAACAAACAACAAAAAAAAAAACCAAACTAAATTGCTTTTGAAAGGCTTGGTGGGAATTTTCAAATTTTCTTTTGAGCTAGATATGGTTTAATACATCATTAAAAATTAAACAGTAATCACTGACAACAGCAAACATTGAAACAAAAAGCTGGGCCTGGTGACGCAGGAGTGTAATCTCAAAGTCTTGGGAGGCTGAAATGAGAAGGTCAAAAGTTCAAGGGCAGCCTGGGCTACAGTGTGAGTTCAAGGCCAGTTTCTGGAAACTTCCATGAAAGTCACTCTCAAAACAGAAAGAATCCTGGAGAGGCAGCTGGGAGGTAGAATTCTTGTGTGTGGAGGGCCCTGGATTCAATCTCCAGGGCTGAGAAAGGGAGGGAGGGAGGGAGGGAGGGAGGGAGGGAGGGAGAGAGAGACAGAAAGGAAAGAAGAAAACCAAAGCGTGGAACCATGGGCTATTTATTCTAAAGGCGGAGACAGGAGGATCACTTGAGACTAGGTATTCAAGACCAGCCTGGGTAACAGAGCTGGAGACTCTGTCTCAAAACATGGATGGGTTTTATATTTAGTTTGGGTTTTTAGGGTTCTTTTCTCCTCTGAAGGAACCAATGTTGGCCAAGCACAGTGGTACATGGGCTGTCATCCCGGCATTTGGGGAGTGGAGATAGGTCAGGAGTTCAAGGGTAGCCTTGCCACTTGCTAAGTTTGGATCAGACTGGAATATATGAGAATCTGTTTCAAACAACAAACAACAACAAACAAACAAACCACAGCAAACAAAAAAGAAACAATGCTGGATTAATTAGTCATGATGCACATTTATATATTGAGTAGGAAATAAAATATCATAAATTGTCTTATAAGAAGCCTTGTAGTTTCTGTCTGGGACGTTTGCTCTGGGAGAAGCTAGGTATACTGGAAGTCTACCTAGGTGCTAGGGGTGGCTCAGTGGTTAAGAGCACTTGTTGCTCTTTCAGAGGACCTGAGTTCAATTTCCAGCACCTACATGGCAGCTCATAACCATCTGTAATGCCAGTCTCAGGGGGATCTGATTCCTTTTTCTAACCTCCCTACTCATAGGTATGCATGGGTTGCACACACATACAGGAAGGCAAATACTCACATACCTAAAATAAGATTACTTACCTTGGATTCACATTGCTGAAAAGCAGCTAAAGTCAACAATGTGGGGTGGGGAAGTACACTACTAATTAATACCTAGCTGGTTCAGCCATCTTCAGGAAGGTACAAAAGTCTTTTTTTTTTTTTAGACAAGGTCTCACTATGTAGACCGGGCTAGTCTGAGACTCACAGAGGACTGCCTGCCTCTGCCTCCTAAGTACTAGGATTAGAGGCGTGTGCCACCATGCCTAGGTTGAAAGGATCATCTTGGTGTCTAGCCCAGGCAAGCTTTCAGGTGAATCCAGCCCCAGCTACTCTCCAGAGCTTGGTCTACAGCAAGTCATGAGAAAGGAGAGTTTGTTTAAGCCTCTACATGTGTAGGGGGATTTGCTGTGCAGCTGATGTCCCATCTTTTGTGGGTAAAAGGAGATAGTTACAAAGAAAGGGAAATGCCCTCTCCTGTCAAAGACTATGAAGAGATCATGGAAGACGGGACCTTTTGAGAAAAGGTGACTGTACTTTGCAATTGAAAAGTCACCATTGTCTTTCACTAGGGCAGAAAGGAAATTGGAAATGTTTGTGAGGAAGTGAATGGTGGGGGAATTCATACAATAGCAGATTGGTCATTTTTTTCTTTCTTTGGAAATAGTTTAATGTTTCCAAATGATCCTTCCCGGAATCAATTATCTCAGTGGAGATTGCAAAATGGTGATTTTCTAATTCTATCAATCCTAGTACATGTATTAGCTGACATTCTTTTGTAAAGAAGGATTTCCCTTCATCAAACAGGGAAGAATCTAATTTCTTCCTCAATGGCAGGTTAAATGTTTCATTCTTTCTCTTTAATTACTCAGTTCCTGACAAAAGAGTTGGTGTCATAGGATTTTATTTTTAATTTTTTTTTTTAAGAGAGTCTCACTGTGCAGCTTTGGCTGTCCTAGAACTTGGTATGTAGATCAGACTAGCCTCAAACTCACAGATAGCCACCTGCCTCTGCCTCCTGAGTGCAGGGATTAAAGACTAAGAGCTATTAGCTGGGAAGTGGTAGTGAGCAGGCAGATCTCTGTGAGTTTGAGGCCAGTCTGGTCTACAAAGCCAGTTCCAGGACAGTCAGAGCTACACAGAGAAACGCTGTCTTGAAAAAACCAAAACAACAACAACAAGACTAAGCTATCGCATTCAGTGGTGTCATAGTATTTTTGATGCTGGTAAATGAGTTTTCTTCTCCTCCTTTCTAAGCCTCTGCCTCTTCCTGCCTCACTCCAAGTCCCATAATGACTCATATAGCACATTTATTCAATGTATTACAATCAATTGTAGACCAAATTGGTCTTTAAAAGAACAGATGAACATAAGCTTAAGGATGTGACTTAAAAAAATAACAACCTAGAACAGTGGTTCTCAACCTTCCCAATGCTGTGACCTTTTAATACAGTTCCTCATGTTGTGGTGACCCCACATCATAAAATTATTTTTGTTGCTACTTCATAACTATAATTTTGCTATTGTTATGAATAGTAATGTAAATATCTGATACTCAGGATATCTTATATGCAGCTGCCAAAGGGGTGGAGACCCACAGGTTGAGAACCACGTCCTAGAACATGTGCTTAAAGAAACACACACACGGTGGGGGGTGGGGGTGGAGGGTGGAGGTGGAGGTGGGGGTGCGTAGCTCAGTCAGTAGAGTGCTTCCTTAGCATGTTTGAAGCCCTGGATTCTACATCTAGCACTCGGAAGGTTGAGGCAGGCGCCTCAGGAGTTTAGGATTATCTTTGCCTATATATTGAGAGTTTGAGTTCAGCCCGAGCTACCTGAACCTTTCCTCAAAACAAAAATTAAAAAAAAAAAGACTAAATGAAAACAAAAACCCACACTTCCCAGTAAATGAAAAATTAAAAATGGAGCTGGTGTGGTGGCTCATACCTGTAATTCTGGAGAAGTATGACATACTCTCTTACTGTATTTATAATCAAAGAGCCCTCCTCACACCTCCTATAAAAGGGTGTGAAGATATTCATTAAAATGTTTTTGGAACTTCTCTCTTTTGATAGGGTTTTGCTGTGTATTCCTGGCCTATATGGAATTCACTATGTAGAGCGAGCTGGCCTTGAACTTGGGGTGATATTCCTGCTTCTGCATCCTGAGTACTGGGATTATAAACCCATGTTATCATATCTGTGTTGCAGCACTGTTTTTGGTTGTGGAGAGTTGGAGGCAGTTCAGATGTTCATTACTGAACAAGTCCTTGAGCAACATGAGTATTATGTAGTCATTAGTAGCGGCAGATTAGAGTTTATCTGTCTAATCTTTTTGTTTGTTTTGTTTTGTTTAAGATAAGCTGTTAGCTCTGGATGTCCTGGAACTGGCTTTGTAGACAGGATGGCCTCAAACTCACAGAGATGGACTGCTTCTGTCTCCTGAGTGCTGGGATTAAAGGCGTGTGCCACCACTGCCCGACTTCATTTGTCTGTTCTTGAGAGAAAGTCTCATAGGGCCCTAGCTGACCTTGAAGTGTCAGGTAGCCAAGGCTGGCCTTGAACTCATGATCCTCCTGCCTCTACCTCTCAAATATTGGGATTATAGATGTGTGTCACCATGACCGGCTGTGAGTGTCCTATAGCAAACTCTTCCTCCCTTAAGAAAACATCTGGGGCTAGCCAGACGGCTTACTGCGGAAAGGTGATTGTCACCAACCTTATGATCTGAGTTCACTCTTTGGGACTGGATGGTGGAAGGAGAGAGCTGACTTCCACGAATTGTTCTCTGACCTTCACTCACATACTATGGCGTGTGTGTGTGTGTGTGTGTGTGTGTACGTACGTACATACTTACATACATAACATGCTTTAGTGAGGAAGAGAAAATAAAGGTGGGGGGAGATACACAATTCTATTTCCCTAAGTAGAAAATACATGTCTTTAAAACATAATATACATGTTAAGTAAACATCTACAAACCTGAAGTCTACTGGAATGATGGCCTTCAAGGAAGAAAGGGAGTAAGACTGGAGAAGGCTCCTGTGTGGTGGTGGTGAGATTGGAGAAGTCATGTGTGGTGTGCATGACAGTAACTGTAGCACTTGGGAGGTGGAGGCAGGAAGACCAAGGTCACCTTTAGCTACATAGTGAGTTTGCGTTTGAGGCCAGCCTGGGCTACAGGAGACTGTGTCCAAAAAACCAAAGCAAACAAAAACAAAACAAAACAAAAATTAGAGGAAATGATAAATAAAAGAGAAATAATAATAAATAAATAAAACAAGAAGTGACTTTCAGATAAGACATACAATCAAGTCGATTTCCTATATTGAAGTAAAAATCAGTAAATAAGTCGATAAATAAATGGCCACAGTCTTTCTGGAAAAGCAAAACTATAAAAAAAATTTGAGGCAAGTCAGGTGTAATAGTGCCCATCATTAATCCCATAATCTGGGAAGTGGAGGCAGGGGGATCAGAGGTTTAACAGTCAGCCTGGACTACATGAACTTTTGTCATAAAAAAACAAAAACAAAAACAAAAAAATTTGGGTAGCAGTGGTACTTATAGTGAGGAAGTCTAGTCTAAGAACTCGGGCTTGGCATACAGCTCAGCAGTAGAATACTTGCCTCACACATAAGATGCTGGGAGTTAACCTCCAGTTACATACAAAAAAAGAAAAGGAAACGAGAGATTCACACACCTCGGTTTCACAACAGTGAGAAAAATGGCCACCATTCTCCAGTAAATCAGAGAAACCTTTTTGGAGTTCCACATGTGTTTGTGGTGAACTGGTGAACAAGTGTGCTTGCCAGATGTGGTGGTATCCCATGTCAGTAATTCTCAAACTTAAAGGTGGAGGCGGAAGGGTCAGGAGTTCAAGGCCAGCCCGGTATACGAGACCCCTGCTAACAACCAACTAGCAAAAATCCCGAGCCTGTAAAGTAAAAATAAAATAGGACCAAACACCTCCTCTCCCGCTTCAGCCTCTTCATTCTTCACTAGGCTTTGATGTTTCTACTGTGTTGCCAGTCGCCATGATAACTTCCACTGGGCTTCGTGTACCCTGAGTTCTTCTTCAGTTAGTAAAAGACAAAAAGCACTCTTCTATAATACTTGCATGACCATTTTGCTCTTTTGTTCCCCCTTAACTTTACATACAACTAAGCCGGGCTGTGGTGGCGCACGCCTTTAATCCCAGCACTTGGGAGGCAGAGGCAGGCGGATCTTTGTGAGTTCGAGGCCAGCCTGGGCTACAGAGCGAGTTCCAGGAAAGTCGCAAAAAACTACACAGAGAAACCCTGTCTCAAAAAAAAAAAAAAAAAAACAAAGCCGGGCGTTGGTGGCGCACGCCTTTAATCCCAGCACTCGGGAGGCAGAGCCAGGCGGATCTCTGTGAGTTCGAGGCCAGCCTGGGCTACCAAGTGAGTTCCAGGAAAGGCGCAAAGCTACACAGAGAAACCCTGTCTCGAAAAACAAAAAAACAAAAAAAACAAAAAACAAACAAACAAACAAAAAAAAACCCAAACAAACAACAAAAAAAACCCAACAAAAACAAAAAAACAAAACAAAAAACTTGACATACAACTATAGGTCTGTTATTGTTTTATACTTTTTCATGAAATAGCTCCTTCTGGGTTTGCGGTAAGTATCTTATGGAGCCTTCTCAAGACATAATGGACTCTCCCTCTGGAACCCAAGCCAAAATAAACTCTTTCTCCTATGAGTTGCCTTTGGATATGGATTAACACAGTAACAGAAAAGTAGCTATACACCCTGTCTCAAAAAAGAAGGGAAAAATTTAAATAGAAATACTATATTTTCGGGGCTGGAGAGATGGCTCAGAGGTTAAGAGCACCAACTGTTCTCCCAGAGGTCCTGAGTTCAATTCCCAGCACCCACATGGCGGCTCACAACCATCTATAATGAGATCTGGCACCCTCTTCTGTGTACTAAATAAATAAATCTTTAAAAAAAAAAAAAAGAAATACTATATTTTCAGTTGATGCAACTCCAGTGAATAATGGAGTGCATTCAAAATAATTGAAAGGAGGGATTCAAACAAATCAATCATCCGACATTTGCAGTAGCGCTATTCACAATACTCAAAGAGTGAAAGCAACCCAAAAAAGTGTCCCTAGACAGATGACTGGACAACTGGGTGACCAAATGTGGTGAGGACACGTAAGAGAATGACTCAGCATTAGAGAGGAAGGGGACTCAATGGGTGCTACCTCTTGGATGAATATGGAAAACATGCTATTAAATACAATGATTTAGACAAAAATCTAAAGTCCCAGTCCTTGTGCCGTAAGGGGCACCAAATACATAAACCGACTTAAACCAGAGTCTCCTGCTCTCTGCTCTGTACTTCCCATCTATCAGGATTGTATAACCATCACTTTGTTGCTCAAGTCAAAAATACTCATTATTCTGTGCCAGGCGGTGGTGGCCCACACCTTTAATCCTAGCACTTGGGAGGCAGAGGCAGGCGAGTTCAAGGGCAGCCTGGTTTACAGAGTGAGTTCCAGGCCAGCCAGAGCTACACAGTGAGACTCTTGTCTAGAAAGCAAACAAAAAATACTGGTTATTCTTCTCAATACTTATGCCCTTTTTTTAAAATTATTTTTATTTTACTTTATGTGTATGGGTTTTTGTTTACATGCATGTCTGTGCACATGTGTGTGCCTGTTGCCTGTGGAGGTGAGAAGAGGGTGTCAGATCCCCAGGAACTGAAGTTACAGAGGCTGTGAGCTGCCATGTAAGTGGTGTAAACTGAACCCAGGTCTTCTGAAAGAGCAAACAAGTGAGATGGCTTAGCAGATAAAGGCACCGCCACCAGTCTGAGCAACTTGAGTTAGATTCTTTTTTTTTTTTTTTTTTGGTTTTTTGAGACAGGGTTTCTCTGTGTAGCTTTGCGCCTTTTCTGATCTCACTCTGTAGACCAGGCTGGCCTTGAACTCACAAAAATCTGCCTGCCTCTGCCTCTGGATTAAAGGCGTGTCCACCACCGCCCGGCTGTTGAGTTAGATTCTTAAGACTCCACAGGGAAGAAGGAGAGAACTGGTTCCAGCAAGTCACCTCCTGGCCTAAACACACGCAGAAGCATGTGGACGTGTGCATGCGCACACACAGCCACACAGCCACACAGCCACACAGCCACACAGCCACACACACACACACACACACACACACACACACACACACACACACACACACACGCGCACGCACGCGCGCGCGCGCGCGCGCCTTCAAGTAAATTACTAAAGGACAGTGCTCTTAGCCGCTGAGCCATCTCTCTGGCCCCACCCACCCTTTTGACTCTACCCCTTCTGCCGGTCTATTCCTACCATCTGCGTCCGTTTGGATTTTCCTCACCCTTTGCCTACAAGCTTTGTAGCCTGTTTTCTTGCCTGTCTTTTTGTTTCCTTCCAAACCACTTTCCATATAGCAGCCGAAGTGTTTCCAAAGTATGTCCTAGTCATGGTGACTCCAACAAGCCCTTCACTTAACTTTATAGGTAAGCTCAAATGCCTCCTCAATACGGCATTCACGACTTCATAATCTGGCCAGATCTTTTAAACACATATTAATTATGCATATTAACAGGGTCCAGTCTGACACTGCCATAAACAAATTAGCACCAATCAAATCCAACCACCTATTTCCCACCCTTCCCAATGTCCAGTAATCACTATTCTATTTGCCTGTTTTTTTTTTCTTGAGACAGGGTTTCTCTGTGTAGCTTTGCGCCTGTCCTGGAACTCACTCTGTATCCCAGGCTGGCCTTGAACTCACAGAGATCCGCCTGGCTCTGCCTCCCAAGTGCTGGGATTAAAGGCGTGCGCCACCGCCGCCCGGCTCTGCCTGTTGATTTTTAACATCATTTTTCTTTATCTATTTACAATTCTTAATTTAGTCATTTGTGCATAAAGTACAAGTTCTCTTTATGTCACTCAGACTGGCTTTAAATCTGCACTCCTCATGCCTCTTCCTTCCCAGTGCTAGGATTATAGGCACATGTGACCATGTTTATCTCTGATGTCTAATTATCTTTTAAAGTTTTTTTTCTTTTCTTTTTTTTTTTCTTGAGACAGGGTTTCTCTGTGTAGCCCAGGCTGTCCTAGAACTCACTCTGTAGACCAGGCTAGCCTCAAACTCACTACCTCTCTCTGCCTCCCGAGTGTTGGGATTAAAGGCGTTCACTACCACCACCACTGGGCCTACTTTTTTTTTTTAATTAAAAAAATTATCACATTTATCTATTTGTGAGTGTGTGTGTGCATGCCAGAGAGATTGTGTGGAAGCCAGAGGAGTCCACTGACTTGCAAAAACCAACTCTTCTTCCTCCATGTGGGTCTTTGCATGGAACTCTGGTTGTCAGACTTGGCCACTGGCGTCTTTACTTGGTGAGCCATCTCAATGGCCTATCAGGTCTACTTTGCAAAATTTTTCTCATGTGAGAGGAACATGCAATACTTGTCTCAACAGAATGTTTTTCAGTTCCACTTATTTAGCTGCAGATGATGAGCTCTCATTGTTCTTTACAGCTGAGTAACAGTGCCCTGAGTACATGCACCACATCTCCGCTTCCCAGTTGGCGCTCACACCTCAGCTATGCCCCAACCCTGTTACACCTGTGGTTTTCCTACACCCACAGTGTTCATCTCTCCTTGCTAACACCATCGGAGGGTGGCCATTGAAGTGATAAGGGCCACAGCAGACAGGATCTGGCCGTGCTTTCATTTGCCTGTCTTGGGGGCATGGTGACGTGATTCAGGGCTTTGCTGGCCCCTCTCCCTTATTCCTGCCTGGTCTCAAGGCATCCTTGGATGAGTTCTTTGGGCTGACTAGCCCGCTCCTTTTAGCGCTGTAAGTTAAGGTGTTTGCTCCAACTTCCAGTTGTAAGATCGGAAGCTGGTGTGTGAACTCTGGGGATAAAAAGAGACTAAACTTTGCTTAAGACTGCTGAGACTCATGAAGGGAAAGGTGCCCCTGAACAGTGGTTTACAGATATTCTTCAGTGGGCATTAGCATGGAGGCCCCAGCCTGAAAATACATTACCTGAGATTCTGTGACAAGACACTCATGGACAGAACTCAGGTCCTTTGGTCAAAGGTAATCTCACTGTGTTCCAGTACAGCTTTCCCCAACCTGTCCTTCTTGGTGAAATACTCACCTTTAAGAGTTTTGTTTTGTTTTTTTGAGATAGGTTGGGTGTAGCTCAGAAGTTTGGCCACAGATTTCTTACGTGATTAAGAATGACCTCCCCCATGAGACTTTCATGCTTAACGTCTGAGACTCTGAACTCCAAGGAGACTGCAAGCTCTTTGAAGGCCCAGACAATATCTTCATTACCATCGCTTCTCCATTTCTGAGCATTGCTAATGACCGGAGAGATGGAAGACAATGCAGCATCGTCTAGTGTCAATGTGGAGTTGAAGCATCTCTTTTCAACTCCAGTTGCCAAAGATCGCCCTCCTTGCCCTGCCCTCCTTGCTTAGCACGACGCAGGGAAAGGCTGAGGATAATATTTTATTAAAACAATCCAGCCAGCAGCTTAGCTGCACCCTCACCCACATGTCTGTACTTGGAGGCACTCGGCACATGGTTGAGTTTATTTTGCTCTTCCACGGATAACGAGAGCCAGAGAAGGAAGGGAAGGAAATGGGTTCAGCCGCCAACATCGCATTTGAGAAAGAGAGGGCAGGCCGGGAGGGTGGGGGACGGGGAGGGGGAGATTCTGAATCCGCAGAAATCTTCCTCCAATAATAGGGAAGCCTTCAGTACATCCCCAAGTGTTTCCTCACTTCACAGCCTCTCCCTCTTCTGCGATCAGGCCCAGTTTGCCTGGCCGGCTTCCTGTCAGTGCTTCACCAACAAGGACATTTAAAGTGAGAAAGAGGAAGAGAAAGTCAGAGCTGGGGGCGAGGGCCAGGGCTGAAGCCCGACTGGGTTTGGCTGGGAATTCAAAATGGGTCTCCAGGACCCAGGAAAGGGCGCCCGTCTCCATCTCTTCGGTCTCCGCCTCTGCGGTCCTCCGGGGGTCCGCGGAGACCGATCTATCACCAATCAGCCTCAGAAGCGAAGGGAGAGTTTCTTCGCTAAGTGTCTCAAAGGCACAAACTTTGAGGAAACAGCCGAGAGGGAGGACCGACGTGCAGCGGGGGCAGCAGCGGGGAGCAGGCCGGCGCCGCGCAGGCCGTGGAACGCCGGGCGGGCTGAGGCTAACCGGGGCGGACCCGGGCACACTCCCCGGTGCAGACACCGCCCGAGGCGGCGGAGCGGCAGGGCCTGCGCAGCGGTCGGCCTGGGCCCCGGAGGCCCGCGGCCGCGCCCCGGGGGCGGGCCGGGGGCGGGGCGGCGCGGGGTGGGGTGGGGTGGGGGGAGGCGCGGCTGCCGAGGGCTTCGGTCGGGGCCTCCCCGCCTGGGCGGGCCGCGGCGGCCGAGGATCCCCCTGGACGCCGCCCGGGAGCCGCGGCTCGGAGTCCGGCGCTCATTGGCGGCGCGGCGCGGCTTCCCCGCCCCCCGGCGTCCCCGCCCCCTCCGCCGCCGCCGCCGCCGCCGCCGCCGCGGCCGGGCTCCGCCTTCTGGCCCGCCGGGAGCCGCCTCCGTCGCCGCCGCCACAGCCTCCTTCGCCGCCGGCCCGGGCCCAGCCAGCGCCCGCCGTGCCGGAGTCGAGTCGCAGCCCGAGCTGCTGCCCGCGGCCCCCGCCATGAGCGGAAGCGCCGCCGCCGCCGCCGCGGTCGCGGTCGCCGCCGCCGCCGCCGCCGCCGCCGCGCACTTCCAGCCTCGGCCGTCGTCTCCCAGGCCGGGCCCCGCCGAGCTCGGGCCCCCGCGCCGCCCGCGCCCCCCGCCGCCCCCGCCGCCGCCCCGGCCCGAGCCTGCCGCCGCCGGCCGCCTGAGCCCCCCGGGCCACGGGCCTCTTCGGACCGGGGCGCAGGGTGGCGGCGCCTGCGGCAGAGCGTCCGGAGCAGGTACGGGGTCCGCCGGCGGGGCGGGGCGGGGCGGCGCGGAGCGGGCTGTGCGGGGAGGGGCGAGGGTCAGTCCGGGGCCGGGGTCCCGCGGAGAGGGAGGAGCCTGGTCCGCCAACAGCTTTGTCCAGCCCGGGAGTCCCCCCCCCCCCCCGGAGCCCCGCACCTCTGCCGAGCCGAGCGCCTCACAAAGCGTTTTCGCACCCGCTGGGCAGCCCCCCTCCTGCGGGGTGGGCAGGGCAGGACCTCGGGAGGGATCGGTCCGGCCGGGAAGGAAACTGAGGCTTACCGGGGGAAGTGACTTGCCCAAGGTCACAAAGCCAGCTAGAGTCGTGTCTTGGCTGGGAACCAGGGCCACCCTGGAGCTGGCGCGGGGCCGCCGGCCGAGGGGGCTGGGAGGAGGCAGAGTCCCTAGCCCCGGAGAACTAGAGTGGCTGCGGGGAGGGGGCTGGGGCCTGCGCCCTGGCACACCCACCAGGGTAGCTAGCTAACCCGTTTTGGGGGCTGACCTGGAGGGGTGGGAGGGAGGAACGGGAGCTGCCTTGGGAGTTTGGTGCCCTGGGAAGCGGATTTGGGGAGCTGGGGGGGAGAAAGACTCCTGCCGGGGGTGGGGGGTGGGGGGGTGTATGTGCTCCGAGAGGTTTTATTGAGTTCGTGGAGAAGAGCTTTGGAAACTTATCTCGGGGACCGTTTGGTCTCCTCCAGGTCATGCTTCTCATCACTGCACAGGCTAAGCCAGCCCAGCGGGAATGGGGAAAGAGGCCTCCTCATAAGGTGTCTTTTCCAGGAAATTGCCCGAGTTTTGTTCCTGCCCCGAACACAAATACATACATACCTGGCCCTGGTAAAAAGCGTGCATGCCACAGAAGGCCATGCGAGTTCTTTTCAAGATGGTCTGGACTTACCGCACTTAGAGAATTCCCAGAGGAAGAGCAGCTGTCCCGGGCCTGAAGGGGGAAGGAAGTTGGGAGGGTTGGGATAAGTCCCTCTCCTGCTGTACAATGCGGGAGAAGTCCGTTTTCACGGGGGTGGGGTGGGTGGGTGGGTGATTAGGTGAGTTGCTTTTACTTTGAGTGCATCTTAGGAAAGGGGAAAGGATGTCAGTTCCAGAGGAGAGGGAGAGAGCGGCAAAGGGCTAGCTGTCACTGAAGAAAGTCCAGTAGCAGCCGTGGAATGGGGAAAAGGAGAGGGTATGCAGTCACTGTGGGGGAAGGGAGACAGAGGGATTGCTGAAGGGGAGGGAGGAGGGCAGCTAGTTTGGAGAGAAACGCTTGTGATGCTGCAGAGAGGGAGTTAAATGTGCTAAGTTTGACACGGGTCTCTGCTGGAAGAAGGCTGTCTGCAGTGTAGAGTTTACCTATTGCTCTGATGTAATTTCGTGTTCTTTGAGTAAGGACAGTTGTAATATTTTTATAGACACATGCTGGCCTTAGCATCACCTCCCTGCCTCCCTTCGTTCTCACCCCTAAGGATACAGACTCCGAGTGCCTACGGTATTGTCTTGGAAGTAAGGCTTGACAAAAAGAGGGAAGAGAAAGACTAATTAGCAAATGAATTAATTAAGGCCTTTGTCCAGATCGACTCCTTAAAGTCAGCTGTTTCTTTACTGTCCTGCACAGTACCAGAGCGGTCCATCTTGGCGGCTGCTGGAAGGGTGCTCTGGGGTTGTAATGGGGCTGTAATCCCAGCAGTGGAAAGACTGCAGTTGAGGGGTCAAGAGTTCCGGGCCTGCTGCTCGCCACAGCATGCAGGGAGCCAGCAAGTTTGAAGCCTGGTCTGCTTAGGCAGATCCTGGGATTTTGTGTGCGTGTGCGTGTGCGTGTGCGTGCGTGTTCTGTCTGCAGGTATGTATGTGAATCACATGTATGCAGTGCCCATGGAGGCCAGAGAGGGTGTCAGATATTCTGGAACTGTTACAGGCTGCTGTGAGCCTTCATGTGGATGCTGGGATCTGAACCTGGTGGGTCCCTCTGCAAGAACAGCCAGTGATCTCAACTGCTGAGCTGTCTCTTCAGCCTCAAGATCCTGTTTGGAAATGTAATCAGAAGGTCGAGTGCTTGTCTAGCATACTTCAGGCCCTGGGTTCAATTCCTAATAGTACATACAGACCATGACTGTAAGAAACAGATAGCAGATATGTCCACATACATGCACATGTATGTGTAAGAAAATGTATGTGTCAGAGACTTGTACTCAGGCAAATGCAGACAGGACAGCAGTGCACACCATGTCGTAGCTCACTGGGCAGAACTGAAGTGCTCTGGTGAGGGTAAGACTGTAGAGAAATGCACTTTGGTTGCTTTGCTGTTGCCGTGCTGGGGATAGACCCTAGTGCCTCCCACATGTTAAGCAAGCACTCTGCCACAAAACTGTGTCTCCAAAGACAGGGTCTCACTATGCAGTCCTGGCTGGCCTGGAACTTGCTTTGTAGACCAAGTTGGCCTTGAACTTACGGAGATCAATCTTCCCTGCTTCCTGAGTTCTGGGATGAAGGAACTGTACTTTTGTATACTGTTAGCGGGAATGTAAGTGGGTACAACCACCTTGGACAGCAGTCATGTAACAAATATCTAGTTGAAAGCTGGTTGACATACTCATTTATCTAAAATGTGTAACGACAATAATAAATACAAAAGAAGTACAAGAGTCCTGTTCCAGCTCATGCATTTTTGGAAAGACCCTTCCTTGCCCAGACTGAGGAGATGGCTCTCCAGTTAAAGTGCTTGCCTTGAAAGCATGAATACCCAACTTTGGACTGTAAAAGCCAGCTGGGCAGTGTGGAGATAGATTGTATACCCTGTAGGTCTAATGGCTAGCCAGTCTAGCTATAGACTCAGTGAGAGACAAACCGCGTCAAAAACCACGGTGGACAGTGGTGGATGGAGATACCAAAACTGCCTCTGGCTTCCACACAAGCCTGCATAGGCAGGAGTACCTGCAAACACACGTGCATTCATTCATTCATTCATTCATTCATTCATTCATACGCTGAATACACTCGCCCGAGGTCCCACACAACTGAACACTAACTACAGCGCTGTGAAAAAATAAGTAAAAGCAGCAATAGTGTCACATACCTGTAATTCTAGTACTCTGGGGGTAGAGCAGGTACGAGGCCAGCATGGGCTACTTAAAAACTTGTCTCCACCCCAGTAAATTATAGCTAATGCATTAAAAATGGATGTATATCAGAAAGTTGATAGGGATTAGGAAAACAAATCCCAGGAGAATTTTTACAAAATTTTTCCACTTGTATATTTTGAAAACTCAACTATTTGTGGTTATATACATACATAGTAATGTATGTACATGCATGGAAATTATAAAAATTCACAAGTAGTGCTTATCTTTGGGTAGAGAAGATGAAGCATGGGATAAGACTGGTATGTAAAGAGCTTTAATTATACTTAATATTACTTAAATTCAAATCAGGTAATTACAAATTAGGATTTGTTAATGTTGGATGTGGGGTGTAGAGATTAAGTATATTATTTTAAATATTTTTCAGATGTTTGAAATATTTCTCATTTGTAAAGCATTTTCTTGTTTATAGAACACAGAATTTTATCCCATAACACCGGGTCTGTAATGACAGCTTCTAGTCCAGCATGGTGTGGGGACAGTGGGGCTGTAATGACAGCTTCTAGTCCAGCATGGTGTGGGGGACAGTGGGGCTGTAACTACAATGTCTAGTCCAGCATGGTGTGGGGACAGTGGGGCTGTAACAACAGCGTCTAGTCCAGCATGGTGTGGGGACAGTGGGGCTGTAACGACAGCTTCTAGTCCAGCGTGGTGTGGGGACAGCAGGCCTGTAACAACAGCTTCTAGTCCAGCATGGTGTGGGGACAGTGGGGCTGTAACGACAGCGTCTAGTCCAGCATGGTGTGGGGGACAGTGGGGCTGCTGCTCCTTTTTTACCTTTTCTGACCTGTAACCTAGTTTTGCCATGAGTAACTAAAAATAGACTTTAAAAATTATTTTTAATTAAAAAAATATAAGTGTGGGTGTTTTGCCTGCGTTATGACTGTGTAGAGCAGCGTGTCTGGTGCCTGAGGAGGCTGGAAGAGGGCGTTGGATCCCCTGGAACCACAGTTACGGTTGTGAGCAGCTCTGTGAGTGCTGGGCAGAGTGGCCAGTTCTCACCTGCTGAGCCATGTCTTTCCAGCATGGCTAACTTTTATTTTGGGATTGCTGATGGATGTGGAGGATTCTAGATCAGCAGTGTGGGCGTTGTCAGAATGTCAGTGCTGCTGTGCACGCTGACCTGGTAGGTAGAAGATGGGCCCAGACACCTGCCTCGGATGCTCGCTAGAGTTTGAAGACTGGTTTTAATTTGTTAGAGCCCTTCTGCAGGCCCTCCTTTGGGCTGTACTTTGTTACTGCTCCATGTCTGGGTATGGTTTGAACCCTGTGATGCTTATCACTTTGTTTGAAACGGAGTCCTTATAGTGCAGGCCAGCCTTCCTCTCCCTCTTCCTGCTTCAAGCTTCTGAGTGCAGGCCTAGGCCACCAGAATGCTTACTTCCTTTGTGGAGCAGCTGGGGAGAGGGCTGAGCAAGCCCGAAGACCAGAGTTCAGATCCTTGGCACCAGGCAGATGCCAGGCAGCCACTATAATCCTAGTGCTTGGGAGCTAGAGACAGAGGATCCCCAAGTAAGCTGGCTAGCTAGACTAGCCAAATTGGCAAGCTTTAGGTTCCAGTGAGAGACCCAAGGTGGAGAATCACCTAAGAAGACATGATGCCAACCTCTGGCTGCCATGTGAATGCATTCACACCTGGACACACATGTATTCCCAGCATGTGGACATGTATGTGTGGGCATACATACTACACACATATGCTCATTCAAAAAATACGCTGAGGGTAGGATTGTATGTCATCATGGCCTGTTTTCTATTCTAACCCACCTCCCCTTAGAGGTAGTCTCATATGTTTCAGGCTAGTGCCGAACTTGCTGTGCAGCTGAACTTGAACTTCTAATCCTTTTGCTTACGCCTGAGTGATGGGGATGCTGGGATTATAGGCCTGCACCACCAAACCCATTTTATGCTGTGTTGAGGTTTGGTGCATGCCAGGCTAAGCTAAGTACCCAACTAAGCTAAGTCTCCAGTATTCTTTGTAGTTTTTTGAGACAGGGTCTCATGTAGCTCAAACTGGCTTCTAGTTTCTATATAGCTGAGGCTGGTCATGAACCCCAGATTTTCCTGCTTCACTTCCCCACTGCTAGGATTTTAGGTATGCATATCCGCTTGGCTATACCCATCTTAATCCAGTTTGCCAATTCCTCTTAGGCAGGTAGCCAAGGGGCTCACTTAAGAGGACTTTTTATTAGAATTTACAGGCCTCATTGTCAACTATGTCACTTTCTAGTTGGGAGAAGAACAAAAAGAGGTCTAACAGGAAGCAGACCCCAAAAGGTAAATGTGTAGGGGTTTGAGAGGGGCTGGGGATCGATCTCAGAGCCTTGTCCATGCTCATAAGCATGCACTCCACTGGGCTGCACTCTCAGTCCTCATGCCTGCTGTTTCTCTTCACGTTTATATATTCATTTTGTTGGGTGGATGCAGATGCAGGGGTTGGAGGACAACATTTAGGAGTCCATTTTCTCCCTCACGATGCAGGTTCCAACTGTTGAACTCAGGTCATCAGACGTGGCCACAAGTACCTTTACCTGATGAGCCATCTCTCAGGTATCTGTCACTCCTTTCTTAGGAGAAAAGTGGCTTACCGATCTGCAGATAATGGAGGTTGTTGGAGTGTTTTGGCTTATTACCTACATTTGAGCTTCAGCCATGAAACCATATATAGAAGTTTTAGGTATTAGGAAATAGTTGCTTGAGTTGCAAGTTTCTTCTCCCAAATTTACTGGTTTTCCTTAAACATTATACCTTTAGGCTTGATTAATTTAAGAATTTTATATTAGCCAAGTGTGGTGGCACACACCTTTAATCCCAGCACTCAGAGGCAGAGGCAGGTGGATCTCTGTGAGTTCAAGGCTAGCCTGGTCTAGAGTTCCAGGCCAGCCAAGGCTACACAAAGAAACCCTCTTTCAATAAACCAAAAACCAAACCAAACCAAAATAGCAACAACAACAACGACTTTTATATTAGGTGAGAGTTTCTGAAGATGGATTTTGTGAAATGCCTGTTTTTGCTGAGGTGCTTTCTGATAACCCATTTTAGAGGTACAACATGGCTTCGGGTGCTTTTTAATCTTTTTTAATTGGTTAATTTAATTTATTTTAAATAGGACTGCTATACATGACCTCCAGAACAAGACCACTTATTTCAGGTAGCAAGTGTAGGTGAATCCTTTGGTCAGGATGAGCACCCAAGGGCTGGCAAAATGGTTCAATGGACAAAGTTGTTTGCCACCAAGTTTGGTGACCTGAGTTCGATCATTGAAGCTCACATGATGAAAGGAGAGAACTGACCCCTGTAAGCTCTCCTCTGGCTTCCACATCACACAGTGACATCCTCCTCCCTCCCTAAATACAGACATATTTTAAGAGATGGGCACTGCATATCCTTAGAAGGGGCACCTGTTTCTCAGTCTTACAGAAGTGAAGTGTTACCTGGCATGACCTGCCAGCTTTGGGCCTCCGGGTTCAGCAGTGACTGTATTGTCCATTCTTACTGTGGTTCTGTGCTGGAGCTGAGGCTCTGAAACAAGTCTCATGTGAATGTTTCTTGTTGGTTTCTGTTTTGAGCAGGGTCTCATGTATCCCAGGCTGTTCTCAGATTTGTCATGTGGCCTGGTCTGCCTGGAACTTCTGCTCCTCCTGCCTCCACCACCTGAGTGCTGGGATTACAGTCCTGTTTTACTTGGTGCTAGGCATCAGACACAAGGCCTCATGCATGCTAGGCAGGTACTCTACCAGCTTAGTCACATTCTGAGAGTTAACCTAGCATCTCAATGAATGGTGAGTGAGCGCCTCACCCCTGACCCACCTGGGTTCAGCTCCCCACCTGGGTTTATCATTAGGAGGATTTCAGTCCTGGCTTTCTACCACCACATCAGCCTGAATCAAAGAATCCAGCTTTATCTGCTGAACTTTATTATGAGACTGGAGAATCCATAGAGAAAAAGCCAGAAGATGGTGCATGGAAAAAGGAATGAGAGCTAGCCATAAGAAAGACGAGACAGGCGTTGGTGAAATGGAGGTGAGAAGGGAGCTGCATACCATGTTTGCTCCTGCGGTCACTTTGAGGGGGGTGATGTGAGTTTTCCATCTCGTTTCCCGCTCATACAGACAGCATTCCTGAGTTTCATAGACCTGAGGCTTTTTAGCCAATTTAAAAATATTTACCCATTTGTATTTTCCATTAAGTTGTTGTTTATGCTTCCTGCTGTTTCATGTTTTTCTGGGAGAGAGAAGGAGGAGAAGTACCAAGGACAGACCGGACTTCCTACTGCTGTTTTGGAGTAGAACAGAAACTGGAGCAATGTTGGGTAGTTGTAGGATGATGCTTCACTGTGTCTCTGTCAAGTCATGAGACAGAAAGCTATTTCTGCATTTCCACTTTTGTGGTAAAATACGTGTAGAAATTAAGGAGTGTGAGTGTGTGCGTTTTCCTGAATATACTAATTGAGTTAGTTGAACAAATGGAGAAGAGTGGTAGGAGGAAGAGATGTCTGTACGAAAGAAAGAGCTGCAGGTAGCAGGTGCCCTGTGTGCGGTTTGGTGTGCCCCTGGAGTTGAAGAGAAGGTGCCTGTCTATTCTGCAGTAACACGTTTTAGCACCGCCTGCCAAGCAAGCTAAGGTTGGGTAGGCTGGAAGTAAAACAAATTTCGTTTCATAGTTGCCTTCACAAATATCAAGGAGCTGAGATGCTTGTGATTAACAAACGAGTATTTTGTTTGGTTGGTTTATTGTTAAGTGTCTTGCTTAACATAAAAACTAGGTTTGTGTCCTTTCTAGATTCTCTCTCTCTCTCTTTTTTTTTTTTTTGTTTGTTTTGGTTTTTTCGAGACAGGGTTTCTCTGTAGCTTTTCGCCTTTCCTAGAACTCACTCTGTAGAACAGGCTGGCGTCGAACTCAGAGATCCACCTGCCTCTGCCTCCCGAGTGCTGGCATTAAAGGCGTGCGCCACCACCGCCTGGCCCCTTCTAGATTCTTATTGCTGCCTCACAGCATCTCCCAGTAGTGACAGTAAAGCACAGCCTGGGGACTGACCCAGTGGAGCCAGGGCCTTCATGTCAGCCAGTGCTGAGGTTCCGACATGGGCACTTCCGGCAGGTTCCTGACTTTCCCCTTCCTTCTGGGCTGAGTGTCAGGATGAGCTGAGCAGGATTCTTAATGGTCACCCACAAGAAACCCCCAAAGGTGAGTGTGGCTGAGACAGGAGGATTGCTGGAAGTTTGAGACCAGCCTGGACTGCATAGTATTATCAGGCCAGCCAGAGCTACCTTGTAGGACTTTGTCTCTAAAAGAAAAAGAGAAAGGGGCTGGGGGCGGGGAAAGAGAGCCCCTGCGGACAGTAGGAAGCCAGAACCCAGACCACCATAGCAGACCCAGCGCTTCTTCTTCCACTGCTGCCTCTCATCATCTTCCTGTGAGCCTGGAAAGCACACCCTTCCCGAAATCATACAAAGAGGCTTTGTGCTTTGCGGATGTTCTAAGAGGCGGGATCGCTGTAATTATAATTCCCTAAGCACAACCAAGTAATGGGGGCAGGCAGGGTAAAGATGGTATCCAAGTTCTTGTTGGTAAGGAAAAGTCAGGCGGGGATTAAAAATTATCTGGAGACAGCATCCAAAAGTGGATAATGGAGCGTTGTTGTAATGCTGACAAGAGCGTGTTTAAGTGAATATATTTCAGAGTTTTAAATCTATGCTTGCAAAATACTTGAAGCTTTAAAAAGCACAAGACTTTGCCTGGGACATTTTTTTTTTATTCTGAAATTGTAATAGAAAAGTACTTCAGAAGAAGGTGTGTGGGTATCTGTGTTTGTTTACCTTATGTTTGTATTCTAGAGTGACTGTTCTAGAAAGCCATCGCTTACCTATTAGCTGGAGATGCTTTACTAATTTAGTTTTAAAAAATATTTATCTTTATGATTTTTATTTATATGTATGTGTGTCTGAATGCATTACACTTGTGAGCGTGCCCATGGACGCTAGAAGAGGGCGTTGGATCCCTTGGAGTTAGAGTTAGCAGGTGATAGCCTTGAGTTGGCTGGGAGCTGAACCTGGGTCCTCTGCAAGGGCAGCAAGTGCTTTTAACCACTGAGCCATCTCTCCAGCCCCTCTAATGGGATTTTGTTTGCTTTGTTGGAAACAGGCTCTCACTGTGTTACCCAGGCAGGCTTTGAACTTGTGGTCATCCTGCCCCAGCTCTCTGAGTTTTGGGATTATAGCCCTCTACCAATCAGCCTGGCTTTCAGTTTTGTGTGTGGTTTTTTTCTTTTTTCTTTTGGTTTTTCAAGACAGGGTTTCTCTGTGTAGTTTTGCGCCTTTCCTGGAACTCACTTTGTAGACCAGGCTGGCCTCGAACTCACAGAGATCCGCCTGGCTCTGCCTCCCAAGTGCTGGGATTAAAGGCGTGTGCCACCACCGCCTGGCTTGTGTGGTTTTTTTTGTTGATTTTGTATTGCTACCACTAGAAAAAAATACCTAGTCTGGGATATGTGTTAATACATCGTTTTAAATCAATCAAGTATTTCCTTTTAGAATTTTTTTGAGATAGGGACTCATGTAGCCCGGTCTTACCTCAGATTTACTGTGTAGCTGAGAGTGACTGAACTTCTGATCCTTCTGCCTCTTTCTCCTCAGTGCTGAGATTATGTAAGTGTGTCACCACACCCAGTTTAGGGCATGCATTAGGCTAACATCCCGTAGCCTGTCTGTGTGTGTGCACACACACGTCTGGACATCAGATGACACCTTTTAGGAATTGTCCTATCATCAGATGGGTTTTCAGGGATCGAATTCAGGGCATCAGGCTTGTGGGCAAATGCCTGTTTCCCACAGAGCTGTCTCAACAGTCCCCGGGTGTATAAGCTTTGTTGTTAGTCATTTAGTGAAAATGGTTCCCTCCCTCCCTCCCTCCCTCCCTCCCTCCCTCCCTCCCTCCCTCCCTTTCTCTCTGTTTCCTGCCTATCTGCCTTTCCTATAAAAGTTTTTTTTTTTAATTTATTTTATATGTATGGATGCTTTTTCTGCATCTCTGTGCTCCACATGTGTGCAGTGTCCAAAGATTCCAGAAGAGGGCTCTGGATCCCTTGGAACTGGAGTTACAGGTGGTAGTGAGCTGCCAGGTTGCTGCTGGGAATCAGACTTTGGTCCTCTGGCAGTTCAGTTAGTGCTCTTGACCACTGAGCCATTTCTCCAGCTTCACCTTCCCTTTAAAATTTTCTGTCTGTCTGTCTGTCTATCTATCTATCTATCTATCTATCTATCTATCTATCTATCTATCATCTATGTAGCATTCATTAAGTGGCATTGTTTACCGTGCGAGAAAAGCCATGAGAAAAACCCACTATAAGAGTTTATTAAGGGAAGGGAACAGAAGGGGTGTGTACAGGCCTATGGGGAATGACCGTGCCGGGAGAGAGGGGAGGGATAAGTGGAACCAGCTTTTATAGGTCTGCCCCCTCATGTGCGAATATGGGCTTATGTAGCTACACCACACATGCTTATAGATTAAGTGATCACACAGTGCACAGAGTAAGGCCCTGGGATGACTAAGCATCTTGCCAGTGCATGAGTGGTCACGTAGCTGGGGGAGTGGCTAGGAATTCTAACACTGTCTATCTGAGACAGGATCTCACTGTGTTGTCCTGGGACTTACCATGTAGGCCAGGCTGGCCCTGAACTCAAAGAGCTTACTTACCTCAGCCTCCTGAGTGCTGGGATTAAAGGCTTGAACCAACATGCCTAACAAGCTGTGTGTGTGTATATGTGTGTATGTATGTGTGTATGAAGTGACTATCCAGAAGAGGGCTTTGGATACCCTGGAGCTGGAGTTCTGGTGTTCATGAGCCTGCCAGAAGTTTTTTTTTTTTCTTCTCTTTTAGAGTCTCACTATGTAGCCCAGGCTGACCTTGAACTCTGAATCCTTCTAAGCCTCCTAAATGCTGGGATTATAGGCAAGCACTACCATACCCAGCCTGTTTTTTCTCAGTATGGAAGCAATCACTATATTACTTATTACTAGTATCTCAAACAAATTGCTTTTAGAAATTTTTTTGATTTTTCGAGACAGGGTTTCTCTGTGTAGCTTTGTGCCTTTCCTGGAACTCGCTTTGTAGACCAGGCTGGCCTCGAACTCACAGAGATCCACCTGCCTCTGCCTCTGAGTGCTGGGATTAAAGGCGTGCACCACCACGGCCCAACAAATTGCTTTTAAGAAAGGAATGCACCAAACAATTGTGTGTAGAGGTTAACTCAGTGGAATGCCTGCCTAGTGTGTGTGAATCCTGGGTTCTGTTCTCAGCACCCTATAAACTGGGTGTGGTAATCCCACACCCAGCAATCCAAGCATTTGGGAAAGGGAGCAGGAAGACTTCAAGGTTATCCTTGATTATGGGAGTTTGAGGCTAGGTTGACTCTATTACCTAAAAATGAAACAAACCAAACAACACAAAAAAAACAGCATAGTAGACCATAGTATTTTTAGGGTGAGGATAAAGGACCCTGTTCATAATTTGTATTGACATACCTTCTGTATAGGTTGATAGCATATATCTTATGGAAATGTACAGTTTATAAGCTGGCTCATTTTATTCGTGAGAGTCAGAGTCACAGTTGGACTCTGATTCTTTTTTTTTTTTTTTTTGGTTTTTTGAGACAGGGTTTCTCTGTGTAGCTTTGTACCTTTCCTGGGACTCACTTGGTAGCCCAGGCTGGCCTCGAACTCAAAGAGATCCGCCTGGCTCTGCCTCCCGAGTGCTGGGATTAAAGGCGTGCGCCACCACCGCCCGGCATGGACTCTGATTCTTTTAACACAATTTTGTCCTGATTTACAGAAATTGGCCTTGTACTTATCTCCACACAAATACTGCTGGAAACCCCATTATTTATAAAGAGCCTGTGCAGGACCCGGGACTGTAGCTCAGTTGGTGGAGTATTTCCTCAGCATGCATGGGTCTATAGGTTCAATTCCCAGTAAGACCCTGTCCACATAATCCTTTGAAAAGGTTTTTTTTTGTTGTTGTTTTTTGTTCTTCAAGACAGAATTTCTCTTGTAGCCCGGGCTTTCCTGGAACTTGCTCTGTGGAACAGGCTGGCCTTGAACTCATAAGAGATGCCTTTGCCTCTGCCTTCCCAGTGCTGGGATTAAAGGCATGCACCACCACTTCCCGGCTTAAATTGTCCACTATTGTCTGGACTGTTTGATTTGTAAATATGTTTCTTCTGGGAAAATTACTTCTTGACTGTTTCACTGTAGTCTGGTGGCCACCAAAAGTAATGATTTGGTGAGATGGTGTCTGCAATGCACTAGACAGAGCTAGGGTTTCAGGGATGATGCACACGTGCAATAGCACCTCATTGAGGGCGTCTGACAATGGCTGGCATAAGAACAAATGTGTTTTAGGGGTTCTTGGCCCTTAACAAGAGGCTGGAGAACAAAAATTATACTAATTAGTAGTATACTAATAGAGTGGCTGGCCGTGGTGGTGCACCCTCATGTAGCTGGAGAGTTTCTCTCCAGTTCCCACCAAGCCCCGCCAGTTCCAGAGCCCACTTACAAAATAAACACACCGACTCTTATATTATTTAAACTGCTCGGCTTTACCTGTTGCCTCTACATGATGCTCCCTGGTGTCTCCCCTCCCTGCCTTCCTGTTCTTTCCTTTCTCCTTTCTGTTAGTCCTGCCTATACTTCCTGCCTGGCTACTGGCCAATCAGTGTTTTATTTATCAAACAATCATCTACAGCACCCTCATGATCCCAACACTTGAGAGGTAGAGGCAGGAGAATCAGGCTGTCCTTATGCGGACTTTTAGGCCATCCAGTACTACAGGAGGCCCTGTTTAAAAAGCAAACAAACAAAAATAGGTACAGTATGATAATCCTGATAATTAATCTTTTGAAAGCACATGATCTAATCACCAGAGAAGGCTCACTGATTAAAGCACTTGCCTCACAAGCATAAGGACCAGAGTTCGAATCTACCAGCCCCACATAAAATCAATGCCAATGGGTGTGAGAGCCCACCTGTAATTCCAGTGCTCAGAAAGCAGAGATACAGGATTCTCAGAGCAGGTTAGTTAGCTAGACTAGACTAGTCTTAACAGTGAGTTCTGGATTCAGTTGAGAGACCCTGCCTCAGTGAGTAGTAAGATTGAAAGCAAGTGAGGAAGACTCTTCACGTCAGCCTCAGGCCTCCACACTCATGCACACACCACATGTAGTTGCACACATGTACCCATGTATGTGTGAATATACATACATGCAGACATGTATACTATATTTATTTTAGAAAGCTTGGGGGCTGTAGAGATGGCCCAGTGGTTAAGAGCTCTGACTGTTCTTCCAGAAGACACATTCCCAGCACCCACATGGCAGCTCACAACTGTCTCTAACTCTAGTCCCAGGAGATCTGATGCCCTCTTATGGCTTCCTCAGGTGTCAGGCATGAACATAGTGCACGTCTACATACAGACAAAACGCCCATCCATATAAAATAAAATAAATGAAAGTTAGGGCCAGTGAGATGGCTTAGCAGGTAGGGATGCCTGCCTCCAAGTTTGACAGCCTGAGTTCAATCCCTGGGACCGGCATGGTGGAAGGGGAGATCAACCCCTGCAAGCTGTCCTCTGACCTCCACACACGCAGTTTGGTGCCTCCTCCCCCAAATAGTAGAACTTTTTGAAAAGGCTCACTTTTTGTCTAGTATTTAATGTTAATGTAATTCGGTTTTTGTTATAATCTATTATTCTTGCTTCAGCTTGACATGCATATTCCCAATCTTTTCACACACACACACACACACACACACACACACACACACACACACACACACGAAGAGTGACACTTCAGGTGCCATTCCTTAGGTGCCGTCCACATGAGTTTTAGACAAGATCTCGCATTGGCCTGCCGCTTGCAGAGTCCAGCGCTTGGATCGTAAAGCAGCCTGCCCCAGTGTCCTGCATGCGGGAATTGCAGGCTTGGGCCACTGTGCCCATCCTAGTCTTAATTCCTGGGGAACTTGGCCAGTTAAAGTGTGCTTATGCTGTGAGACTCTGTTGTAAGTAACTTACTCCAATGAATTAATCCTCGTGGTAGTTCTCTAAGGTGTCTATATACACCGTCATACTTACTGTACAGATGAAGAAACGAGCATGCAGAGGGCCAGGGACCTCACAGATATGTACAGCTTTGTGGAACTGGGCCTGGAGCTGAGTGCAGAGTATTTGCCTAGTGTGCACAAGGTCCTGGGTTGAGTCCCCAGTACTGCCCTCCACTAAAGTGTCATCTGGGTGGGACCCAGGCAGCCTCCTTCTGGAATCTGTTCTTACCTGGCCTGCCTCTTTGCATCTCAGTTATAGATGGAGAGCCTTTCTTAATGCTGTCATTAGTTGTGGTAACAGACATTGGACAGGAACAAAAGGAAATAAAAGTAAGGTATTTTATGTTCTGAGTCAGGGATCCTTCAGTTTCTGAGTCCCCAGGGGGATTACAGGTGCATACCATCAAACCCAGCAAGTTTGAAGTCTTTAATTTATCTTTGTCCCTCCTGAAAAATATACGTATTTTTAAAGTTCTAAATTACACATGTTGCGGTTTATGATTTTCACTTCTCCTCTCCCCTCCTCCCCTCCCCTCCTCCCGTCCTCCCCTCCCCCACTCCTCTACCTTCTCCGCCTCCTCCTTCTTGGAGATGGGGTCTTGCTGTGTAACTTAGGCTACCAGGCTGCCTTGAACTCTTGATCTTAATGATGTACAGGTGTGGGTGCGACTTCACTATTTTCCTTTTTATTTTAGAAGTCGGAATTGTATATGTGCCCTGGAGTAAAATCAGTTTGAATTAGGCATATTAAAATTGCTTTTAAGAAAAGTCCTGGGAATTAAACTCAGGGCCTTGAACATGCTAGGACTGAGCTATATAAGTCCTGAAATCTTTTTATAAAATCTTTCTCATTTTGTGGTTCTAGAATTTTTTTGTTTTGTTTTTTGAGAAAGTGTCTCTCTACAGAGCCCTGGCTATTCTAGAACTCACTATGTAGACCAGGCTGGCCTTGAAATTCAGAGATCCACCTGCCTCTGCCTCCCCAGTGCTGGGATTGAAGGTGTGCCACCACGCCCCGCCTTGGTTCTAGAATCTTAACTTAGTACTTGTTTGCCTGTTTAAGCAAGCTTGTCAAAGAAAGCTGTGACTCCGCTTGCATGACCTTATGAACTCTTTTGTTGTGATTACGGTGTTCTTGTCTTTTCCTCTCCCCCATCAGTGTAAGAACGGATATTTGGGTTTGGGGGTCTTTAACCCTAATTTCTACTCTGGTTCGATGGCTCAGTGGGTAAAGTGTTTGGCATGCAAGATTCCTGGAACTCTCATAAAAACCTGAACCTGGGAGTGTACACCTGTGATTCCAGCACTTTTATGGGGATATTGGAATTGGAGACAGAATTGTCTAGAGGCTTGCAGGCCACCTAGCCTGGAGTGCATCACAGGGTGACAGGGAAAAAGAGGCCTAGCCTCGGAACAAGGTGGTAGGTGAGACCTTTGACCTCTCTCTGTTGGCATGTTGCTGTATATGTGTGTGTATACATACACCACCTTAATTTATCCGATTAATTATGATTTGTCTATGCTAAAGTAAAGCATACTCTTTAATTTAGCAGCATAAGACTATGAACATCCCAAGCATTAATTAGTTGGAGGCCTGGGATTGCGTTGATAATTGAGACAGTGTGTTATTTGAGGAAGATAATCTAGCATAGTGATTTCCAAATGAACTGCACCCAAATTGCTTGGAATGTTTGCTATTTCTCTATCAGTAGTTAGGTCATGAGTGGCCTGACGTAGGACTCTGACATAAGTAAGTCTCCTCCTACGTAGTTACATGTTACGTTTGGAATAAGCTCCCGGGCAGTGGTAGGTCATTCTAGGAAACTATTTAGAAATGTTCTGTGGAATTTTAAGGACCAATTTAGGTGAAATACTACAGACTTTTAGAAAAATAGCCCACTTTTGAGTTTTGAATTACCAACTCAATCTTTTTACCCTAGTTTATTTGTTTATTGCAGGTTCTTAAGGAAGAGGTTGACTTTTTTAGTAGCAAGGACATGAGCTAAGAAATCAGGTGATCCTATTACTCTTTAAAACTGCATGAATTGCCGGCGGCGGTGGTGGCGCACGCCTTTAATCCCAGCACTCGGGAGGCAGAGCCAGGCGGATCTCTGTGAGTTCGAGGCCAGCCTGGTCTACAGAGCGAGATCCAGGAAAGGCGCAAAGCTACACAGAGAAACCCTGTCTCGAAAAAAAAAAAAACAAAAAAAAAAAAAAAACTGCATGAATTATTAGGAGCAGTTAGAAATTATTATTGTCCAACACTTGAGAGGCAGAGGCAGGTGGATCTCTGTGAGTTTGAGGCCAGCCTGGTCTACAGAATGAGTTCCAGGACACCCAGAGCTACACAGAGAAATCCTATCATAAACAAAAAACAAACAAAACAAAACAAAATTAATACTGTCATTTAATGAGATCTGTAAGATTTAGGTAAAAATTGCTATTAACAAAGAAAGAAAGAAAGAAAAACCCTAAATCCAAGACCATCATGGCAACAATTCAAAAACTTTTACTTCTTAAAAAATTTCTAAGCCGGGCGGTGGTGGCGCACGCCTTTAATCCCAGCACTCAGGAGGCAGAGCCAGGCGGATCTCTGTGAGTTCGAGGCTAGCCTGGTCTCCAAAGCGAGTTCCAGGAAAGGCGCAAAGCTACACAGAGAAACCCTGTCTCGAAAAACAAACAAAACAAAACAAAAACAAACAAACAAACAAACAAAAAAAATTCTGTAACTCTGTGAACTTGGTATTGAGAGCAAAACTGAAGTGAACTGGAATATCAGTGATAGAGCATTTGGCTAGCATGCGTGAGTCACCCCAAACACCACAACTGCCTCTCAAGTTAGAATTTGATCTGGAATGTTCAGGCAATGCTGTACATGTTTTGAGTTTAAATTATGGTAAAACAATATTTCAAAGTGAATTCTGAGCCAGTGTGGTGGCACATGTCTGTAATCCCAGCTCCTGGGAGGGAGAAGCAGGATGATTACAAGGTCAGCTTTAGTCACATACCAGGTAGGAGTCCAGTCTAGACTATATGAGACCTGTCCTCTCTCGCCACCCCCCCCCCCCAAAAAAAAACTGGTAATGCACACATTCATATGTGCGAAGGCCACAGGTTGATGGTGTTAGTTTTTCGGCTGCGTTGTGTTCTTACCCTGCAAGGAAATGCCACGAAACACGACAGAATCCGCTAACAAGAGTTTTATTAAAGGTAAAGGGACAGAGAGTGAGCAGGCCTGCGGGAAGCACGTGTGTGGAGAAGGAGGAGGAAGAAGAAGAAGAAGAAGGAACCGGGAACATGGCGCCGGATTTTAAAGGCTGGGCGTGGACAGATCAGCGTCACTATTACACGCAAGCGCGTAGATCACATGGCCACGTTGCGCGCCTACGTAGCCAATGGAACGTCACGGATCTTGGTCACGCAAGATGCCCTGACCCGGAAATGGCTATCCTGACCTGGAACTGGCTAGGTGGAAGTGTCTGTTGGGCATATGCGAACACGCCCGACCGTGGGGGCGTGTTGTAAACCTTTCAGATGGCTATCTTCCTATATCGCTCTCAGGTTTCTGCCACCCCAGTGCTGAGATCACAGGTGTACCTGTGTGTCTGGCTGTTTGTGTGGGTGCCGGGGATCCAAATGCAGGTCCTTATGCTTGCACAGTGCACTCTTCACCCACTGAGTCATTTTCTCAGTCCTCATTTTGCTGTTTTTGGAGACAAAGTTTTGCTAGGTAAAACCAGGTAAAAACTCAGTCTCTCTGCTTTTGCCTCCCCTGTGTTGGGGATACAGGTGTCTTCCACTTGGACCTGCTTGCGGATTGTTTGTTTGTTTTGTTTTTTCAAGACAAAGTTTCTCAGCCGGGCGGTGGTGGCACACGCCTTTAATCCCAGCACTCGGGAGGCAGAGGCAGGCGGATCTCTGTGAGTTCAAGGCCAGGCTGGTCTACAAAGTGAGTTCCAGGAAAGGCGCAAAGCTACACAGAGAAACCCTGTCTCAAAAAAACCATTAAAAAAAAAAAAGAGTTTCTCTGTCTAGCCCAGGTTGCTCTGGAACTCACCGTAGAACAGGCTGGCCTTGAACTCAGAGAGATCCGCCTGCCTCTGCCTCCCAGTGCTGGGATTAAAGGCGTCCGCTGCCGCCGCCGCCGCCGCCGCCGCCGCCGCCGCCGCCACCACCACCACCACCACCACCACTGCCCAGCTAAAGTTTATTTATTTATTTGATTAAATTAGGACCAGTAAGATGCTGGTGGGTAAAGACACTGGCCATGAAACTTGATGGTATGAATTTGATCCCTGGAACCCACATGGTGGAAGGAGAGAATCAACTCCTGCAGGTTGTCCTCTGACTGCTACATGACAAGCCTATACATGCACAAATAAGAGCTGCAGTCATGAAGTTTAGAAGTTGTTAGTGTGTGTGCGTGTGTGTGTGTGTGTGTGTGTGTGTGTGTGTGTGTGTGTGTGTGTGGTGAATGTGCTACTGTGTGTGTGTGTGTGTGTGTGTGTGTGTGTGTGTGTGTGTGTGGTGAATGTGCTACAGTGTGTGTAGTGAATGTGCTACTATGTGTGTGTGTGTGTGTGTGTGTGTAGTGAATGTGCTACAGTGTGTGTGTGTGTGTGTGTGTGTGTGTGTGTGTATGTGTGTAGTAAATGTGCTACGGTGTGTGTGTGTGCGTGTGTGTGTGTGTGTGTGTGTGTGTGTGTGTGTAGTGAATGTGCTACTGTGTGTGTGTGTGTGTGTGTGTGTGTGTGTGTGTGTGTGTGTGTGTGTGTGTGTTGAGAAGACAGCTTTGTGGAGTCTGTTCTCTCCTTCCAATTTTACATGGGTTATGGGAATGGAGTTCAGGTTGCTGACTTTCCGTCAAAGGCCTTACCTGCTGAGCTATTTCATGGGCCCCAGAAGTAATCTCAACAGACTATTCTGGAGCTGTTGGGAAAGTTTAAAGGGGTAAGACATGGATAGAAATGAACTACCATACCAGAATATATATATATTTATTTACACCCCACTCCACGAATATTTATTTATTTATTTATTTATTATTTATTTATTTACACCCCCCCACCCCACCCGACAGGGTTTCTCTGTGTAGCTTTGCACCTTTCCTAGAACTCACTTTGTAGACCAGGCTGGCCTCAAACTCACAGAGATCCACCTGCCTCTGCCTCCCAGTGCTGGGATTAAAGGTGTGCACCACCCGCACCGGCTATTTTTATTTTTTATTTCATCCATCCATCCACCCACCCACCCACCCACCCATCCATCTATATCGTGTGTACCTGAGTTAGAGGATAGTCTATGCCATGTGGGTCCCCAGGATCAAACTCAGGCTTGGAGGCGAGTGAGCCATCTCACCAGCCCCATACCAAAGTGATTTAATGACACAGTTGAGATAGAAAGATGTTTTCTTTTGAGATAAAGTTATTTGCTAAATTGTTATTATTTTTCTTAATATTCTGTAATTAAAAACCCAAGGCCCAAATTTATTTTAAGACTATTAAATTCCCTTGTTTTATATGAAAGATTTAGAGATTTTAATTCCTAAAGTTGCTTTAAAGGGGGAGAGGCAAATCAAATTGGGCCTGGGCCCCACAACTTTACCATGTTACTTCCTGTGCCTGGGAACCAGAGAGGGGGCTATGCTGCCGGGGGTGGGGGTGGGGGTGGGGGTGGGGGGGGG
This sequence comes from Peromyscus californicus insignis, assembly GCF_007827085.1. Lineage (NCBI taxonomy): Eukaryota > Metazoa > Chordata > Mammalia > Rodentia > Cricetidae > Peromyscus > Peromyscus californicus. The sequence continues at coordinate 103,394,974 of NW_026294573.1, forward strand.
TGGGGGGGGTGGGGGTTGGGCAGGAGCCTGCTAGGAGCTGGAGATGAGACTGCCAGCCAGTGCTTCAGAAAGCAGTTGTTAGGAGTGAAGCAGGACTGCACTTTGAGGCTGTGCAAGTGTTTCTTAGGCACAAGTATGTGTGCAGGCCACCTGCAGCCTTCCTCAGAAAGTGGTATGCATAGAGCCTATCTGAGAGCATGGAGGAAAATGGGGGAGGCAAAGGGAAAGATGAGGGGAGGTGCTCAGAGTGCAGGTTTTGAGATAGCAAGAAATTAAAGGTACAGTGTGGTGGACATTTCTCCCTGCCCGTAAGGAAGTGAGTAATACTTGTATATTTTGGAAAAGTATGCCCAGCGAAGAAATTCCATCTCCATTGTTTAAAATGATGGGTTCCCAATACAATATAAGCTAGACCTGTTGCTTTTGTTATATTTGGAATCAAAGTCAGAATTCTCTTATTTTAAAAGAAAAATAACTTAATATAACACTGTCAACCAAGAGGACTCCATTTCCAAGGAGGCTGGCTCCCGGTAGTGGGTGTTGTCGGTCACGTGTGGCACTGCTACCATGCTCTGACTCGGGCATGCAGTGCTGCTGTCTTCCCACTGACTGGCAGTGGTGGGCTCGAATTTAGAGATGATAGACAGATGCTCTTTGCTAGGCTCATCCATTGCTTGTCCCCAGAAGCCTCTCATAAGCGCTGTGTGAAGGGTGAAGGGTAATAGGGATGGTGTTAGGGGTATACTCTACCTTTACTTCCTAAAAATGTGAAGAACTTTTGAACATTGCAAGGACTTTGGGTGGACAGGCACATGGTTAAGAGCACTTTCTGCTCTTTCAGAGGACCAGGTTTGATTTCCAGTACCCATATGACAGTTCACAACTGTCCAACTCCAGTCCCAGGTAATGTGACATCCTTTCCTGGCCTTCTCAGGCACTGTATACATGTGGTACAAAGACATACATGAGCACAAAACACCCATATGCATAAAATAAAACTAAAAAGGAAAAAAAATTAAATGCAGAGCCCCAAGTGATGGTGGTGCATGTTTGGAGTAGCCAGGAGGTAAGGTGGCTGTTCGTGAACTTGTGTGTATTAATTAGTCACGTGGTGGGTGACTTAGCTTTGGATTTACCTTGCTTAGATGGGGTCTGATAATTTGCCTTTTGTTTTGTTTTAACAGCTGGGTCTTATGTATCTCAGGCCAGCCTCAGACTCACTGTTGAGGGGATGAGTGTGAATTGACGATCCTCCTGCCTCCCCCTTTAGAGTGCTGGCTGGGATTACTAGATGCGCCACTTTGCCTGGTTTTATGCCATGCTGAGGTGGAACCCAGGACTTTGTGCATGCTAGGCTCCCTCCTAGCTCCCTCCCTGCCTACCTCCCCCTCCCCTTTCTTCTTCCTTTTCTCTCTCCTTTCTGTGCAGAGGAGCTCTTGAACCAGCCCCCTTTTAAACTTGAGGCAGTATTTGAATAAGTTCTGCAGGCTGGCCCTGGCTTGCTCAATCTGCCTTGAATTCACAGTCTCAGCCTCAGCCTCCCTGTTGCAGGCTTGAGCCACCAGGTCTGTCTTGCATTATTTCCGAACTGGAATGAAAATGGTAAGGGAAAAAGGTAAAAAACTGAGAGTGAAGACTGAGGAGCCTATACCCACACTTGAGAGCTGTATTACTTTTTGTGGCACTTCCTTTGAGAATCCTGCGACCATACTCTTCAGTGTGCGTTACTTTCTAAGGTGTCCTTACTGAACTGCCAACTTTGCTTCATGAGTGAAAACTGGGCACAGTCTCTGATGCCTGTAATCCCAGCAATCTAGCATTCTAGGAATGTCAGAAGGTCAAGATCATCTCAAGCTATATATGAGTTGGAGGCCAGCATGGGCTACTTAGGACCTAATCTCAAACCAGCAAACAAGGAAGGAGGTGTAGCTCAGTGGTAGAGCCCTCACCTAGCAGGTATAAGGCCCCAGTTCAACCCCCAGGACCAAAAAACAAAATATAAGTACAAATACAAAATACAGTTTATTTGTATTTTATTATGGGATATTATCCCTATAGCTTTTTATCCTGAAAAAGGTCACTCCACCAAATGGTTGAGAAAAAAGATGAGTTCTTCTTCTTTTAGAGAGAGACTCTAGCCCAGGCTGGCCTGGACCTACTGCGTTAGCCTAGGTTAGACTTGAGCTCTTGTCGGTCTTCCTCTCTCTGCCTTTTCAGTGCTGGGGGTGCGGGGGTGAGACTTTATCCTGGGCCCAAGGTTATAACTTCTGAGAAGAGACAGGGTTGTGGAGGGTGGGACTTTATTTATTTGAGACAGGGTCCTTTGTGTCCCAGGCTGCCCTGAACTCCATATGTAGCTGAAGAAGACATTGAGATTCTGATGTTCCTTCCTTCACCTTCCAGGTGCTGAGAGTACATGTCACACCATGTTGGATTTTTCGGTGCTGGGATCGAACCCAGGGCTTTGTGCATTCGAAGCAAGCGCTTCACCAGCTCAGCCACATCTCAACCTGAACTTCCTGTGCAGCATTTTCCTTTTGCTTATTGACTTGTTTCTGTTGTTTGTTCCCGGCTAGTCCAACCCAGAGCTTCACCATGCCAGGCAAGCACTCCACCTGAGACCCTTCCGGTCCTGTACTCCTTTTTTAAACACTTCTTTGTGTGTCCGTGTGATGCTATATGTGAGTGCCACTGTGCAGTCTCGCCACAGAACATGTGGAGGTCAGAGGACAACTAGTAGGAGTTCTTTCTTCCACCATGTGGGTCCTGGGGATTGAATTTGAGTTGTTGGGCTTGTGGGCAAAACTTTATCTACAGATTGTCCTCTGTTTCCCAATGTGTGCCATAGCATGTATCCTGCCCCCCAGCCCAAAGCAAATACTTTACTCACTGAGGCATCTCCTTATCCCTAAAAAACAAATTAAGGACAGGTCTTATATAGCCCAGGCTCACTTGAATTTGCCATGCAGTTGAGTGTGCAGTCTACACCTGCCTCCACCCCCCAAGCTCTGGGGTTACAGAGGTATACCACCGTACCTGCTAGATACAGTGCTGAGGGTTCAGCCCAGGTCTTTCTCCGTGCTAGGCAGGAAGTCTAGTAACTCAGAAATGCTCAACATTTTCTCCTTACTGAGTCTTTGCTAATACCATGATTTCTCTGTATGTTTTAACATGTTATAGTGTATTAGTGAGGCTTCATCGTTTTAATTCACATTTGTTAATTTGTTAATACCTTTTACTATTGCCTTTTGGTTTTTCAAGAGAGGATTTCTCTGTGTAACAGCCTTGGCTGTCCTGGAACTCACTTTGTAGATCAGGCTGGCCTCGAACTCACAGAGATTCACCTGCCTCTGCCTCCCAAGTGCTGGGATTTAAGGCATGCACCACCACCGCCTGGCTTTATTATTGCTTTTGACAGGAATTTTTTGTCATGTCTTTTGAATCATACCGTAAGATAAATATGTTGGTCTTTTGTAAATTAACTAATTAAACAAATGAATCTGGGGCTGGAGAGATGGCTCAGAGGTTAAGAGCACTGACTGCTCTTCCAGAGGTCCTGAGTTCAATTCCCAGCACCCACATGGTGGCTCACAACCATCTATCATGAGATCTGGCGCCCTCTTCTGGCCTGCAGGCCTGCATGCAGACAGATAAATAAATTAAAAAAAAAAAAAAGGATCTGTGTAGCCCAGACTAGCCTCAAACTTGTGGTCCTCCTGCTCTACCTGAGGATCTTCGAGTGCTAGGATTGTCGGTGTGTACTCTATTCCTGGCTCTAAATGGACTGATAACCTGAATTTTGGGGGATGCCTTGTTTAATTTTTTTCCGTGTCCACCAGGACAGCTTTCTTTCTTTCTTTCTTTCTTTCTTTCTTTCTTTCTTTTTCTTTCTTTCTTTCTTTCTTTTTCTTTCTTTCTTTCTTTCTCTCTCCCTCCCTCCCTCCCTCCCTCCCTCCCTCCCTCCCTCCCTTCCTTCCTTTCTTTCTTTCTTTTTTTTTTTTTTGGTTTTTCGAGACAGGGTTTCTTTGTGTAGTTTTGGTGCCTGTCCTGGATCTCGATCTGTAGACCAGGCCGGCCTCGAACTCACAGAGATTCGCCTGGCTCTGCCTCCTCAGTGCTGGGATTAAAGGCGTGCACCACCGCCACTGCCCGGTCAGCTTTCTTATCGACACACTGAATTTAGACTCCTGTTTACTGTTTTCGTCTGTTCATGTGGTTTTTCTGTTGAGGGTGTTAATTGTTGGATTGCTGAAGCCTGACAAGGGGAAGACAGTTTTTATTGATACAGATTTTTTTTTTTGTTTTCCTCAGTTAGTGCCACATTCTCTTCAATTTACCCACCCCTTACTGTAGTGTCTTGTGAGCTATTTACATTCTGAATTTCACTTTCAATATAGTATTGCCTCTGAATTTCTGGAGTAAGCCTAATAATTGTGGATTTACTTACTGATATTTGAGGTTTTGATACATGTTCATGAGAGAGTGCCTTTTCATGCCATTATTGATCATTAGGATTTTGGTAGCAAATATTCCATCGAAAAATATTTGGTGGTGAGAGGTAGTCCTCATCTCTATTTTGTTTCAATTTATTTAATTCAACTCCTTTTCTTTCTTTTTTTTTTTTTTAAAGGCAGAGTTTCAGGGTCTCACTATTTAACCGTGGCTGGCCTGGAACTTGAATTAGAGATCCACCCGACTCTACCTGCCTCTGCCTCCTGAGTTCTGAGATTAAAGGTGTGTGCCTGGTAGAAGAGGGAGTCATAGCCACCGAAGCTGGATTGACAGGTCCAAGTGAGCTGCCTGATGTGGGTGCTGGGAACAGAGCCGGCATCCCCTGCAGTTCAGTCCTGAGACAGTTCTCAGCCAGGCCTGCTGGGAGGCAGAGTAGAGGCGCCCCAGGTTTCCAGGTGCTGGAATTACAGACGTGCACCTGGTTGCTTGGCCTACGATGGAGCCCCTCCCCCTCCCCCGTCGTCGTCGTCGTCGTCGTCGTCGTCCATCCCCCCCCCAGACAGGGTTTCTCTGTGTAGCCCTGGCTGTCCTGGATCTCACTCTGTAGACCAGGCTGGCCTCGAACTCACAGAGAGCCGCCTGGCTCTGCCTCCCGAGTGGGGATTAAAGGTGTGCGCCACCACCGCCCCGCTCATGATTCTTTTGATAGCTACCTTAAGATGTGCTTGTGAGCGTGTCGGAGTCTGCCGTGACAGGGAGGGTCACACGGCAGCCAGACAGCAGAGCAGAGCCCTGTTACTAGTGTTGAAATCACTGCCTTTACTTACTTTTAAAAACAGTTTATTTTGGGTGTGTTAGTGTGTCCCGTGCCTTTGATTGCCGTGGCTTGAGTGTGGAGGTCAGGGACAGCTGTAGGAGTCGGTTCTCTTCCTTTACCATTTGAGTCCTGCAGAGCAAGCTCAGGTCAGCAGGTTCCGTGGCACCTTCCTGTACCCACTGAACCAACTTTTGGGCCCATACATGATGGTCTTTAAAGGATTTATTCATATGGGCAACCCTTTAATCCAGCGCTTGGGAGGCAGAGGCAGGCAGAGCTCTGATTTCAGGCCAGCCTGGTTTTTATAGCTAATTTCAGGCCAGCCAAGGCTACATAGTCAGATCGTTTCTCAAAAAATAAAAAGAAAGAAAGAAGAGTCTGTCCTTGGCTGGGAGTATGTGTGGCTCCGTGGTAGAGTGATTACCTGGAATGCGTGAAGCCCTAGACTGATACCCTGTACTGCAAGACCAAACAAAGCAACCCCCCAACAAAACCCAATGAAACAACAAAAACCTGCTCTTGAATTATTTCTGTATCTGTTTACTAATTCATCAGCTTCTGTTCTCATCCTTATTAAATTCCTTCACTATGCCTTAAGAGTTTATTAACTTGGCAGCACACACCTTTAATTTTAGCACTAGGAGGGCAGAGGTAGGCAGATCTCTGTGAGTTCAAGGCCAGTCAGTCTAAGTCTGCATAATTCCAGAGCAGCCGAGACTGCATAGTGAGACCATGTCTTAAAAAAAAAGTCTATTCTTGGGGCTGGGCTTATGACTCAGTGGTAGAGTGCTTGCTTGGACTACACGAAGCCCTGGAGGGGATGTTTGGTGAGACGGTAGGACTGTCAGTCACTTTTCTAGTGCTGTGACACAACACTCTGACCTGCACGTGCATACATGGCGGCACAGTGGCATGCAACACTCTCACAAATCACACACGTACTAATAATAAATTCAACTGTAAAGAAAGCTGTAAAAATGCATTAAAAATATACATTTGTTAAGCCAAGTATGGTGGTGCACGCCTTTAATCCCAGCACTTGGGAGGCGGAGGCAGGCGGATCTCTGTGAGTTCGAGGCCAGCCTGGTCTACAAAGTAAGTTCCAGAACAGTCAGGACTATACAGAGAAACCCTGTCTCAAAACAAACAAACAAAAGGTACACATTTGTTGTCTTCTGGCTACAAAAATAAATACTGTCAAAACGTCAGACATCTGTAACTGGGACAACAGAGGGCGCTGAATTCGAGTTCTGTGGAGATCAGTAAGAACAGTTGTGTTAATATCCATGTAGTGCTGTTTTTGTAGACTCCATGAGTGTGCAGGTGTACAGAAGGTGGGACCATACTCCATTTGTTTGTGCCGAGGACTGTGCTCGGGTCTTCTGTATGCTGAGCAGGCTCCACGCCACTGAGTTCAGCCCTGCATGTGCTTTTGAAACTCCATGTATTTTTTTAAAATTTTTTCCCAAGTTAATCTAGTTACTCTTCTTTTTTTTAATTGTGGGTTTCTTTATAAAAAATTATCTATTTTTATTTTGTGTGTATTGGTATTTTGCCATAGGTTTTGGGTCCCCTGGAACTGGAGGAGTTACAGACAAGTGTCAACTGTCATGTGGGTGCTGGGAATTGAACCCTGGGTCCTCTGGAAGAGCAGTTGGTGTCTTAACCACTGAGCCGTCTCTCCAGCCTTTCTAATTAGTCTTAAAAGTCTTTGTTGCAGGTATACCATACACTTAGAAACATTGGCATTTTCCAGGTTTGCAGCTCAGGAAGTCACCACAGTGTGTCACAAAGCAAGTAAACAGACGGAACAGTGAACGTGCCCTAGAGCTGCCCCTGTGCTCCTGCCTCAACTCTTCAAATATTTGTGTAAGTCCAGCACTCAGGTTGAGGCAGGAGGCTCTTGGTATGAGGAGCAAGGTCCTGTCTCAAAAAACAAGACAAAACAAAACCCATCTGCAATCAGTAGACTTTACGTTACACACCACACAGTCCGCTTACTGAGAGCATAACTCCGAGTTGGTGGACTCCAAGTTTCTATCGCTATCGCCCCTCTCTGATTAGAGCACGCTTTCACTGCCCAAAGAAGTCCCTTACCCAGCAGCACGCACTTCCCACTTAGGTGCAGTCCTGGGCTGTTCTCATATTTGCCTATTCCATACCTTATGTGTAAATGGAATCAGAAAAATATGCACTTTTATGAACAATATCAGTGCCTTTGTTCCTTTTATGACCAAACAATATTCATTATATGTATAGACCACATTTTATCTAGCCATGTAGCTAGAGTTTTCCTGCCTGGCCCACAGTCAGGACAAATCTCTCACACCTGTCAGTCCCAAGCCGCTCAAACCCGATCAAGTAAACACAGAGACTTATATTGGTTACAAACTATATGGCCGTGGCAGGCTTCTTGCTAACTGTTCTTACAGCTTAAATTAATCCATTTTTATTAATCTATACCTTGCCACGTGGCTTGTGGCTTACCAGTACTTTACATCTTCCTTGTCCTGATGGCGGCTGGCAGTGTCTCCCTCACCCAGCTTCCTGTTCTCTCAATTCTCCTCTCTGTTAGTCCCGCCTATACTTCCTGCCTGGCCACTGACCAATCAGTGATTTATTCATTGACCAATCAGCAACACATTTGACATACAGACCATCCCACAGCAAGCCACCCATCAGTTCATGGACAGAAAGGTCTCAGCCACTGTCGGACTCCTGTGAATACTGCAAGCATTTGTGTGGAAGGTTTACATGAATGTATGTTTCATTTTTCGTGTGTGCCTATACAACCTACCTGGGAGTAAAGTTAATAGGTTAAGGTCATTCTGTTTAACCCGAGGAGCTGCCACACTCTCCCAACACACTTGTGCAGTTGTGCACTCCTTTTAGCAACACATGAAGGTTCTAGTTCTACTTCTTTTCCTTTCTTCCTTTCTTCCTTTCTTCCTTTCTTCCTTTCTTCCTTCCTTCCTTCCTTCCTTCCTTCCTTCCTTCCTTCCTTCCTTCCTTCCTTCCTTTCTTCCTTTCTTTCTTTTTTTTGTGGTTTTTTTGATACAGGGTTTCTCTGTGTAGCTCTGGCTATCCTGGATTTGTTCTGTAGACCAGACTGGTCTTGAACTCAGAGATCCACCTACCTCTGCCTCCCGAGTGCTGGGATTAAAGATGCATGCCGCCGCCGCCGCCGCCGCCGCCACCACCTGACTTTGTATTCTTTAATGACTAATGATGTTGAGAGTGTTGCATTCGTTACTGGTTCACTTAGATGAAGTCTTTCTAAGTTTTTGTCATTGTTAAGGGGGAGAGCTAAAAGTGATATTTATATTCCTTATAATTTCAAGACAAGTATTTTAGTGCCTCTCTATTTCTCTACTGTCTTTTTTTTTTTTTTTTTTTTTTTTTTTTTGTAAATACCATTCGGAGTGTTTGTCTTTTTTTTTATGTTACATATGCTTTTTGAAGATGAGTTTTTAAATGCCTCATGCCTTTTATGTAGCCAGATTCACAAGTATTTGGATCCAAATCCATTTTGTTTTCACGTTTCCTTTCATTCTCTTTTTGTTTGCTTTTTCGAGACAGGGTTTCTCTGTGTAGCTTTGGTGCCTGTCCTGGAACTCACTCTGTAGACCAGGCTGACCTCAGACTCAGAGGTCCTCTTGGCTCTGCCTCTCGAGTGCTGGGATTAAAGGCGTGCTCTTTTCTCCTCCACCCGCTTCCTTCCCTTCTTAAGATACAGTCAATGCAAATTAGTAAGTACTCCATTTGGTAAGTACTGCATTTTCCAGAATCTGGTTTCCATAGAATCTATATTATGGGTTACATGAAGAGGTAATCTGTATGAATCATAATCTGATGCAAACATGATCCCTAAAATATGATTAAGATTTGTATTTCAACCAGGTTGGGTTGTGCCTGCCTTTGATCTCAGCACTCAGGAGGCAGAGGCAGGTGAATCTCTGAGTTTGAGGCCAGCCTGGTCTACAGAGTTCCAGGACAGCCAGGGCTACACAGCAAGACCCTATTTGAAATAAAAAGATTTGTGTTTCGGTGACATAATTGAAAACATCATTTTCTCATAACTTGTCTTGTATCGCAAGTTAACTTTTTTTTTGTATGGTTACCCTTTGAAGAGCAGACAAAAAAGGCCGTTTGCAGAGAATGACCTCATGTGTTTCTTGGAGATTAGAAAGAGGGAGAGCAAGGTCATGTAGTTGGGAAGAACCACTCAGACCCAAAGCATCAGCACATTTGCCTTTGTTCTGATAGGATGTGACTAAACCATGGCCAGGGACGGAGTGCAGCCGGGGAGAGTGCCTTGCCGAGCACGAATATGGCCCTGGCTAGTGGGGACTGTGAAGGGGGAGGCTTCGTAGAGCAGGATGAGGTGAGATTATTGACCTGTTTCCTGGCTAAAGCTGGGGAAAAATTGGCTAAGTCAGAAACAGGCTGTTAGCCACCTGCAGCCTGTCGGCTTGACCCTTTCTCCCTCCCTGAAACAGCTCCTTACCGTCATCCATGACTGAGTCAGCAACTGAGGCCACTTCTCACTGGATCGCTTTGTCTGTGTGTCTGTCTACTTCTCACTAGATCTATCTGTCTATCTATCTATCTATCTATCTATCTATCTATCTATCTTATTTATCTCTATCTATCTACCTATCTATCTATCCATCCATCCATCCATCCATCCATCCATCCATCCATCCATCCATCCATCTATCTATCTATCTTGACTGTCCTGGAACTTGATTTGTAGATCAGGCTAGCCTTTGAATTCACAGAGATCCGCCTGCCTCTGCCTCCCAAGTGCTCGGATTAAAGGTATGTGCTACCATGCCCAGCTTCATCTATCTGGAAGTTAGATGAAAAGTTGCAGGACTTCCCACCATGTAGGGGACTAAACTCCAGCCATCAGGCTGCTGGAAGACGCTTATTAATCTTCCTCCTCCTCCTCCTCCTCCTCCTCCTCTTCCTCGTCCTCCCAATGCTGGGGTCAGAGGTGTTTGCCACCACTCCCGATGACTCTCCCTTTTGTGTAAACTTTTTGATGGTCTCTTTTTCCCCATCACTTCCTCATCCTTAGAACTTGGGCCTGTGCCCTCATCTCTTCTCTATGTTCTTTTTCTAGACGATAGCATTTGTTTCCAGAGATATAAATACCACGTATATGCTGAGAATTTTCAAATTTGTATTTTACAAGAAATTCATACTTAACTTATCCCAAACTATTATTATCCAGGCAGAGTACCTACTTCCTAGTGTTTTTCATGAGAATATGGCACTCAATTGCTTAAGTTAGTTGGAAATCTGGGAATGGTTTTGGCAACTGCAATTTCCTTGTATACCTCTCCTCATCACATCATTCTCCAAGGCCTTTTCATTCCAGCTCCAAAATGCACCTCACAAGCCACCAAGATGGCTCAGTGGGTGATGGTGCTTGTCCCTGAGTCTGATGACTTCTGTTGGATCCCTGGAACCCACGTCGGGGACAGAGAGATCTGACTGCCAGCAAGTTGTCCTTAGACCTTTACAAGCAGCACACACAAGGATATGAAGACTGATATGATGGGTGCCTGTAATTCCAGCTCTGGGAAGGCCAAGGCAGGAAGATGATAGGATCCAGGTCAGCCAGGACTCCATAGAGACACAAAGTATCTTGTATCCTTCCGTTTCTTCTCGTTGAGGCCATTCCTTCTCTCTCTCTGAACTACTGCAGTAAGTAGCCTCCATCCTATTTTCTCTCTGCAGATGGCCAGGGAGACCGAATGGGTCACATGCCTACTTAAAACTTGAGGGGCTCCCTATTGCATTGGAACTTACCTAGAATTTTTCTGTGGTTTTGTTCTGATTTGAGACCTTAGCTGCTCCTCGTCCTGAGCTCTCACCAGGCCTCCCAAGCCTCCTTCCCTCCCGCCCCTTCCCCTTGCCCTCTTCCCAGTCCCTCTGAGGATTCTGAGGTTCTGAGGATTGAGTCCAGCGCCTTTCTGCCTGCTAGACTACATGCTATCACTGGCCTGTATGCCCAGTCCCCAGTTTTTCCTCTTTCTCTTCTTCTTCTTCTTCTTCTTCTTCTTCTTTTTTTTTTTTTAAAGATTTATTTATTTATTATATATACAGTGTTCTGTCTGCACGTATCCCTGCAGGCCAGAAGAGGGCACCAGATCTCATTACAGATGGTTGTGAGCCACCATGTGGTTGCTGGGAATTGAACTCAGGACCTTTGGAAGAGCAAGCAGTGCTCTTAACCTCAGAGCCATCTCTCCAGCCCCTCTTTCTCTTCTTGAAGGAGCAGTACCTGAGAGAGCATATACACTCTCAGACAGTCATTTCTCCAGCCCCTGATTTTGTTCACATTTGTAGCTGTTGGATGAAAACATGGTTTTGGTTAATCAGCATAAATATAAATCTTAGTTTCCTTTCCTGTTTCTGTGATAAAATACCTTGATATGGCAACTTAAGGGAGAGAGAGTTTATTAGGCTCACAGTTCCAGGTTAGAGCCTGTCATTGTGGGGAAGTCAAGGCGCAGAACTGAAGACACTGGTCACATCCACAGTCAAGAGCGGAGCAGAATGAATTAATGCACAGGTGCTTGCTCTCAGTTCACTTACAGACTTCAGGATTCTCTGCCCCAGGGAACAGTGCTACCCACCGTGGCTCATCTTCCCCCCAATGAAGAGTCAAGAGAACCCCCAGAGACACAGTCCCACAGTCAGTCTGTTCACACAGCCCCTTACTGAGATTCTTTTCCTAGGTTGTTTCAAGTCGACAGTAAAATGTCACAATATGCAACCTTGAAGAACTGATATGTAGACAGAGGATTTAACATCAGTATATACTAGCCAGAGGGGAGCAGCATATGTCTGTAATTGGAGCACTTAGTAGGTTGAGGCAGAAGAATCCTGAATTGGTAGGAGAGCCCTTTTTCTGTCATCCTAAACTAGAAAGATAGCTCTCCCTCTCCCACTTTGTCACTCACACACACACACACACACACACACACACACACACACACACACTCACTCACTCACAGCAGTAGGGGAGAAATTGATGCTTTTATAAAGTACAGAGTTTTATCTTAGGTTTAAAAAAATGCCTGAGGAGTTGGTGAGATGGCTGAAGGGGTGAGGCTCCCTGCTGCTAAGCTGGTAGACCTGAGTTCAAACCCAGGACCTAAGTCAACCTCTGGCCCACACCCATGTGCATGACATGCACACCTACACTCACCCACACATATGTACACAAGCTCAATAAATAAATGTATTAAATGTACTAAAATTAAACAAATACCTGCCAGCTGATGAGATGGCTCTGCAAAGCTCTTCCTGCCTCCTGTTGATGCAGACCTGAGCTTGACACCCAGGACTGTGTAAAGTGGAAGGAGAGAGCTATCCTCTGACTTCTCCATGTGCACTGTGGCACGAGTGCCCGTGTTCACACCACACACACACACACACACACACACACACACACACACACACAAATAATAATGAAATCAAGCAAAGACAGAGAAAAGCACCGAAGTGCTTGAAGGTGTATATTTCTGTATTACTGACATGTAAAACTAGTTTTCTGGAGTTTTAAAACACATGGAAATCGTATCTATGATACATGATAGCACTTGTTATGGAAATTTGCAAATATGGTGACCACATGTTTATCTGTCACCCAGGACTGAAAATTCTATTCCTCTGCATCTCCACCCACTCCTTCAACTTACTCTATGTTATTTTGAAACAAATCCAGATACCATGTCACTCATCTAGAAATAGCTAGATGTGTGTGTGTCTCTAAGTGTATATACTTGGCTATTATACTGTCACACTAAAAACATTGGTTTTTCCACTACATATCCACCAGCATGGCTGTAAAAGACAGACCAGTGTTAGCGAAGATGCAGTGAAGTCTGGGCATTCAGGTCGCCTGTGGGGAGTGAAGTGTTGCAGCCACTGTGGGAAGCCGCTGAGCAGTTCCTCAAGAGGTCAGCAGTTATAGCAGGACATGACCCAGTAATTCCTCGTGTAGGTGTGTACACAGGAAAGTTGAAAGTGCAATTTTATGTAAAAACAGACGTTTGCAGATCATTCATTCTTCATAATAGCCCAGATTTGGGCACAGCCCAAATATCTGTCAGCTAGTGACTGGATACACAAGATGGGGTATGTCTATCTCATGCAATATTATTTATAAAACAAAACAAGGCCTTAGATACATGCTACAGCATGGAGGAATTTTGAAACTTGCTAAATGGAGGGAACTAGGCACAAAAACCCCTCTTATCTCGTATGCTTTCCTTACTATAAAATGTCCCAAATAGGCAAATCTGCTGTGGTAGGAATATCTGTTGGTTTACCCCCAGCTGCTGGAGAAGGCAGAGAAGAACTTGGGTGACTGCTAATGGGGTGTGGCATTTCTTCTTGGGGTGATAAAAATCCTCTTAAATTAGCTGTGAGCAGTGTGTAACTGCGAATGTACTCAAGAAACTGATGAAGCTTAACAGGGTGAATTTATGAGATGTCAGTTACATCTCAGTCTAATTTTAAAGGTTAGTAATGGTTAAGTCAGGTATGGTGACTTACACCTGTAATCTCAGCAATTGGTAAACCGAGGCAGAAGGATCATAGGAATTCCAAGCTAGCTTGCAGTACAGTGTGGGACCCTGTCTTTCTGTGGAGTCCTGGGATTACAGACATGTAGGTTCTGGAAGTCCAAACTCAGGTCTTTCTTCATGCTTGAGCAATAAGCACTTTGCCCACTGAGCCATCTTCCCAACCCAAGCCTTAGCTTTTCAGTATACGGATGCATTTTCTTTTTGTAGTACTAGGGGTTGAGTCCAAGGCCTTGCACGTTAGGCCGGTGCTGTACCATTACGCTACATTTTCCATAGCTTATATTTATTAAACAAAGTATTTCATACACTCATTGCTGTCCTTTGATCCTCTCTACCCTCTGGTTCCTTTCCCCTCTCCCAGTCCCCAGGTAGTTCCCTCTCTACTTTCATGGCCTTTAAAAACACACATTCTTTGTTTCACATGTGAGAGAAAATACAGTTCTCTGAGGTTGTCTTATTTTGCTTAATATAATGATCTTCATGTCCATCCATTTTTCCCAAATGAAATGATTTTTGATTAGGACTTTGTGTGTGTGTGTGTGTGTGTGTGTGTGTGTGTGTGTGTGTGTGCGCTTGTGGTGCCAGAGTTTACCTTGGGAGTCATGCCCCGTATGTTTTGAAACAGAGTTTGTTACTGGCTGGCTGGAAAGCTAACCCCAGGGATCTGTTTGTCTTGTCTCCCGGTGTTACCCTCACACCTGGCTTTTTACGTGGGTCTGGGGATCAAACTTGGTCTTTATACTTCCGCAGTGAGCCCATCACCAACTGAGCTACCTCCTCACCTGTTTGGCTTTTTGGAATGATCTTAACTTTGTAGTCCATGCTGGCCTTGAATTTGAAGCCATCCTCTTATTTTAGACTCCCAGTTGCAGAGAATACAGGCATAGGCCGACACACTTAGCATTCTCACTGCATAACCCAGGCTGGTCTTGAACTCATGGAATCATCATGCCCTAGCCTTCCAAATGCTGGATTATAGGCAGGAACCATCATTTTTTTTTTTTTTTTTTAGTTTTTGGAGACAGGGTTTCTCTGTAGTTTTGGTGCCTGTCCTGGAGCTCGCTCTGTAGACCAGGCTGGCCTCGAACTCACAGAGATCCTCACAGAGATCCGCTTGGCTCTGCCTCAGATTAAAGGCATGCAGCCCACCCACCCCTGGTCTTTTGTGTTCCTGAGAATAGCTGTGTGACTGGGGAGTTGGAGTCTGAGTGTTGTTTTCTTTTGAGGGCCTTTGTTTTGTAAACAAGGTCTAATAATAGCCCAGGCTGGCCTTGAGAGCCCCAGCCTCAGCTTCCCCAGCCCTAGGATTCTAGGTGTGTGCTACTTCGTCCTGCTCTCAGTGAAGGTTTTGAGACAGGATCTTACCTGTCTCAGTCTGGCCTTGAGCTCTGGTCCTCTTGCTGCCACCTTCACAGTGCTGCCATTACAAGCATGTAACACTGTGCCCCAGTTTATATGCTGGAGTTCAAACATAGGGCTTTGTGCAACTAGGCAAGAACTCTGCCAGTTTAACTACATCACCAGTACAAAACCAGCCTGCAGCATAGTTTTAATTTGCAGTTTCCCCATGACTAAAGATGAACATTTTTTTTTTTTTGCTTTTATGGGCTATTTGTATTTCTTTTGAGAAGCGTCTGTTTATTTATTGCTTAAATTTGTTCTTTTGAACCAAAGGGTTTTAAGTTCTTCATGTATTTTGTATGTTAATTCCCTGATGGACGAATAGCTGGTATTTTCCCTCTTAGTCTGTGGGCTGTCTTCACTTTGGATTGTTTCTTTTGCTGTGTGGACACGGTTTAACTTGCTGCAGTCCCCATTTTTCAATTCCTGCTATTATTTCTTGAGATATTGGAGTTGTATTCAGAAAATCATTGCCTGTGCTTCTATCCTGAAATGTTTTCCTGTCTTTGATCATTTTGAATTGATTTTTACGAAGTGAGAGATAGGACTCTAATTTTAGTTTTCTTTGTATCTAGTTTTCTAGCACTGTCGTTGAAGAGACTGTCTTTCCTCCAGTGTGTGGTTTGGGCCCTTTTGTTGCGACTAAGGCGGCTATAGTATGCAGATTTGTTTCTGTTGCGTTAGTCCATGTGTCGCTTGTGTGCGTGCTGAGCTGATGGTCACTGCGGTTCTGTGATGTAGTTTGAAGTAAGGTATGGTGTCCCTCCAGCATTGTTCTTGCTGCTTGCGGTTGTTCGGCTATTTGGAGTCATGTGTGCTAATATATGAATTTAAAGCTAAAAATAAAAAATGTCATGAAACAGATCTAGATAAATAATTTTCCTGCCAAAGAAATACTTTGGAGTTGGACATATGTGTTATTCCAACTTTTGGGAGGCTGAGGAAGAAGGATTTTGAATTTGAGGCTGGTGTGGGCCACATAACAATATCCTGTCTCAGCTGGGCAGGTGGTGGTGGCACATGTCTTTGATCCCAGCACTCAGGAGGCAGAAACAAGCAGATCTCTGTGAGTTCGAGGCCACCCTGGGCTACAGAGTGAGTTTCAGGACAGCCAGGGCTACACAAAGAAACCTTGACTCAAAAAACAAACAAACAAAAATACAACGCCAAGAACAGCAAACCAACGAAACACAGTAATGATGGTGTGCACCTGTAGTCTAAGCACCTGGGGAGAAGCGGATCAAGACCAAGGCTAGCTACCCAGCACCCCTACCCAAAACAAACAAAGCGAAGAAAGGGCCCAGTGGTCAATCACTTGCTAAGCAAACACAACCCTGCAATCAATCCCCAGGTAACTACCCCTGCCCCCCCCCAAAAAAAATTGGAGATCATTGGGTACCAGATTAAAACTCGTTAATTTGAACCTTGGAAAGGGAAAGTGCTGATTATTGAGTCAGTGACATAGTCACCAGTTTAGATTCCTTTTCTTTACTTTAAACATCTGCCCTGACTTCATTTGTTTAAAGTTTGTATGAGGTTAGTTACTAGTCTTTAGTCTTTATTTTCTGTGGCGGCACTTGGAACTCAAACACATACTAAGCAGTCACCCCGCTACCGACCCACACTCCAGCTCGTCTCCATACTTGCTGTGGGCTTTGGAGGGGAGCTAAAGGTTCATTATATAGAAGGTGTTACTATTGTAATTTTTAGCAAAGGTGAAACTGCCTACCCGCCATGCCAGTCATGGGCAGCCATGACACCCTCTCACCACCTGGTGGCAGCATATCATAACTTGAAAGTAAGTTTTTTGAAACTATAGTTTTTTTTTTAAAGAGGACGTTGGTGAGGAGAGAAGTTATTGAATGATAAAGGTTTTCTGTTTGAGGTAATGGAAATGCTTTGAAAATAGCGGCACAACTGTTCACACACATTATGAATATAATTAATACCCCTGTATTATGCATTTTCAGTGGTTAAAATGGTAAGCTGATGTTATATGGTGTCACAATTTAAAAACAGGGATATAACAATGTGTGATTATAAATACACGAGAGGACTGAATAGTGTGCCTTTGGTGAAAAGAACTAAGGTGTCCACCACTATGTACTGTCTAGGGAGGAAAACGGACCTTTCACAGTATCCCAGACAGAAGAACCCTCGTACGTACAACATGCTGATTAAGAATCCCTCGGTCACAGTGAGAAGTCTGGAGACCTTTATCAGCTGAGTAACCTCCAGTCCAGAGTAGGACCATGGGTAGTCTCCGCAGCAGCCATTCCTGTTTTGTCTTGTTGGGGGGGGGGGGGGGGATTTAGACAGAAATATAGAGGGGAAAGAGAGACAGATAGAAACACAGGCTAGCCTCTGGAGGGCCTGGATCCTTATCCACCGGCCCCTTCTGTCTCTTCTAAAGGGCTTTTTAAAGGAATGCCAAGGGGTGGAGCAAAAGACCTCCCCCAGCACAGCCAAGTGCAGACCCTTCCAATCACCTGGTAACCACGCACATGGTCGGTCCATCCCCTTATGCCGCCCTGCTGGGTGAGGCAAGCTCAGCTCTCACTAGGAAACCTCTGTGGGCTCCCTCACTTGTCCTCCCCTTCCACATTACTAAAAGAATATATAGAATTTCATTATTTTATGTGTATGGGTATTTTGCCTGCATGAATGCCGGGTACATACTAAAATACATATTCTTGGCATATTAATGCTAGTTTCATCAAAGAAACCTTCCATTAACATGATAGACTCATTCATACTACCTACACGTGAAGGGAATATTCTTTGCACTTTTGGGTGTTTAGTCATGTGCCTGACTCCTATTCACTAGATGGCGGGAGCATCTAGTTCTAACAACCACGATGTTCCTAGGATGTAGGCCAGTGTATGCTGATGGGCTGTATCATAAATCATCATATCTACCTAATCAGATGGTTAAAAAGAATTTTCAAGGGCTGGACTAGGGCTCAGCAGGTCAGGGTGTCTGCCACTAAGCCTGAAGTCCTGGCTTTAATCCCCAGGACCCACAGGGTGGAAAGAGAGAATTGACTTCAGATTATCCTTTGACCTCTACATATACAGCGCAGCTCAGCGTGTGTGTGTGTGTGTGTGTGTGTGTGTGTGTGTGTGTGTGTGTGTGTGTGCTTGTGCACACACATACAATTTCCAGTGCTGCATTTATGTTTCTATTTGAAAATTAATACACAGATCATATAAATTGGTCATTTTTCTTCATTAAAAATTTATGACACCAAAGTCAGATGTGTGGGAGCTTTTAACACATTAATAAACTTTCTATTGACTTACTTTACTCTGTGTTAAAAGAAATATCTATGTCTGACAGGCATTCCTAATCTGGACCAGTCTCTGCTCGTGACTAGTGGTGCTATAGAAGAAAATCATTCTGCCAAAAAGACAAAAACAAACCGGAAACCCATCATTAACCAATCACAAGCATTTATAGAGTAAATTCAGGTATCGAGTGGTAGTTCACGTAGTCCAGGCTGGCTGCAAATTCGCTGTGTAGTCAAGGATGACCTTGAACTCCTTCTCCTTTCCAAACTACTGGGATTTCAAGCATGTGCCAAGCTCAGTTGGGTGTTCTGACAGGTCTGTTTCAACCTGAAGCAGTCACGTGCTGGTTTTGGATGAGGAAATAGGAACTTTCAGGGGAATATGGCAAAGAATACAAACATGCATGGTGTTGCAGATGCCCTGGGCCACAGTGAAGAACACCTTACGTGTTCAGATCCGCCTCTCCTCCCTCTACCTTCAGTTTTCACACCTGGGTCTTGCTATGTAGCCCAAGCTGGCCTTGAACTTTTGATCATCTTGCCTCTTCAAGTGCTAGGATAATAGGCATCTCCATTATGCCCACTGTACCTTTCCATTTTAAAGATGTGAACACTGAGTTGTAGAGGGTTGACTTGAACACTCCTGGTCAATTGTAGGGCTAGACTATTTGTCCCGAGACACTACTTTATGAAAAAGATTTAGTAAAAAGAGAACAGCTTGCTCTGTCCAGGGATAGGGCTAGTGTTTGCTTAGTTAACACTCCTCCTTGTTTTCTTTTTCCTTGTGATAATTGAGATTTTCTGATTTCAGGTTCAATCTCTGATATCTAGAATAGTCAGCCCTTCTGAGAAGTCTATGTAAGAAAGCAGGCTTTGCTAATGTCTGTTCAGTACGCTGATATATTGTATCATGGTGAATAGAAGTACAGTAGTGGGGATATGGTTTGGGGCAGTAGACTGATGCTCACTCTGCCTTTGGTGTCCTCTGGGGACCTCCATTGTGGTCTCAGTATAAAATAGTAGGTAGCTGTAGTGAGCTGTGAAATATGGTGATATTTTATTTGTACTGAAATGTGATTTTATTTGTATGTTAATAAATAAAGTTGCCCGGGGGTCAGAGCTATTAGGAAGCCATAGCGAAAGCTGGGCGGTGGTGGCGCATGCCTTTAATCCCAGCACTTGGTAGGCAGAGCTAGGTAGATCTCTGTGTGTTCAAGAATACAGCCAGCATTGGAGACACATGCCTTTAATCTCAATACCAACCATAGAAGACCTGGAGGTCTGTACAGACAGGCAATGACTAGGAGGTCATGTGGTTGGGTTTACAACCAATGAGAAGGCAGAATAGAAACTCTATAAAAAAAAACAGACACAGGAAGTAGCTCTCTTAAGGAGAGGTACAGCGACAGTGAAGGGTAAGGTTTTTAGCTCTTAGCTATTGCTCTGACCTTGACTTTCATCTCTGTATTGGCTCTGTTTCTTATTTAATAAGATGGTTACATCTACAGTGAAAGGTTTTGTTTTCACTTTGACAATAGCACTGTTGAGTTGCATGCAGGCTTTCAGTATTTTAGTGAAGAATCACCCTCTCAGTGCTCCTGGTTAAGAACTTGAAGATAAGGACTGTTGTTGTGACGGTAGTTTCTGCTCTGGGACAGAACCTCGGTGGGCCAGGTGCTTGTCACAGCAGCCTGACATCCTGAGATTGAACCTTGGAGCCCTGTGAGGGTGGAAGGAGCGAACTCACTGCACAGTGTCCTCTGACCTCCGCACGTGCTGAAGCATGTGCGTGTCCTCTCATTGGAAATGCACGATGATAGCAGAGAAAATAAAAAACTGCTTACGTTCAGGTGAAGGTCTTTTTTCCTTTGTTCTAAATATAGCTAATTTTTTTTTTTTTGCAGTGTTAAAAGTCTGAGGCTTAGTGAGATGAGGGAGGCACGGTCATGAATGGAGAAGGAGAACCAAAAGACACATTCATTGATTTCTCTCTGATTGTGGATGTGATGCCACCAGCTGTTTCCCACCATGATAGATAGATGCACCTTTGAACTGTGAGACAGAACACACTCCTGTCTCCCCTAAGTTGCTTTTTCATAGTATTTTATCACAGCATCACAGAGTAACTGGGGGGGGGGGGGAGTGACTGAGGGGGTGACTGAGGGGGGTGATGGGGGGGTAACAGGGGAGTGACTGAGGGGGGTGACGGGGGGGGTAACTGAGGGGGAGACTGGGGAGTGACTGAGGGGAGTAACTGAGGGGGGTGACTGGGGGGGGAGACTGGGGGGGTAACTGGGGGAGGTGGAGAGTGACTGAGACAGTTTTTTTTGTTTTTGGTGTTTTTTCCGAGGCTGGCCTCAAACTCACAGAGATCCTTCTGTCTCTGCCTCCTGAGTGCTAGGATTAAAGGCATGCACCACCACTGAGAGTTTTTAGTTGAGATTTCTTTACAGTTCCTAATTGTGTATGTAAGTGCATGAGGCATGTGTCGGGGTCAGAGGATGACTTGGAGGAGTTGTTTCTCTCCTTCCACCGCATCCAGGGATTGAACCCAGGCTGACAGACATTAGCAGCAAATACCTTTACCACCGGAGTCATCTTGCTGGCCCTGACAGCACCTATTTAGGCAGGTCGTTTGTTAATGGGCATTTCCTAGTGTTATATGTGTTCTCGTTCCCATGTGTTTAGGCCTTGAAATGCATAGCTGTTGGAAGATTCAGAAATAGTGGTGTCTGGTTTAGGTCTTCTAGCCACATAACCACAAGAGCTAGTCAGCATAGCTTGATGTATATTTAAACTTAGTCAACAACTAGATTTCAGATTTGGTGTAGTCATGTTTTTTTTAAGGTTGTTGTTTGTTTTTTTGAGATAGGGGTCTCGGATAGCTCCGACTGGCTTTGAATTCAGTATGTAGTAGAGCCCCACTTTGGGTTCCTAATTCCCCTCCCTTTGCCCCCTGGGTTCTATGATTACAGATTTGTGCCGCCATGCCTGGCTTTAATTTTTAAATGTAATTTAAGAGAAATGCATTGTCAGTATTATTTTGTGTGGGTATGGATGCATGTATGCTCTGGCACGACGTGGCAATCAGAGAGCAGCTTTGTGGACTGGGTTCTTTCTTTACGTCTATATGTGTCCCTCTGTCATACTCAGGCCCTCAGGCTTGAGTCTTTACCTGCTGAGTTATCCCACTGGTCCCAGCTTTTTGTGGGTTTGTTTTTCAGACAGGATTCTCTGTGTATCCCTGGCTGTCCTGGAACTCTTTTTATAGACTAGGCTGGCCTCGAACTCAAGAGATCTGCCTGCCTCTGCCTCCTGAGCACTGAGATTAAAGGCGTGTGCCACCACTGCCCAGCTTTTTGTTTTTTAATGATTTATTTATTTTTATTTGATGTGCATCGGTGTTTTGTCTGCATGTATGTCTGTGTGAGTGTAGATCATTTTGAGCTAGATTACAGACAGTTGTGAGCCACCATGTGGGTGCTGGGCATTGAACTCAGGACCTCTGGAAGAGCAGCCAGTGCTCTTAACACTGAGCCATCTCTCCAGCCCCCAGCTTTTGTTTAAATACAAAGAAATTAACAAGTTTTTTTTAAAGAACTGGGGCTGTAGCTTGTGAGCAGTTGCCCAGCACACGGGAGGTTCCCTAGGTTCTGTTCTCAGTCCTGTCAGAAATTGTTAAATCATTTCTAAGTCCCAGGTTTTCTCTCCAAGAAGCACAAGGAGGACAAGAGCATTTCAGTAAACTGGTGCCCGAGTCATGGGCTCAGCTTTAGAGAGTGTCGGGAGAACCCTGAGTTTATGAGCTGTTTATAGCAGCTCTTCCCTCAGACTCCAAGAACAGAAGTTTATCTGCGCTGTGGTAGAGTCAGTGTCTGTACTTGGAGGGCTAAAGGCCCTGTGTAAGGTCCTGTAGTCCTCAAGCATCAAGAAGGGAAGGCGAGTGCGGAGAGCCAGACAACCGAGGCTCTGAAGCCCCAAGTGCTGCACTGTGGGAGTGATGCTCACAGCCACTTGGAGGTGAACTTTCTCGGAGGTGGAGGAGAGAAAGAAGGGTCCCACTGGGTCATCCTCCTTAGGCTGTCATTCAGGTGACGGGTTGACACTGTGAGTTTTGTTGTTGTTTTGTTTTTAAAGTTAACTTCCAGGTGGTGGTGAATCCCAGCACTTGGGAGGCAGAGGCAGGTGGATCTCTATGAGTTCACGGCCAGCCTGGTCTACAGAGAGAGCTCCAGGATGCATAGAGAAAAAAAAAAGAAATTAAATGGTAAATTTGGGGTTATTTTTATTTGTATTTCCATTTTTTTATTTATGATGCCCATTTTCAAGATAAAAACCGAATGATTTTCTGAATTTGGTTGGTATCTGTTGCAGTGGCTCTCCTTTTATCTTTAATTTTATTAATCTGAGTCTCTAATTTTATTATTTTTGGTCTTTTGATTAGTCTGGCTAAGGGTATGTCAGTCATACTTTTCAAAGAACCAACTTCTTGTTACATTGATTCTTTGTTGCTATTTTTGTTTCCATTTAATTAATTCCTGCCCCGATCTTGATTTCTTTTCATCTACCAATTTGGGGTTTGGCTTATCCTTCATTTTTGAGGGCTCTCAGATGTATCATTTATTTGTGCTCTCTCTGACTTTTTTGTTGTTGTGGTTGGTGACAGGGTTTCTCTGTGTAACACCCCTGGCTGTCCTGGATCTTCCTTTGTAGACCAGGCTGGCCTCAAACTCACAGAGATCCCCCTGTCTCTGCCTCCTGGGTGTTGGGATTAAAGGCATGTGCCACCACTGCCTCCGGTAGTTTTATTCCATTGTGATCAGGTAGACTACAAGGAATTGTTTTCCTGTATTTGTTGAGACTTGCTTTGTCTCAGAATATGTGATCTATTTTGGAGAAAGTTCCATGGGAATAATGTGTATTCTGCAGAGTTTGGATGGAATAGTCTATAGATGTCTGTTAAGTCCATTTGATTTATAATGTCATCTAATTTGCATATTTCTGTTTATTTTTTGTTAGGGAGACATATCAATTGGTAAGAGTTGGGTATTAAAGTCACCCACTAGTATTGTGCTAGAGTTAATCTGGCTTAAATCTAATATTATTTGTTAGGAAATTGGGTGCACCTGCTTGAGGCATACTTTTAGAATCTTAAGGTCCTCTTACATTCCCTTAGTCAGTCTGAAGTGACTATATATTTTCTCACTAGTTTTGGTGGGAAGTCTATTAGAACAGTGGCACCTGCTTGTTTCCTAGGCCCATTTACTTGGAACCTTTTCCATTCTTTCACCCTAGGGTGAAATCTGCCTTTTTAGTGACATCTGTTTCTTGTAGGCAGTAAGTAGATGAGATGGTTCCTGTCTTTTGATCCAATCTACTAGTCTGTGCCCTTTTCCCCAAAGATTTATTTTTATTTTTCCTTGTGTGTGCCCATGCCTATGTGTAGGTCTGTGCGTGTGATTGCAGGTGCTCGAGGAGCCCAGTGGTGTGGGAGCCCCTGTAGTTTGGCTGGGGAATTGAGACCCTAGTACTCAGTTATTGTTGAAGAGTGGGTATTAATTCCCACCATTTGTTGATTTTGTAGGTTGTTGTTGTTGTTTTTTTTTTCCTTTTCCTCTCTTGCTTAACTATTATCCTAGTGTGGTTTATTCTTTGCTGTGGATTCGTGGAGGAATTTGTTTTTCTGTTCAGTCCAAAAGATTCCTGTAAGTATTTTCTATGGAGCTGGCTTAGTGCTCATGCATTCCTTTAGCCTATTTTTATCATGGAAAGTGTTTATTTTCCTTTCAGTTACAACAGACGGTTTTGCTGGCTATAGTGGTCTGGGTTGGCAGTTGAGTCAGAATTGAAATGCGTCTGCCCAGACCTCCTGGTTGTAAAGTTCCAGCTGAATAATCTGCTGCCATGCTGCCAGTCTGCCCTATGGGACATGGTGTGTCTCGCTGCTGCTGAGACGATGTCTTTGTTCTAATTGTGACGAGGGCTGATTCTTCTCTGGTCTGTCGATCGGTGTTCTAAGCACTTCATATCTGGATTGACATCTCTTTTTCCAGCTCTGAGAAATTTTCTGTTATGAGTGTTTTTAAAACCATATTTTGCACCTTTAGAACTTGATTCTCTTCCTCCTCCTTCTATGATGTCGTCATAGATCTCTCAGGCTGTTTTGTGTCTTTGGAGTCCCACTGACGCCTTCTTTGTCCAGCAACTTAACTGTATTTAAATTCTCAACCATGTTTACATTTTCCCAGAAAGCATTTTGTGATTAACTTTATTCTGTATGTCTTTTCCTTCCTGGTCTTTGCTTCTGATTCTTAACTATTTATTGCTGATTTAAGTTCGTATTTTCTCTGCCATTTTAGAATGGAAGCATCAGGATGCAACACACTTTTTACTAATAGTGAGTTGGTTCATTCATGTAGACTTCCTGCCCTCTCCTCCAGTGCCAGGAATCACACCCAGGCCCTTGTGTGTGCTAGGCAAAGGCTCTCCCGCTGGCCCCAGCCTCAGCCTATGGACTCTGAACGCTAGTGAGGTGCTGTGTGTCCTGTGTGGATAATGTAGCCTGGGAGGGTTTCTGATTATTTTCTTTCTTTTTTTTTCCTTTTTTTCTTTTTTTTCTTTCTTCTGTATAGTGCTTGAAATTGAACCCAGGACCTCAAGTATGTAACATATACTTTATAACTGAGCTATATTCCTACCCTAGCCTAGGAAATCTGAGCCTTTGTGTTTATATACAGGTATTGTTTGGGGTCTGGGATGATAATCGCTGAATCAGTGAGCTCCAGGAAAGATGATGAAGAGAAAGAAAACTGGTTCTTTGAAAAGCATTTTTATTTTTATTTATGTGTCTATATGAGTGTGTGCCATGTGTGTGCAGGTACCTGCAGAGACCAGAGAGCATGGATTCTGTGGAGCATAGGCGTTGTGTGCTGGCAGCTGAACTTGCAGCCTTTGGAAGAGCAGCATGCACTCTTAACTGCTCAGCCATCTCTCCAGTTCTTACTCTTTTTTTTTTTTTTTTTTTGGTTTTTCGAGACAGGGTTTCTCTGTGTAGCTTTGCGCCTTTCCTGGGACTCACGTGGTAGCCCAGGCTGGCCTCGAACTCACAGAGATCCACCTGGCTCTGCCTCCCGAGTGCTGGGATTAAAGGCGTGCGCCACCACCGCCCGGCCAGTTCTTACTCTTTTGTTTGTTTTGTTTTTTTGGGACAGGGTTTCTCTGTGTAGTCCTGGAACTCACTATAGACCAGGCCAGTCTCGAACTCACAGAGATCTGCCTGTCTTTGCCTCCCAAGTGCTGGGATTAAAGGCATGTGCCGCCACCACCGGCCAGTGCTGACTTTCTTTCTGGCATTTGCTGTTTTGGTGGAGGACACTGCAGCTTGTATGGGGTGAGAGGACACCGTGCGGTCTGTTCTCTTTCTTACTGGGGCTGGGGCTAGAAGTGCCTTAACCACTGAGCCTCTGTCTCACCAGCCAAGAAGAATTTTTAAGGTTACAGTATGAAATGATGCTAAGTTTCAGGTTAGGAAAAAGCACCAACAGCATTTGGAAAGGGATTGACTTTCTTTGTTAATTCAGATTTTACTCTTTAGCTTGTAAAGTTTTTTTGTCCTGAAAAATATAAGTAGCTATGGTGTTCCTAAAGGCACGGTGAACTTGATGTTTCAAGCTGGGATGGATAGATAGCTTTGTTGCTTTAGCGAGAATTTTAATTTTGTCTGTGTGTATTTTAGTTTAGACCCCGTGTCCTCTGTGTCAGAGCCAATAGGTTCTGGTCCAGGACCCTTCCTCTCCACTCACTCTTCCCCAACACCTCTGTCCCCATATTTCCCTCTTATTTTAGGGGAGACAGTCTGATACCAGAGGATGACTGTGAATGTTGGACTCTCCTGCCTCATTCTTCCAAGTGCTGGGACTACAGGTGCATGTCACTGTGGGTCTGGTTGCTTTTGCAGGTTTTTTTCTTCCTCTTTAGAGATTGACTCATTGTTGAGTCCATTTCTTCATATTTAGTTGTTCTTTCTGTTGCTTTCTGGTTTTTCTGGCTTGAGGTTTGGAATAATTTTTTTTTTTTACATGCATTAGTGTTTTGCCTGTATGTGTATGTATGCATGTATGTATGTATGTATGTATGTATGTATGTATGTATGTATATGTGTGTGTGTGTGTGTGTGTGTGTGTGTGTGTGTGTGTGAGAGAGAGAGAGAGAGAGAGAGAGAGTGTGTGAGTGTGAGGGTGTCGGATCTTGGAGTTACAGACAGTTGTGAGCTGCCATGTGGGTGCTGGGGATTGAACCCAGGTCCTCTGGAAGAGCAGCCAGTGCTCTTAACTGCCAAGCCAGCTCGCCAGCCCTGTCTTGAAATTTTTGTAGCAGTGTATGCTAATTGTCTTTATGCTTATAGTGATTCCTAACTGGTATTTGAGTCTTAACGTGTCTCAGGAACTAAGTGGTTATTGTGCTTGTATATAAACGATAGACAGTTGCTTTGTTTCCCTTTTCATGGCGAGCATGTGGGGCGTTGGTCTTTCCTGACACTGGGACTCCGTTCCGCGGCTGTCACCTCCTCCTGGGGTTGGTGCTGTGCCACCCTTTTCCTGCTGCTGTCATTACTGAAGCTCCTCGCACGGATAGTTTTCTTGTCCTGCTCCTTTCGGGTCTTCAGGGGTTTTACTGTCCGACTCATCGTTATCCTCACCCCTCACCTCCCAGCTGCGCCTTGCTGCTCAGTCTTGTGCCTGTGGAGGGTCCATTAATAGTCAACCCTCTCGAAGCTTAAACTCCACTTGGATTTAACAAACACAGTAAGTAAAAACAGCCAAACTTAAATGAAAACATTAGACGACCTCCGTAGAAGCCCGAGTTTGACAATGGCTGATCAGTGATAGATTCTTTCTCCTCTGTTTCCATGCAGAGGGCTTCGCTCCTTGTGGTTTCCTTAGCCTTTTTGATCGGGGCGACGTGACTAATGGTAGAGAAGTTGGGTTAGGAACTAAACAGGGCCCAGCTCAGTCCCTTTCCTTGGGAGCCAGCTGCTGAAGCCTGCCCTCCAAGTGTCTGGTTTCTTTTCTAGCCACAGACTTCTGTGGGAGTCTGCTTTTCCAGCTGTGACCGACCGACTGGAGGGGAATTTGTTCGATTCTGCAGTGGAATTTCATGACGCCTTTCTTACCGTGCACTTCAGTAACATTTCAGAAGGGTGGTTTTCAATACATTGGGCAGTTTGATCACATCTGTATGGAGGGTGTTAGGGTCAGCCTATCCCCTTTGTTGTTGCCTGTCCCCTCCCTCCCTCCCTCCCTCCCTCCCTCCCTCCCTCCCTCTCCCCCTCCCCACTCCCTCTCTTCTTGTTTTCTTTTCTAGACAGGATCTTGACTGGTTGGAATTTGGTGTGTAGACCAGGCCAGCCTTAAACTCCTGCCTCTGGGCAGATCTCTGTTGAGTTCTGGTCTATACAGCAAGTTCCAGCCCAGCCAGGGCTACGTATCGAGACCCTGTCTCAAAACGATCTTTTTAAGGAATGCAGATATGGCTCAGTAGTTAAGCATGCTTGCTGTTCTTCCAGAGGACCAGAGTTCTATCCTCAGCACCCACATCAGGCCTCTTAGAACCACTTGTATCTCCAGCTATAGGAACCCAACACTGTCTTCTGGACTCAGAGCACCCACACATGTGGTATACATACACATAGACAAACTTGCATACACATATCTAAAAACACAGAAAAGCCTCCACCTGTGCCTCCTGAGTGCTGTGATCACAGCCTGCGCCACTACACCTGGTTTCCAGTTCTAGAAATAGGTAGTTGTGTGGATGAAGGAGTGTCTGGTGAGATAACGTATGGGAGAGGATGGAAGTTTTGGAATTAATCTGAAGTGAGGCAATCAATACTGAAAGAATGATTGGTAGAGTAATTTAGTGACCCTGAGCAGGTAAAGTGCCTGTGAAATGGAGGGACTTAGATTTTAGGTATCCGCTGGTTTCCATGGAAAACTTGGCTGGGTTGCGCTTAGATAGCTGAGGTCACAGTAGATGTCTACCAGGCTGAGCAGATGGTTTTATAACGTGGCAGTGCCTGACAACATAGAGAAAAGGTGCTTTCTCACTGAGCCTTTGCAGTCAGCTCCTTGGGCGTGTGGGCAAGTGTCCGTCACAGCGTCATAGTCATAGTCATAGCCACCAGCTCGCTTTGCTCTCCCGTCTGCTCCCTCCCCTCCTGGAGCCCTAATCCCTCCACTGTGGCGTTCCAAGGTGGTCAGACCATGCAGTACTTCAGGGGAAAAAGTTTGAATAGGAAGGTTAAATTAGTGTCTAAGTTTACGTAAGTGCAATTATGTAATTAGCATTAAGGTTATATGATTTTACTTTAATTGTGTAAGTAATAATCTTTTGTTACCCCTCTCTCTCTCTGTCTGTGTGTGTGTCTCTCTCTGGGTGTGGTTGTGCACGGCGTGGGTGTGGATGGAGGACAACCTTGAATCTGTCTCTCTCTCTGGGTGTGGATGGAGGACAACCTTGAACCTGTCCCCCTTCATCTTGTTTGAGGCAGTGCTCTCTGTTGGTTGCTGTGCTGCTCATACCAGACCGGCTGGCCTCAACACCAGGACAGTTGTCCTGTCGTCAGGCGTAGCTGCACGTGCTTGTACCCACTTCGAGGTCGCCTCCATCCTTCTTTGGTAATCATACAAGTCAAGCTTATAGTTATAGAAAGTGAAAATAGTACAAAAACATGGCACTGTCCTATTATCCTTTTTAAGGATGGGTACTGTGAATAGTTTGTATGTATTTTCAATTTTTATGATTTTTTTTTTCTGAGACAGGGTCTCTCTGTGTAGTCCTGACTGTCCTAGAGCTTGCTGGCCTCAAATTCACAGAAATCTTCCTGCCTCTGCCTTACAGGTGCTAAGATTAAAGGCACGCCCAGCTTGATTGTTTTTATAAATAAAACTTAGTATATTTATTGTTTTGAAGTTTACTTTAAAAAAAAAATTACTAGTTTTGATGGCTTTTCCATGTCAGTAGTTTTCAGGAGAGCTGTAAATAGTCCATAGGAAGGAACAAAGTTATAGTCAACCATTCATCCTTACATTGATGATGCCAGAAAGCTTTTCCCGCTAACAAATAAGACAGTTTCTGGAAATCTGGAGAAAGGAGGTTGATGCTGCTAACTTTCTCTGTTGATACACAAGTAACAGTTTGGGGCTGGGAGATGGCTCAGTGGGTAGGAACACTGTGTAAATATGAAGATCTAATTTCAAATCCTCAGGAAAAATCCCCAATAAAAAGCTTGGCATGTCCCATATCCCCAGTGCTGTGGGGTTGTAGACAGGAGCCTTGCTGGAGCTTGCTGACTTCCAGACTAGCTCCCAAGTTTCAGGAGAGTCCTTGTCTCCAGGGTAAAGGACTGAGTGTGATAAACAGACCACGTGGCTTGCATGTGTGCATGGGTGTGAGCGCTGGCACCCCCCCCACCCCCCCCCGTGACAATCTGACAATTTACAAGCTAGACGTGCTAAATTTTGCCTCATGCAAACTGACAGCCCGTGTTGCAGGTGACTTACCTTCTGTAGGTATGTTGTATTGCTCGTGTTCATGCATGTTACTAGCTTTTCATTTGTTTAATCTTAACTCTCAAGTGCTGTGTGACTTCCATCTAAGCTGATAATGTTGCTCCCATTCTCCAGTGAGAGAGGCATATGATATGTCCAATGACTTTCCTACGATTACACAGTCTGCAGATGCCTAACCTGCATTCTGACAGGACTCCAAAGTGGGCTGTTCTCCAGAAACAACTGAAAATACCCTTTTGTATCTTGCTGGGATTGTAAAATGATGCAGTCGCTT
Source organism: Peromyscus californicus insignis (assembly GCF_007827085.1). Lineage (NCBI taxonomy): Eukaryota > Metazoa > Chordata > Mammalia > Rodentia > Cricetidae > Peromyscus > Peromyscus californicus. The sequence continues at coordinate 103,425,387 of NW_026294573.1, forward strand.
TGGAAACGGTTTGCTAGTTCCTCCTAAGGTTGAAGAGAGGTGTCATGTGACCTTATTTTTCTGTGGCAACCTGAAGAAAAGTATTTTGAGGAGGAGAGCTGTATCCTCTGGATAGATACTAGCACTACCTGTAGGTCGAGGGAGATGAGTGTTCTGAGTTGACTGTTTTCCCTCAGCAGTCTCTGAACATGACAGACAACATCTGTTGTTCGTGTTTCGGCTGTAATTCCATGG